>NW_028295743.1:1200000-1909273 GCF_964341445.2 Mesoplodon mirus | reverse complement strand
GGACCCATGGAATGGTTGCCATGCATTATTGCTTTAAAGGGTCTGCATTTGCTCACCCAATCTCACCAATCCTCTCAGTCCCAAGTGTCCAGCCTCATGCCACATCCAGCTGTCATCGTAGATAGGGTCATTCCAGGTTGCATCAGAGACCCTGAAGGAATTGTAAAGAATTTCCCTGTTTCTTTGTTCTGTTTTTGAAATTCCTTTTTAGAGTGGGTTTGAGCTGATTCTCGCTGCCATGTTTATGCCAGTCTAGACACACTTGATTCCCTTACGGAGACATATCAATACATAGGTTTTAAGATTCTTACTAGTCAGATCTATTCCTCTGCGGGAAATATGGGGTTTTGAGTCCCTTTCACTGAGGAAGGTGTAGGTCTTGTCTATTCCATAGTTGGTTTTTGGAACAGTACCTGTGCTTATATCAAACTCTGGTTTGATGCATCACCCCACCTCTCCTTCCCCCTTAAGCAGGCATAAGAGTGTTTTCTAAATGTGAGACTCTGTTCTCTTTGCTAACTCAGTTCATGTGTAGCCATGTTTACAGGATCTTCCTAAGTGATATCTTATGATAAGTTTCTTTTCCTGTGTGACTTCTTTCCCTTAGAATCATCGTACCTGAATCCACTCATTTTGCTGCTACTGGTCTTATGACATTGATTTCGTGGCTGAGGGATATTCCATCGTACGTAAGTTCCACAATGTTTGGAACCATTTTTATATTTCCTGGGATATTTCAGGTGTACCCAGGTTGAGGTTCTTGTAAGCAGTGCAGCCCTCAATTTGGGGGTGGCTCTGTCTTATGGATTTTCAGTTTTCCCAAGGTATATTCCCTAGACTGGAAGTGCCCTTGGCTCTGTAGCTCTGTTGTTTACTTGTTTTAGGGAACACAATGCACTCCTCCAGTGAGGCGGTTGGCAACTTACATCCCGCCCATCAGCATAACAAGGCTCCCTGTTCTCCAGGGCCTGTCTTGCCTTTCTGGTTTTTACACATTTTGTGGATGTCCCTTTTGACCGGTGGGAAGTGATACTTCTTTGCAGTGCAGATTTGCATTGCCCGCTTGCTTGCTTGGCCAAAAAGGGCGTATGCGTTTTCTCCTGAATATATTCAGGAGAAAACGCATACGCCCTTTTTGGCCAAGTGCATCATTGTCGAAGTTGTGCCCCTCTTCCTGTGCTTTACAGGCGATTCTAACGTACCTCTTGAAATCTGTTTCCTGCTATTCTGCCTCGCATTCAAGTCCGCCTCGTTGCCTTCCCTCAACAGATTTTTGGACGATAGTTGGCCTTGATTACTCTGCCAGTTTGTGAATTGCTGTGCCCCTGAGCTCCATTTTTCAACTCGTTTTTTGTGAGCTGAACGCAAGTCCAAACATTTGGTTCAGGACCTATACTGGTTCCCGGTGGGTGGCTGAGACTTTGGTGAATTCTTCTTCCTGCCGGGAAATTAGAGTGACATGTGCCCATCCAAATGCCTAACAGCTACTCTCTCATTGGTTCTCCCTCTTCCCTTTCCTCCTCTGCCAAATGGGCAACCTGTGTGAACCAGGAGCTTAAAGGGGCTGTCTCTCCAAGTTGGGAGATTGATAGTAAAGCTGTTGGAAAGTCAAACCGGAGCACCAGGAGAGGGACTCTTCGTTGAGTTTTAGAAACCTGTCGTATTCACAGTGTGTCCATTCTCTAGGTTTCCCGTACATGTTATAGCTGTAGTAATATTCCCTTCAACCTGGAGAGGTGGGACCCATGGAATGGTTGCCATGCATTATTGCTTTAAAGGGTCTGCATTTGCTCACCCAATCTCACCAATCCTCTCAGTCCCAAGTGTCCAGCCTCATGCCACATCCAGCTGTCATCGTAGATAGGGTCATTCCAGGTTGCATCAGAGACCCTGAAGGAATTGTAAAGAATTTCCCTGTTTCTTTGTTCTGTTTTTGAAATTCCTTTTTAGAGTGGGTTTGAGCTGATTCTCGCTGCCATGTTTATGCCAGTCTAGACACACTTGATTCCCTTACGGAGACATATCAATACATAGGTTTTAAGATTCTTACTAGTCAGATCTATTCCTCTGCGGGAAATATGGGGTTTTGAGTCCCTTTCACTGAGGAAGGTGTAGGTCTTGTCTATTCCATAGTTGGTTTTTGGAACAGTACCTGTGCTTATATCAAACTCTGGTTTGATGCATCACCCCACCTCTCCTTCCCCCTTAAGCAGGCATAAGAGTGTTTTCTAAATGTGAGACTCTGTTCTCTTTGCTAACTCAGTTCATGTGTAGCCATGTTTACAGGATCTTCCTAAGTGATATCTTATGATAAGTTTCTTTTCCTGTGTGACTTCTTTCCCTTAGAATCATCGTACCTGAATCCACTCATTTTGCTGCTACTGGTCTTATGACATTGATTTCGTGGCTGAGGGATATTCCATCGTACGTAAGTTCCACAATGTTTGGAACCATTTTTATATTTCCTGGGATATTTCAGGTGTACCCAGGTTGAGGTTCTTGTAAGCAGTGCAGCCCTCAATTTGGGGGTGGCTCTGTCTTATGGATTTTCAGTTTTCCCAAGGTATATTCCCTAGACTGGAAGTGCCCTTGGCTCTGTAGCTCTGTTGTTTACTTGTTTTAGGGAACACAATGCACTCCTCCAGTGAGGCGGTTGGCAACTTACATCCCGCCCATCAGCATAACAAGGCTCCCTGTTCTCCAGGGCCTGTCTTGCCTTTCTGGTTTTTACACATTTTGTGGATGTCCCTTTTGACCGGTGGGAAGTGATACTTCTTTGTAGTGCAGATTTGCATTGCCCGCTTGCTTGCTTGGCCAAAAAGGGCGTATGCGTTTTCTCCTGAATATATTCAGGAGAAAACGCATACGCCCTTTTTGGCCAAGTGCATCATTGTCGAAGTTGTGCCCCTCTTCCTGTGCTTTACAGGCGATTCTAACGTACCTCTTGAAATCTGTTTCCTGCTATTCTGCCTCGCATTCAAGTCCGCCTCCTTGCCTTCCCTCAACAGATTTTTGGACGATAGTTGGCCTTGATTACTCTGCCAGTTTGTGAATTGCTGTGCCCCTGAGCTCCATTTTTCAACTCGTTTTTTGTGAGCTGAACGCAAGTCCAAACATTTGGTTCAGGACCTATACTGGTTCCCGGTGGGTGGCTGAGACTTTGGTGAATTCTTCTTCCTGCCGGGAAATTAGAGTGACATGTGCCCATCCAAATGCCTAACAGCTACTCTCTCATTGGTTCTCCCTCTTCCCTTTCCTCCTCTGCCAAATGGGCAACATGTGTGAACCAGGAGCTTAAAGGGGCTGTCTCTCCAAGTTGGGAGATTGATAGGAAAGCTGTTGGAAAGTCAAACCGGAGCACCAGGAGAGGGACTCTTCGTTGAGTTTTAGAAACCTGTCGTATTCACAGTGTGTCCATTCTCTAGGTTTCCCGTACATGTTATAGCTGTAGTAATATTCCCTTCAACCTGGAGAGGTGGGACCCATGGAATGGTTGCCATGCATTATTGCTTTAAAGGGTCTGCATTTGCTCACCCAATCTCACCAATCCTCTCAGTCCCAAGTGTCCAGCCTCATGCCACATCCAGCTGTCATCGTAGATAGGGTCATTCCAGGTTGCATCAGAGACCCTGAAGGAATTGTAAAGAATTTCCCTGTTTCTTTGTTCTGTTTTTGAAATTCCTTTTTAGAGTGGGTTTGAGCTGATTCTCGCTGCCATGTTTATGCCAGTCTAGACACACTTGATTCCCTTACGGAGACATATCAATACATAGGTTTTAAGATTCTTACTAGTCAGATCTATTCCTCTGCGGGAAATATGGGGTTTTGAGTCCCTTTCACTGAGGAAGGTGTAGGTCTTGTCTATTCCATAGTTGGTTTTTGGAACAGTACCTGTGCTTATATCAAACTCTGGTTTGATGCATCACCCCACCTCTCCTTCCCCCTTAAGCAGGCATAAGAGTGTTTTCTAAATGTGAGACTCTGTTCTCTTTGCTAACTCAGTTCATGTGTAGCCATGTTTACAGGATCTTCCTAAGTGATATCTTATGATAAGTTTCTTTTCCTGTGTGACTTCTTTCCCTTAGAATCATCGTACCTGAATCCACTCATTTTGCTGCTACTGGTCTTATGACATTGATTTCGTGGCTGAGGGATATTCCATCGTACGTAAGTTCCACAATGTTTGGAACCATTTTTATATTTCCTGGGATATTTCAGGTGTACCCAGGTTGAGGTTCTTGTAAGCAGTGCAGCCCTCAATTTGGGGGTGGCTCTGTCTTATGGATTTTCAGTTTTCCCAAGGTATATTCCCTAGACTGGAAGTGCCCTTGGCTCTGTAGCTCTGTTGTTTACTTGTTTTAGGGAACACAATGCACTCCTCCAGTGAGGCGGTTGGCAACTTACATCCCGCCCATCAGCATAACAAGGCTCCCTGTTCTCCAGGGCCTGTCTTGCCTTTCTGGTTTTTACACATTTTGTGGATGTCCCTTTTGACCGGTGGGAAGTGATACTTCTTTGTAGTGCAGATTTGCATTGCCCGCTTGCTTGCTTGGCCAAAAAGGGCGTATGCGTTTTCTCCTGAATATATTCAGGAGAAAACGCATACGCCCTTTTTGGCCAAGTGCATCATTGTCGAAGTTGTGCCCCTCTTCCTGTGCTTTACAGGCGATTCTAACGTACCTCTTGAAATCTGTTTCCTGCTATTCTGCCTCGCATTCAAGTCCGCCTCGTTGCCTTCCCTCAACAGATTTTTGGACGATAGTTGGCCTTGATTACTCTGCCAGTTTGTGAATTGCTGTGCCCCTGAGCTCCATTTTTCAACTCGTTTTTTGTGAGCTGAACGCAAGTCCAAACATTTGGTTCAGGACCTATACTGGTTCCCGGTGGGTGGCTGAGACTTTGGTTCATTCTTCTTCCTGCCGGGAAATTAGAGTGACATGTGCCCATCCAAATGCCTAACAGCTACTCTCTCATTGGTTCTCCCTCTTCCCTTTCCTCCTCTGCCAAATGGGCAACCTGTGTGAACCAGGAGCTTAAAGGGGCTGTCTCTCCAAGTTGGGAGATTGATAGTAAAGCTGTTGGAAAGTCAAACCGGAGCACCAGGAGAGGGACTCTTCGTTGAGTTTTAGAAACCTGTCGTATTCACAGTGTGTCCATTCTCTAGGTTTCCCGTACATGTTATAGCTGTAGTAATATTCCCTTCAACCTGGAGAGGTGGGACCCATGGAATGGTTGCCATGCATTATTGCTTTAAAGGGTCTGCATTTGCTCACCCAATCTCACCAATCCTCTCAGTCCCAAGTGTCCAGCCTCATGCCACATCCAGCTGTCATCGTAGATAGGGTCATTCCAGGTTGCATCAGAGACCCTGAAGGAATTGTAAAGAATTTCCCTGTTTCTTTGTTCTGTTTTTGAAATTCCTTTTTAGAGTGGGTTTGAGCTGATTCTCGCTGCCATGTTTATGCCAGTCTAGACACACTTGATTCCCTTACGGAGACATATCAATACATAGGTTTTAAGATTCTTACTAGTCAGATCTATTCCTCTGCGGGAAATATGGGGTTTTGAGTCCCTTTCACTGAGGAAGGTGTAGGTCTTGTCTATTCCATAGTTGGTTTTTGGAACAGTACCTGTGCTTATATCAAACTCTGGTTTGATGCATCACCCCACCTCTCCTTCCCCCTTAAGCAGGCATAAGAGTGTTTTCTAAATGTGAGACTCTGTTCTCTTTGCTAACTCAGTTCATGTGTAGCCATGTTTACAGGATCTTCCTAAGTGATATCTTATGATAAGTTTCTTTTCCTGTGTGACTTCTTTCCCTTAGAATCATCGTACCTGAATCCACTCATTTTGCTGCTACTGGTCTTATGACATTGATTTCGTGGCTGAGGGATATTCCATCGTACGTAAGTTCCACAATGTTTGGAACCATTTTTATATTTCCTGGGATATTTCAGGTGTACCCAGGTTGAGGTTCTTGTAAGCAGTGCAGCCCTCAATTTGGGGGTGGCTCTGTCTTATGGATTTTCAGTTTTCCCAAGGTATATTCCCTAGACTGGAAGTGCCCTTGGCTCTGTAGCTCTGTTGTTTACTTGTTTTAGGGAACACAATGCACTCCTCCAGTGAGGCGGTTGGCAACTTACATCCCGCCCATCAGCATACCAAGGCTCCCTGTTCTCCAGGGCCTGTCTTGCCTTTCTGGTTTTTACACATTTTGTGGATGTCCCTTTTGACCGGTGGGAAGTGATACTTCTTTGTAGTGCAGATTTGCATTGCCCGCTTGCTTGCTTGGCCAAAAAGGGCGTATGCATTTTCTCCTGAATATATTCAGGAGAAAACGCATACGCCCTTTTTGGCCAAGTGCATCATTGTCGAAGTTGTGCCCCTCTTCCTGTGCTTTACAGGCGATTCTAACGTACCTCTTGAAATCTGTTTCCTGCTATTCTGCCTCGCATTCAAGTCCGCCTCGTTGCCTTCCCTCAACAGATTTTTGGACGATAGTTGGCCTTGATTACTCTGCCAGTTTGTGAATTGCTGTGCCCCTGAGCTCCATTTTTCAACTCGTTTTTTGTGAGCTGAACGCAAGTCCAAACATTTGGTTCAGGACCTATACTGGTTCCCGGTGGGTGGCTGAGACTTTGGTGAATTCTTCTTCCTGCCGGGAAATTAGAGTGACATGTGCCCATCCAAATGCCTAACAGCTACTCTCTCATTGGTTCTCCCTCTTCCCTTTCCTCCTCTGCCAAATGGGCAACCTGTGTGAACCAGGAGCTTAAAGGGGCTGTCTCTCCAAGTTGGGAGATTGATAGTAAAGCTGTTGGAAAGTCAAACCGGAGCACCAGGAGAGGGACTCTTCGTTGAGTTTTAGAAACCTGTCGTATTCACAGTGTGTCCATTCTCTAGGTTTCCCGTACATGTTATAGCTGTAGTAATATTCCCTTCAACCTGGAGAGGTGGGACCCATGGAATGGTTGCCATGCATTATTGCTTTAAAGGGTCTGCATTTGCTCACCCAATCTCACCAATCCTCTCAGTCCCAAGTGTCCAGCCTCATGCCACATCCAGCTGTCATCGTAGATAGGGTCATTCCAGGTTGCATCAGAGACCCTGAAGGAATTGTAAAGAATTTCCCTGATTCTTTGTTCTGTTTTTGAAATTCCTTTTTAGAGTGGGTTTGAGCTGATTCTCGCTGCCACGTTTATGCCAGTCTAGACACACTTGATTCCCTTACGGAGACATATCAATACATAGGTTTTAAGATTCTTACTAGTCAGATCTATTCCTCTGTGGGAAATATGGGGTTTTGAGTCCCTTTCACTGAGGAAGGTGTAGGTCTTGTCTATTCCATAGTTGGTTTTTGGAACAGTACCTGTGCTTATATCAAACTCTGGTTTGATGCATCACCCCACCTCTCCTTCCCCCTTAAGCAGGCATAAGAGTGTTTTCTAAATGTGAGACTCTGTTCTCTTTCCTAACTCAGTTCATGTGTTGCCATGTTTACAGGATCTTCCTAAGTGATATCTTATGATAAGTTTCTTTTCCTGTGTGACTTCTTTCCCTTAGAATCATCGTACCTGAATCCACTCATTTTGCTGCTACTGGTCTTATGACATTGATTTCGTGGCTGAGGGATATTCCATCGTACGTAAGTTCCACAATGTTTGGAACCATTTTTATATTTCCTGGGATATTTCAGGTGTACCCAGGTTGAGGTTCTTGTAAGCAGTGCAGCCCTCAATTTGGGGGTGGCTCTGTCTTATGGATTTTCAGTTTTCCCAAGGTATATTCCCTAGACTGGAAGTGCCCTTGGCTCTGTAGCTCTGTTGTTTACTTGTTTTAGGGAACACAATGCACTCCTCCAGTGAGGCGGTTGGCAACTTACATCCCGCCCATCAGCATAACAAGGCTCCCTGTTCTCCAGGGCCTGTCTTGCCTTTCTGGTTTTTACACATTTTGTGGATGTCCCTTTTGACCGGTGGGAAGTGATACTTCTTTGTAGTGCAGATTTGCATTGCCCGCTTGCTTGCTTGGCCAAAAAGGGCATATGCGTTTTCTCCTGAATATATTCAGGAGAAAACGCATACGCCCTTTTTGGCCAAGTGCATCATTGTCGAAGTTGTGCCCCTCTTCCTGTGCTTTACAGGCGATTCTAACGTACCTCTTGAAATCTGTTTCCTGCTATTCTGCCTCGCATTCAAGTCCGCCTCGTTGCCTTCCCTCAACAGATTTTTGGACGATAGTTGGCCTTGATTACTCTGCCAGTTTGTGAATTGCTGTGCCCCTGAGCTCCATTTTTCAACTCGTTTTTTGTGAGCTGAACGCAAGTCCAAACATTTGGTTCAGGACCTATACTGGTTCCCGGTGGGTGGCTGAGACTTTGGTGAATTCTTCTTCCTGCCGGGAAATTAGAGTGACATGTGCCCATCCAAATGCCTAACAGCTACTCTCTCATTGGTTCTCCCTCTTCCCTTTCCTCCTCTGCCAAATGGGCAACCTGTGTGAACCAGGAGCTTAAAGGGGCTGTCTCTCCAAGTTGGGAGATTGATAGTAAAGCTGTTGGAAAGTCAAACCGGAGCACCAGGAGAGGGACTCTTCGTTGAGTTTTAGAAACCTGTCGTATTCACAGTGTGTCCATTCTCTAGGTTTCCCGTACATGTTATAGCTGTAGTAATATTCCCTTCAACCTGGAGAGGTGGGACCCATGGAATGGTTGCCATGCATTATTGCTTTAAAGGGTCTGCATTTGCTCACCCAATCTCACCAATCCTCTCAGTCCCAAGTGTCCAGCCTCATGCCACATCCAGCTGTCATCGTAGATAGGGTCATTCCAGGTTGCATCAGAGACCCTGAAGGAACTGTAAAGAATTTCCCTGTTTCTTTGTTCTGTTTTTGAAATTCCTTTTTAGAGTGGGTTTGAGCTGATTCTCGCTGCCATGTTTATGCCAGTCTAGACACACTTGATTCCCTTACGGAGACATATCAATACATAGGTTTTAAGATTCTTACTAGTCAGATCTATTCCTCTGCGGGAAATATGGGGTTTTGAGTCCCTTTCACTGAGGAAGGTGTAGGTCTTGTCTATTCCATAGTTGGTTTTTGGAACAGTACCTGTGCTTATATCAAACTCTGGTTTGATGCATCACCCCACCTCTCCTTCCCCCTTAAGCAGGCATAAGAGTGTTTTCTAAATGTGAGACTCTGTTCTCTTTGCTAACTCAGTTCATGTGTAGCCATGTTTACAGGATCTTCCTAAGTGATATCTTATGATAAGTTTCTTTTCCTGTGTGACTTCTTTCCCTTAGAATCATCGTACCTGAATCCACTCATTTTGCTGCTACTGGTCTTATGACATTGATTTCGTGGCTGAGGGATATTCCATCGTACGTAAGTTCCACAATGTTTGGAACCATTTTTATATTTCCTGGGATATTTCAGGTGTACCCAGGTTGAGGTTCTTGTAAGCAGTGCAGCCCTCAATTTGGGGGTGGCTCTGTCTTATGGATTTTCAGTTTTCCCAAGGCATATTCCCTAGACTGGAAGTGCCCTTGGCTCTGTAGCTCTGTTGTTTACTTGTTTTAGGGAACACAATGCACTCCTCCAGTGAGGCAGTTGGCAACTTACATCCCGCCCATCAGCATAACAAGGCTCCCTGTTCTCCAGGGCCTGTCTTGCCTTTCTGGTTTTTACACATTTTGTGGATGTCCCTTTTGACCGGTGGGAAGTGATACTTCTTTGTAGTGCAGATTTGCATTGCCCGCTTGCTTGCTTGGCCAAAAAGGGCGTATGCGTTTTCTCCTGAATATATTCAGGAGAAAACGCATACGCCCTTTTTGGCCAAGTGCATCATTGTCGAAGTTGTGCCCCTCTTCCTGTGCTTTACAGGCGATTCTAACGTACCTCTTGAAATCTGTTTCCTGCTATTCTGCCTCGCATTCAAGTCCGCCTCGTTGCCTTCCCTCAACAGATTTTTGGACGATAGTTGGCCTTGATTACTCTGCCAGTTTGTGAATTGCTGTGCCCCTGAGCTCCATTTTTCAACTCGTTTTTTGTGAGCTGAACGCAAGTCCAAACATTTGGTTCAGGACCTATACTGGTTCCCGGTGGGTGGCTGAGACTTTGGTGAATTCTTCTTCCTGCCGGGAAATTAGAGTGACATGTGCCCATCCAAATGCCTAACAGCTACTCTCTCATTGGTTCTCCCTCTTCCCTTTCCTCCTCTGCCAAATGGGCAACCTGTGTGAACCAGGAGCTTAAAGGGGCTGTCTCTCCAAGTTGGGAGATTGATAGTAAAGCTGTTGGAAAGTCAAACCGGAGCACCAGGAGAGGGACTCTTCGTTGAGTTTTAGAAACCTGTCGTATTCACAGTGTGTCCATTCTCTAGGTTTCCCGTACATGTTATAGCTGTAGTAATATTCCCTTCAACCTGGAGAGGTGGGACCCATGGAATGGTTGCCATGCATTATTGCTTTAAAGGGTCTGCATTTGCTCACCCAATCTCACCAATCCTCTCAGTCCCAAGTGTCCAGCCTCATGCCACATCCAGCTGTCATCGTAGATAGGGTCATTCCAGGTTGCATCAGAGACCCTGAAGGAACTGTAAAGAATTTCCCTGTTTCTTTGTTCTGTTTTTGAAATTCCTTTTTAGAGTGGGTTTGAGCTGATTCTCGCTGCCATGTTTATGCCAGTCTAGACACACTTGATTCCCTTACGGAGACATATCAATACATAGGTTTTAAGATTCTTACTAGTCAGATCTATTCCTCTGCGGGAAATATGGGGTTTTGAGTCCCTTTCACTGAGGAAGGTGTAGGTCTTGTCTATTCCATAGTTGGTTTTTGGAACAGTACCTGTGCTTATATCAAACTCTGGTTTGATGCATCACCCCACCTCTCCTTCCCCCTTAAGCAGGCATAAGAGTGTTTTCTAAATGTGAGACTCTGTTCTCTTTGCTAACTCAGTTCATGTGTAGCCATGTTTACAGGATCTTCCTAAGTGATATCTTATGATAAGTTTCTTTTCCTGTGTGACTTCTTTCCCTTAGAATCATCGTACCTGAATCCACTCATTTTGCTGCTACTGGTCTTATGACATTGATTTCGTGGCTGAGGGATATTCCATCGTACGTAAGTTCCACAATGTTTGGAACCATTTTTATATTTCCTGGGATATTTCAGGTGTACCCAGGTTGAGGTTCTTGTAAGCAGTGCAGCCCTCAATTTGGGGGTGGCTCTGTCTTATGGATTTTCAGTTTTCCCAAGGTATATTCCCTAGACTGGAAGTGCCCTTGGCTCTGTAGCTCTGTTGTTTACTTGTTTTAGGGAACACAATGCACTCCTCCAGTGAGGCGGTTGGCAACTTACATCCCGCCCATCAGCATAACAAGGCTCCCTGTTCTCCAGGGCCTGTCTTGCCTTTCTGGTTTTTACACATTTTGTGGATGTCCCTTTTGACCGGTGGGAAGTGATACTTCTTTGTAGTGCAGATTTGCATTGTCCGCTTGCTTGCTTGGCCAAAAAGGGCGTATGCGTTTTCTCCTGAATATATTCAGGAGAAAACGCATACGCCCTTTTTGGCCAAGTGCATCATTGTCGAAGTTGTGCCCCTCTTCCTGTGCTTTACAGGCGATTCTAACGTACCTCTTGAAATCTGTTTCCTGCTATTCTGCCTCGCATTCAAGTCCGCCTCGTTGCCTTCCCTCAACAGATTTTTGGACGATAGTTGGCCTTGATTACTCTGCCAGTTTGTGAATTGCTGTGCCCCTGAGCTCCATTTTTCAACTCGTTTTTTGTGAGCTGAACGCAAGTCCAAACATTTGGTTCAGGACCTATACTGGTTCCCGGTGGGTGGCTGAGACTTTGGTGAATTCTTCTTCCTGCCGGGAAATTAGAGTGACATGTGCCCATCCAAATGCCTAACAGCTACTCTCTCATTGGTTCTCCCTCTTCCCTTTCCTCCTCTGCCAAATGGGCAACCTGTGTGAACCAGGAGCTTAAAGGGGCTGTCTCTCCAAGTTGGGAGATTGATAGTAAAGCTGTTGGAAAGTCAAACCGGAGCACCAGGAGAGGGACTCTTCGTTGAGTTTTAGAAACCTGTCGTATTCACAGTGTGTCCATTCTCTAGGTTTCCCGTACATGTTATAGCTGTAGTAATATTCCCTTCAACCTGGAGAGGTGGGACCCATGGAATGGTTGCCATGCATTATTGCTTTAAAGGGTCTGCATTTGCTCACCCAATCTCACCAATCCTCTCAGTCCCAAGTGTCCAGCCTCATGCCACATCCAGCTGTCATCGTAGATAGGGTCATTCCAGGTTGCATCAGAGACCCTGAAGGAACTGTAAAGAATTTCCCTGTTTCTTTGTTCTGTTTTTGAAATTCCTTTTTAGAGTGGGTTTGAGCTGATTCTCGCTGCCATGTTTATGCCAGTCTAGACACACTTGATTCCCTTACGGAGACATATCAATACATAGGTTTTAAGATTCTTACTAGTCAGATCTATTCCTCTGCGGGAAATATGGGGTTTTGAGTCCCTTTCACTGAGGAAGGTGTAGGTCTTGTCTATTCCATAGTTGGTTTTTGGAACAGTACCTGTGCTTATATCAAACTCTGGTTTGATGCATCACCCCACCTCTCCTTCCCCCTTAAGCAGGCATAAGAGTGTTTTCTAAATGTGAGACTCTGTTCTCTTTGCTAACTCAGTTCATGTGTAGCCATGTTTACAGGATCTTCCTAAGTGATATCTTATGATAAGTTTCTTTTCCTGTGTGACTTCTTTCCCTTAGAATCATCGTACCTGAATCCACTCATTTTGCTGCTACTGGTCTTATGACATTGATTTCGTGGCTGAGGGATATTCCATCGTACGTAAGTTCCACAATGTTTGGAACCATTTTTATATTTCCTGGGATATTTCAGGTGTACCCAGGTTGAGGTTCTTGTAAGCAGTGCAGCCCTCAATTTGGGGGTGGCTCTGTCTTATGGATTTTCAGTTTTCCCAAGGTATATTCCCTAGACTGGAAGTGCCCTTGGCTCTGTAGCTCTGTTGTTTACTTGTTTTAGGGAACACAATGCACTCCTCCAGTGAGGCGGTTGGCAACTTACATCCCGCCCATCAGCATAACAAGGCTCCCTGTTCTCCAGGGCCTGTCTTGCCTTTCTGGTTTTTACACATTTTGTGGATGTCCCTTTTGACCGGTGGGAAGTGATACTTCTTTGTAGTGCAGATTTGCATTGCCCGCTTGCTTGCTTGGCCAAAAAGGGCGTATGCGTTTTCTCCTGAATATATTCAGGAGAAAACGCATACGCCCTTTTTGGCCAAGTGCATCATTGTCGAAGTTGTGCCCCTCTTCCTGTGCTTTACAGGCGATTCTAACGTACCTCTTGAAATCTGTTTCCTGCTATTCTGCCTCGCATTCAAGTCCGCCTCGTTGCCTTCCCTCAACAGATTTTTGGACGATAGTTGGCCTTGATTACTCTGCCAGTTTGTGAATTGCTGTGCCCCTGAGCTCCATTTTTCAACTCGTTTTTTGTGAGCTGAACGCAAGTCCAAACATTTGGTTCAGGACCTATACTGGTTCCCGGTGGGTGGCTGAGACTTTGGTGAATTCTTCTTCCTGCCGGGAAATTAGAGTGACATGTGCCCATCCAAATGCCTAACAGCTACTCTCTCATTGGTTCTCCCTCTTCCCTTTCCTCCTCTGCCAAATGGGCAACCTGTGTGAACCAGGAGCTTAAAGGGGCTGTCTCTCCAAGTTGGGAGATTGATAGTAAAGCTGTTGGAAAGTCAAACCGGAGCACCAGGAGAGGGACTCTTCGTTGAGTTTTAGAAACCTGTCGTATTCACAGTGTGTCCATTCTCTAGGTTTCCCGTACATGTTATAGCTGTAGTAATATTCCCTTCAACCTGGAGAGGTGGGACCCATGGAATGGTTGCCATGCATTATTGCTTTAAAGGGTCTGCATTTGCTCACCCAATCTCACCAATCCTCTCAGTCCCAAGTGTCCAGCCTCATGCCACATCCAGCTGTCATCGTAGATAGGGTCATTCCAGGTTGCATCAGAGACCCTGAAGGAATTGTAAAGAATTTCCCTGTTTCTTTGTTCTGTTTTTGAAATTCCTTTTTAGAGTGGGTTTGAGCTGATTCTCGCTGCCATGTTTATGCCAGTCTAGACACACTTGATTCCCTTACGGAGACATATCAATACATAGGTTTTAAGATTCTTACTAGTCAGATCTATTCCTCTGCGGGAAATATGGGGTTTTGAGTCCCTTTCACTGAGGAAGGTGTAGGTCTTGTCTATTCCATAGTTGGTTTTTGGAACAGTACCTGTGCTTATATCAAACTCTGGTTTGATGCATCACCCCACCTCTCCTTCCCCCTTAAGCAGGCATAAGAGTGTTTTCTAAATGTGAGACTCTGTTCTCTTTGCTAACTCAGTTCATGTGTAGCCATGTTTACAGGATCTTCCTAAGTGATATCTTATGATAAGTTTCTTTTCCTGTGTGACTTCTTTCCCTTAGAATCATCGTACCTGAATCCACTCATTTTGCTGCTACTGGTCTTATGACATTGATTTCGTGGCTGAGGGATATTCCATCGTACGTAAGTTCCACAATGTTTGGAACCATTTTTATATTTCCTGGGATATTTCAGGTGTACCCAGGTTGAGGTTCTTGTAAGCAGTGCAGCCCTCAATTTGGGGGTGGCTCTGTCTTATGGATTTTCAGTTTTCCCAAGGTATATTCCCTAGACTGGAAGTGCCCTTGGCTCTGTAGCTCTGTTGTTTACTTGTTTTAGGGAACACAATGCACTCCTCCAGTGAGGCGGTTGGCAACTTACATCCCGCCCATCAGCATAACAAGGCTCCCTGTTCTCCAGGGCCTGTCTTGCCTTTCTGGTTTTTACACATTTTGTGGATGTCCCTTTTGACCGGTGGGAAGTGATACTTCTTTGTAGTGCAGATTTGCATTGCCCGCTTGCTTGCTTGGCCAAAAAGGGCGTATGCGTTTTCTCCTGAATATATTCAGGAGAAAACGCATACGCCCTTTTTGGCCAAGTGCATCATTGTCGAAGTTGTGCCCCTCTTCCTGTGCTTTACAGGCGATTCTAACGTACCTCTTGAAATCTGTTTCCTGCTATTCTGCCTCGCATTCAAGTCCGCCTCGTTGCCTTCCCTCAACAGATTTTTGGACGATAGTTGGCCTTGATTACTCTGCCAGTTTGTGAATTGCTGTGCCCCTGAGCTCCATTTTTCAACTCGTTTTTTGTGAGCTGAACGCAAGTCCAAACATTTGGTTCAGGACCTATACTGGTTCCCGGTGGGTGGCTGAGACTTTGGTGAATTCTTCTTCCTGCCGGGAAATTAGAGTGACATGTGCCCATCCAAATGCCTAACAGCTACTCTCTCATTGGTTCTCCCTCTTCCCTTTCCTCCTCTGCCAAATGGGCAACCTGTGTGAACCAGGAGCTTAAAGGGGCTGTCTCTCCAAGTTGGGAGATTGATAGTAAAGCTGTTGGAAAGTCAAACCGGAGCACCAGGAGAGGGACTCTTCGTTGAGTTTTAGAAACCTTTCGTATTCACAGTGTGTCCATTCTCTAGGTTTCCCGTACATGTTATAGCTGTAGTAATATTCCCTTCAACCTGGAGAGGTGGGACCCATGGAATGGTTGCCATGCATTATTGCTTTAAAGGGTCTGCATTTGCTCACCCAATCTCACCAATCCTCTCAGTCCCAAGTGTCCAGCCTCATGCCACATCCAGCTGTCATCGTAGATAGGGTCATTCCAGGTTGCATCAGAGACCCTGAAGGAATTGTAAAGAATTTCCCTGTTTCTTTGTTCTGTTTTTGAAATTCCTTTTTAGAGTGGGTTTGAGCTGATTCTCGCTGCCATGTTTATGCCAGTCTAGACACACTTGATTCCCTTACGGAGACATATCAATACATAGGTTTTAAGATTCTTACTAGTCAGATCTATTCCTCTGCGGGAAATATGGGGTTTTGAGTCCCTTTCACTGAGGAAGGTGTAGGTCTTGTCTATTCCATAGTTGGTTTTTGGAACAGTACCTGTGCTTATATCAAACTCTGGTTTGATGCATCACCCCACCTCTCCTTCCCCCTTAAGCAGGCATAAGAGTGTTTTCTAAATGTGAGACTCTGTTCTCTTTGCTAACTCAGTTCATGTGTAGCCATGTTTACAGGATCTTCCTAAGTGATATCTTATGATAAGTTTCTTTTCCTGTGTGACTTCTTTCCCTTAGAATCATCGTACCTGAATCCACTCATTTTGCTGCTACTGGTCTTATGACATTGATTTCGTGGCTGAGGGATATTCCATCGTACGTAAGTTCCACAATGTTTGGAACCATTTTTATATTTCCTGGGATATTTCAGGTGTACCCAGGTTGAGGTTCTTGTAAGCAGTGCAGCCCTCAATTTGGGGGTGGCTCTGTCTTATGGATTTTCAGTTTTCCCAAGGTATATTCCCTAGACTGGAAGTGCCCTTGGCTCTGTAGCTCTGTTGTTTACTTGTTTTAGGGAACACAATGCACTCCTCCAGTGAGGCGGTTGGCAACTTACATCCCGCCCATCAGCATAACAAGGCTCCCTGTTCTCCAGGGCCTGTCTTGCCTTTCTGGTTTTTACACATTTTGTGGATGTCCCTTTTGACCGGTGGGAAGTGATACTTCTTTGTAGTGCAGATTTGCATTGCCCGCTTGCTTGCTTGGCCAAAAAGGGCGTATGCGTTTTCTCCTGAATATATTCAGGAGAAAACGCATACGCCCTTTTTGGCCAAGTGCATCATTGTCGAAGTTGTGCCCCTCTTCCTGTGCTTTACAGGCGATTCTAACGTACCTCTTGAAATCTGTTTCCTGCTATTCTGCCTCGCATTCAAGTCCGCCTCGTTGCCTTCCCTCAACAGATTTTTGGACGATAGTTGGCCTTGATTACTCTGCCAGTTTGTGAATTGCTGTGCCCCTGAGCTCCATTTTTCAACTCGTTTTTTGTGAGCTGAACGCAAGTCCAAACATTTGGTTCAGGACCTATACTGGTTCCCGGTGGGTGGCTGAGACTTTGGTGAATTCTTCTTCCTGCCGGGAAATTAGAGTGACATGTGCCCATCCAAATGCCTAACAGCTACTCTCTCATTGGTTCTCCCTCTTCCCTTTCCTCCTCTGCCAAATGGGCAACCTGTGTGAACCAGGAGCTTAAAGGGGCTGTCTCTCCAAGTTGGGAGATTGATAGTAAAGCTGTTGGAAAGTCAAACCGGAGCACCAGGAGAGGGACTCTTCGTTGAGTTTTAGAAACCTGTCGTATTCACAGTGTGTCCATTCTCTAGGTTTCCCGTACATGTTATAGCTGTAGTAATATTCCCTTCAACCTGGAGAGGTGGGACCCATGGAATGGTTGCCATGCATTATTGCTTTAAAGGGTCTGCATTTGCTCACCCAATCTCACCAATCCTCTCAGTCCCAAGTGTCCAGCCTCATGCCACATCCAGCTGTCATCGTAGATAGGGTCATTCCAGGTTGCATCAGAGACCCTGAAGGAATTGTAAAGAATTTCCCTGTTTCTTTGTTCTGTTTTTGAAATTCCTTTTTAGAGTGGGTTTGAGCTGATTCTCGCTGCCATGTTTATGCCAGTCTAGACACACTTGATTCCCTTACGGAGACATATCAATACATAGGTTTTAAGATTCTTACTAGTCAGATCTATTCCTCTGCGGGAAATATGGGGTTTTGAGTCCCTTTCACTGAGGAAGGTGTAGGTCTTGTCTATTCCATAGTTGGTTTTTGGAACAGTACCTGTGCTTATATCAAACTCTGGTTTGATGCATCACCCCACCTCTCCTTCCCCCTTAAGCAGGCATAAGAGTGTTTTCTAAATGTGAGACTCTGTTCTCTTTGCTAACTCAGTTCATGTGTAGCCATGTTTACAGGATCTTCCTAAGTGATATCTTATGATAAGTTTCTTTTCCTGTGTGACTTCTTTCCCTTAGAATCATCGTACCTGAATCCACTCATTTTGCTGCTACTGGTCTTATGACATTGATTTCGTGGCTGAGGGATATTCCATCGTACGTAAGTTCCACAATGTTTGGAACCATTTTTATATTTCCTGGGATATTTCAGGTGTACCCAGGTTGAGGTTCTTGTAAGCAGTGCAGCCCTCAATTTGGGGGTGGCTCTGTCTTATGGATTTTCAGTTTTCCCAAGGCATATTCCCTAGACTGGAAGTGCCCGTGGCTCTGTAGCTCTGTTGTTTACTTGTTTTAGGGAACACAATGCACTCCTCCAGTGAGGCGGTTGGCAACTTACATCCCGCCCATCAGCATAACAAGGCTCCCTGTTCTCCAGGGCCTGTCTTGCCTTTCTGGTTTTTACACATTTTGTGGATGTCCCTTTTGACCGGTGGGAAGTGATACTTCTTTGTAGTGCAGATTTGCATTGCCCGCTTGCTTGCTTGGCCAAAAAGGGCGTATGCGTTTTCTCCTGAATATATTCAGGAGAAAACACATACGCCCTTTTTGGCCAAGTGCATCATTGTCGAAGTTGTGCCCCTCTTCCTGTGCTTTACAGGCGATTCTAACGTACCTCTTGAAATCTGTTTCCTGCTATTCTGCCTCGCATTCAAGTCCGCCTCGTTGCCTTCCCTCAACAGATTTTTGGACGATAGTTGGCCTTGATTACTCTGCCAGTTTGTGAATTGCTGTGCCCCTGAGCTCCATTTTTCAACTCGTTTTTTGTGAGCTGAACGCAAGTCCAAACATTTGGTTCAGGACCTATACTGGTTCCCGGTGGGTGGCTGAGACTTTGGTGAATTCTTCTTCCTGCCGGGAAATTAGAGTGACATGTGCCCATCCAAATGCCTAACAGCTACTCTCTCATTGGTTCTCCCTCTTCCCTTTCCTCCTCTGCCAAATGGGCAACCTGTGTGAACCAGGAGCTTAAAGGGGCTGTCTCTCCAAGTTGGGAGATTGATAGTAAAGCTGTTGGAAAGTCAAACCGGAGCACCAGGAGAGGGACTCTTCGTTGAGTTTTAGAAACCTGTCGTATTCACAGTGTGTCCATTCTCTAGGTTTCCCGTACATGTTATAGCTGTAGTAATATTCCCTTCAACCTGGAGAGGTGGGACCCATGGAATGGTTGCCATGCATTATTGCTTTAAAGGGTCTGCATTTGCTCACCCAATCTCACCAATCCTCTCAGTCCCAAGTGTCCAGCCTCATGCCACATCCAGCTGTCATCGTAGATAGGGTCATTCCAGGTTGCATCAGAGACCCTGAAGGAATTGTAAAGAATTTCCCTGTTTCTTTGTTCTGTTTTTGAAATTCCTTTTTAGAGTGGGTTTGAGCTGATTCTCGCTGCCATGTTTATGCCAGTCTAGACACACTTGATTCCCTTACGGAGACATATCAATACATAGGTTTTAAGATTCTTACTAGTCAGATCTATTCCTCTGCGGGAAATATGGGGTTTTGAGTCCCTTTCACTGAGGAAGGTGTAGGTCTTGTCTATTCCATAGTTGGTTTTTGGAACAGTACCTGTGCTTATATCAAACTCTGGTTTGATGCATCACCCCACCTCTCCTTCCCCCTTAAGCAGGCATAAGAGTGTTTTCTAAATGTGAGACTCTGTTCTCTTTGCTAACTCAGTTCATGTGTAGCCATGTTTACAGGATCTTCCTAAGTGATATCTTATGATAAGTTTCTTTTCCTGTGTGACTTCTTTCCCTTAGAATCATCGTACCTGAATCCACTCATTTTGCTGCTACTGGTCTTATGACATTGATTTCGTGGCTGAGGGATATTCCATCGTACGTAAGTTCCACAATGTTTGGAACCATTTTTATATTTCCTGGGATATTTCAGGTGTACCCAGGTTGAGGTTCTTGTAAGCAGTGCAGCCCTCAATTTGGGGGTGGCTCTGTCTTATGGATTTTCAGTTTTCCCAAGGCATATTCCCTAGACTGGAAGTGCCCGTGGCTCTGTAGCTCTGTTGTTTACTTGTTTTAGGGAACACAATGCACTCCTCCAGTGAGGCGGTTGGCAACTTACATCCCGCCCATCAGCATAACAAGGCTCCCTGTTCTCCAGGGCCTGTCTTGCCTTTCTGGTTTTTACACATTTTGTGGATGTCCCTTTTGACCGGTGGGAAGTGATACTTCTTTGTAGTGCAGATTTGCATTGCCCGCTTGCTTGCTTGGCCAAAAAGGGCGTATGCGTTTTCTCCTGAATATATTCAGGAGAAAACGCATACGCCCTTTTTGGCCAAGTGCATCATTGTCGAAGTTGTGCCCCTCTTCCTGTGCTTTACAGGCGATTCTAACGTACCTCTTGAAATCTGTTTCCTGCTATTCTGCCTCGCATTCAAGTCCGCCTCGTTGCCTTCCCTCAACAGATTTTTGGACGATAGTTGGCCTTGATTACTCTGCCAGTTTGTGAATTGCTGTGCCCCTGAGCTCCATTTTTCAACTCGTTTTTTGTGAGCTGAACGCAAGTCCAAACATTTGGTTCAGGACCTATACTGGTTCCCGGTGGGTGGCTGAGACTTTGGTGAATTCTTCTTCCTGCCGGGAAATTAGAGTGACATGTGCCCATCCAAATGCCTAACAGCTACTCTCTCATTGGTTCTCCCTCTTCCCTTTCCTCCTCTGCCAAATGGGCAACCTGTGTGAACCAGGAGCTTAAAGGGGCTGTCTCTCCAAGTTGGGAGATTGATAGTAAAGCTGTTGGAAAGTCAAACCGGAGCACCAGGAGAGGGACTCTTCGTTGAGTTTTAGAAACCTGTCGTATTCACAGTGTGTCCATTCTCTAGGTTTCCCGTACATGTTATAGCTGTAGTAATATTCCCTTCAACCTGGAGAGGTGGGACCCATGGAATGGTTGCCATGCATTATTGCTTTAAAGGGTCTGCATTTGCTCACCCAATCTCACCAATCCTCTCAGTCCCAAGTGTCCAGCCTCATGCCACATCCAGCTGTCATCGTAGATAGGGTCATTCCAGGTTGCATCAGAGACCCTGAAGGAATTGTAAAGAATTTCCCTGTTTCTTTGTTCTGTTTTTGAAATTCCTTTTTAGAGTGGGTTTGAGCTGATTCTCGCTGCCATGTTTATGCCAGTCTAGACACACTTGATTCCCTTACGGAGACATATCAATACATAGGTTTTAAGATTCTTACTAGTCAGATCTATTCCTCTGCGGGAAATATGGGGTTTTGAGTCCCTTTCACTGAGGAAGGTGTAGGTCTTGTCTATTCCATAGTTGGTTTTTGGAACAGTACCTGTGCTTATATCAAACTCTGGTTTGATGCATCACCCCACCTCTCCTTCCCCCTTAAGCAGGCATAAGAGTGTTTTCTAAATGTGAGACTCTGTTCTCTTTGCTAACTCAGTTCATGTGTAGCCATGTTTACAGGATCTTCCTAAGTGATATCTTATGATAAGTTTCTTTTCCTGTGTGACTTCTTTCCCTTAGAATCATCGTACCTGAATCCACTCATTTTGCTGCTACTGGTCTTATGACATTGATTTCGTGGCTGAGGGATATTCCATCGTACGTAAGTTCCACAATGTTTGGAACCATTTTTATATTTCCTGGGATATTTCAGGTGTACCCAGGTTGAGGTTCTTGTAAGCAGTGCAGCCCTCAATTTGGGGGTGGCTCTGTCTTATGGATTTTCAGTTTTCCCAAGGTATATTCCCTAGACTGGAAGTGCCCTTGGCTCTGTAGCTCTGTTGTTTACTTGTTTTAGGGAACACAATGCACTCCTCCAGTGAGGCAGTTGGCAACTTACATCCCGCCCATCAGCATAACAAGGCTCCCTGTTCTCCAGGGCCTGTCTTGCCTTTCTGGTTTTTACACATTTTGTGGATGTCCCTTTTGACCGGTGGGAAGTGATACTTCTTTGTAGTGCAGATTTGCATTGCCCGCTTGCTTGCTTGGCCAAAAAGGGCGTATGCGTTTTCTCCTGAATATATTCAGGAGAAAACGCATACGCCCTTTTTGGCCAAGTGCATCATTGTCGAAGTTGTGCCCCTCTTCCTGTGCTTTACAGGCGATTCTAACGTACCTCTTGAAATCTGTTTCCTGCTATTCTGCCTCGCATTCAAGTCCGCCTCGTTGCCTTCCCTCAACAGATTTTTGGACGATAGTTGGCCTTGATTACTCTGCCAGTTTGTGAATTGCTGTGCCCCTGAGCTCCATTTTTCAACTCGTTTTTTGTGAGCTGAACGCAAGTCCAAACATTTGGTTCAGGACCTATACTGGTTCCCGGTGGGTGGCTGAGACTTTGGTGAATTCTTCTTCCTGCCGGGAAATTAGAGTGACATGTGCCCATCCAAATGCCTAACAGCTACTCTCTCATTGGTTCTCCCTCTTCCCTTTCCTCCTCTGCCAAATGGGCAACCTGTGTGAACCAGGAGCTTAAAGGGGCTGTCTCTCCAAGTTGGGAGATTGATAGTAAAGCTGTTGGAAAGTCAAACCGGAGCACCAGGAGAGGGACTCTTCGTTGAGTTTTAGAAACCTGTCGTATTCACAGTGTGTCCATTCTCTAGGTTTCCCGTACATGTTATAGCTGTAGTAATATTCCCTTCAACCTGGAGAGGTGGGACCCATGGAATGGTTGCCATGCATTATTGCTTTAAAGGGTCTGCATTTGCTCACCCAATCTCACCAATCCTCTCAGTCCCAAGTGTCCAGCCTCATGCCACATCCAGCTGTCATCGTAGATAGGGTCATTCCAGGTTGCATCAGAGACCCTGAAGGAATTGTAAAGAATTTCCCTGTTTCTTTGTTCTGTTTTTGAAATTCCTTTTTAGAGTGGGTTTGAGCTGATTCTCGCTGCCATGTTTATGCCAGTCTAGACACACTTGATTCCCTTACGGAGACATATCAATACATAGGTTTTAAGATTCTTACTAGTCAGATCTATTCCTCTGCGGGAAATATGGGGTTTTGAGTCCCTTTCACTGAGGAAGGTGTAGGTCTTGTCTATTCCATAGTTGGTTTTTGGAACAGTACCTGTGCTTATATCAAACTCTGGTTTGATGCATCACCCCACCTCTCCTTCCCCCTTAAGCAGGCATAAGAGTGTTTTCTAAATGTGAGACTCTGTTCTCTTTGCTAACTCAGTTCATGTGTAGCCATGTTTACAGGATCTTCCTAAGTGATATCTTATGATAAGTTTCTTTTCCTGTGTGACTTCTTTCCCTTAGAATCATCGTACCTGAATCCACTCATTTTGCTGCTACTGGTCTTATGACATTGATTTCGTGGCTGAGGGATATTCCATCGTACGTAAGTTCCACAATGTTTGGAACCATTTTTATATTTCCTGGGATATTTCAGGTGTACCCAGGTTGAGGTTCTTGTAAGCAGTGCAGCCCTCAATTTGGGGGTGGCTCTGTCTTATGGATTTTCAGTTTTCCCAAGGTATATTCCCTAGACTGGAAGTGCCCTTGGCTCTGTAGCTCTGTTGTTTACTTGTTTTAGGGAACACAATGCACTCCTCCAGTGAGGCAGTTGGCAACTTACATCCCGCCCATCAGCATAACAAGGCTCCCTGTTCTCCAGGGCCTGTCTTGCCTTTCTGGTTTTTACACATTTTGTGGATGTCCCTTTTGACCGGTGGGAAGTGATACTTCTTTGTAGTGCAGATTTGCATTGCCCGCTTGCTTGCTTGGCCAAAAAGGGCGTATGCGTTTTCTCCTGAATATATTCAGGAGAAAACGCATACGCCCTTTTTGGCCAAGTGCATCATTGTCGAAGTTGTGCCCCTCTTCCTGTGCTTTACAGGCGATTCTAACGTACCTCTTGAAATCTGTTTCCTGCTATTCTGCCTCGCATTCAAGTCCGCCTCGTTGCCTTCCCTCAACAGATTTTTGGACGAGAGTTGGCCTTGATTACTCTGCCAGTTTGTGAATTGCTGTGCCCCTGAGCTCCATTTTTCAACTCGTTTTTTGTGAGCTGAACGCAAGTCCAAACATTTGGTTCAGGACCTATACTGGTTCCCGGTGGGTGGCTGAGACTTTGGTGAATTCTTCTTCCTGCCGGGAAATTAGAGTGACATGTGCCCATCCAAATGCCTAACAGCTACTCTCTCATTGGTTCTCCCTCTTCCCTTTCCTCCTCTGCCAAATGGGCAACCTGTGTGAACCAGGAGCTTAAAGGGGCTGTCTCTCCAAGTTGGGAGATTGATAGTAAAGCTGTTGGAAAGTCAAACCGGAGCACCAGGAGAGGGACTCTTCGTTGAGTTTTAGAAACCTGTCGTATTCACAGTGTGTCCATTCTCTAGGTTTCCCGTACATGTTATAGCTGTAGTAATATTCCCTTCAACCTGGAGAGGTGGGACCCATGGAATGGTTGCCATGCATTATTGCTTTAAAGGGTCTGCATTTGCTCACCCAATCTCACCAATCCTCTCAGTCCCAAGTGTCCAGCCTCATGCCACATCCAGCTGTCATCGTAGATAGGGTCATTCCAGGTTGCATCAGAGACCCTGAAGGAATTGTAAAGAATTTCCCTGTTTCTTTGTTCTGTTTTTGAAATTCCTTTTTAGAGTGGGTTTGAGCTGATTCTCGCTGCCATGTTTATGCCAGTCTAGACACACTTGATTCCCTTACGGAGACATATCAATACATAGGTTTTAAGATTCTTACTAGTCAGATCTATTCCTCTGCGGGAAATATGGGGTTTTGAGTCCCTTTCACTGAGGAAGGTGTAGGTCTTGTCTATTCCATAGTTGGTTTTTGGAACAGTACCTGTGCTTATATCAAACTCTGGTTTGATGCATCACCCCACCTCTCCTTCCCCCTTAAGCAGGCATAAGAGTGTTTTCTAAATGTGAGACTCTGTTCTCTTTGCTAACTCAGTTCATGTGTAGCCATGTTTACAGGATCTTCCTAAGTGATATCTTATGATAAGTTTCTTTTCCTGTGTGACTTCTTTCCCTTAGAATCATCGTACCTGAATCCACTCATTTTGCTGCTACTGGTCTTATGACATTGATTTCGTGGCTGAGGGATATTCCATCGTACGTAAGTTCCACAATGTTTGGAACCATTTTTATATTTCCTGGGATATTTCAGGTGTACCCAGGTTGAGGTTCTTTTAAGCAGTGCAGCCCTCAATTTGGGGGTGGCTCTGTCTTATGGATTTTCAGTTTTCCCAAGGCATATTCCCTAGACTGGAAGTGCCCGTGGCTCTGTAGCTCTGTTGTTTACTTGTTTTAGGGAACACAATGCACTCCTCCAGTGAGGCGGTTGGCAACTTACATCCCGCCCATCAGCATAACAAGGCTCCCTGTTCTCCAGGGCCTGTCTTGCCTTTCTGGTTTTTACACATTTTGTGGATGTCCCTTTTGACCGGTGGGAAGTGATACTTCTTTGTAGTGCAGATTTGCATTGCCCGCTTGCTTGCTTGGCCAAAAAGGGCGTATGCGTTTTCTCCTGAATATATTCAGGAGAAAACGCATACGCCCTTTTTGGCCAAGTGCATCATTGTCGAAGTTGTGCCCCTCTTCCTGTGCTTTACAGGCGATTCTAACGTACCTCTTGAAATCTGTTTCCTGCTATTCTGCCTCGCATTCAAGTCCGCCTCGTTGCCTTCCCTCAACAGATTTTTGGACGATAGTTGGCCTTGATTACTCTGCCAGTTTGTGAATTGCTGTGCCCCTGAGCTCCATTTTTCAACTCGTTTTTTGTGAGCTGAACGCAAGTCCAAACATTTGGTTCAGGACCTATACTGGTTCCCGGTGGGTGGCTGAGACTTTGGTGAATTCTTCTTCCTGCCGGGAAATTAGAGTGACATGTGCCCATCCAAATGCCTAACAGCTACTCTCTCATTGGTTCTCCCTCTTCCCTTTCCTCCTCTGCCAAATGGGCAACCTGTGTGAACCAGGAGCTTAAAGGGGCTGTCTCTCCAAGTTGGGAGATTGATAGTAAAGCTGTTGGAAAGTCAAACCGGAGCACCAGGAGAGGGACTCTTCGTTGAGTTTTAGAAACCTGTCGTATTCACAGTGTGTCCATTCTCTAGGTTTCCCGTACATGTTATAGCTGTAGTAATATTCCCTTCAACCTGGAGAGGTGGGACCCATGGAATGGTTGCCATGCATTATTGCTTTAAAGGGTCTGCATTTGCTCACCCAATCTCACCAATCCTCTCAGTCCCAAGTGTCCAGCCTCATGCCACATCCAGCTGTCATCGTAGATAGGGTCATTCCAGGTTGCATCAGAGACCCTGAAGGAACTGTAAAGAATTTCCCTGTTTCTTTGTTCTGTTTTTGAAATTCCTTTTTAGAGTGGGTTTGAGCTGATTCTCGCTGCCATGTTTATGCCAGTCTAGACACACTTGATTCCCTTACGGAGACATATCAATACATAGGTTTTAAGATTCTTACTAGTCAGATCTATTCCTCTGCGGGAAATATGGGGTTTTGAGTCCCTTTCACTGAGGAAGGTGTAGGTCTTGTCTATTCCATAGTTGGTTTTTGGAACAGTACCTGTGCTTATATCAAACTCTGGTTTGATGCATCACCCCACCTCTCCTTCCCCCTTAAGCAGGCATAAGAGTGTTTTCTAAATGTGAGACTCTGTTCTCTTTGCTAACTCAGTTCATGTGTAGCCATGTTTACAGGATCTTCCTAAGTGATATCTTATGATAAGTTTCTTTTCCTGTGTGACTTCTTTCCCTTAGAATCATCGTACCTGAATCCACTCATTTTGCTGCTACTGGTCTTATGACATTGATTTCGTGGCTGAGGGATATTCCATCGTACGTAAGTTCCACAATGTTTGGAACCATTTTTATATTTCCTGGGATATTTCAGGTGTACCCAGGTTGAGGTTCTTGTAAGCAGTGCAGCCCTCAATTTGGGGGTGGCTCTGTCTTATGGATTTTCAGTTTTCCCAAGGTATATTCCCTAGACTGGAAGTGCCCTTGGCTCTGTAGCTCTGTTGTTTACTTGTTTTAGGGAACACAATGCACTCCTCCAGTGAGGCGGTTGGCAACTTACATCCCGCCCATCAGCATAACAAGGCTCCCTGTTCTCCAGGGCCTGTCTTGCCTTTCTGGTTTTTACACATTTTGTGGATGTCCCTTTTGACCGGTGGGAAGTGATACTTCTTTGTAGTGCAGATTTGCATTGCCCGCTTGCTTGCTTGGCCAAAAAGGGCGTATGCGTTTTCTCCTGAATATATTCAGGAGAAAACGCATACGCCCTTTTTGGCCAAGTGCATCATTGTCGAAGTTGTGCCCCTCTTCCTGTGCTTTACAGGCGATTCTAACGTACCTCTTGAAATCTGTTTCCTGCTATTCTGCCTCGCATTCAAGTCCGCCTCGTTGCCTTCCCTCAACAGATTTTTGGACGAGAGTTGGCCTTGATTACTCTGCCAGTTTGTGAATTGCTGTGCCCCTGAGCTCCATTTTTCAACTCGTTTTTTGTGAGCTGAACGCAAGTCCAAACATTTGGTTCAGGAACTATACTGGTTCCCGGTGGGTGGCTGAGACTTTGGTGAATTCTTCTTCCTGCCGGGAAATTAGAGTGACATGTGCCCATCCAAATGCCTAACAGCTACTCTCTCATTGGTTCTCCCTCTTCCCTTTCCTCCTCTGCCAAATGGGCAACCTGTGTGAACCAGGAGCTTAAAGGGGCTGTCTCTCCAAGTTGGGAGATTGATAGTAAAGCTGTTGGAAAGTCAAACCGGAGCACCAGGAGAGGGACTCTTCGTTGAGTTTTAGAAACCTGTCGTATTCACAGTGTGTCCATTCTCTAGGTTTCCCGTACATGTTATAGCTGTAGTAATATTCCCTTCAACCTGGAGAGGTGGGACCCATGGAATGGTTGCCATGCATTATTGCTTTAAAGGGTCTGCATTTGCTCACCCAATCTCACCAATCCTCTCAGTCCCAAGTGTCCAGCCTCATGCCACATCCAGCTGTCATCGTAGATAGGGTCATTCCAGGTTGCATCAGAGACCCTGAAGGAATTGTAAAGAATTTCCCTGTTTCTTTGTTCTGTTTTTGAAATTCCTTTTTAGAGTGGGTTTGAGCTGATTCTCGCTGCCATGTTTATGCCAGTCTAGACACACTTGATTCCCTTACGGAGACATATCAATACATAGGTTTTAAGATTCTTACTAGTCAGATCTATTCCTCTGCGGGAAATATGGGGTTTTGAGTCCCTTTCACTGAGGAAGGTGTAGGTCTTGTCTATTCCATAGTTGGTTTTTGGAACAGTACCTGTGCTTATATCAAACTCTGGTTTGATGCATCACCCCACCTCTCCTTCCCCCTTAAGCAGGCATAAGAGTGTTTTCTAAATGTGAGACTCTGTTCTCTTTGCTAACTCAGTTCATGTGTAGCCATGTTTACAGGATCTTCCTAAGTGATATCTTATGATAAGTTTCTTTTCCTGTGTGACTTCTTTCCCTTAGAATCATCGTACCTGAATCCACTCATTTTGCTGCTACTGGTCTTATGACATTGATTTCGTGGCTGAGGGATATTCCATCGTACGTAAGTTCCACAATGTTTGGAACCATTTTTATATTTCCTGGGATATTTCAGGTGTACCCAGGTTGAGGTTCTTGTAAGCAGTGCAGCCCTCAATTTGGGGGTGGCTCTGTCTTATGGATTTTCAGTTTTCCCAAGGCATATTCCCTAGACTGGAAGTGCCCTTGGCTCTGTAGCTCTGTTGTTTACTTGTTTTAGGGAACACAATGCACTCCTCCAGTGAGGCAGTTGGCAACTTACATCCCGCCCATCAGCATAACAAGGCTCCCTGTTCTCCAGGGCCTGTCTTGCCTTTCTGGTTTTTACACATTTTGTGGATGTCCCTTTTGACCGGTGGGAAGTGATACTTCTTTGTAGTGCAGATTTGCATTGCCCGCTTGCTTGCTTGGCCAAAAAGGGCGTATGCGTTTTCTCCTGAATATATTCAGGAGAAAACGCATACGCCCTTTTTGGCCAAGTGCATCATTGTCGAAGTTGTGCCCCTCTTCCTGTGCTTTACAGGCGATTCTAACGTACCTCTTGAAATCTGTTTCCTGCTATTCTGCCTCGCATTCAAGTCCGCCTCGTTGCCTTCCCTCAACAGATTTTTGGACGATAGTTGGCCTTGATTACTCTGCCAGTTTGAGAATTGCTGTGCCCCTGAGCTCCATTTTTCAACTCGTTTTTTGTGAGCTGAACGCAAGTCCAAACATTTGGTTCAGGACCTATACTGGTTCCCGGTGGGTGGCTGAGACTTTGGTGAATTCTTCTTCCTGCCGGGAAATTAGAGTGACATGTGCCCATCCAAATGCCTAACAGCTACTCTCTCATTGGTTCTCCCTCTTCCCTTTCCTCCTCTGCCAAATGGGCAACCTGTGTGAACCAGGAGCTTAAAGGGGCTGTCTCTCCAAGTTGGGAGATTGATAGTAAAGCTGTTGGAAAGTCAAACCAGAGCACCAGGAGAGGGACTCTTCGTTGAGTTTTAGAAACCTTTCGTATTCACAGTGTGTCCATTCTCTAGGTTTCCCGTACATGTTATAGCTGTAGTAATATTCCCTTCAACCTGGAGAGGTGGGACCCATGGAATGGTTGCCATGCATTATTGCTTTAAAGGGTCTGCATTTGCTCACCCAATCTCACCAATCCTCTCAGTCCCAAGTGTCCAGCCTCATGCCACATCCAGCTGTCATCGTAGATAGGGTCATTCCAGGTTGCATCAGAGACCCTGAAGGAATTGTAAAGAATTTCCCTGATTCTTTGTTCTGTTTTTGAAATTCCTTTTTAGAGTGGGTTTGAGCTGATTCTCGCTGCCATGTTTATGCCAGTCTAGACACACTTGATTCCCTTACGGAGACATATCAATACATAGGTTTTAAGATTCTTACTAGTCAGATCTATTCCTCTGCGGGAAATATGGGGTTTTGAGTCCCTTTCACTGAGGAAGGTGTAGGTCTTGTCTATTCCATAGTTGGTTTTTGGAACAGTACCTGTGCTTATATCAAACTCTGGTTTGATGCATCACCCCACCTCTCCTTCCCCCTTAAGCAGGCATAAGAGTGTTTTCTAAATGTGAGACTCTGTTCTCTTTGCTAACTCAGTTCATGTGTAGCCATGTTTACAGGATCTTCCTAAGTGATATCTTATGATAAGTTTCTTTTCCTGTGTGACTTCTTTCCCTTAGAATCATCGTACCTGAATCCACTCATTTTGCTGCTACTGGTCTTATGACATTGATTTCGTGGCTGAGGGATATTCCATCGTACGTAAGTTCCACAATGTTTGGAACCATTTTTATATTTCCTGGGATATTTCAGGTGTACCCAGGTTGAGGTTCTTTTAAGCAGTGCAGCCCTCAATTTGGGGGTGGCTCTGTCTTATGGATTTTCAGTTTTCCCAAGGTATATTCCCTAGACTGGAAGTGCCCTTGGCTCTGTAGCTCTGTTGTTTACTTGTTTTAGGGAACACAATGCACTCCTCCAGTGAGGCGGTTGGCAACTTACATCCCGCCCATCAGCATAACAAGGCTCCCTGTTCTCCAGGGCCTGTCTTGCCTTTCTGGTTTTTACACATTTTGTGGATGTCCCTTTTGACCGGTGGGAAGTGATACTTCTTTGTAGTGCAGATTTGCATTGCCCGCTTGCTTGCTTGGCCAAAAAGGGCGTATGCGTTTTCTCCTGAATATATTCAGGAGAAAACGCATACGCCCTTTTTGGCCAAGTGCATCATTGTCGAAGTTGTGCCCCTCTTCCTGTGCTTTACAGGCGATTCTAACGTACCTCTTGAAATCTGTTTCCTGCTATTCTGCCTCGCATTCAAGTCCGCCTCGTTGCCTTCCCTCAACAGATTTTTGGACGATAGTTGGCCTTGATTACTCTGCCAGTTTGTGAATTGCTGTGCCCCTGAGCTCCATTTTTCAACTCGTTTTTTGTGAGCTGAACGCAAGTCCAAACATTTGGTTCAGGACCTATACTGGTTCCCGGTGGGTGGCTGAGACTTTGGTGAATTCTTCTTCCTGCCGGGAAATTAGAGTGACATGTGCCCATCCAAATGCCTAACAGCTACTCTCTCATTGGTTCTCCCTCTTCCCTTTCCTCCTCTGCCAAATGGGCAACCTGTGTGAACCAGGAGCTTAAAGGGGCTGTCTCTCCAAGTTGGGAGATTGATAGTAAAGCTGTTGGAAAGTCAAACCGGAGCACCAGGAGAGGGACTCTTCGTTGAGTTTTAGAAACCTGTCGTATTCACAGTGTGTCCATTCTCTAGGTTTCCCGTACATGTTATAGCTGTAGTAATATTCCCTTCAACCTGGAGAGGTGGGACCCATGGAATGGTTGCCATGCATTATTGCTTTAAAGGGTCTGCATTTGCTCACCCAATCTCACCAATCCTCTCAGTCCCAAGTGTCCAGCCTCATGCCACATCCAGCTGTCATCGTAGATAGGGTCATTCCAGGTTGCATCAGAGACCCTGAAGGAATTGTAAAGAATTTCCCTGTTTCTTTGTTCTGTTTTTGAAATTCCTTTTTAGAGTGGGTTTGAGCTGATTCTCGCTGCCATGTTTATGCCAGTCTAGACACACTTGATTCCCTTACGGAGACATATCAATACATAGGTTTTAAGATTCTTACTAGTCAGATCTATTCCTCTGCGGGAAATATGGGGTTTTGAGTCCCTTTCACTGAGGAAGGTGTAGGTCTTGTCTATTCCATAGTTGGTTTTTGGAACAGTACCTGTGCTTATATCAAACTCTGGTTTGATGCATCACCCCACCTCTCCTTCCCCCTTAAGCAGGCATAAGAGTGTTTTCTAAATGTGAGACTCTGTTCTCTTTGCTAACTCAGTTCATGTGTAGCCATGTTTACAGGATCTTCCTAAGTGATATCTTATGATAAGTTTCTTTTCCTGTGTGACTTCTTTCCCTTAGAATCATCGTACCTGAATCCACTCATTTTGCTGCTACTGGTCTTATGACATTGATTTCGTGGCTGAGGGATATTCCATCGTACGTAAGTTCCACAATGTTTGGAACCATTTTTATATTTCCTGGGATATTTCAGGTGTACCCAGGTTGAGGTTCTTGTAAGCAGTGCAGCCCTCAATTTGGGGGTGGCTCTGTCTTATGGATTTTCAGTTTTCCCAAGGTATATTCCCTAGACTGGAAGTGCCCTTGGCTCTGTAGCTCTGTTGTTTACTTGTTTTAGGGAACACAATGCACTCCTCCAGTGAGGCAGTTTGCAACTTACATCCCGCCCATCAGCATAACAAGGCTCCCTGTTCTCCAGGGCCTGTCTTGCCTTTCTGGTTTTTACACATTTTGTGGATGTCCCTTTTGACCGGTGGGAAGTGATACTTCTTTGTAGTGCAGATTTGCATTGCCCGCTTGCTTGCTTGGCCAAAAAGGGCGTATGCGTTTTCTCCTGAATATATTCAGGAGAAAACGCATACGCCCTTTTTGGCCAAGTGCATCATTGTCGAAGTTGTGCCCCTCTTCCTGTGCTTTACAGGCGATTCTAACGTACCTCTTGAAATCTGTTTCCTGCTATTCTGCCTCGCATTCAAGTCTGCCTCGTTGCCTTCCCTCAACAGATTTTTGGACGATAGTTGGCCTTGATTACTCTGCCAGTTTGTGAATTGCTGTGCCCCTGAGCTCCATTTTTCAACTCGTTTTTTGTGAGCTGAACGCAAGTCCAAACATTTGGTTCAGGACCTATACTGGTTCCCGGTGGGTGGCTGAGACTTTGGTGAATTCTTCTTCCTGCCGGGAAATTAGAGTGACATGTGCCCATCCAAATGCCTAACAGCTACTCTCTCATTGGTTCTCCCTCTTCCCTTTCCTCCTCTGCCAAATGGGCAACCTGTGTGAACCAGGAGCTTAAAGGGGCTGTCTCTCCAAGTTGGGAGATTGATAGTAAAGCTGTTGGAAAGTCAAACCGGAGCACCAGGAGAGGGACTCTTCGTTGAGTTTTAGAAACCTGTCGTATTCACAGTGTGTCCATTCTCTAGGTTTCCCGTACATGTTATAGCTGTAGTAATATTCCCTTCAACCTGGAGAGGTGGGACCCATGGAATGGTTGCCATGCATTATTGCTTTAAAGGGTCTGCATTTGCTCACCCAATCTCACCAGTCCTCTCAGTCCCAAGTGTCCAGCCTCATGCCACATCCAGCTGTCATCGTAGATAGGGTCATTCCAGGTTGCATCAGAGACCCTGAAGGAATTGTAAAGAATTTCCCTGTTTCTTTGTTCTGTTTTTGAAATTCCTTTTTAGAGTGGGTTTGAGCTGATTCTCGCTGCCATGTTTATGCCAGTCTAGACACACTTGATTCCCTTACAGAGACATATCAATACATAGGTTTTAAGATTCTTACTAGTCAGATCTATTCCTCTGCGGGAAATATGGGGTTTTGAGTCCCTTTCACTGAGGAAGGTGTAGGTCTTGTCTATTCCATAGTTGGTTTTTGGAACAGTACCTGTGCTTATATCAAACTCTGGTTTGATGCATCACCCCACCTCTCCTTCCCCCTTAAGCAGGCATAAGAGTGTTTTATAAATGTGAGACTCTGTTCTCTTTGCTAACTCAGTTCATGTGTAGCCATGTTTACAGGATCTTCCTAAGTGATATCTTATGATAAGTTTCTTTTCCTGTGTGACTTCTTTCCCTTAGAATCATCGTACCTGAATCCACTCATTTTGCTGCTACTGGTCTTATGACATTGATTTCGTGGCTGAGGGATATTCCATCGTACGTAAGTTCCACAATGTTTGGAACCATTTTTATATTTCCTGGGATATTTCAGGTGTACCCAGGTTGAGGTTCTAGTAAGCAGTGCAGCCCTCAATTTGGGGGTGGCTCTGTCTTATGGATTTTCAGTTTTCCCAAGGTATATTCCCTAGACTGGAAGTGCCCTTGGCTCTGTAGCTCTGTTGTTTACTTGTTTTAGGGAACACAATGCACTCCTCCAGTGAGGCAGTTTGCAACTTACATCCCGCCCATCAGCATAACAAGGCTCCCTGTTCTCCAGGGCCTGTCTTGCCTTTCTGGTTTTTACACATTTTGTGGATGTCCCTTTTGACCGGTGGGAAGTGATACTTCTTTGTAGTGCAGATTTGCATTGCCCGCTTGCTTGCTTGGCCAAAAAGGGCGTATGCGTTTTCTCCTGAATATATTCAGGAGAAAACGCATACGCCCTTTTTGGCCAAGTGCATCATTGTCGAAGTTGTGCCCCTCTTCCTGTGCTTTACAGGCGATTCTAACGTACCTCTTGAAATCTGTTTCCTGCTATTCTGCCTCGCATTCAAGTCCGCCTCGTTGCCTTCCCTCAACAGATTTTTGGACGATAGTTGGCCTTGATTACTCTGCCAGTTTGTGAATTGCTGTGCCCCTGAGCTCCATTTTTCAACTCGTTTTTTGTGAGCTGAACGCAAGTCCAAACATTTGGTTCAGGACCTATACTGGTTCCCGGTGGGTGGCTGAGACTTTGGTGAATTCTTCTTCCTGCCGGGAAATTAGAGTGACATGTGCCCATCCAAATGCCTAACAGCTACTCTCTCATTGGTTCTCCCTCTTCCCTTTCCTCCTCTGCCAAATGGGCAACCTGTGTGAACCAGGAGCTTAAAGGGGCTGTCTCTCCAAGTTGGGAGATTGATAGTAAAGCTGTTGGAAAGTCAAACCGGAGCACCAGGAGAGGGACTCTTCGTTGAGTTTTAGAAACCTGTCGTATTCACAGTGTGTCCATTCTCTAGGTTTCCCGTACATGTTATAGCTGTAGTAATATTCCCTTCAACCTGGAGAGGTGGGACCCATGGAATGGTTGCCATGCATTATTGCTTTAAAGGGTCTGCATTTGCTCACCCAATCTCACCAATCCTCTCAGTCCCAAGTGTCCAGCCTCATGCCACATCCAGCTGTCATCGTAGATAGGGTCATTCCAGGTTGCATCAGAGACCCTGAAGGAATTGTAAAGAATTTCCCTGTTTCTTTGTTCTGTTTTTGAAATTCCTTTTTAGAGTGGGTTTGAGCTGATTCTCGCTGCCATGTTTATGCCAGTCTAGACACACTTGATTCCCTTACGGAGACATATCAATACATAGGTTTTAAGATTCTTACTAGTCAGATCTATTCCTCTGCGGGAAATATGGGGTTTTGAGTCCCTTTCACTGAGGAAGGTGTAGGTCTTGTCTATTCCATAGTTGGTTTTTGGAACAGTACCTGTGCTTATATCAAACTCTGGTTTGATGCATCACCCCACCTCTCCTTCCCCCGTAAGCAGGCATAAGAGTGTTTTCTAAATGTGAGACTCTGTTCTCTTTCCTAACTCAGTTCATGTGTTGCCATGTTTACAGGATCTTCCTAAGTGATATCTTATGATAAGTTTCTTTTCCTGTGTGACTTCTTTCCCTTAGAATCATCGTACCTGAATCCACTCATTTTGCTGCTACTGGTCTTATGACATTGATTTCGTGGCTGAGGGATATTCCATCGTACGTAAGTTCCACAATGTTTGGAACCATTTTTATATTTCCTGGGATATTTCAGGTGTACCCAGGTTGAGGTTCTTGTAAGCAGTGCAGCCCTCAATTTGGGGGTGGCTCTGTCTTATGGATTTTCAGTTTTCCCAAGGTATATTCCCTAGACTGGAAGTGCCCTTGGCTCTGTAGCTCTGTTGTTTACTTGTTTTAGGGAACACAATGCACTCCTCCAGTGAGGCAGTTGGCAACTTACATCCCGCCCATCAGCATAACAAGGCTCCCTGTTCTCCAGGGCCTGTCTTGCCTTTCTGGTTTTTACACATTTTGTGGATGTCCCTTTTGACCGGTGGGAAGTGATACTTCTTTGTAGTGCAGATTTGCATTGCCCGCTTGCTTGCTTGGCCAAAAAGGGCGTATGCGTTTTCTCCTGAATATATTCAGGAGAAAACGCATACGCCCTTTTTGGCCAAGTGCATCATTGTCGAAGTTGTGCCCCTCTTCCTGTGCTTTACAGGCGATTCTAACGTACCTCTTGAAATCTGTTTCCTGCTATTCTGCCTCGCATTCAAGTCCGCCTCGTTGCCTTCCCTCAACAGATTTTTGGACGATAGTTGGCCTTGATTACTCTGCCAGTTTGTGAATTGCTGTGCCCCTGAGCTCCATTTTTCAACTCGTTTTTTTGTGAGCTGAACGCAAGTCCAAACATTTGGTTCAGGACCTATACTGGTTCCCGGTGGGTGGCTGAGACTTTGGTGAATTCTTCTTCCTGCCGGGAAATTAGAGTGACATGTGCCCATCCAAATGCCTAACAGCTACTCTCTCATTGGTTCTCCCTCTTCCCTTTCCTCCTCTGCCAAATGGGCAACCTGTGTGAACCAGGAGCTTAAAGGGGCTGTCTCTCCAAGTTAGGAGATTGATAGTAAAGCTGTTGGAAAGTCAAACCGGAGCACCAGGAGAGGGACTCTTCGTTGAGTTTTAGAAACCTTTCGTATTCACAGTGTGTCCATTCTCTAGGTTTCCCGTACATGTTATAGCTGTAGTAATATTCCCTTCAACCTGGAGAGGTGGGACCCATGGAATGGTTGCCATGCATTATTGCTTTAAAGGGTCTGCATTTGCTCACCCAATCTCACCAATCCTCTCAGTCCCAAGTGTCCAGCCTCATGCCACATCCAGCTGTCATCGTAGATAGGGTCATTCCAGGTTGCATCAGAGACCCTGAAGGAATTGTAAAGAATTTCCCTGTTTCTTTGTTCTGTTTTTGAAATTCCTTTTTAGAGTGGGTTTGAGCTGATTCTCGCTGCCATGTTTATGCCAGTCTAGACACACTTGATTCCCTTACGGAGACATATCAATACATAGGTTTTAAGATTCTTACTAGTCAGATCTATTCCTCTGCGGGAAATATGGGGTTTTGAGTCCCTTTCACTGAGGAAGGTGTAGGTCTTGTCTATTCCATAGTTGGTTTTTGGAACAGTACCTGTGCTTATATCAAACTCTGATTTGATGCATCACCCCACCTCTCCTTCCCCCTTAAGCAGGCATAAGAGTGTTTTCTAAATGTGAGACTCTGTTCTCTTTGCTAACTCAGTTCATGTGTAGCCATGTTTACAGGATCTTCCTAAGTGATATCTTATGATAAGTTTCTTTTCCTGTGTGACTTCTTTCCCTTAGAATCATCGTACCTGAATCCACTCATTTTGCTGCTACTGGTCTTATGACATTGATTTCGTGGCTGAGGGATATTCCATCGTACGTAAGTTCCACAATGTTTGGAACCATTTTTATATTTCCTGGGATATTTCAGGTGTACCCAGGTTGAGGTTCTTGTAAGCAGTGCAGCCCTCAATTTGGGGGTGGCTCTGTCTTATGGATTTTCAGTTTTCCCAAGGCATATTCCCTAGACTGGAAGTGCCCTTGGCTCTGTAGCTCTGTTGTTTACTTGTTTTAGGGAACACAATGCACTCCTCCAGTGAGGCGGTTGGCAACTTACATCCCGCCCATCAGCATAACAAGGCTCCCTGTTCTCCAGGGCCTGTCTTGCCTTTCTGGTTTTTACACATTTTGTGGATGTCCCTTTTGACTGGTGGGAAGTGATACTTCTTTGTAGTGCAGATTTGCATTGCCCGCTTGCTTGCTTGGCCAAAAAGGGCGTATGCGTTTTCTCCTGAATATATTCAGGAGAAAACGCATACGCCCTTTTTGGCCAAGTGCATCATTGTCGAAGTTGTGCCCCTCTTCCTGTGCTTTACAGGCGATTCTAACGTACCTCTTGAAATCTGTTTCCTGCTATTCTGCCTCGCATTCAAGTCCGCCTCGTTGCCTTCCCTCAACAGATTTTTGGACGATAGTTGGCCTTGATTACTCTGCCAGTTTGTGAATTGCTGTGCCCCTGAGCTCCATTTTTCAACTCGTTTTTTGTGAGCTGAACGCAAGTCCAAACATTTGGTTCAGGACCTATACTGGTTCCCGGTGGGTGGCTGAGACTTTGGTGAATTCTTCTTCCTGCCGGGAAATTAGAGTGACATGTGCCCATCCAAATGCCTAACAGCTACTCTCTCATTGGTTCTCCCTCTTCCCTTTCCTCCTCTGCCAAATGGGCAACCTGTGTGAACCAGGAGCTTAAAGGGGCTGTCTCTCCAAGTTGGGAGATTGATAGTAAAGCTGTTGGAAAGTCAAACCGGAGCACCAGGAGAGGGACTCTTCGTTGAGTTTTAGAAACCTTTCGTATTCACAGTGTGTCCATTCTCTAGGTTTCCCGTACATGTTATAGCTGTAGTAATATTCCCTTCAACCTGGAGAGGTGGGACCCATGGAATGGTTGCCATGCATTATTGCTTTAAAGGGTCTGCATTTGCTCACCCAATCTCACCAATCCTCTCAGTCCCAAGTGTCCAGCCTCATGCCACATCCAGCTGTCATCGTAGATAGGGTCATTCCAGGTTGCATCAGAGACCCTGAAGGAATTGTAAAGAATTTCCCTGATTCTTTGTTCTGTTTTTGAAATTCCTTTTTAGAGTGGGTTTGAGCTGATTCTCGCTGCCATGTTTATGCCAGTCTAGACACACTTGATTCCCTTACGGAGACATATCAATACATAGGTTTTAAGATTCTTACTAGTCAGATCTATTCCTCTGCGGGAAATATGGGGTTTTGAGTCCCTTTCACTGAGGAAGGTGTAGGTCTTGTCTATTCCATAGTTGGTTTTTGGAACAGTACCTGTGCTTATATCAAACTCTGGTTTGATGCATCACCCCACCTCTCCTTCCCCCGTAAGCAGGCATAAGAGTGTTTTCTAAATGTGAGACTCTGTTCTCTTTCCTAACTCAGTTCATGTGTTGCCATGTTTACAGGATCTTCCTAAGTGATATCTTATGATAAGTTTCTTTTCCTGTGTGACTTCTTTCCCTTAGAATCATCGTACCTGAATCCACTCATTTTGCTGCTACTGGTCTTATGACATTGATTTCGTGGCTGAGGGATATTCCATCGTACGTAAGTTCCACAATGTTTGGAACCATTTTTATATTTCCTGGGATATTTCAGGTGTACCCAGGTTGAGGTTCTTGTAAGCAGTGCAGCCCTCAATTTGGGGGTGGCTCTGTCTTATGGATTTTCAGTTTTCCCAAGGTATATTCCCTAGACTGGAAGTGCCCTTGGCTCTGTAGCTCTGTTGTTTACTTGTTTTAGGGAACACAATGCACTCCTCCAGTGAGGCAGTTGGCAACTTACATCCCGCCCATCAGCATAACAAGGCTCCCTGTTCTCCAGGGCCTGTCTTGCCTTTCTGGTTTTTACACATTTTGTGGATGTCCCTTTTGACCGGTGGGAAGTGATACTTCTTTGTAGTGCAGATTTGCATTGCCCGCTTGCTTGCTTGGCCAAAAAGGGCGTATGCGTTTTCTCCTGAATATATTCAGGAGAAAACGCATACGCCCTTTTTGGCCAAGTGCATCATTGTCGAAGTTGTGCCCCTCTTCCTGTGCTTTACAGGCGATTCTAACGTACCTCTTGAAATCTGTTTCCTGCTATTCTGCCTCGCATTCAAGTCCGCCTCGTTGCCTTCCCTCAACAGATTTTTGGACGATAGTTGGCCTTGATTACTCTGCCAGTTTGTGAATTGCTGTGCCCCTGAGCTCCATTTTTCAACTCGTTTTTTTGTGAGCTGAACGCAAGTCCAAACATTTGGTTCAGGACCTATACTGGTTCCCGGTGGGTGGCTGAGACTTTGGTGAATTCTTCTTCCTGCCGGGAAATTAGAGTGACATGTGCCCATCCAAATGCCTAACAGCTACTCTCTCATTGGTTCTCCCTCTTCCCTTTCCTCCTCTGCCAAATGGGCAACCTGTGTGAACCAGGAGCTTAAAGGGGCTGTCTCTCCAAGTTGGGAGATTGATAGTAAAGCTGTTGGAAAGTCAAACCGGAGCACCAGGAGAGGGACTCTTCGTTGAGTTTTAGAAACCTGTCGTATTCACAGTGTGTCCATTCTCTAGGTTTCCCGTACATGTTATAGCTGTAGTAATATTCCCTTCAACCTGGAGAGGTGGGACCCATGGAATGGTTGCCATGCATTATTGCTTTAAAGGGTCTGCATTTGCTCACCCAATCTCACCAATCCTCTCAGTCCCAAGTGTCCAGCCTCATGCCACATCCAGCTGTCATCGTAGATAGGGTCATTCCAGGTTGCATCAGAGACCCTGAAGGAATTGTAAAGAATTTCCCTGTTTCTTTGTTCTGTTTTTGAAATTCCTTTTTAGAGTGGGTTTGAGCTGATTCTCGCTGCCATGTTTATGCCAGTCTAGACACACTTGATTCCCTTACGGAGACATATCAATACATAGGTTTTAAGATTCTTACTAGTCAGATCTATTCCTCTGCGGGAAATATGGGGTTTTGAGTCCCTTTCACTGAGGAAGGTGTAGGTCTTGTCTATTCCATAGTTGGTTTTTGGAACAGTACCTGTGCTTATATCAAACTCTGGTTTGATGCATCACCCCACCTCTCCTTCCCCCTTAAGCAGGCATAAGAGTGTTTTCTAAATGTGAAACTCTGTTCTCTTTGCTAACTCAGTTCATGTGTAGCCATGTTTACAGGATCTTCCTAAGTGATATCTTATGATAAGTTTCTTTTCCTGTGTGACTTCTTTCCCTTAGAATCATCGTACCTGAATCCACTCATTTTGCTGCTACTGGTCTTATGACATTGATTTCGTGGCTGAGGGATATTCCATCGTACGTAAGTTCCACAATGTTTGGAACCATTTTTATATTTCCTGGGATATTTCAGGTGTACCCAGGTTGAGGTTCTTGTAAGCAGTGCAGCCCTCAATTTGGGGGTGGCTCTGTCTTATGGATTTTCAGTTTTCCCAAGGTATATTCCCTAGACTGGAAGTGCCCTTGGCTCTGTAGCTCTGTTGTTTACTTGTTTTAGGGAACACAATGCACTCCTCCAGTGAGGCAGTTGGCAACTTACATCCCGCCCATCAGCATAACAAGGCTCCCTGTTCTCCAGGGCCTGTCTTGCCTTTCTGGTTTTTACACATTTTGTGGATGTCCCTTTTGACCGGTGGGAAGTGATACTTCTTTGTAGTGCAGATTTGCATTGCCCGCTTGCTTGCTTGGCCAAAAAGGGCGTATGCGTTTTCTCCTGAATATATTCAGGAGAAAACGCATACGCCCTTTTTGGCCAAGTGCATCATTGTCGAAGTTGTGCCCCTCTTCCTGTGCTTTACAGGCGATTCTAACGTACCTCTTGAAATCTGTTTCCTGCTATTCTGCCTCGCATTCAAGTCCGCCTCGTTGCCTTCCCTCAACAGATTTTTGGTCGATAGTTGGCCTTGATTACTCTGCCAGTTTGTGAATTGCTGTGCCCCTGAGCTCCATTTTTCAACTCGTTTTTTGTGAGCTGAACGCAAGTCCAAACATTTGGTTCAGGACCTATACTGGTTCCCGGTGGGTGGCTGAGACTTTGGTGAATTCTTCTTCCTGCCGGGAAATTAGAGTGACATGTGCCCATCCAAATGCCTAACAGCTACTCTCTCATTGGTTCTCCCTCTTCCCTTTCCTCCTCTGCCAAATGGGCAACCTGTGTGAACCAGGAGCTTAAAGGGGCTGTCTCTCCAAGTTGGGAGATTGATAGTAAAGCTGTTGGAAAGTCAAACCGGAGCACCAGGAGAGGGACTCTTCGTTGAGTTTTAGAAACCTGTCGTATTCACAGTGTGTCCATTCTCTAGGTTTCCCGTACATGTTATAGCTGTAGTAATATTCCCTTCAACCTGGAGAGGTGGGACCCATGGAATGGTTGCCATGCATTATTGCTTTAAAGGGTCTGCATTTGCTCACCCAATCTCACCAATCCTCTCAGTCCCAAGTGTCCAGCCTCATGCCACATCCAGCTGTCATCGTAGATAGGGTCATTCCAGGTTGCATCAGAGACCCTGAAGGAATTGTAAAGAATTTCCCTGTTTCTTTGTTCTGTTTTTGAAATTCCTTTTTAGAGTGGGTTTGAGCTGATTCTCGCTGCCATGTTTATGCCAGTCTAGACACACTTGATTCCCTTACGGAGACATATCAATACATAGGTTTTAAGATTCTTACTAGTCAGATCTATTCCTCTGCGGGAAATATGGGGTTTTGAGTCCCTTTCACTGAGGAAGGTGTAGGTCTTGTCTATTCCATAGTTGGTTTTTGGAACAGTACCTGTGCTTATATCAAACTCTGGTTTGATGCATCACCCCACCTCTCCTTCCCCCTTAAGCAGGCATAAGAGTGTTTTCTAAATGTGAGACTCTGTTCTCTTTGCTAACTCAGTTCATGTGTAGCCATGTTTACAGGATCTTCCTAAGTGATATCTTATGATAAGTTTCTTTTCCTGTGTGACTTCTTTCCCTTAGAATCATCGTACCTGAATCCACTCATTTTGCTGCTACTGGTCTTATGACATTGATTTCGTGGCTGAGGGATATTCCATCGTACGTAAGTTCCACAATGTTTGGAACCATTTTTATATTTCCTGGGATATTTCAGGTGTACCCAGGTTGAGGTTCTTGTAAGCAGTGCAGCCCTCAATTTGGGGGTGGCTCTGTCTTATGGATTTTCAGTTTTCCCAAGGCATATTCCCTAGACTGGAAGTGCCCTTGGCTCTGTAGCTCTGTTGTTTACTTGTTTTAGGGAACACAATGCACTCCTCCAGTGAGGCAGTTGGCAACTTACATCCCGCCCATCAGCATAACAAGGCTCCCTGTTCTCCAGGGCCTGTCTTGCCTTTCTGGTTTTTACACATTTTGTGGATGTCCCTTTTGACTGGTGGGAAGTGATACTTCTTTGTAGTGCAGATTTGCATTGCCCGCTTGCTTGCTTGGCCAAAAAGGGCGTATGCGTTTTCTCCTGAATATATTCAGGAGAAAACGCATACGCCCTTTTTGGCCAAGTGCATCATTGTCGAAGTTGTGCCCCTCTTCCTGTGCTTTACAGGCGATTCTAACGTACCTCTTGAAATCTGTTTCCTGCTATTCTGCCTCGCATTCAAGTCCGCCTCGTTGCCTTCCCTCAACAGATTTTTGGTCGATAGTTGGCCTTGATTACTCTGCCAGTTTGTGAATTGCTGTGCCCCTGAGCTCCATTTTTCAACTCGTTTTTTGTGAGCTGAACGCAAGTCCAAACATTTGGTTCAGGACCTATACTGGTTCCCGGTGGGTGGCTGAGACTTTGGTGAATTCTTCTTCCTGCCGGGAAATTAGAGTGACATGTGCCCATCCAAATGCCTAACAGCTACTCTCTCATTGGTTCTCCCTCTTCCCTTTCCTCCTCTGCCAAATGGGCAACCTGTGTGAACCAGGAGCTTAAAGGGGCTGTCTCTCCAAGTTGGGAGATTGATAGTAAAGCTGTTGGAAAGTCAAACCGGAGCACCAGGAGAGGGACTCTTCGTTGAGTTTTAGAAACCTTTCGTATTCACAGTGTGTCCATTCTCTAGGTTTCCCGTACATGTTATAGCTGTAGTAATATTCCCTTCAACCTGGAGAGGTGGGACCCATGGAATGGTTGCCATGCATTATTGCTTTAAAGGGTCTGCATTTGCTCACCCAATCTCACCAATCCTCTCAGTCCCAAGTGTCCAGCCTCATGCCACATCCAGCTGTCATCGTAGATAGGGTCATTCCAGGTTGCATCAGAGACCCTGAAGGAATTGTAAAGAATTTCCCTGTTTCTTTGTTCTGTTTTTGAAATTCCTTTTTAGAGTGGGTTTGAGCTGATTCTCGCTGCCATGTTTATGCCAGTCTAGACACACTTGATTCCCTTACGGAGACATATCAATACATAGGTTTTAAGATTCTTACTAGTCAGATCTATTCCTCTGCGGGAAATATGGGGTTTTGAGTCCCTTTCACTGAGGAAGGTGTAGGTCTTGTCTATTCCATAGTTGGTTTTTGGAACAGTACCTGTGCTTATATCAAACTCTGGTTTGATGCATCACCCCACCTCTCCTTCCCCCTTAAGCAGGCATAAGAGTGTTTTCTAAATGTGAGACTCTGTTCTCTTTGCTAACTCAGTTCATGTGTAGCCATGTTTACAGGATCTTCCTAAGTGATATCTTATGATAAGTTTCTTTTCCTGTGTGACTTCTTTCCCTTAGAATCATCGTACCTGAATCCACTCATTTTGCTGCTACTGGTCTTATGACATTGATTTCGTGGCTGAGGGATATTCCATCGTACGTAAGTTCCACAATGTTTGGAACCATTTTTATATTTCCTGGGATATTTCAGGTGTACCCAGGTTGAGGTTCTTGTAAGCAGTGCAGCCCTCAATTTGGGGGTGGCTCTGTCTTATGGATTTTCAGTTTTCCCAAGGCATATTCCCTAGACTGGAAGTGCCCTTGGCTCTGTAGCTCTGTTGTTTACTTGTTTTAGGGGACACAATGCACTCCTCCAGTGAGGCAGTTGGCAACTTACATCCCGCCCATCAGCATAACAAGGCTCCCTGTTCTCCAGGGCCTGTCTTGCCTTTCTGGTTTTTACACATTTTGTGGATGTCCCTTTTGACCGGTGGGAAGTGATACTTCTTTGTAGTGCAGATTTGCATTGCCCGCTTGCTTGCTTGGCCAAAAAGGGCGTATGCGTTTTCTCCTGAATATATTCAGGAGAAAACGCATACGCCCTTTTTGGCCAAGTGCATCATTGTCGAAGTTGTGCCCCTCTTCCTGTGCTTTACAGGCGATTCCAACGTACCTCTTGAAATCTGTTTCCTGCTATTCTGCCTCGCATTCAAGTCCGCCTCGTTGCCTTCCCTCAACAGATTTTTGGACGATAGTTGGCCTTGATTACTCTGCCAGTTTGTGAATTGCTGTGCCCCTGAGCTCCATTTTTCAACTCGTTTTTTGTGAGCTGAACGCAAGTCCAAACATTTGGTTCAGGACCTATACTGGTTCCCGGTGGGTGGCTGAGACTTTGGTGAATTCTTCTTCCTGCCGGGAAATTAGAGTGACATGTGCCCATCCAAATGCCTAACAGCTACTCTCTCATTGGTTCTCCCTCTTCCCTTTCCTCCTCTGCCAAATGGGCAACCTGTGTGAACCAGGAGCTTAAAGGGGCTGTCTCTCCAAGTTGGGAGATTGATAGTAAAGCTGTTGGAAAGTCAAACCGGAGCACCAGGAGAGGGACTCTTCGTTGAGTTTTAGAAACCTGTCGTATTCACAGTGTGTCCATTCTCTAGGTTTCCCGTACATGTTATAGCTGTAGTAATATTCCCTTCAACCTGGAGAGGTGGGACCCATGGAATGGTTGCCATGCATTATTGCTTTAAAGGGTCTGCATTTGCTCACCCAATCTCACCAATCCTCTCAGTCCCAAGTGTCCAGCCTCATGCCACATCCAGCTGTCATCGTAGATAGGGTCATTCCAGGTTGCATCAGAGACCCTGAAGGAATTGTAAAGAATTTCCCTGTTTCTTTGTTCTGTTTTTGAAATTCCTTTTTAGAGTGGGTTTGAGCTGATTCTCGCTGCCATGTTTATGCCAGTCTAGACACACTTGATTCCCTTACGGAGACATATCAATACATAGGTTTTAAGATTCTTACTAGTCAGATCTATTCCTCTGCGGGAAATATGGGGTTTTGAGTCCCTTTCACTGAGGAAGGTGTAGGTCTTGTCTATTCCATAGTTGCTTTTTGGAACAGTACCTGTGCTTATATCAAACTCTGGTTTGATGCATCACCCCACCTCTCCTTCCCCCTTAAGCAGGCATAAGAGTGTTTTCTAAGTGTGAGACTCTGTTCTCTTTGCTAACTCAGTTCATGTGTAGCCATGTTTACAGGATCTTCCTAAGTGATATCTTATGATAAGTTTCTTTTCCTGTGTGACTTCTTTCCCTTAGAATCATCGTACCTGAATCCACTCATTTTGCTGCTACTGGTCTTATGACATTGATTTCGTGGCTGAGGGATATTCCATCGTACGTAAGTTCCACAATGTTTGGAACCATTTTTATATTTCCTGGGATATTTCAGGTGTACCCAGGTTGAGGTTCTTGTAAGCAGTGCAGCCCTCAATTTGGGGGTGGCTCTGTCTTATGGATTTTCAGTTTTCCCAAGGCATATTCCCTAGACTGGAAGTGCCCTTGGCTCTGTAGCTCTGTTGTTTACTTGTTTTAGGGAACACAATGCACTCCTCCAGTGAGGCAGTTGGCAACTTACATCCCGCCCATCAGCATAACAAGGCTCCCTGTTCTCCAGGGCCTGTCTTGCCTTTCTGGTTTTTACACATTTTGTGGATGTCCCTTTTGACCGGTGGGAAGTGATACTTCTTTGTAGTGCAGATTTGCATTGCCCGCTTGCTTGCTTGGCCAAAAAGGGCGTATGCGTTTTCTCCTGAATATATTCAGGAGAAAACGCATACGCCCTTTTTGGCCAAGTGCATCATTGTCGAAGTTGTGCCCCTCTTCCTGTGCTTTACAGGCGATTCTAACGTACCTCTTGAAATCTGTTTCCTGCTATTCTGCCTCGCATTCAAGTCCGCCTCGTTGCCTTCCCTCAACAGATTTTTGGACGATAGTTGGCCTTGATTACTCTGCCAGTTTGTGAATTGCTGTGCCCCTGAGCTCCATTTTTCAACTCGTTTTTGGTGAGCTGAACGCAAGTCCAAACATTTGGTTCAGGACCTATACTGGTTCCCGGTGGGTGGCTGAGACTTTGGTGAATTCTTCTTCCTGCCGGGAAATTAGAGTGACATGTGCCCATCCAAATGCCTAACAGCTACTCTCTCATTGGTTCTCCCTCTTCCCTTTCCTCCTCTGCCAAATGGGCAACCTGTGTGAACCAGGAGCTTAAAGGGGCTGTCTCTCCAAGTTGGGAGATTGATAGGAAAGCTGTTGGAAAGTCAAACCGGAGCACCAGGAGAGGGACTCTTCGTTGAGTTTTAGAAACCTGTCGTATTCACAGTGTGTCCATTCTCTAGGTTTCCCGTACATGTTATAGCTGTAGTAATATTCCCTTCAACCTGGAGAGGTGGGACCCATGGAATGGTTGCCATGCATTATTGCTTTAAAGGGTCTGCATTTGCTCACCCAATCTCACCAATCCTCTCAGTCCCAAGTGTCCAGCCTCATGCCACATCCAGCTGTCATCGTAGATAGGGTCATTCCAGGTTGCATCAGAGACCCTGAAGGAATTGTAAAGAATTTCCCTGTTTCTTTGTTCTGTTTTTGAAATTCCTTTTTAGAGTGGGTTTGAGCTGATTCTCGCTGCCATGTTTATGCCAGTCTAGACACACTTGATTCCCTTACGGAGACATATCAATACATAGGTTTTAAGATTCTTACTAGTCAGATCTATTCCTCTGCGGGAAATATGGGGTTTTGAGTCCCTTTCACTGAGGAAGGTGTAGGTCTTGTCTATTCCATAGTTGCTTTTTGGAACAGTACCTGTGCTTATATCAAACTCTGGTTTGATGCATCACCCCACCTCTCCTTCCCCCTTAAGCAGGCATAAGAGTGTTTTCTAAATGTGAGACTCTGTTCTCTTTGCTAACTCAGTTCATGTGTAGCCATGTTTACAGGATCTTCCTAAGTGATATCTTATGATAAGTTTCTTTTCCTGTGTGACTTCTTTCCCTTAGAATCATCGTACCTGAATCCACTCATTTTGCTGCTACTGGTCTTATGACATTGATTTCGTGGCTGAGGGATATTCCATCGTACGTAAGTTCCACAATGTTTGGAACCATTTTTATATTTCCTGGGATATTTCAGGTGTACCCAGGTTGAGGTTCTTGTAAGCAGTGCAGCCCTCAATTTGGGGGTGGCTCTGTCTTATGGATTTTCAGTTTTCCCAAGGCATATTCCCTAGACTGGAAGTGCCCTTGGCTCTGTAGCTCTGTTGTTTACTTGTTTTAGGGAACACAATGCACTCCTCCAGTGAGGCGGTTGGCAACTTACATCCCGCCCATCAGCATAACAAGGCTCCCTGTTCTCCAGGGCCTGTCTTGCCTTTCTGGTTTTTACACATTTTGTGGATGTCCCTTTTGACCGGTGGGAAGTGATACTTCTTTGTAGTGCAGATTTGCATTGCCCGCTTGCTTGCTTGGCCAAAAAGGGCGTATGCGTTTTCTCCTGAATATATTCAGGAGAAAACGCATACGCCCTTTTTGGCCAAGTGCATCATTGTCGAAGTTGTGCCCCTCTTCCTGTGCTTTACAGGCGATTCTAACGTACCTCTTGAAATCTGTTTCCTGCTATTCTGCCTCGCATTCAAGTCCGCCTCGTTGCCTTCCCTCAACAGATTTTTGGACGATAGTTGGCCTTGATTACTCTGCCAGTTTGTGAATTGCTGTGCCCCTGAGCTCCATTTTTCAACTCGTTTTTGGTGAGCTGAACGCAAGTCCAAACATTTGGTTCAGGACCTATACTGGTTCCCGGTGGGTGGCTGAGACTTTGGTGAATTCTTCTTCCTGCCGGGAAATTAGAGTGACATGTGCCCATCCAAATGCCTAACAGCTACTCTCTCATTGGTTCTCCCTCTTCCCTTTCCTCCTCTGCCAAATGGGCAACCTGTGTGAACCAGGAGCTTAAAGGGGCTGTCTCTCCAAGTTGGGAGATTGATAGTAAAGCTGTTGGAAAGTCAAACCGGAGCACCAGGAGAGGGACTCTTCGTTGAGTTTTAGAAACCTTTCGTATTCACAGTGTGTCCATTCTCTAGGTTTCCCGTACATGTTATAGCTGTAGTAATATTCCCTTCAACCTGGAGAGGTGGGACCCATGGAATGGTTGCCATGCATTATTGCTTTAAAGGGTCTGCATTTGCTCACCCAATCTCACCAATCCTCTCAGTCCCAAGTGTCCAGCCTCATGCCACATCCAGCTGTCATTGTAGATAGGGTCATTCCAGGTTGCATCAGAGACCCTGAAGGAATTGTAAAGAATTTCCCTGTTTCTTTGTTCTGTTTTTGAAATTCCTTTTTAGAGTGGGTTTGAGCTGATTCTCGCTGCCATGTTTATGCCAGTCTAGACACACTTGATTCCCTTACGGAGACATATCAATACATAGGTTTTAAGATTCTTACTAGTCAGATCTATTCCTCTGCGGGAAATATGGGGTTTTGAGTCCCTTTCACTGAGGAAGGTGTAGGTCTTGTCTATTCCATAGTTGGTTTTTGGAACAGTACCTGTGCTTATATCAAACTCTGGTTTGATGCATCACCCCACCTCTCCTTCCCCCTTAAGCAGGCATAAGAGTGTTTTCTAAATGTGAGACTCTGTTCTCTTTGCTAACTCAGTTCATGTGTAGCCATGTTTACAGGATCTTCCTAAGTGATATCTTATGATAAGTTTCTTTTCCTGTGTGACTTCTTTCCCTTAGAATCATCGTACCTGAATCCACTCATTTTGCTGCTACTGGTCTTATGACATTGATTTCGTGGCTGAGGGATATTCCATCGTACGTAAGTTCCACAATGTTTGGAACCATTTTTATATTTCCTGGGATATTTCAGGTGTACCCAGGTTGAGGTTCTTGTAAGCAGTGCAGCCCTCAATTTGGGGGTGGCTCTGTCTTATGGATTTTCAGTTTTCCCAAGGTATATTCCCTAGACTGGAAGTGCCCTTGGCTCTGTAGCTCTGTTGTTTACTTGTTTTAGGGAACACAATGCACTCCTCCAGTGAGGCGGTTGGCAACTTACATCCCGCCCATCAGCATAACAAGGCTCCCTGTTCTCCAGGGCCTGTCTTGCCTTTCTGGTTTTTACACATTTTGTGGATGTCCCTTTTGACCGGTGGGAAGTGATACTTCTTTGTAGTGCAGATTTGCATTGCCCGCTTGCTTGCTTGGCCAAAAAGGGCGTATGCGTTTTCTCCTGAATATATTCAGGAGAAAACGCATACGCCCTTTTTGGCCAAGTGCATCATTGTCGAAGTTGTGCCCCTCTTCCTGTGCTTTACAGGCGATTCTAACGTACCTCTTGAAATCTGTTTCCTGCTATTCTGCCTCGCATTCAAGTCCGCCTCGTTGCCTTCCCTCAACAGATTTTTGGACGATAGTTGGCCTTGATTACTCTGCCAGTTTGTGAATTGCTGTGCCCCTGAGCTCCATTTTTCAACTCGTTTTTGGTGAGCTGAACGCAAGTCCAAACATTTGGTTCAGGACCTATACTGGTTCCCGGTGGGTGGCTGAGACTTTGGTGAATTCTTCTTCCTGCCGGGAAATTAGAGTGACATGTGCCCATCCAAATGCCTAACAGCTACTCTCTCATTGGTTCTCCCTCTTCCCTTTCCTCCTCTGCCAAATGGGCAACCTGTGTGAACCAGGAGCTTAAAGGGGCTGTCTCTCCAAGTTGGGAGATTGATAGTAAAGCTGTTGGAAAGTCAAACCGGAGCACCAGGAGAGGGACTCTTCGTTGAGTTTTAGAAACCTTTCGTATTCACAGTGTGTCCATTCTCTAGGTTTCCCGTACATGTTATAGCTGTAGTAATATTCCCTTCAACCTGGAGAGGTGGGACCCATGGAATGGTTGCCATGCATTATTGCTTTAAAGGGTCTGCATTTGCTCACCCAATCTCACCAATCCTCTCAGTCCCAAGTGTCCAGCCTCATGCCACATCCAGCTGTCATCGTAGATAGGGTCATTCCAGGTTGCATCAGAGACCCTGAAGGAATTGTAAAGAATTTCCCTGTTTCTTTGTTCTGTTTTTGAAATTCCTTTTTAGAGTGGGTTTGAGCTGATTCTCGCTGCCATGTTTATGCCAGTCTAGACACACTTGATTCCCTTACGGAGACATATCAATACATAGGTTTTAAGATTCTTACTAGTCAGATCTATTCCTCTGCGGGAAATATGGGGTTTTGAGTCCCTTTCACTGAGGAAGGTGTAGGTCTTGTCTATTCCATAGTTGGTTTTTGGAACAGTACCTGTGCTTATATCAAACTCTGGTTTGATGCATCACCCCACCTCTCCTTCCCCCTTAAGCAGGCATAAGAGTGTTTTCTAAATGTGAGACTCTGTTCTCTTTGCTAACTCAGTTCATGTGTAGCCATGTTTACAGGATCTTCCTAAGTGATATCTTATGATAAGTTTCTTTTCCTGTGTGACTTCTTTCCCTTAGAATCATCGTACCTGAATCCACTCATTTTGCTGCTACTGGTCTTATGACATTGATTTCGTGGCTGAGGGATATTCCATCGTACGTAAGTTCCACAATGTTTGGAACCATTTTTATATTTCCTGGGATATTTCAGGTGTACCCAGGTTGAGGTTCTTGTAAGCAGTGCAGCCCTCAATTTGGGGGTGGCTCTGTCTTATGGATTTTCAGTTTTCCCAAGGTATATTCCCTAGACTGGAAGTGCCCTTGGCTCTGTAGCTCTGTTGTTTACTTGTTTTAGGGAACACAATGCACTCCTCCAGTGAGGCGGTTGGCAACTTACATCCCGCCCATCAGCATAACAAGGCTCCCTGTTCTCCAGGGCCTGTCTTGCCTTTCTGGTTTTTACACATTTTGTGGATGTCCCTTTTGACCGGTGGGAAGTGATACTTCTTTGTAGTGCAGATTTGCATTGTCCGCTTGCTTGCTTGGCCAAAAAGGGCGTATGCGTTTTCTCCTGAATATATTCAGGAGAAAACGCATACGCCCTTTTTGGCCAAGTGCATCATTGTCGAAGTTGTGCCCCTCTTCCTGTGCTTTACAGGCGATTCTAACGTACCTCTTGAAATCTGTTTCCTGCTATTCTGCCTCGCATTCAAGTCCGCCTCGTTGCCTTCCCTCAACAGATTTTTGGACGATAGTTGGCCTTGATTACTCTGCCAGTTTGTGAATTGCTGTGCCCCTGAGCTCCATTTTTCAACTCGTTTTTTGTGAGCTGAACGCAAGTCCAAACATTTGGTTCAGGACCTATACTGGTTCCCGGTGGGTGGCTGAGACTTTGGTGAATTCTTCTTCCTGCCGGGAAATTAGAGTGACATGTGCCCATCCAAATGCCTAACAGCTACTCTCTCATTGGTTCTCCCTCTTCCCTTTCCTCCTCTGCCAAATGGGCAACATGTGTGAACCAGGAGCTTAAAGGGGCTGTCTCTCCAAGTTGGGAGATTGATAGTAAAGCTGTTGGAAAGTCAAACCGGAGCACCAGGAGAGGGACTCTTCGTTGAGTTTTAGAAACCTTTCGTATTCACAGTGTGTCCATTCTCTAGGTTTCCCGTACATGTTATAGCTGTAGTAATATTCCCTTCAACCTGGAGAGGTGGGACCCATGGAATGGTTGCCATGCATTATTGCTTTAAAGGGTCTGCATTTGCTCACCCAATCTCACCAATCCTCTCAGTCCCAAGTGTCCAGCCTCATGCCACATCCAGCTGTCATCGTAGATAGGGTCATTCCAGGTTGCATCAGAGACCCTGAAGGAACTGTAAAGAATTTCCCTGTTTCTTTGTTCTGTTTTTGAAATTCCTTTTTAGAGTGGGTTTGAGCTGATTCTCGCTGCCATGTTTATGCCAGTCTAGACACACTTGATTCCCTTACGGAGACATATCAATACATAGGTTTTAAGATTCTTACTAGTCAGATCTATTCCTCTGCGGGAAATATGGGGTTTTGAGTCCCTTTCACTGAGGAAGGTGTAGGTCTTGTCTATTCCATAGTTGGTTTTTGGAACAGTACCTGTGCTTATATCAAACTCTGGTTTGATGCATCACCCCACCTCTCCTTCCCCCTTAAGCAGGCATAAGAGTGTTTTCTAAATGTGAGACTCTGTTCTCTTTGCTAACTCAGTTCATGTGTAGCCATGTTTACAGGATCTTCCTAAGTGATATCTTATGATAAGTTTCTTTTCCTGTGTGACTTCTTTCCCTTAGAATCATCGTACCTGAATCCACTCATTTTGCTGCTACTGGTCTTATGACATTGATTTCGTGGCTGAGGGATATTCCATCGTACGTAAGTTCCACAATGTTTGGAACCATTTTTATATTTCCTGGGATATTTCAGGTGTACCCAGGTTGAGGTTCTTGTAAGCAGTGCAGCCCTCAATTTGGGGGTGGCTCTGTCTTATGGATTTTCAGTTTTCCCAAGGTATATTCCCTAGACTGGAAGTGCCCTTGGCTCTGTAGCTCTGTTGTTTACTTGTTTTAGGGAACACAATGCACTCCTCCAGTGAGGCGGTTGGCAACTTACATCCCGCCCATCAGCATAACAAGGCTCCCTGTTCTCCAGGGCCTGTCTTGCCTTTCTGGTTTTTACACATTTTGTGGATGTCCCTTTTGACCGGTGGGAAGTGATACTTCTTTGTAGTGCAGATTTGCATTGTCCGCTTGCTTGCTTGGCCAAAAAGGGCGTATGCGTTTTCTCCTGAATATATTCAGGAGAAAACGCATACGCCCTTTTTGGCCAAGTGCATCATTGTCGAAGTTGTGCCCCTCTTCCTGTGCTTTACAGGCGATTCTAACGTACCTCTTGAAATCTGTTTCCTGCTATTCTGCCTCGCATTCAAGTCCGCCTCGTTGCCTTCCCTCAACAGATTTTTGGACGATAGTTGGCCTTGATTACTCTGCCAGTTTGTGAATTGCTGTGCCCCTGAGCTCCATTTTTCAACTCGTTTTTTTGTGAGCTGAACGCAAGTCCAAACATTTGGTTCAGGACCTATACTGGTTCCCGGTGGGTGGCTGAGACTTTGGTGAATTCTTCTTCCTGCCGGGAAATTAGAGTGACATGTGCCCATCCAAATGCCTAACAGCTACTCTCTCATTGGTTCTCCCTCTTCCCTTTCCTCCTCTGCCAAATGGGCAACCTGTGTGAACCAGGAGCTTAAAGGGGCTGTCTCTCCAAGTTGGGAGATTGATAGTAAAGCTGTTGGAAAGTCAAACCGGAGCACCAGGAGAGGGACTCTTCGTTGAGTTTTAGAAACCTGTCGTATTCACAGTGTGTCCATTCTCTAGGTTTCCCGTACATGTTATAGCTGTAGTAATATTCCCTTCAACCTGGAGAGGTGGGACCCATGGAATGGTTGCCATGCATTATTGCTTTAAAGGGTCTGCATTTGCTCACCCAATCTCACCAATCCTCTCAGTCCCAAGTGTCCAGCCTCATGCCACATCCAGCTGTCATCGTAGATAGGGTCATTCCAGGTTGCATCAGAGACCCTGAAGGAACTGTAAAGAATTTCCCTGTTTCTTTGTTCTGTTTTTGAAATTCCTTTTTAGAGTGGGTTTGAGCTGATTCTCGCTGCCATGTTTATGCCAGTCTAGACACACTTGATTCCCTTACGGAGACATATCAATACATAGGTTTTAAGATTCTTACTAGTCAGATCTATTCCTCTGCGGGAAATATGGGGTTTTGAGTCCCTTTCACTGAGGAAGGTGTAGGTCTTGTCTATTCCATAGTTGGTTTTTGGAACAGTACCTGTGCTTATATCAAACTCTGGTTTGATGCATCACCCCACCTCTCCTTCCCCCTTAAGCAGGCATAAGAGTGTTTTCTAAATGTGAGACTCTGTTCTCTTTGCTAACTCAGTTCATGTGTAGCCATGTTTACAGGATCTTCCTAAGTGATATCTTATGATAAGTTTCTTTTCCTGTGTGACTTCTTTCCCTTAGAATCATCGTACCTGAATCCACTCATTTTGCTGCTACTGGTCTTATGACATTGATTTCGTGGCTGAGGGATATTCCATCGTACGTAAGTTCCACAATGTTTGGAACCATTTTTATATTTCCTGGGATATTTCAGGTGTACCCAGGTTGAGGTTCTTGTAAGCAGTGCAGCCCTCAATTTGGGGGTGGCTCTGTCTTATGGATTTTCAGTTTTCCCAAGGTATATTCCCTAGACTGGAAGTGCCCTTGGCTCTGTAGCTCTGTTGTTTACTTGTTTTAGGGAACACAATGCACTCCTCCAGTGAGGCGGTTGGCAACTTACATCCCGCCCATCAGCATAACAAGGCTCCCTGTTCTCCAGGGCCTGTCTTGCCTTTCTGGTTTTTACACATTTTGTGGATGTCCCTTTTGACCGGTGGGAAGTGATACTTCTTTGTAGTGCAGATTTGCATTGTCCGCTTGCTTGCTTGGCCAAAAAGGGCGTATGCGTTTTCTCCTGAATATATTCAGGAGAAAACGCATACGCCCTTTTTGGCCAAGTGCATCATTGTCGAAGTTGTGCCCCTCTTCCTGTGCTTTACAGGCGATTCTAACGTACCTCTTGAAATCTGTTTCCTGCTATTCTGCCTCGCATTCAAGTCCGCCTCGTTGCCTTCCCTCAACAGATTTTTGGACGATAGTTGGCCTTGATTACTCTGCCAGTTTGTGAATTGCTGTGCCCCTGAGCTCCATTTTTCAACTCGTTTTTTTGTGAGCTGAACGCAAGTCCAAACATTTGGTTCAGGACCTATACTGGTTCCCGGTGGGTGGCTGAGACTTTGGTGAATTCTTCTTCCTGCCGGGAAATTAGAGTGACATGTGCCCATCCAAATGCCTAACAGCTACTCTCTCATTGGTTCTCCCTCTTCCCTTTCCTCCTCTGCCAAATGGGCAACCTGTGTGAACCAGGAGCTTAAAGGGGCTGTCTCTCCAAGTTGGGAGATTGATAGTAAAGCTGTTGGAAAGTCAAACCGGAGCACCAGGAGAGGGACTCTTCGTTGAGTTTTAGAAACCTGTCGTATTCACAGTGTGTCCATTCTCTAGGTTTCCCGTACATGTTATAGCTGTAGTAATATTCCCTTCAACCTGGAGAGGTGGGACCCATGGAATGGTTGCCATGCATTATTGCTTTAAAGGGTCTGCATTTGCTCACCCAATCTCACCAATCCTCTCAGTCCCAAGTGTCCAGCCTCATGCCACATCCAGCTGTCATCGTAGATAGGGTCATTCCAGGTTGCATCAGAGACCCTGAAGGAATTGTAAAGAATTTCCCTGATTCTTTGTTCTGTTTTTGAAATTCCTTTTTAGAGTGGGTTTGAGCTGATTCTCGCTGCCATGTTTATGCCAGTCTAGACACACTTGATTCCCTTACGGAGACATATCAATACATAGGTTTTAAGATTCTTACTAGTCAGATCTATTCCTCTGCGGGAAATATGGGGTTTTGAGTCCCTTTCACTGAGGAAGGTGTAGGTCTTGTCTATTCCATAGTTGGTTTTTGGAACAGTACCTGTGCTTATATCAAACTCTGGTTTGATGCATCACCCCACCTCTCCTTCCCCCTTAAGCAGGCATAAGAGTGTTTTCTAAATGTGAGACTCTGTTCTCTTTGCTAACTCAGTTCATGTGTAGCCATGTTTACAGGATCTTCCTAAGTGATATCTTATGATAAGTTTCTTTTCCTGTGTGACTTCTTTCCCTTAGAATCATCGTACCTGAATCCACTCATTTTGCTGCTACTGGTCTTATGACATTGATTTCGTGGCTGAGGGATATTCCATCGTACGTAAGTTCCACAATGTTTGGAACCATTTTTATATTTCCTGGGATATTTCAGGTGTACCCAGGTTGAGGTTCTTGTAAGCAGTGCAGCCCTCAATTTGGGGGTGGCTCTGTCTTATGGATTTTCAGTTTTCCCAAGGCATATTCCCTAGACTGGAAGTGCCCTTGGCTCTGTAGCTCTGTTGTTTACTTGTTTTAGGGAACACAATGCACTCCTCCAGTGAGGCGGTTGGCAACTTACATCCCGCCCATCAGCATAACAAGGCTCCCTGTTCTCCAGGGCCTGTCTTGCCTTTCTGGTTTTTACACATTTTGTGGATGTCCCTTTTGACCGGTGGGAAGTGATACTTCTTTGTAGTGCAGATTTGCATTGCCCGCTTGCTTGCTTGGCCAAAAAGGGCGTATGCGTTTTCTCCTGAATATATTCAGGAGAAAACGCATACGCCCTTTTTGGCCAAGTGCATCATTGTCGAAGTTGTGCCCCTCTTCCTGTGCTTTACAGGCGATTCTAACGTACCTCTTGAAATCTGTTTCCTGCTATTCTGCCTCGCATTCAAGTCCGCCTCGTTGCCTTCCCTCAACAGATTTTTGGACGATAGTTGGCCTTGATTACTCTGCCAGTTTGTGAATTGCTGTGCCCCTGAGCTCCATTTTTCAACTCGTTTTTTGTGAGCTGAACGCAAGTCCAAACATTTGGTTCAGGACCTATACTGGTTCCCGGTGGGTGGCTGAGACTTTGGTGAATTCTTCTTCCTGCCGGGAAATTAGAGTGACATGTGCCCATCCAAATGCCTAACAGCTACTCTCTCATTGGTTCTCCCTCTTCCCTTTCCTCCTCTGCCAAATGGGCAACCTGTGTGAACCAGGAGCTTAAAGGGGCTGTCTCTCCAAGTTGGGAGATTGATAGTAAAGCTGTTGGAAAGTCAAACCGGAGCACCAGGAGAGGGACTCTTCGTTGAGTTTTAGAAACCTGTCGTATTCACAGTGTGTCCATTCTCTAGGTTTCCCGTACATGTTATAGCTGTAGTAATATTCCCTTCAACCTGGAGAGGTGGGACCCATGGAATGGTTGCCATGCATTATTGCTTTAAAGGGTCTGCATTTGCTCACCCAATCTCACCAATCCTCTCAGTCCCAAGTGTCCAGCCTCATGCCACATCCAGCTGTCATCGTAGATAGGGTCATTCCAGGTTGCATCAGAGACCCTGAAGGAATTGTAAAGAATTTCCCTGTTTCTTTGTTCTGTTTTTGAAATTCCTTTTTAGAGTGGGTTTGAGCTGATTCTCGCTGCCATGTTTATGCCAGTCTAGACACACTTGATTCCCTTACGGAGACATATCAATACATAGGTTTTAAGATTCTTACTAGTCAGATCTATTCCTCTGCGGGAAATATGGGGTTTTGAGTCCCTTTCACTGAGGAAGGTGTAGGTCTTGTCTATTCCATAGTTGGTTTTTGGAACAGTACCTGTGCTTATATCAAACTCTGGTTTGATGCATCACCCCACCTCTCCTTCCCCCTTAAGCAGGCATAAGAGTGTTTTCTAAATGTGAGACTCTGTTCTCTTTGCTAACTCAGTTCATGTGTAGCCATGTTTACAGGATCTTCCTAAGTGATATCTTATGATAAGTTTCTTTTCCTGTGTGACTTCTTTCCCTTAGAATCATCGTACCTGAATCCACTCATTTTGCTGCTACTGGTCTTATGACATTGATTTCGTGGCTGAGGGATATTCCATCGTACGTAAGTTCCACAATGTTTGGAACCATTTTTATATTTCCTGGGATATTTCAGGTGTACCCAGGTTGAGGTTCTTGTAAGCAGTGCAGCCCTCAATTTGGGGGTGGCTCTGTCTTATGGATTTTCAGTTTTCCCAAGGTATATTCCCTAGACTGGAAGTGCCCTTGGCTCTGTAGCTCTGTTGTTTACTTGTTTTAGGGAACACAATGCACTCCTCCAGTGAGGCGGTTGGCAACTTACATCCCGCCCATCAGCATAACAAGGCTCCCTGTTCTCCAGGGCCTGTCTTGCCTTTCTGGTTTTTACACATTTTGTGGATGTCCCTTTTGACCGGTGGGAAGTGATACTTCTTTGTAGTGCAGATTTGCATTGTCCGCTTGCTTGCTTGGCCAAAAAGGGCGTATGCGTTTTCTCCTGAATATATTCAGGAGAAAACGCATACGCCCTTTTTGGCCAAGTGCATCATTGTCGAAGTTGTGCCCCTCTTCCTGTGCTTTACAGGCGATTCTAACGTACCTCTTGAAATCTGTTTCCTGCTATTCTGCCTCGCATTCAAGTCCGCCTCGTTGCCTTCCCTCAACAGATTTTTGGACGATAGTTGGCCTTGATTACTCTGCCAGTTTGTGAATTGCTGTGCCCCTGAGCTCCATTTTTCAACTCGTTTTTTGTGAGCTGAACGCAAGTCCAAACATTTGGTTCAGGACCTATACTGGTTCCCGGTGGGTGGCTGAGACTTTGGTGAATTCTTCTTCCTGCCGGGAAATTAGAGTGACATGTGCCCATCCAAATGCCTAACAGCTACTCTCTCATTGGTTCTCCCTCTTCCCTTTCCTCCTCTGCCAAATGGGCAACCTGTGTGAACCAGGAGCTTAAAGGGGCTGTCTCTCCAAGTTGGGAGATTGATAGTAAAGCTGTTGGAAAGTCAAACCGGAGCACCAGGAGAGGGACTCTTCGTTGAGTTTTAGAAACCTGTCGTATTCACAGTGTGTCCATTCTCTAGGTTTCCCGTACATGTTATAGCTGTAGTAATATTCCCTTCAACCTGGAGAGGTGGGACCCATGGAATGGTTGCCATGCATTATTGCTTTAAAGGGTCTGCATTTGCTCACCCAATCTCACCAATCCTCTCAGTCCCAAGTGTCCAGCCTCATGCCACATCCAGCTGTCATCGTAGATAGGGTCATTCCAGGTTGCATCAGAGACCCTGAAGGAATTGTAAAGAATTTCCCTGTTTCTTTGTTCTGTTTTTGAAATTCCTTTTTAGAGTGGGTTTGAGCTGATTCTCGCTGCCATGTTTATGCCAGTCTAGACACACTTGATTCCCTTACGGAGACATATCAATACATAGGTTTTAAGATTCTTACTAGTCAGATCTATTCCTCTGCGGGAAATATGGGGTTTTGAGTCCCTTTCACTGAGGAAGGTGTAGGTCTTGTCTATTCCATAGTTGGTTTTTGGAACAGTACCTGTGCTTATATCAAACTCTGGTTTGATGCATCACCCCACCTCTCCTTCCCCCTTAAGCAGGCATAAGAGTGTTTTCTAAATGTGAGACTCTGTTCTCTTTGCTAACTCAGTTCATGTGTAGCCATGTTTACAGGATCTTCCTAAGTGATATCTTATGATAAGTTTCTTTTCCTGTGTGACTTCTTTCCCTTAGAATCATCGTACCTGAATCCACTCATTTTGCTGCTACTGGTCTTATGACATTGATTTCGTGGCTGAGGGATATTCCATCGTACGTAAGTTCCACAATGTTTGGAACCATTTTTATATTTCCTGGGATATTTCAGGTGTACCCAGGTTGAGGTTCTTGTAAGCAGTGCAGCCCTCAATTTGGGGGTGGCTCTGTCTTATGGATTTTCAGTTTTCCCAAGGTATATTCCCTAGACTGGAAGTGCCCTTGGCTCTGTAGCTCTGTTGTTTACTTGTTTTAGGGAACACAATGCACTCCTCCAGTGAGGCGGTTGGCAACTTACATCCCGCCCATCAGCATAACAAGGCTCCCTGTTCTCCAGGGCCTGTCTTGCCTTTCTGGTTTTTACACATTTTGTGGATGTCCCTTTTGACCGGTGGGAAGTGATACTTCTTTGCAGTGCAGATTTGCATTGCCCGCTTGCTTGCTTGGCCAAAAAGGGCGTATGCGTTTTCTCCTGAATATATTCAGGAGAAAACGCATACGCCCTTTTTGGCCAAGTGCATCATTGTCGAAGTTGTGCCCCTCTTCCTGTGCTTTACAGGCGATTCTAACGTACCTCTTGAAATCTGTTTCCTGCTATTCTGCCTCGCATTCAAGTCCGCCTCGTTGCCTTCCCTCAACAGATTTTTGGACGATAGTTGGCCTTGATTACTCTGCCAGTTTGTGAATTGCTGTGCCCCTGAGCTCCATTTTTCAACTCGTTTTTTGTGAGCTGAACGCAAGTCCAAACATTTGGTTCAGGACCTATACTGGTTCCCGGTGGGTGGCTGAGACTTTGGTGAATTCTTCTTCCTGCCGGGAAATTAGAGTGACATGTGCCCATCCAAATGCCTAACAGCTACTCTCTCATTGGTTCTCCCTCTTCCCTTTCCTCCTCTGCCAAATGGGCAACCTGTGTGAACCAGGAGCTTAAAGGGGCTGTCTCTCCAAGTTGGGAGATTGATAGTAAAGCTGTTGGAAAGTCAAACCGGAGCACCAGGAGAGGGACTCTTCGTTGAGTTTTAGAAACCTGTCGTATTCACAGTGTGTCCATTCTCTAGGTTTCCCGTACATGTTATAGCTGTAGTAATATTCCCTTCAACCTGGAGAGGTGGGACCCATGGAATGGTTGCCATGCATTATTGCTTTAAAGGGTCTGCATTTGCTCACCCAATCTCACCAATCCTCTCAGTCCCAAGTGTCCAGCCTCATGCCACATCCAGCTGTCATCGTAGATAGGGTCATTCCAGGTTGCATCAGAGACCCTGAAGGAATTGTAAAGAATTTCCCTGTTTCTTTGTTCTGTTTTTGAAATTCCTTTTTAGAGTGGGTTTGAGCTGATTCTCGCTGCCATGTTTATGCCAGTCTAGACACACTTGATTCCCTTACGGAGACATATCAATACATAGGTTTTAAGATTCTTACTAGTCAGATCTATTCCTCTGCGGGAAATATGGGGTTTTGAGTCCCTTTCACTGAGGAAGGTGTAGGTCTTGTCTATTCCATAGTTGGTTTTTGGAACAGTACCTGTGCTTATATCAAACTCTGGTTTGATGCATCACCCCACCTCTCCTTCCCCCTTAAGCAGGCATAAGAGTGTTTTCTAAATGTGAGACTCTGTTCTCTTTGCTAACTCAGTTCATGTGTAGCCATGTTTACAGGATCTTCCTAAGTGATATCTTATGATAAGTTTCTTTTCCTGTGTGACTTCTTTCCCTTAGAATCATCGTACCTGAATCCACTCATTTTGCTGCTACTGGTCTTATGACATTGATTTCGTGGCTGAGGGATATTCCATCGTACGTAAGTTCCACAATGTTTGGAACCATTTTTATATTTCCTGGGATATTTCAGGTGTACCCAGGTTGAGGTTCTTGTAAGCAGTGCAGCCCTCAATTTGGGGGTGGCTCTGTCTTATGGATTTTCAGTTTTCCCAAGGTATATTCCCTAGACTGGAAGTGCCCTTGGCTCTGTAGCTCTGTTGTTTACTTGTTTTAGGGAACACAATGCACTCCTCCAGTGAGGCGGTTGGCAACTTACATCCCGCCCATCAGCATAACAAGGCTCCCTGTTCTCCAGGGCCTGTCTTGCCTTTCTGGTTTTTACACATTTTGTGGATGTCCCTTTTGACCGGTGGGAAGTGATACTTCTTTGTAGTGCAGATTTGCATTGCCCGCTTGCTTGCTTGGCCAAAAAGGGCGTATGCGTTTTCTCCTGAATATATTCAGGAGAAAACGCATACGCCCTTTTTGGCCAAGTGCATCATTGTCGAAGTTGTGCCCCTCTTCCTGTGCTTTACAGGCGATTCTAACGTACCTCTTGAAATCTGTTTCCTGCTATTCTGCCTCGCATTCAAGTCCGCCTCCTTGCCTTCCCTCAACAGATTTTTGGACGATAGTTGGCCTTGATTACTCTGCCAGTTTGTGAATTGCTGTGCCCCTGAGCTCCATTTTTCAACTCGTTTTTTGTGAGCTGAACGCAAGTCCAAACATTTGGTTCAGGACCTATACTGGTTCCCGGTGGGTGGCTGAGACTTTGGTGAATTCTTCTTCCTGCCGGGAAATTAGAGTGACATGTGCCCATCCAAATGCCTAACAGCTACTCTCTCATTGGTTCTCCCTCTTCCCTTTCCTCCTCTGCCAAATGGGCAACATGTGTGAACCAGGAGCTTAAAGGGGCTGTCTCTCCAAGTTGGGAGATTGATAGGAAAGCTGTTGGAAAGTCAAACCGGAGCACCAGGAGAGGGACTCTTCGTTGAGTTTTAGAAACCTGTCGTATTCACAGTGTGTCCATTCTCTAGGTTTCCCGTACATGTTATAGCTGTAGTAATATTCCCTTCAACCTGGAGAGGTGGGACCCATGGAATGGTTGCCATGCATTATTGCTTTAAAGGGTCTGCATTTGCTCACCCAATCTCACCAATCCTCTCAGTCCCAAGTGTCCAGCCTCATGCCACATCCAGCTGTCATCGTAGATAGGGTCATTCCAGGTTGCATCAGAGACCCTGAAGGAATTGTAAAGAATTTCCCTGTTTCTTTGTTCTGTTTTTGAAATTCCTTTTTAGAGTGGGTTTGAGCTGATTCTCGCTGCCATGTTTATGCCAGTCTAGACACACTTGATTCCCTTACGGAGACATATCAATACATAGGTTTTAAGATTCTTACTAGTCAGATCTATTCCTCTGCGGGAAATATGGGGTTTTGAGTCCCTTTCACTGAGGAAGGTGTAGGTCTTGTCTATTCCATAGTTGGTTTTTGGAACAGTACCTGTGCTTATATCAAACTCTGGTTTGATGCATCACCCCACCTCTCCTTCCCCCTTAAGCAGGCATAAGAGTGTTTTCTAAATGTGAGACTCTGTTCTCTTTGCTAACTCAGTTCATGTGTAGCCATGTTTACAGGATCTTCCTAAGTGATATCTTATGATAAGTTTCTTTTCCTGTGTGACTTCTTTCCCTTAGAATCATCGTACCTGAATCCACTCATTTTGCTGCTACTGGTCTTATGACATTGATTTCGTGGCTGAGGGATATTCCATCGTACGTAAGTTCCACAATGTTTGGAACCATTTTTATATTTCCTGGGATATTTCAGGTGTACCCAGGTTGAGGTTCTTGTAAGCAGTGCAGCCCTCAATTTGGGGGTGGCTCTGTCTTATGGATTTTCAGTTTTCCCAAGGTATATTCCCTAGACTGGAAGTGCCCTTGGCTCTGTAGCTCTGTTGTTTACTTGTTTTAGGGAACACAATGCACTCCTCCAGTGAGGCGGTTGGCAACTTACATCCCGCCCATCAGCATAACAAGGCTCCCTGTTCTCCAGGGCCTGTCTTGCCTTTCTGGTTTTTACACATTTTGTGGATGTCCCTTTTGACCGGTGGGAAGTGATACTTCTTTGTAGTGCAGATTTGCATTGCCCGCTTGCTTGCTTGGCCAAAAAGGGCGTATGCGTTTTCTCCTGAATATATTCAGGAGAAAACGCATACGCCCTTTTTGGCCAAGTGCATCATTGTCGAAGTTGTGCCCCTCTTCCTGTGCTTTACAGGCGATTCTAACGTACCTCTTGAAATCTGTTTCCTGCTATTCTGCCTCGCATTCAAGTCCGCCTCGTTGCCTTCCCTCAACAGATTTTTGGACGATAGTTGGCCTTGATTACTCTGCCAGTTTGTGAATTGCTGTGCCCCTGAGCTCCATTTTTCAACTCGTTTTTTGTGAGCTGAACGCAAGTCCAAACATTTGGTTCAGGACCTATACTGGTTCCCGGTGGGTGGCTGAGACTTTGGTGAATTCTTCTTCCTGCCGGGAAATTAGAGTGACATGTGCCCATCCAAATGCCTAACAGCTACTCTCTCATTGGTTCTCCCTCTTCCCTTTCCTCCTCTGCCAAATGGGCAACCTGTGTGAACCAGGAGCTTAAAGGGGCTGTCTCTCCAAGTTGGGAGATTGATAGTAAAGCTGTTGGAAAGTCAAACCGGAGCACCAGGAGAGGGACTCTTCGTTGAGTTTTAGAAACCTGTCGTATTCACAGTGTGTCCATTCTCTAGGTTTCCCGTACATGTTATAGCTGTAGTAATATTCCCTTCAACCTGGAGAGGTGGGACCCATGGAATGGTTGCCATGCATTATTGCTTTAAAGGGTCTGCATTTGCTCACCCAATCTCACCAATCCTCTCAGTCCCAAGTGTCCAGCCTCATGCCACATCCAGCTGTCATCGTAGATAGGGTCATTCCAGGTTGCATCAGAGACCCTGAAGGAATTGTAAAGAATTTCCCTGTTTCTTTGTTCTGTTTTTGAAATTCCTTTTTAGAGTGGGTTTGAGCTGATTCTCGCTGCCATGTTTATGCCAGTCTAGACACACTTGATTCCCTTACGGAGACATATCAATACATAGGTTTTAAGATTCTTACTAGTCAGATCTATTCCTCTGCGGGAAATATGGGGTTTTGAGTCCCTTTCACTGAGGAAGGTGTAGGTCTTGTCTATTCCATAGTTGGTTTTTGGAACAGTACCTGTGCTTATATCAAACTCTGGTTTGATGCATCACCCCACCTCTCCTTCCCCCTTAAGCAGGCATAAGAGTGTTTTCTAAATGTGAGACTCTGTTCTCTTTGCTAACTCAGTTCATGTGTAGCCATGTTTACAGGATCTTCCTAAGTGATATCTTATGATAAGTTTCTTTTCCTGTGTGACTTCTTTCCCTTAGAATCATCGTACCTGAATCCACTCATTTTGCTGCTACTGGTCTTATGACATTGATTTCGTGGCTGAGGGATATTCCATCGTACGTAAGTTCCACAATGTTTGGAACCATTTTTATATTTCCTGGGATATTTCAGGTGTACCCAGGTTGAGGTTCTTGTAAGCAGTGCAGCCCTCAATTTGGGGGTGGCTCTGTCTTATGGATTTTCAGTTTTCCCAAGGTATATTCCCTAGACTGGAAGTGCCCTTGGCTCTGTAGCTCTGTTGTTTACTTGTTTTAGGGAACACAATGCACTCCTCCAGTGAGGCGGTTGGCAACTTACATCCCGCCCATCAGCATAACAAGGCTCCCTGTTCTCCAGGGCCTGTCTTGCCTTTCTGGTTTTTACACATTTTGTGGATGTCCCTTTTGACCGGTGGGAAGTGATACTTCTTTGTAGTGCAGATTTGCATTGCCCGCTTGCTTGCTTGGCCAAAAAGGGCGTATGCATTTTCTCCTGAATATATTCAGGAGAAAACGCATACGCCCTTTTTGGCCAAGTGCATCATTGTCGAAGTTGTGCCCCTCTTCCTGTGCTTTACAGGCGATTCTAACGTACCTCTTGAAATCTGTTTCCTGCTATTCTGCCTCGCATTCAAGTCCGCCTCGTTGCCTTCCCTCAACAGATTTTTGGACGATAGTTGGCCTTGATTACTCTGCCAGTTTGTGAATTGCTGTGCCCCTGAGCTCCATTTTTCAACTCGTTTTTTGTGAGCTGAACGCAAGTCCAAACATTTGGTTCAGGACCTATACTGGTTCCCGGTGGGTGGCTGAGACTTTGGTGAATTCTTCTTCCTGCCGGGAAATTAGAGTGACATGTGCCCATCCAAATGCCTAACAGCTACTCTCTCATTGGTTCTCCCTCTTCCCTTTCCTCCTCTGCCAAATGGGCAACCTGTGTGAACCAGGAGCTTAAAGGGGCTGTCTCTCCAAGTTGGGAGATTGATAGTAAAGCTGTTGGAAAGTCAAACCGGAGCACCAGGAGAGGGACTCTTCGTTGAGTTTTAGAAACCTGTCGTATTCACAGTGTGTCCATTCTCTAGGTTTCCCGTACATGTTATAGCTGTAGTAATATTCCCTTCAACCTGGAGAGGTGGGACCCATGGAATGGTTGCCATGCATTATTGCTTTAAAGGGTCTGCATTTGCTCACCCAATCTCACCAATCCTCTCAGTCCCAAGTGTCCAGCCTCATGCCACATCCAGCTGTCATCGTAGATAGGGTCATTCCAGGTTGCATCAGAGACCCTGAAGGAATTGTAAAGAATTTCCCTGATTCTTTGTTCTGTTTTTGAAATTCCTTTTTAGAGTGGGTTTGAGCTGATTCTCGCTGCCACGTTTATGCCAGTCTAGACACACTTGATTCCCTTACGGAGACATATCAATACATAGGTTTTAAGATTCTTACTAGTCAGATCTATTCCTCTGTGGGAAATATGTGGTTTTGAGTCCCTTTCACTGAGGAAGGTGTAGGTCTTGTCTATTCCATAGTTGGTTTTTGGAACAGTACCTGTGCTTATATCAAACTCTGGTTTGATGCATCACCCCACCTCTCCTTCCCCCTTAAGCAGGCATAAGAGTGTTTTCTAAATGTGAGACTCTGTTCTCTTTCCTAACTCAGTTCATGTGTTGCCATGTTTACAGGATCTTCCTAAGTGATATCTTATGATAAGTTTCTTTTCCTGTGTGACTTCTTTCCCTTAGAATCATCGTACCTGAATCCACTCATTTTGCTGCTACTGGTCTTATGACATTGATTTCGTGGCTGAGGGATATTCCATCGTACGTAAGTTCCACAATGTTTGGAACCATTTTTATATTTCCTGGGATATTTCAGGTGTACCCAGGTTGAGGTTCTTGTAAGCAGTGCAGCCCTCAATTTGGGGGTGGCTCTGTCTTATGGATTTTCAGTTTTCCCAAGGTATATTCCCTAGACTGGAAGTGCCCTTGGCTCTGTAGCTCTGTTGTTTACTTGTTTTAGGGAACACAATGCACTCCTCCAGTGAGGCGGTTGGCAACTTACATCCCGCCCATCAGCATAACAAGGCTCCCTGTTCTCCAGGGCCTGTCTTGCCTTTCTGGTTTTTACACATTTTGTGGATGTCCCTTTTGACCGGTGGGAAGTGATACTTCTTTGTAGTGCAGATTTGCATTGCCCGCTTGCTTGCTTGGCCAAAAAGGGCATATGCGTTTTCTCCTGAATATATTCAGGAGAAAACGCATACGCCCTTTTTGGCCAAGTGCATCATTGTCGAAGTTGTGCCCCTCTTCCTGTGCTTTACAGGCGATTCTAACGTACCTCTTGAAATCTGTTTCCTGCTATTCTGCCTCGCATTCAAGTCCGCCTCGTTGCCTTCCCTCAACAGATTTTTGGACGATAGTTGGCCTTGATTACTCTGCCAGTTTGTGAATTGCTGTGCCCCTGAGCTCCATTTTTCAACTCGTTTTTTGTGAGCTGAACGCAAGTCCAAACATTTGGTTCAGGACCTATACTGGTTCCCGGTGGGTGGCTGAGACTTTGGTGAATTCTTCTTCCTGCCGGGAAATTAGAGTGACATGTGCCCATCCAAATGCCTAACAGCTACTCTCTCATTGGTTCTCCCTCTTCCCTTTCCTCCTCTGCCAAATGGGCAACCTGTGTGAACCAGGAGCTTAAAGGGGCTGTCTCTCCAAGTTGGGAGATTGATAGTAAAGCTGTTGGAAAGTCAAACCGGAGCACCAGGAGAGGGACTCTTCGTTGAGTTTTAGAAACCTGTCGTATTCACAGTGTGTCCATTCTCTAGGTTTCCCGTACATGTTATAGCTGTAGTAATATTCCCTTCAACCTGGAGAGGTGGGACCCATGGAATGGTTGCCATGCATTATTGCTTTAAAGGGTCTGCATTTGCTCACCCAATCTCACCAATCCTCTCAGTCCCAAGTGTCCAGCCTCATGCCACATCCAGCTGTCATCGTAGATAGGGTCATTCCAGGTTGCATCAGAGACCCTGAAGGAACTGTAAAGAATTTCCCTGTTTCTTTGTTCTGTTTTTGAAATTCCTTTTTAGAGTGGGTTTGAGCTGATTCTCGCTGCCATGTTTATGCCAGTCTAGACACACTTGATTCCCTTACGGAGACATATCAATACATAGGTTTTAAGATTCTTACTAGTCAGATCTATTCCTCTGCGGGAAATATGGGGTTTTGAGTCCCTTTCACTGAGGAAGGTGTAGGTCTTGTCTATTCCATAGTTGGTTTTTGGAACAGTACCTGTGCTTATATCAAACTCTGGTTTGATGCATCACCCCACCTCTCCTTCCCCCTTAAGCAGGCATAAGAGTGTTTTCTAAATGTGAGACTCTGTTCTCTTTGCTAACTCAGTTCATGTGTAGCCATGTTTACAGGATCTTCCTAAGTGATATCTTATGATAAGTTTCTTTTCCTGTGTGACTTCTTTCCCTTAGAATCATCGTACCTGAATCCACTCATTTTGCTGCTACTGGTCTTATGACATTGATTTCGTGGCTGAGGGATATTCCATCGTACGTAAGTTCCACAATGTTTGGAACCATTTTTATATTTCCTGGGATATTTCAGGTGTACCCAGGTTGAGGTTCTTGTAAGCAGTGCAGCCCTCAATTTGGGGGTGGCTCTGTCTTATGGATTTTCAGTTTTCCCAAGGCATATTCCCTAGACTGGAAGTGCCCTTGGCTCTGTAGCTCTGTTGTTTACTTGTTTTAGGGAACACAATGCACTCCTCCAGTGAGGCAGTTGGCAACTTACATCCCGCCCATCAGCATAACAAGGCTCCCTGTTCTCCAGGGCCTGTCTTGCCTTTCTGGTTTTTACACATTTTGTGGATGTCCCTTTTGACCGGTGGGAAGTGATACTTCTTTGTAGTGCAGATTTGCATTGCCCGCTTGCTTGCTTGGCCAAAAAGGGCATATGCGTTTTCTCCTGAATATATTCAGGAGAAAACGCATACGCCCTTTTTGGCCAAGTGCATCATTGTCGAAGTTGTGCCCCTCTTCCTGTGCTTTACAGGCGATTCTAACGTACCTCTTGAAATCTGTTTCCTGCTATTCTGCCTCGCATTCAAGTCCGCCTCGTTGCCTTCCCTCAACAGATTTTTGGACGATAGTTGGCCTTGATTACTCTGCCAGTTTGTGAATTGCTGTGCCCCTGAGCTCCATTTTTCAACTCGTTTTTTGTGAGCTGAACGCAAGTCCAAACATTTGGTTCAGGACCTATACTGGTTCCCGGTGGGTGGCTGAGACTTTGGTGAATTCTTCTTCCTGCCGGGAAATTAGAGTGACATGTGCCCATCCAAATGCCTAACAGCTACTCTCTCATTGGTTCTCCCTCTTCCCTTTCCTCCTCTGCCAAATGGGCAACCTGTGTGAACCAGGAGCTTAAAGGGGCTGTCTCTCCAAGTTGGGAGATTGATAGTAAAGCTGTTGGAAAGTCAAACCGGAGCACCAGGAGAGGGACTCTTCGTTGAGTTTTAGAAACCTGTCGTATTCACAGTGTGTCCATTCTCTAGGTTTCCCGTACATGTTATAGCTGTAGTAATATTCCCTTCAACCTGGAGAGGTGGGACCCATGGAATGGTTGCCATGCATTATTGCTTTAAAGGGTCTGCATTTGCTCACCCAATCTCACCAATCCTCTCAGTCCCAAGTGTCCAGCCTCATGCCACATCCAGCTGTCATCGTAGATAGGGTCATTCCAGGTTGCATCAGAGACCCTGAAGGAACTGTAAAGAATTTCCCTGTTTCTTTGTTCTGTTTTTGAAATTCCTTTTTAGAGTGGGTTTGAGCTGATTCTCGCTGCCATGTTTATGCCAGTCTAGACACACTTGATTCCCTTACGGAGACATATCAATACATAGGTTTTAAGATTCTTACTAGTCAGATCTATTCCTCTGCGGGAAATATGGGGTTTTGAGTCCCTTTCACTGAGGAAGGTGTAGGTCTTGTCTATTCCATAGTTGGTTTTTGGAACAGTACCTGTGCTTATATCAAACTCTGGTTTGATGCATCACCCCACCTCTCCTTCCCCCTTAAGCAGGCATAAGAGTGTTTTCTAAATGTGAGACTCTGTTCTCTTTGCTAACTCAGTTCATGTGTAGCCATGTTTACAGGATCTTCCTAAGTGATATCTTATGATAAGTTTCTTTTCCTGTGTGACTTCTTTCCCTTAGAATCATCGTACCTGAATCCACTCATTTTGCTGCTACTGGTCTTATGACATTGATTTCGTGGCTGAGGGATATTCCATCGTACGTAAGTTCCACAATGTTTGGAACCATTTTTATATTTCCTGGGATATTTCAGGTGTACCCAGGTTGAGGTTCTTGTAAGCAGTGCAGCCCTCAATTTGGGGGTGGCTCTGTCTTATGGATTTTCAGTTTTCCCAAGGCATATTCCCTAGACTGGAAGTGCCCTTGGCTCTGTAGCTCTGTTGTTTACTTGTTTTAGGGAACACAATGCACTCCTCCAGTGAGGCAGTTGGCAACTTACATCCCGCCCATCAGCATAACAAGGCTCCCTGTTCTCCAGGGCCTGTCTTGCCTTTCTGGTTTTTACACATTTTGTGGATGTCCCTTTTGACCGGTGGGAAGTGATACTTCTTTGTAGTGCAGATTTGCATTGCCCGCTTGCTTGCTTGGCCAAAAAGGGCATATGCGTTTTCTCCTGAATATATTCAGGAGAAAACGCATACGCCCTTTTTGGCCAAGTGCATCATTGTCGAAGTTGTGCCCCTCTTCCTGTGCTTTACAGGCGATTCTAATGTACCTCTTGAAATCTGTTTCCTGCTATTCTGCCTCGCATTCAAGTCCGCCTCGTTGCCTTCCCTCAACAGATTTTTGGACGATAGTTGGCCTTGATTACTCTGCCAGTTTGTGAATTGCTGTGCCCCTGAGCTCCATTTTTCAACTCGTTTTTTGTGAGCTGAACGCAAGTCCAAACATTTGGTTCAGGACCTATACTGGTTCCCGGTGGGTGGCTGAGACTTTGGTGAATTCTTCTTCCTGCCGGGAAATTAGAGTGACATGTGCCCATCCAAATGCCTAACAGCTACTCTCTCATTGGTTCTCCCTCTTCCCTTTCCTCCTCTGCCAAATGGGCAACCTGTGTGAACCAGGAGCTTAAAGGGGCTGTCTCTCCAAGTTGGGAGATTGATAGTAAAGCTGTTGGAAAGTCAAACCGGAGCACCAGGAGAGGGACTCTTCGTTGAGTTTTAGAAACCTGTCGTATTCACAGTGTGTCCATTCTCTAGGTTTCCCGTACATGTTATAGCTGTAGTAATATTCCCTTCAACCTGGAGAGGTGGGACCCATGGAATGGTTGCCATGCATTATTGCTTTAAAGGGTCTGCATTTGCTCACCCAATCTCACCAATCCTCTCAGTCCCAAGTGTCCAGCCTCATGCCACATCCAGCTGTCATCGTAGATAGGGTCATTCCAGGTTGCATCAGAGACCCTGAAGGAACTGTAAAGAATTTCCCTGTTTCTTTGTTCTGTTTTTGAAATTCCTTTTTAGAGTGGGTTTGAGCTGATTCTCGCTGCCATGTTTATGCCAGTCTAGACACACTTGATTCCCTTACGGAGACATATCAATACATAGGTTTTAAGATTCTTACTAGTCAGATCTATTCCTCTGCGGGAAATATGGGGTTTTGAGTCCCTTTCACTGAGGAAGGTGTAGGTCTTGTCTATTCCATAGTTGGTTTTTGGAACAGTACCTGTGCTTATATCAAACTCTGGTTTGATGCATCACCCCACCTCTCCTTCCCCCTTAAGCAGGCATAAGAGTGTTTTCTAAATGTGAGACTCTGTTCTCTTTGCTAACTCAGTTCATGTGTAGCCATGTTTACAGGATCTTCCTAAGTGATATCTTATGATAAGTTTCTTTTCCTGTGTGACTTCTTTCCCTTAGAATCATCGTACCTGAATCCACTCATTTTGCTGCTACTGGTCTTATGACATTGATTTCGTGGCTGAGGGATATTCCATCGTACGTAAGTTCCACAATGTTTGGAACCATTTTTATATTTCCTGGGATATTTCAGGTGTACCCAGGTTGAGGTTCTTGTAAGCAGTGCAGCCCTCAATTTGGGGGTGGCTCTGTCTTATGGATTTTCAGTTTTCCCAAGGTATATTCCCTAGACTGGAAGTGCCCTTGGCTCTGTAGCTCTGTTGTTTACTTGTTTTAGGGAACACAATGCACTCCTCCAGTGAGGCGGTTGGCAACTTACATCCCGCCCATCAGCATAACAAGGCTCCCTGTTCTCCAGGGCCTGTCTTGCCTTTCTGGTTTTTACACATTTTGTGGATGTCCCTTTTGACCGGTGGGAAGTGATACTTCTTTGTAGTGCAGATTTGCATTGTCCGCTTGCTTGCTTGGCCAAAAAGGGCGTATGCGTTTTCTCCTGAATATATTCAGGAGAAAACGCATACGCCCTTTTTGGCCAAGTGCATCATTGTCGAAGTTGTGCCCCTCTTCCTGTGCTTTACAGGCGATTCTAACGTACCTCTTGAAATCTGTTTCCTGCTATTCTGCCTCGCATTCAAGTCCGCCTCGTTGCCTTCCCTCAACAGATTTTTGGACGATAGTTGGCCTTGATTACTCTGCCAGTTTGTGAATTGCTGTGCCCCTGAGCTCCATTTTTCAACTCGTTTTTTGTGAGCTGAACGCAAGTCCAAACATTTGGTTCAGGACCTATACTGGTTCCCGGTGGGTGGCTGAGACTTTGGTGAATTCTTCTTCCTGCCGGGAAATTAGAGTGACATGTGCCCATCCAAATGCCTAACAGCTACTCTCTCATTGGTTCTCCCTCTTCCCTTTCCTCCTCTGCCAAATGGGCAACCTGTGTGAACCAGGAGCTTAAAGGGGCTGTCTCTCCAAGTTGGGAGATTGATAGTAAAGCTGTTGGAAAGTCAAACCGGAGCACCAGGAGAGGGACTCTTCGTTGAGTTTTAGAAACCTTTCGTATTCACAGTGTGTCCATTCTCTAGGTTTCCCGTACATGTTATAGCTGTAGTAATATTCCCTTCAACCTGGAGAGGTGGGACCCATGGAATGGTTGCCATGCATTATTGCTTTAAAGGGTCTGCATTTGCTCACCCAATCTCACCAATCCTCTCAGTCCCAAGTGTCCAGCCTCATGCCACATCCAGCTGTCATCGTAGATAGGGTCATTCCAGGTTGCATCAGAGACCCTGAAGGAATTGTAAAGAATTTCCCTGATTCTTTGTTCTGTTTTTGAAATTCCTTTTTAGAGTGGGTTTGAGCTGATTCTCGCTGCCATGTTTATGCCAGTCTAGACACACTTGATTCCCTTACGGAGACATATCAATACATAGGTTTTAAGATTCTTACTAGTCAGATCTATTCCTCTGCGGGAAATATGGGGTTTTGAGTCCCTTTCACTGAGGAAGGTGTAGGTCTTGTCTATTCCATAGTTGGTTTTTGGAACAGTACCTGTGCTTATATCAAACTCTGGTTTGATGCATCACCCCACCTCTCCTTCCCCCTTAAGCAGGCATAAGAGTGTTTTCTAAATGTGAGACTCTGTTCTCTTTGCTAACTCAGTTCATGTGTAGCCATGTTTACAGGATCTTCCTAAGTGATATCTTATGATAAGTTTCTTTTCCTGTGTGACTTCTTTCCCTTAGAATCATCGTACCTGAATCCACTCATTTTGCTGCTACTGGTCTTATGACATTGATTTCGTGGCTGAGGGATATTCCATCGTACGTAAGTTCCACAATGTTTGGAACCATTTTTATATTTCCTGGGATATTTCAGGTGTACCCAGGTTGAGGTTCTTGTAAGCAGTGCAGCCCTCAATTTGGGGGTGGCTCTGTCTTATGGATTTTCAGTTTTCCCAAGGTATATTCCCTAGACTGGAAGTGCCCTTGGCTCTGTAGCTCTGTTGTTTACTTGTTTTAGGGAACACAATGCACTCCTCCAGTGAGGCGGTTGGCAACTTACATCCCGCCCATCAGCATAACAAGGCTCCCTGTTCTCCAGGGCCTGTCTTGCCTTTCTGGTTTTTACACATTTTGTGGATGTCCCTTTTGACCGGTGGGAAGTGATACTTCTTTGTAGTGCAGATTTGCATTGCCCGCTTGCTTGCTTGGCCAAAAAGGGCGTATGCGTTTTCTCCTGAATATATTCAGGAGAAAACGCATACGCCCTTTTTGGCCAAGTGCATCATTGTCGAAGTTGTGCCCCTCTTCCTGTGCTTTACAGGCGATTCTAACGTACCTCTTGAAATCTGTTTCCTGCTATTCTGCCTCGCATTCAAGTCCGCCTCGTTGCCTTCCCTCAACAGATTTTTGGACGATAGTTGGCCTTGATTACTCTGCCAGTTTGTGAATTGCTGTGCCCCTGAGCTCCATTTTTCAACTCGTTTTTTGTGAGCTGAACGCAAGTCCAAACATTTGGTTCAGGACCTATACTGGTTCCCGGTGGGTGGCTGAGACTTTGGTGAATTCTTCTTCCTGCCGGGAAATTAGAGTGACATGTGCCCATCCAAATGCCTAACAGCTACTCTCTCATTGGTTCTCCCTCTTCCCTTTCCTCCTCTGCCAAATGGGCAACCTGTGTGAACCAGGAGCTTAAAGGGGCTGTCTCTCCAAGTTGGGAGATTGATAGTAAAGCTGTTGGAAAGTCAAACCGGAGCACCAGGAGAGGGACTCTTCGTTGAGTTTTAGAAACCTGTCGTATTCACAGTGTGTCCATTCTCTAGGTTTCCCGTACATGTTATAGCTGTAGTAATATTCCCTTCAACCTGGAGAGGTGGGACCCATGGAATGGTTGCCATGCATTATTGCTTTAAAGGGTCTGCATTTGCTCACCCAATCTCACCAATCCTCTCAGTCCCAAGTGTCCAGCCTCATGCCACATCCAGCTGTCATCGTAGATAGGGTCATTCCAGGTTGCATCAGAGACCCTGAAGGAATTGTAAAGAATTTCCCTGTTTCTTTGTTCTGTTTTTGAAATTCCTTTTTAGAGTGGGTTTGAGCTGATTCTCGCTGCCATGTTTATGCCAGTCTAGACACACTTGATTCCCTTACGGAGACATATCAATACATAGGTTTTAAGATTCTTACTAGTCAGATCTATTCCTCTGCGGGAAATATGGGGTTTTGAGTCCCTTTCACTGAGGAAGGTGTAGGTCTTGTCTATTCCATAGTTGGTTTTTGGAACAGTACCTGTGCTTATATCAAACTCTGGTTTGATGCATCACCCCACCTCTCCTTCCCCCTTAAGCAGGCATAAGAGTGTTTTCTAAATGTGAGACTCTGTTCTCTTTGCTAACTCAGTTCATGTGTAGCCATGTTTACAGGATCTTCCTAAGTGATATCTTATGATAAGTTTCTTTTCCTGTGTGACTTCTTTCCCTTAGAATCATCGTACCTGAATCCACTCATTTTGCTGCTACTGGTCTTATGACATTGATTTCGTGGCTGAGGGATATTCCATCGTACGTAAGTTCCACAATGTTTGGAACCATTTTTATATTTCCTGGGATATTTCAGGTGTACCCAGGTTGAGGTTCTTGTAAGCAGTGCAGCCCTCAATTTGGGGGTGGCTCTGTCTTATGGATTTTCAGTTTTCCCAAGGTATATTCCCTAGACTGGAAGTGCCCTTGGCTCTGTAGCTCTGTTGTTTACTTGTTTTAGGGAACACAATGCACTCCTCCAGTGAGGCGGTTGGCAACTTACATCCCGCCCATCAGCATAACAAGGCTCCCTGTTCTCCAGGGCCTGTCTTGCCTTTCTGGTTTTTACACATTTTGTGGATGTCCCTTTTGACCGGTGGGAAGTGATACTTCTTTGTAGTGCAGATTTGCATTGCCCGCTTGCTTGCTTGGCCAAAAAGGGCGTATGCGTTTTCTCCTGAATATATTCAGGAGAAAACGCATACGCCCTTTTTGGCCAAGTGCATCATTGTCGAAGTTGTGCCCCTCTTCCTGTGCTTTACAGGCGATTCTAACGTACCTCTTGAAATCTGTTTCCTGCTATTCTGCCTCGCATTCAAGTCCGCCTCGTTGCCTTCCCTCAACAGATTTTTGGACGATAGTTGGCCTTGATTACTCTGCCAGTTTGTGAATTGCTGTGCCCCTGAGCTCCATTTTTCAACTCGTTTTTTGTGAGCTGAACGCAAGTCCAAACATTTGGTTCAGGACCTATACTGGTTCCCGGTGGGTGGCTGAGACTTTGGTGAATTCTTCTTCCTGCCGGGAAATTAGAGTGACATGTGCCCATCCAAATGCCTAACAGCTACTCTCTCATTGGTTCTCCCTCTTCCCTTTCCTCCTCTGCCAAATGGGCAACCTGTGTGAACCAGGAGCTTAAAGGGGCTGTCTCTCCAAGTTGGGAGATTGATAGTAAAGCTGTTGGAAAGTCAAACCGGAGCACCAGGAGAGGGACTCTTCGTTGAGTTTTAGAAACCTTTCGTATTCACAGTGTGTCCATTCTCTAGGTTTCCCGTACATGTTATAGCTGTAGTAATATTCCCTTCAACCTGGAGAGGTGGGACCCATGGAATGGTTGCCATGCATTATTGCTTTAAAGGGTCTGCATTTGCTCACCCAATCTCACCAATCCTCTCAGTCCCAAGTGTCCAGCCTCATGCCACATCCAGCTGTCATCGTAGATAGGGTCATTCCAGGTTGCATCAGAGACCCTGAAGGAATTGTAAAGAATTTCCCTGTTTCTTTGTTCTGTTTTTGAAATTCCTTTTTAGAGTGGGTTTGAGCTGATTCTCGCTGCCATGTTTATGCCAGTCTAGACACACTTGATTCCCTTACGGAGACATATCAATACATAGGTTTTAAGATTCTTACTAGTCAGATCTATTCCTCTGCGGGAAATATGGGGTTTTGAGTCCCTTTCACTGAGGAAGGTGTAGGTCTTGTCTATTCCATAGTTGGTTTTTGGAACAGTACCTGTGCTTATATCAAACTCTGGTTTGATGCATCACCCCACCTCTCCTTCCCCCTTAAGCAGGCATAAGAGTGTTTTCTAAATGTGAGACTCTGTTCTCTTTGCTAACTCAGTTCATGTGTAGCCATGTTTACAGGATCTTCCTAAGTGATATCTTATGATAAGTTTCTTTTCCTGTGTGACTTCTTTCCCTTAGAATCATCGTACCTGAATCCACTCATTTTGCTGCTACTGGTCTTATGACATTGATTTCGTGGCTGAGGGATATTCCATCGTACGTAAGTTCCACAATGTTTGGAACCATTTTTATATTTCCTGGGATATTTCAGGTGTACCCAGGTTGAGGTTCTTGTAAGCAGTGCAGCCCTCAATTTGGGGGTGGCTCTGTCTTATGGATTTTCAGTTTTCCCAAGGCATATTCCCTAGACTGGAAGTGCCCGTGGCTCTGTAGCTCTGTTGTTTACTTGTTTTAGGGAACACAATGCACTCCTCCAGTGAGGCGGTTGGCAACTTACATCCCGCCCATCAGCATAACAAGGCTCCCTGTTCTCCAGGGCCTGTCTTGCCTTTCTGGTTTTTACACATTTTGTGGATGTCCCTTTTGACCGGTGGGAAGTGATACTTCTTTGTAGTGCAGATTTGCATTGCCCGCTTGCTTGCTTGGCCAAAAAGGGCGTATGCGTTTTCTCCTGAATATATTCAGGAGAAAACGCATACGCCCTTTTTGGCCAAGTGCATCATTGTCGAAGTTGTGCCCCTCTTCCTGTGCTTTACAGGCGATTCTAACATACCTCTTGAAATCTGTTTCCTGCTATTCTGCCTCGCATTCAAGTCCGCCTCGTTGCCTTCCCTCAACAGATTTTTGGACGATAGTTGGCCTTGATTACTCTGCCAGTTTGTGAATTGCTGTGCCCCTGAGCTCCATTTTTCAACTCGTTTTTTGTGAGCTGAACGCAAGTCCAAACATTTGGTTCAGGACCTATACTGGTTCCCGGTGGGTGGCTGAGACTTTGGTGAATTCTTCTTCCTGCCGGGAAATTAGAGTGACATGTGCCCATCCAAATGCCTAACAGCTACTCTCTCATTGGTTCTCCCTCTTCCCTTTCCTCCTCTGCCAAATGGGCAACCTGTGTGAACCAGGAGCTTAAAGGGGCTGTCTCTCCAAGTTGGGAGATTGATAGTAAAGCTGTTGGAAAGTCAAACCGGAGCACCAGGAGAGGGACTCTTCGTTGAGTTTTAGAAACCTGTCGTATTCACAGTGTGTCCATTCTCTAGGTTTCCCGTACATGTTATAGCTGTAGTAATATTCCCTTCAACCTGGAGAGGTGGGACCCATGGAATGGTTGCCATGCATTATTGCTTTAAAGGGTCTGCATTTGCTCACCCAATCTCACCAATCCTCTCAGTCCCAAGTGTCCAGCCTCATGCCACATCCAGCTGTCATCGTAGATAGGGTCATTCCAGGTTGCATCAGAGACCCTGAAGGAATTGTAAAGAATTTCCCTGTTTCTTTGTTCTGTTTTTGAAATTCCTTTTTAGAGTGGGTTTGAGCTGATTCTCGCTGCCATGTTTATGCCAGTCTAGACACACTTGATTCCCTTACGGAGACATATCAATACATAGGTTTTAAGATTCTTACTAGTCAGATCTATTCCTCTGCGGGAAATATGGGGTTTTGAGTCCCTTTCACTGAGGAAGGTGTAGGTCTTGTCTATTCCATAGTTGGTTTTTGGAACAGTACCTGTGCTTATATCAAACTCTGGTTTGATGCATCACCCCACCTCTCCTTCCCCCTTAAGCAGGCATAAGAGTGTTTTCTAAATGTGAGACTCTGTTCTCTTTGCTAACTCAGTTCATGTGTAGCCATGTTTACAGGATCTTCCTAAGTGATATCTTATGATAAGTTTCTTTTCCTGTGTGACTTCTTTCCCTTAGAATCATCGTACCTGAATCCACTCATTTTGCTGCTACTGGTCTTATGACATTGATTTCGTGGCTGAGGGATATTCCATCGTACGTAAGTTCCACAATGTTTGGAACCATTTTTATATTTCCTGGGATATTTCAGGTGTACCCAGGTTGAGGTTCTTGTAAGCAGTGCAGCCCTCAATTTGGGGGTGGCTCTGTCTTATGGATTTTCAGTTTTCCCAAGGCATATTCCCTAGACTGGAAGTGCCCGTGGCTCTGTAGCTCTGTTGTTTACTTGTTTTAGGGAACACAATGCACTCCTCCAGTGAGGCGGTTGGCAACTTACATCCCGCCCATCAGCATAACAAGGCTCCCTGTTCTCCAGGGCCTGTCTTGCCTTTCTGGTTTTTACACATTTTGTGGATGTCCCTTTTGACCGGTGGGAAGTGATACTTCTTTGTAGTGCAGATTTGCATTGCCCGCTTGCTTGCTTGGCCAAAAAGGGCGTATGCGTTTTCTCCTGAATATATTCAGGAGAAAACGCATACGCCCTTTTTGGCCAAGTGCATCATTGTCGAAGTTGTGCCCCTCTTCCTGTGCTTTACAGGCGATTCTAACGTACCTCTTGAAATCTGTTTCCTGCTATTCTGCCTCGCATTCAAGTCCGCCTCGTTGCCTTCCCTCAACAGATTTTTGGACGATAGTTGGCCTTGATTACTCTGCCAGTTTGTGAATTGCTGTGCCCCTGAGCTCCATTTTTCAACTCGTTTTTTGTGAGCTGAACGCAAGTCCAAACATTTGGTTCAGGACCTATACTGGTTCCCGGTGGGTGGCTGAGACTTTGGTGAATTCTTCTTCCTGCCGGGAAATTAGAGTGACATGTGCCCATCCAAATGCCTAACAGCTACTCTCTCATTGGTTCTCCCTCTTCCCTTTCCTCCTCTGCCAAATGGGCAACCTGTGTGAACCAGGAGCTTAAAGGGGCTGTCTCTCCAAGTTGGGAGATTGATAGTAAAGCTGTTGGAAAGTCAAACCGGAGCACCAGGAGAGGGACTCTTCGTTGAGTTTTAGAAACCTGTCGTATTCACAGTGTGTCCATTCTCTAGGTTTCCCGTACATGTTATAGCTGTAGTAATATTCCCTTCAACCTGGAGAGGTGGGACCCATGGAATGGTTGCCATGCATTATTGCTTTAAAGGGTCTGCATTTGCTCACCCAATCTCACCAATCCTCTCAGTCCCAAGTGTCCAGCCTCATGCCACATCCAGCTGTCATCGTAGATAGGGTCATTCCAGGTTGCATCAGAGACCCTGAAGGAATTGTAAAGAATTTCCCTGTTTCTTTGTTCTGTTTTTGAAATTCCTTTTTAGAGTGGGTTTGAGCTGATTCTCGCTGCCATGTTTATGCCAGTCTAGACACACTTGATTCCCTTACGGAGACATATCAATACATAGGTTTTAAGATTCTTACTAGTCAGATCTATTCCTCTGCGGGAAATATGGGGTTTTGAGTCCCTTTCACTGAGGAAGGTGTAGGTCTTGTCTATTCCATAGTTGGTTTTTGGAACAGTACCTGTGCTTATATCAAACTCTGGTTTGATGCATCACCCCACCTCTCCTTCCCCCTTAAGCAGGCATAAGAGTGTTTTCTAAATGTGAGACTCTGTTCTCTTTGCTAACTCAGTTCATGTGTAGCCATGTTTACAGGATCTTCCTAAGTGATATCTTATGATAAGTTTCTTTTCCTGTGTGACTTCTTTCCCTTAGAATCATCGTACCTGAATCCACTCATTTTGCTGCTACTGGTCTTATGACATTGATTTCGTGGCTGAGGGATATTCCATCGTACGTAAGTTCCACAATGTTTGGAACCATTTTTATATTTCCTGGGATATTTCAGGTGTACCCAGGTTGAGGTTCTTGTAAGCAGTGCAGCCCTCAATTTGGGGGTGGCTCTGTCTTATGGATTTTCAGTTTTCCCAAGGTATATTCCCTAGACTGGAAGTGCCCTTGGCTCTGTAGCTCTGTTGTTTACTTGTTTTAGGGAACACAATGCACTCCTCCAGTGAGGCAGTTGGCAACTTACATCCCGCCCATCAGCATAACAAGGCTCCCTGTTCTCCAGGGCCTGTCTTGCCTTTCTGGTTTTTACACATTTTGTGGATGTCCCTTTTGACCGGTGGGAAGTGATACTTCTTTGTAGTGCAGATTTGCATTGCCCGCTTGCTTGCTTGGCCAAAAAGGGCGTATGCGTTTTCTCCTGAATATATTCAGGAGAAAACGCATACGCCCTTTTTGGCCAAGTGCATCATTGTCGAAGTTGTGCCCCTCTTCCTGTGCTTTACAGGCGATTCTAACGTACCTCTTGAAATCTGTTTCCTGCTATTCTGCCTCGCATTCAAGTCCGCCTCGTTGCCTTCCCTCAACAGATTTTTGGACGATAGTTGGCCTTGATTACTCTGCCAGTTTGTGAATTGCTGTGCCCCTGAGCTCCATTTTTCAACTCGTTTTTTGTGAGCTGAACGCAAGTCCAAACATTTGGTTCAGGACCTATACTCGTTCCCGGTGGGTGGCTGAGACTTTGGTGAATTCTTCTTCCTGCCGGGAAATTAGAGTGACATGTGCCCATCCAAATGCCTAACAGCTACTCTCTCATTGGTTCTCCCTCTTCCCTTTCCTCCTCTGCCAAATGGGCAACCTGTGTGAACCAGGAGCTTAAAGGGGCTGTCTCTCCAAGTTGGGAGATTGATAGTAAAGCTGTTGGAAAGTCAAACCGGAGCACCAGGAGAGGGACTCTTCGTTGAGTTTTAGAAACCTGTCGTATTCACAGTGTGTCCATTCTCTAGGTTTCCCGTACATGTTATAGCTGTAGTAATATTCCCTTCAACCTGGAGAGGTGGGACCCATGGAATGGTTGCCATGCATTATTGCTTTAAAGGGTCTGCATTTGCTCACCCAATCTCACCAATCCTCTCAGTCCCAAGTGTCCAGCCTCATGCCACATCCAGCTGTCATCGTAGATAGGGTCATTCCAGGTTGCATCAGAGACCCTGAAGGAATTGTAAAGAATTTCCCTGTTTCTTTGTTCTGTTTTTGAAATTCCTTTTTAGAGTGGGTTTGAGCTGATTCTCGCTGCCATGTTTATGCCAGTCTAGACACACTTGATTCCCTTACGGAGACATATCAATACATAGGTTTTAAGATTCTTACTAGTCAGATCTATTCCTCTGCGGGAAATATGGGGTTTTGAGTCCCTTTCACTGAGGAAGGTGTAGGTCTTGTCTATTCCATAGTTGGTTTTTGGAACAGTACCTGTGCTTATATCAAACTCTGGTTTGATGCATCACCCCACCTCTCCTTCCCCCTTAAGCAGGCATAAGAGTGTTTTCTAAATGTGAGACTCTGTTCTCTTTGCTAACTCAGTTCATGTGTAGCCATGTTTACAGGATCTTCCTAAGTGATATCTTATGATAAGTTTCTTTTCCTGTGTGACTTCTTTCCCTTAGAATCATCGTACCTGAATCCACTCATTTTGCTGCTACTGGTCTTATGACATTGATTTCGTGGCTGAGGGATATTCCATCGTACGTAAGTTCCACAATGTTTGGAACCATTTTTATATTTCCTGGGATATTTCAGGTGTACCCAGGTTGAGGTTCTTGTAAGCAGTGCAGCCCTCAATTTGGGGGTGGCTCTGTCTTATGGATTTTCAGTTTTCCCAAGGTATATTCCCTAGACTGGAAGTGCCCTTGGCTCTGTAGCTCTGTTGTTTACTTGTTTTAGGGAACACAATGCACTCCTCCAGTGAGGCAGTTGGCAACTTACATCCCGCCCATCAGCATAACAAGGCTCCCTGTTCTCCAGGGCCTGTCTTGCCTTTCTGGTTTTTACACATTTTGTGGATGTCCCTTTTGACCGGTGGGAAGTGATACTTCTTTGTAGTGCAGATTTGCATTGCCCGCTTGCTTGCTTGGCCAAAAAGGGCGTATGCGTTTTCTCCTGAATATATTCAGGAGAAAACGCATACGCCCTTTTTGGCCAAGTGCATCATTGTCGAAGTTGTGCCCCTCTTCCTGTGCTTTACAGGCGATTCTAACGTACCTCTTGAAATCTGTTTCCTGCTATTCTGCCTCGCATTCAAGTCCGCCTCGTTGCCTTCCCTCAACAGATTTTTGGACGAGAGTTGGCCTTGATTACTCTGCCAGTTTGTGAATTGCTGTGCCCCTGAGCTCCATTTTTCAACTCGTTTTTTGTGAGCTGAACGCAAGTCCAAACATTTGGTTCAGGACCTATACTGGTTCCCGGTGGGTGGCTGAGACTTTGGTGAATTCTTCTTCCTGCCGGGAAATTAGAGTGACATGTGCCCATCCAAATGCCTAACAGCTACTCTCTCATTGGTTCTCCCTCTTCCCTTTCCTCCTCTGCCAAATGGGCAACCTGTGTGAACCAGGAGCTTAAAGGGGCTGTCTCTCCAAGTTGGGAGATTGATAGTAAAGCTGTTGGAAAGTCAAACCGGAGCACCAGGAGAGGGACTCTTCGTTGAGTTTTAGAAACCTGTCGTATTCACAGTGTGTCCATTCTCTAGGTTTCCCGTACATGTTATAGCTGTAGTAATATTCCCTTCAACCTGGAGAGGTGGGACCCATGGAATGGTTGCCATGCATTATTGCTTTAAAGGGTCTGCATTTGCTCACCCAATCTCACCAATCCTCTCAGTCCCAAGTGTCCAGCCTCATGCCACATCCAGCTGTCATCGTAGATAGGGTCATTCCAGGTTGCATCAGAGACCCTGAAGGAATTGTAAAGAATTTCCCTGTTTCTTTGTTCTGTTTTTGAAATTCCTTTTTAGAGTGGGTTTGAGCTGATTCTCGCTGCCATGTTTATGCCAGTCTAGACACACTTGATTCCCTTACGGAGACATATCAATACATAGGTTTTAAGATTCTTACTAGTCAGATCTATTCCTCTGCGGGAAATATGGGGTTTTGAGTCCCTTTCACTGAGGAAGGTGTAGGTCTTGTCTATTCCATAGTTGGTTTTTGGAACAGTACCTGTGCTTATATCAAACTCTGGTTTGATGCATCACCCCACCTCTCCTTCCCCCTTAAGCAGGCATAAGAGTGTTTTCTAAATGTGAGACTCTGTTCTCTTTGCTAACTCAGTTCATGTGTAGCCATGTTTACAGGATCTTCCTAAGTGATATCTTATGATAAGTTTCTTTTCCTGTGTGACTTCTTTCCCTTAGAATCATCGTACCTGAATCCACTCATTTTGCTGCTACTGGTCTTATGACATTGATTTCGTGGCTGAGGGATATTCCATCGTACGTAAGTTCCACAATGTTTGGAACCATTTTTATATTTCCTGGGATATTTCAGGTGTACCCAGGTTGAGGTTCTTTTAAGCAGTGCAGCCCTCAATTTGGGGGTGGCTCTGTCTTATGGATTTTCAGTTTTCCCAAGGCATATTCCCTAGACTGGAAGTGCCCGTGGCTCTGTAGCTCTGTTGTTTACTTGTTTTAGGGAACACAATGCACTCCTCCAGTGAGGCGGTTGGCAACTTACATCCCGCCCATCAGCATAACAAGGCTCCCTGTTCTCCAGGGCCTGTCTTGCCTTTCTGGTTTTTACACATTTTGTGGATGTCCCTTTTGACCGGTGGGAAGTGATACTTCTTTGTAGTGCAGATTTGCATTGCCCGCTTGCTTGCTTGGCCAAAAAGGGCGTATGCGTTTTCTCCTGAATATATTCAGGAGAAAACGCATACGCCCTTTTTGGCCAAGTGCATCATTGTCGAAGTTGTGCCCCTCTTCCTGTGCTTTACAGGCGATTCTAACGTACCTCTTGAAATCTGTTTCCTGCTATTCTGCCTCGCATTCAAGTCCGCCTCGTTGCCTTCCCTCAACAGATTTTTGGACGATAGTTGGCCTTGATTACTCTGCCAGTTTGTGAATTGCTGTGCCCCTGAGCTCCATTTTTCAACTCGTTTTTTGTGAGCTGAACGCAAGTCCAAACATTTGGTTCAGGACCTATACTGGTTCCCGGTGGGTGGCTGAGACTTTGGTGAATTCTTCTTCCTGCCGGGAAATTAGAGTGACATGTGCCCATCCAAATGCCTAACAGCTACTCTCTCATTGGTTCTCCCTCTTCCCTTTCCTCCTCTGCCAAATGGGCAACCTGTGTGAACCAGGAGCTTAAAGGGGCTGTCTCTCCAAGTTGGGAGATTGATAGTAAAGCTGTTGGAAAGTCAAACCGGAGCACCAGGAGAGGGACTCTTCGTTGAGTTTTAGAAACCTGTCGTATTCACAGTGTGTCCATTCTCTAGGTTTCCCGTACATGTTATAGCTGTAGTAATATTCCCTTCAACCTGGAGAGGTGGGACCCATGGAATGGTTGCCATGCATTATTGCTTTAAAGGGTCTGCATTTGCTCACCCAATCTCACCAATCCTCTCAGTCCCAAGTGTCCAGCCTCATGCCACATCCAGCTGTCATCGTAGATAGGGTCATTCCAGGTTGCATCAGAGACCCTGAAGGAATTGTAAAGAATTTCCCTGTTTCTTTGTTCTGTTTTTGAAATTCCTTTTTAGAGTGGGTTTGAGCTGATTCTCGCTGCCATGTTTATGCCAGTCTAGACACACTTGATTCCCTTACGGAGACATATCAATACATAGGTTTTAAGATTCTTACTAGTCAGATCTATTCCTCTGCGGGAAATATGGGGTTTTGAGTCCCTTTCACTGAGGAAGGTGTAGGTCTTGTCTATTCCATAGTTGGTTTTTGGAACAGTACCTGTGCTTATATCAAACTCTGGTTTGATGCATCACCCCACCTCTCCTTCCCCCTTAAGCAGGCATAAGAGTGTTTTCTAAATGTGAGACTCTGTTCTCTTTGCTAACTCAGTTCATGTGTAGCCATGTTTACAGGATCTTCCTAAGTGATATCTTATGATAAGTTTCTTTTCCTGTGTGACTTCTTTCCCTTAGAATCATCGTACCTGAATCCACTCATTTTGCTGCTACTGGTCTTATGACATTGATTTCGTGGCTGAGGGATATTCCATCGTACGTAAGTTCCACAATGTTTGGAACCATTTTTATATTTCCTGGGATATTTCAGGTGTACCCAGGTTGAGGTTCTTGTAAGCAGTGCAGCCCTCAATTTGGGGGTGGCTCTGTCTTATGGATTTTCAGTTTTCCCAAGGCATATTCCCTAGACTGGAAGTGCCCTTGGCTCTGTAGCTCGGTTGTTTACTTGTTTTAGGGAACACAATGCACTCCTCCAGTGAGGCGGTTGGCAACTTACATCCCGCCCATCAGCATAACAAGGCTCCCTGTTCTCCAGGGCCTGTCTTGCCTTTCTGGTTTTTACACATTTTGTGGATGTCCCTTTTGACCGGTGGGAAGTGATACTTCTTTGTAGTGCAGATTTGCATTGCCCGCTTGCTTGCTTGGCCAAAAAGGGCGTATGCGTTTTCTCCTGAATATATTCAGGAGAAAACGCATACGCCCTTTTTGGCCAAGTGCATCATTGTCGAAGTTGTGCCCCTCTTCCTGTGCTTTACAGGCGATTCTAACGTACCTCTTGAAATCTGTTTCCTGCTATTCTGCCTCGCATTCAAGTCCGCCTCGTTGCCTTCCCTCAACAGATTTTTGGACGAGAGTTGGCCTTGATTACTCTGCCAGTTTGTGAATTGCTGTGCCCCTGAGCTCCATTTTTCAACTCGTTTTTTGTGAGCTGAACGCAAGTCCAAACATTTGGTTCAGGAACTATACTGGTTCCCGGTGGGTGGCTGAGACTTTGGTGAATTCTTCTTCCTGCCGGGAAATTAGAGTGACATGTGCCCATCCAAATGCCTAACAGCTACTCTCTCATTGGTTCTCCCTCTTCCCTTTCCTCCTCTGCCAAATGGGCAACCTGTGTGAACCAGGAGCTTAAAGGGGCTGTCTCTCCAAGTTGGGAGATTGATAGTAAAGCTGTTGGAAAGTCAAACCGGAGCACCAGGAGAGGGACTCTTCGTTGAGTTTTAGAAACCTGTCGTATTCACAGTGTGTCCATTCTCTAGGTTTCCCGTACATGTTATAGCTGTAGTAATATTCCCTTCAACCTGGAGAGGTGGGACCCATGGAATGGTTGCCATGCATTATTGCTTTAAAGGGTCTGCATTTGCTCACCCAATCTCACCAATCCTCTCAGTCCCAAGTGTCCAGCCTCATGCCACATCCAGCTGTCATCGTAGATAGGGTCATTCCAGGTTGCATCAGAGACCCTGAAGGAATTGTAAAGAATTTCCCTGTTTCTTTGTTCTGTTTTTGAAATTCCTTTTTAGAGTGGGTTTGAGCTGATTCTCGCTGCCATGTTTATGCCAGTCTAGACACACTTGATTCCCTTACGGAGACATATCAATACATAGGTTTTAAGATTCTTACTAGTCAGATCTATTCCTCTGCGGGAAATATGGGGTTTTGAGTCCCTTTCACTGAGGAAGGTGTAGGTCTTGTCTATTCCATAGTTGGTTTTTGGAACAGTACCTGTGCTTATATCAAACTCTGGTTTGATGCATCACCCCACCTCTCCTTCCCCCTTAAGCAGGCATAAGAGTGTTTTCTAAATGTGAGACTCTGTTCTCTTTGCTAACTCAGTTCATGTGTAGCCATGTTTACAGGATCTTCCTAAGTGATATCTTATGATAAGTTTCTTTTCCTGTGTGACTTCTTTCCCTTAGAATCATCGTACCTGAATCCACTCATTTTGCTGCTACTGGTCTTATGACATTGATTTCGTGGCTGAGGGATATTCCATCGTACGTAAGTTCCACAATGTTTGGAACCATTTTTATATTTCCTGGGATATTTCAGGTGTACCCAGGTTGAGGTTCTTGTAAGCAGTGCAGCCCTCAATTTGGGGGTGGCTCTGTCTTATGGATTTTCAGTTTTCCCAAGGCATATTCCCTAGACTGGAAGTGCCCTTGGCTCTGTAGCTCTGTTGTTTACTTGTTTTAGGGAACACAATGCACTCCTCCAGTGAGGCAGTTGGCAACTTACATCCCGCCCATCAGCATAACAAGGCTCCCTGTTCTCCAGGGCCTGTCTTGCCTTTCTGGTTTTTACACATTTTGTGGATGTCCCTTTTGACCGGTGGGAAGTGATACTTCTTTGTAGTGCAGATTTGCATTGCCCGCTTGCTTGCTTGGCCAAAAAGGGCGTATGCGTTTTCTCCTGAATATATTCAGGAGAAAACGCATACGCCCTTTTTGGCCAAGTGCATCATTGTCGAAGTTGTGCCCCTCTTCCTGTGCTTTACAGGCGATTCTAACGTACCTCTTGAAATCTGTTTCCTGCTATTCTGCCTCGCATTCAAGTCCGCCTCGTTGCCTTCCCTCAACAGATTTTTGGACGATAGTTGGCCTTGATTACTCTGCCAGTTTGAGAATTGCTGTGCCCCTGAGCTCCATTTTTCAACTCGTTTTTTGTGAGCTGAACGCAAGTCCAAACATTTGGTTCAGGACCTATACTGGTTCCCGGTGGGTGGCTGAGACTTTGGTGAATTCTTCTTCCTGCCGGGAAATTAGAGTGACATGTGCCCATCCAAATGCCTAACAGCTACTCTCTCATTGGTTCTCCCTCTTCCCTTTCCTCCTCTGCCAAATGGGCAACCTGTGTGAACCAGGAGCTTAAAGGGGCTGTCTCTCCAAGTTGGGAGATTGATAGTAAAGCTGTTGGAAAGTCAAACCAGAGCACCAGGAGAGGGACTCTTCGTTGAGTTTTAGAAACCTTTCGTATTCACAGTGTGTCCATTCTCTAGGTTTCCCGTACATGTTATAGCTGTAGTAATATTCCCTTCAACCTGGAGAGGTGGGACCCATGGAATGGTTGCCATGCATTATTGCTTTAAAGGGTCTGCATTTGCTCACCCAATCTCACCAATCCTCTCAGTCCCAAGTGTCCAGCCTCATGCCACATCCAGCTGTCATCGTAGATAGGGTCATTCCAGGTTGCATCAGAGACCCTGAAGGAATTGTAAAGAATTTCCCTGATTCTTTGTTCTGTTTTTGAAATTCCTTTTTAGAGTGGGTTTGAGCTGATTCTCGCTGCCATGTTTATGCCAGTCTAGACACACTTGATTCCCTTACGGAGACATATCAATACATAGGTTTTAAGATTCTTACTAGTCAGATCTATTCCTCTGCGGGAAATATGGGGTTTTGAGTCCCTTTCACTGAGGAAGGTGTAGGTCTTGTCTATTCCATAGTTGGTTTTTGGAACAGTACCTGTGCTTATATCAAACTCTGGTTTGATGCATCACCCCACCTCTCCTTCCCCCTTAAGCAGGCATAAGAGTGTTTTCTAAATGTGAGACTCTGTTCTCTTTGCTAACTCAGTTCATGTGTAGCCATGTTTACAGGATCTTCCTAAGTGATATCTTATGATAAGTTTCTTTTCCTGTGTGACTTCTTTCCCTTAGAATCATCGTACCTGAATCCACTCATTTTGCTGCTACTGGTCTTATGACATTGATTTCGTGGCTGAGGGATATTCCATCGTACGTAAGTTCCACAATGTTTGGAACCATTTTTATATTTCCTGGGATATTTCAGGTGTACCCAGGTTGAGGTTCTTGTAAGCAGTGCAGCCCTCAATTTGGGGGTGGCTCTGTCTTATGGATTTTCAGTTTTCCCAAGGTATATTCCCTAGACTGGAAGTGCCCTTGGCTCTGTAGCTCTGTTGTTTACTTGTTTTAGGGAACACAATGCACTCCTCCAGTGAGGCGGTTGGCAACTTACATCCCGCCCATCAGCATAACAAGGCTCCCTGTTCTCCAGGGCCTGTCTTGCCTTTCTGGTTTTTACACATTTTGTGGATGTCCCTTTTGACCGGTGGGAAGTGATACTTCTTTGTAGTGCAGATTTGCATTGCCCGCTTGCTTGCTTGGCCAAAAAGGGCGTATGCGTTTTCTCCTGAATATATTCAGGAGAAAACGCATACGCCCTTTTTGGCCAAGTGCATCATTGTCGAAGTTGTGCCCCTCTTCCTGTGCTTTACAGGCGATTCTAACGTACCTCTTGAAATCTGTTTCCTGCTATTCTGCCTCGCATTCAAGTCCGCCTCGTTGCCTTCCCTCAACAGATTTTTGGACGATAGTTGGCCTTGATTACTCTGCCAGTTTGTGAATTGCTGTGCCCCTGAGCTCCATTTTTCAACTCGTTTTTTGTGAGCTGAACGCAAGTCCAAACATTTGGTTCAGGACCTATACTGGTTCCCGGTGGGTGGCTGAGACTTTGGTGAATTCTTCTTCCTGCCGGGAAATTAGAGTGACATGTGCCCATCCAAATGCCTAACAGCTACTCTCTCATTGGTTCTCCCTCTTCCCTTTCCTCCTCTGCCAAATGGGCAACCTGTGTGAACCAGGAGCTTAAAGGGGCTGTCTCTCCAAGTTGGGAGATTGATAGTAAAGCTGTTGGAAAGTCAAACCGGAGCACCAGGAGAGGGACTCTTCGTTGAGTTTTAGAAACCTGTCGTATTCACAGTGTGTCCATTCTCTAGGTTTCTCGTACATGTTATAGCTGTAGTAATATTCCCTTCAACCTGGAGAGGTGGGACCCATGGAATGGTTGCCATGCATTATTGCTTTAAAGGGTCTGCATTTGCTCACCCAATCTCACCAATCCTCTCAGTCCCAAGTGTCCAGCCTCATGCCACATCCAGCTGTCATCGTAGATAGGGTCATTCCAGGTTGCATCAGAGACCCTGAAGGAATTGTAAAGAATTTCCCTGTTTCTTTGTTCTGTTTTGGAAATTCCTTTTTAGAGTGGGTTTGAGCTGATTCTCGCTGCCATGTTTATGCCAGTCTAGACACACTTGATTCCCTTACGGAGACATATCAATACATAGGTTTTAAGATTCTTACTAGTCAGATCTATTCCTCTGCGGGAAATATGGGGTTTTGAGTCCCTTTCACTGAGGAAGGTGTAGGTCTTGTCTATTCCATAGTTGGTTTTTGGAACAGTACCTGTGCTTATATCAAACTCTGGTTTGATGCATCACCCCACCTCTCCTTCCCCCTTAAGCAGGCATAAGAGTGTTTTCTAAATGTGAGACTCTGTTCTCTTTGCTAACTCAGTTCATGTGTAGCCATGTTTACAGGATCTTCCTAAGTGATATCTTATGATAAGTTTCTTTTCCTGTGTGACTTCTTTCCCTTAGAATCATCGTACCTGAATCCACTCATTTTGCTGCTACTGGTCTTATGACATTGATTTCGTGGCTGAGGGATATTCCATCGTACGTAAGTTCCACAATGTTTGGAACCATTTTTATATTTCCTGGGATATTTCAGGTGTACCCAGGTTGAGGTTCTTGTAAGCAGTGCAGCCCTCAATTTGGGGGTGGCTCTGTCTTATGGATTTTCAGTTTTCCCAAGGTATATTCCCTAGACTGGAAGTGCCCTTGGCTCTGTAGCTCTGTTGTTTACTTGTTTTAGGGAACACAATGCACTCCTCCAGTGAGGCAGTTTGCAACTTACATCCCGCCCATCAGCATAACAAGGCTCCCTGTTCTCCAGGGCCTGTCTTGCCTTTCTGGTTTTTACACATTTTGTGGATGTCCCTTTTGACCGGTGGGAAGTGATACTTCTTTGTAGTGCAGATTTGCATTGCCCGCTTGCTTGCTTGGCCAAAAAGGGCGTATGCGTTTTCTCCTGAATATATTCAGGAGAAAACGCATACGCCCTTTTTGGCCAAGTGCATCATTGTCGAAGTTGTGCCCCTCTTCCTGTGCTTTACAGGCGATTCTAACGTACCTCTTGAAATCTGTTTCCTGCTATTCTGCCTCGCATTCAAGTCTGCCTCGTTGCCTTCCCTCAACAGATTTTTGGACGATAGTTGGCCTTGATTACTCTGCCAGTTTGTGAATTGCTGTGCCCCTGAGCTCCATTTTTCAACTCGTTTTTTTGTGAGCTGAACGCAAGTCCAAACATTTGGTTCAGGACCTATACTGGTTCCCGGTGGGTGGCTGAGACTTTGGTGAATTCTTCTTCCTGCCGGGAAATTAGAGTGACATGTGCCCATCCAAATGCCTAACAGCTACTCTCTCATTGGTTCTCCCTCTTCCCTTTCCTCCTCTGCCAAATGGGCAACCTGTGTGAACCAGGAGCTTAAAGGGGCTGTCTCTCCAAGTTAGGAGATTGATAGTAAAGCTGTTGGAAAGTCAAACCGGAGCACCAGGAGAGGGACTCTTCGTTGAGTTTTAGAAACCTTTCGTATTCACAGTGTGTCCATTCTCTAGGTTTCCCGTACATGTTATAGCTGTAGTAATATTCCCTTCAACCTGGAGAGGTGGGACCCATGGAATGGTTGCCATGCATTATTGCTTTAAAGGGTCTGCATTTGCTCACCCAATCTCACCAATCCTCTCAGTCCCAAGTGTCCAGCCTCATGCCACATCCAGCTGTCATCGTAGATAGGGTCATTCCAGGTTGCATCAGAGACCCTGAAGGAATTGTAAAGAATTTCCCTGTTTCTTTGTTCTGTTTTTGAAATTCCTTTTTAGAGTGGGTTTGAGCTGATTCTCGCTGCCATGTTTATGCCAGTCTAGACACACTTGATTCCCTTACGGAGACATATCAATACATAGGTTTTAAGATTCTTACTAGTCAGATCTATTCCTCTGCGGGAAATATGGGGTTTTGAGTCCCTTTCACTGAGGAAGGTGTAGGTCTTGTCTATTCCATAGTTGGTTTTTGGAACAGTACCTGTGCTTATATCAAACTCTGATTTGATGCATCACCCCACCTCTCCTTCCCCCTTAAGCAGGCATAAGAGTGTTTTCTAAATGTGAGACTCTGTTCTCTTTGCTAACTCAGTTCATGTGTAGCCATGTTTACAGGATCTTCCTAAGTGATATCTTATGATAAGTTTCTTTTCCTGTGTGACTTCTTTCCCTTAGAATCATCGTACCTGAATCCACTCATTTTGCTGCTACTGGTCTTATGACATTGATTTCGTGGCTGAGGGATATTCCATCGTACGTAAGTTCCACAATGTTTGGAACCATTTTTATATTTCCTGGGATATTTCAGGTGTACCCAGGTTGAGGTTCTTGTAAGCAGTGCAGCCCTCAATTTGGGGGTGGCTCTGTCTTATGGATTTTCAGTTTTCCCAAGGCATATTCCCTAGACTGGAAGTGCCCTTGGCTCTGTAGCTCTGTTGTTTACTTGTTTTAGGGAACACAATGCACTCCTCCAGTGAGGCGGTTGGCAACTTACATCCCGCCCATCAGCATAACAAGGCTCCCTGTTCTCCAGGGCCTGTCTTGCCTTTCTGGTTTTTACACATTTTGTGGATGTCCCTTTTGACTGGTGGGAAGTGATACTTCTTTGTAGTGCAGATTTGCATTGCCCGCTTGCTTGCTTGGCCAAAAAGGGCGTATGCGTTTTCTCCTGAATATATTCAGGAGAAAACGCATACGCCCTTTTTGGCCAAGTGCATCATTGTCGAAGTTGTGCCCCTCTTCCTGTGCTTTACAGGCGATTCTAACGTACCTCTTGAAATCTGTTTCCTGCTATTCTGCCTCGCATTCAAGTCCGCCTCGTTGCCTTCCCTCAACAGATTTTTGGACGATAGTTGGCCTTGATTACTCTGCCAGTTTGTGAATTGCTGTGCCCCTGAGCTCCATTTTTCAACTCGTTTTTTGTGAGCTGAACGCAAGTCCAAACATTTGGTTCAGGACCTATACTGGTTCCCGGTGGGTGGCTGAGACTTTGGTGAATTCTTCTTCCTGCCGGGAAATTAGAGTGACATGTGCCCATCCAAATGCCTAACAGCTACTCTCTCATTGGTTCTCCCTCTTCCCTTTCCTCCTCTGCCAAATGGGCAACCTGTGTGAACCAGGAGCTTAAAGGGGCTGTCTCTCCAAGTTGGGAGATTGATAGTAAAGCTGTTGGAAAGTCAAACCGGAGCACCAGGAGAGGGACTCTTCGTTGAGTTTTAGAAACCTTTCGTATTCACAGTGTGTCCATTCTCTAGGTTTCCCGTACATGTTATAGCTGTAGTAATATTCCCTTCAACCTGGAGAGGTGGGACCCATGGAATGGTTGCCATGCATTATTGCTTTAAAGGGTCTGCATTTGCTCACCCAATCTCACCAATCCTCTCAGTCCCAAGTGTCCAGCCTCATGCCACATCCAGCTGTCATCGTAGATAGGGTCATTCCAGGTTGCATCAGAGACCCTGAAGGAATTGTAAAGAATTTCCCTGATTCTTTGTTCTGTTTTTGAAATTCCTTTTTAGAGTGGGTTTGAGCTGATTCTCGCTGCCATGTTTATGCCAGTCTAGACACACTTGATTCCCTTACGGAGACATATCAATACATAGGTTTTAAGATTCTTACTAGTCAGATCTATTCCTCTGCGGGAAATATGGGGTTTTGAGTCCCTTTCACTGAGGAAGGTGTAGGTCTTGTCTATTCCATAGTTGGTTTTTGGAACAGTACCTGTGCTTATATCAAACTCTGGTTTGATGCATCACCCCACCTCTCCTTCCCCCGTAAGCAGGCATAAGAGTGTTTTCTAAATGTGAGACTCTGTTCTCTTTCCTAACTCAGTTCATGTGTTGCCATGTTTACAGGATCTTCCTAAGTGATATCTTATGATAAGTTTCTTTTCCTGTGTGACTTCTTTCCCTTAGAATCATCGTACCTGAATCCACTCATTTTGCTGCTACTGGTCTTATGACATTGATTTCGTGGCTGAGGGATATTCCATCGTACGTAAGTTCCACAATGTTTGGAACCATTTTTATATTTCCTGGGATATTTCAGGTGTACCCAGGTTGAGGTTCTTGTAAGCAGTGCAGCCCTCAATTTGGGGGTGGCTCTGTCTTATGGATTTTCAGTTTTCCCAAGGTATATTCCCTAGACTGGAAGTGCCCTTGGCTCTGTAGCTCTGTTGTTTACTTGTTTTAGGGAACACAATGCACTCCTCCAGTGAGGCAGTTGGCAACTTACATCCCGCCCATCAGCATAACAAGGCTCCCTGTTCTCCAGGGCCTGTCTTGCCTTTCTGGTTTTTACACATTTTGTGGATGTCCCTTTTGACCGGTGGGAAGTGATACTTCTTTGTAGTGCAGATTTGCATTGCCCGCTTGCTTGCTTGGCCAAAAAGGGCGTATGCGTTTTCTCCTGAATATATTCAGGAGAAAACGCATACGCCCTTTTTGGCCAAGTGCATCATTGTCGAAGTTGTGCCCCTCTTCCTGTGCTTTACAGGCGATTCTAACGTACCTCTTGAAATCTGTTTCCTGCTATTCTGCCTCGCATTCAAGTCCGCCTCGTTGCCTTCCCTCAACAGATTTTTGGACGATAGTTGGCCTTGATTACTCTGCCAGTTTGTGAATTGCTGTGCCCCTGAGCTCCATTTTTCAACTCGTTTTTTTGTGAGCTGAACGCAAGTCCAAACATTTGGTTCAGGACCTATACTGGTTCCCGGTGGGTGGCTGAGACTTTGGTGAATTCTTCTTCCTGCCGGGAAATTAGAGTGACATGTGCCCATCCAAATGCCTAACAGCTACTCTCTCATTGGTTCTCCCTCTTCCCTTTCCTCCTCTGCCAAATGGGCAACCTGTGTGAACCAGGAGCTTAAAGGGGCTGTCTCTCCAAGTTGGGAGATTGATAGTAAAGCTGTTGGAAAGTCAAACCGGAGCACCAGGAGAGGGACTCTTCGTTGAGTTTTAGAAACCTGTCGTATTCACAGTGTGTCCATTCTCTAGGTTTCCCGTACATGTTATAGCTGTAGTAATATTCCCTTCAACCTGGAGAGGTGGGACCCATGGAATGGTTGCCATGCATTATTGCTTTAAAGGGTCTGCATTTGCTCACCCAATCTCACCAATCCTCTCAGTCCCAAGTGTCCAGCCTCATGCCACATCCAGCTGTCATCGTAGATAGGGTCATTCCAGGTTGCATCAGAGACCCTGAAGGAATTGTAAAGAATTTCCCTGTTTCTTTGTTCTGTTTTTGAAATTCCTTTTTAGAGTGGGTTTGAGCTGATTCTCGCTGCCATGTTTATGCCAGTCTAGACACACTTGATTCCCTTACGGAGACATATCAATACATAGGTTTTAAGATTCTTACTAGTCAGATCTATTCCTCTGCGGGAAATATGGGGTTTTGAGTCCCTTTCACTGAGGAAGGTGTAGGTCTTGTCTATTCCATAGTTGGTTTTTGGAACAGTACCTGTGCTTATATCAAACTCTGGTTTGATGCATCACCCCACCTCTCCTTCCCCCTTAAGCAGGCATAAGAGTGTTTTCTAAATGTGAAACTCTGTTCTCTTTGCTAACTCAGTTCATGTGTAGCCATGTTTACAGGATCTTCCTAAGTGATATCTTATGATAAGTTTCTTTTCCTGTGTGACTTCTTTCCCTTAGAATCATCGTACCTGAATCCACTCATTTTGCTGCTACTGGTCTTATGACATTGATTTCGTGGCTGAGGGATATTCCATCGTACGTAAGTTCCACAATGTTTGGAACCATTTTTATATTTCCTGGGATATTTCAGGTGTACCCAGGTTGAGGTTCTTGTAAGCAGTGCAGCCCTCAATTTGGGGGTGGCTCTGTCTTATGGATTTTCAGTTTTCCCAAGGTATATTCCCTAGACTGGAAGTGCCCTTGGCTCTGTAGCTCTGTTGTTTACTTGTTTTAGGGAACACAATGCACTCCTCCAGTGAGGCAGTTGGCAACTTACATCCCGCCCATCAGCATAACAAGGCTCCCTGTTCTCCAGGGCCTGTCTTGCCTTTCTGGTTTTTACACATTTTGTGGATGTCCCTTTTGACCGGTGGGAAGTGATACTTCTTTGTAGTGCAGATTTGCATTGCCCGCTTGCTTGCTTGGCCAAAAAGGGCGTATGCGTTTTCTCCTGAATATATTCAGGAGAAAACGCATACGCCCTTTTTGGCCAAGTGCATCATTGTCGAAGTTGTGCCCCTCTTCCTGTGCTTTACAGGCGATTCTAACGTACCTCTTGAAATCTGTTTCCTGCTATTCTGCCTCGCATTCAAGTCCGCCTCGTTGCCTTCCCTCAACAGATTTTTGGACGATAGTTGGCCTTGATTACTCTGCCAGTTTGTGAATTGCTGTGCCCCTGAGCTCCATTTTTCAACTCGTTTTTTGTGAGCTGAACGCAAGTCCAAACATTTGGTTCAGGACCTATACTGGTTCCCGGTGGGTGGCTGAGACTTTGGTGAATTCTTCTTCCTGCCGGGAAATTAGAGTGACATGTGCCCATCCAAATGCCTAACAGCTACTCTCTCATTGGTTCTCCCTCTTCCCTTTCCTCCTCTGCCAAATGGGCAACCTGTGTGAACCAGGAGCTTAAAGGGGCTGTCTCTCCAAGTTGGGAGATTGATAGTAAAGCTGTTGGAAAGTCAAACCAGAGCACCAGGAGAGGGACTCTTCGTTGAGTTTTAGAAACCTGTCGTATTCACAGTGTGTCCATTCTCTAGGTTTCCCGTACATGTTATAGCTGTAGTAATATTCCCTTCAACCTGGAGAGGTGGGACCCATGGAATGGTTGCCATGCATTATTGCTTTAAAGGGTCTGCATTTGCTCACCCAATCTCACCAATCCTCTCAGTCCCAAGTGTCCAGCCTCATGCCACATCCAGCTGTCATCGTAGATAGGGTCATTCCAGGTTGCATCAGAGACCCTGAAGGAATTGTAAAGAATTTCCCTGTTTCTTTGTTCTGTTTTTGAAATTCCTTTTTAGAGTGGGTTTGAGCTGATTCTCGCTGCCATGTTTATGCCAGTCTAGACACACTTGATTCCCTTACGGAGACATATCAATACATAGGTTTTAAGATTCTTACTAGTCAGATCTATTCCTCTGCGGGAAATATGGGGTTTTGAGTCCCTTTCACTGAGGAAGGTGTAGGTCTTGTCTATTCCATAGTTGGTTTTTGGAACAGTACCTGTGCTTATATCAAACTCTGGTTTGATGCATCACCCCACCTCTCCTTCCCCCTTAAGCAGGCATAAGAGTGTTTTCTAAATGTGAGACTCTGTTCTCTTTGCTAACTCAGTTCATGTGTAGCCATGTTTACAGGATCTTCCTAAGTGATATCTTATGATAAGTTTCTTTTCCTGTGTGACTTCTTTCCCTTAGAATCATCGTACCTGAATCCACTCATTTTGCTGCTACTGGTCTTATGACATTGATTTCGTGGCTGAGGGATATTCCATCGTACGTAAGTTCCACAATGTTTGGAACCATTTTTATATTTCCTGGGATATTTCAGGTGTACCCAGGTTGAGGTTCTTGTAAGCAGTGCAGCCCTCAATTTGGGGGTGGCTCTGTCTTATGGATTTTCAGTTTTCCCAAGGTATATTCCCTAGACTGGAAGTGCCCTTGGCTCTGTAGCTCTGTTGTTTACTTGTTTTAGGGAACACAATGCACTCCTCCAGTGAGGCGGTTGGCAACTTACATCCCGCCCATCAGCATAACAAGGCTCCCTGTTCTCCAGGGCCTGTCTTGCCTTTCTGGTTTTTACACATTTTGTGGATGTCCCTTTTGACCGGTGGGAAGTGATACTTCTTTGTAGTGCAGATTTGCATTGCCCGCTTGCTTGCTTGGCCAAAAAGGGCGTATGCGTTTTCTCCTGAATATATTCAGGAGAAAACGCATACGCCCTTTTTGGCCAAGTGCATCATTGTCGAAGTTGTGCCCCTCTTCCTGTGCTTTACAGGCGATTCTAACGTACCTCTTGAAATCTGTTTCCTGCTATTCTGCCTCGCATTCAAGTCCGCCTCGTTGCCTTCCCTCAACAGATTTTTGGACGATAGTTGGCCTTGATTACTCTGCCAGTTTGTGAATTGCTGTGCCCCTGAGCTCCATTTTTCAACTCGTTTTTTTGTGAGCTGAACGCAAGTCCAAACATTTGGTTCAGGACCTATACTGGTTCCCGGTGGGTGGCTGAGACTTTGGTGAATTCTTCTTCCTGCCGGGAAATTAGAGTGACATGTGCCCATCCAAATGCCTAACAGCTACTCTCTCATTGGTTCTCCCTCTTCCCTTTCCTCCTCTGCCAAATGGGCAACCTGTGTGAACCAGGAGCTTAAAGGGGCTGTCTCTCCAAGTTGGGAGATTGATAGTAAAGCTGTTGGAAAGTCAAACCGGAGCACCAGGAGAGGGACTCTTCGTTGAGTTTTAGAAACCTTTCGTATTCACAGTGTGTCCATTCTCTAGGTTTCCCGTACATGTTATAGCTGTAGTAATATTCCCTTCAACCTGGAGAGGTGGGACCCATGGAATGGTTGCCATGCATTATTGCTTTAAAGGGTCTGCATTTGCTCACCCAATCTCACCAATCCTCTCAGTCCCAAGTGTCCAGCCTCATGCCACATCCAGCTGTCATCGTAGATAGGGTCATTCCAGGTTGCATCAGAGACCCTGAAGGAATTGTAAAGAATTTCCCTGTTTCTTTGTTCTGTTTTTGAAATTCCTTTTTAGAGTGGGTTTGAGCTGATTCTCGCTGCCATGTTTATGCCAGTCTAGACACACTTGATTCCCTTACGGAGACATATCAATACATAGGTTTTAAGATTCTTACTAGTCAGATCTATTCCTCTGCGGGAAATATGGGGTTTTGAGTCCCTTTCACTGAGGAAGGTGTAGGTCTTGTCTATTCCATAGTTGGTTTTTGGAACAGTACCTGTGCTTATATCAAACTCTGGTTTGATGCATCACCCCACCTCTCCTTCCCCCTTAAGCAGGCATAAGAGTGTTTTCTAAATGTGAGACTCTGTTCTCTTTGCTAACTCAGTTCATGTGTAGCCATGTTTACAGGATCTTCCTAAGTGATATCTTATGATAAGTTTCTTTTCCTGTGTGACTTCTTTCCCTTAGAATCATCGTACCTGAATCCACTCATTTTGCTGCTACTGGTCTTATGACATTGATTTCGTGGCTGAGGGATATTCCATCGTACGTAAGTTCCACAATGTTTGGAACCATTTTTATATTTCCTGGGATATTTCAGGTGTACCCAGGTTGAGGTTCTTGTAAGCAGTGCAGCCCTCAATTTGGGGGTGGCTCTGTCTTATGGATTTTCAGTTTTCCCAAGGCATATTCCCTAGACTGGAAGTGCCCTTGGCTCTGTAGCTCTGTTGTTTACTTGTTTTAGGGAACACAATGCACTCCTCCAGTGAGGCGGTTGGCAACTTACATCCCGCCCATCAGCATAACAAGGCTCCCTGTTCTCCAGGGCCTGTCTTGCCTTTCTGGTTTTTACACATTTTGTGGATGTCCCTTTTGACCGGTGGGAAGTGATACTTCTTTGTAGTGCAGATTTGCATTGCCCGCTTGCTTGCTTGGCCAAAAAGGGCGTATGCGTTTTCTCCTGAATATATTCAGGAGAAAACGCATACGCCCTTTTTGGCCAAGTGCATCATTGTCGAAGTTGTGCCCCTCTTCCTGTGCTTTACAGGCGATTCTAACGTACCTCTTGAAATCTGTTTCCTGCTATTCTGCCTCGCATTCAAGTCCGCCTCGTTGCCTTCCCTCAACAGATTTTTGGACGATAGTTGGCCTTGATTACTCTGCCAGTTTGTGAATTGCTGTGCCCCTGAGCTCCATTTTTCAACTCGTTTTTTTGTGAGCTGAACGCAAGTCCAAACATTTGGTTCAGGACCTATACTGGTTCCCGGTGGGTGGCTGAGACTTTGGTGAATTCTTCTTCCTGCCGGGAAATTAGAGTGACATGTGCCCATCCAAATGCCTAACAGCTACTCTCTCATTGGTTCTCCCTCTTCCCTTTCCTCCTCTGCCAAATGGGCAACCTGTGTGAACCAGGAGCTTAAAGGGGCTGTCTCTCCAAGTTGGGAGATTGATAGTAAAGCTGTTGGAAAGTCAAACCGGAGCACCAGGAGAGGGACTCTTCGTTGAGTTTTAGAAACCTGTCGTATTCACAGTGTGTCCATTCTCTAGGTTTCCCGTACATGTTATAGCTGTAGTAATATTCCCTTCAACCTGGAGAGGTGGGACCCATGGAATGGTTGCCATGCATTATTGCTTTAAAGGGTCTGCATTTGCTCACCCAATCTCACCAATCCTCTCAGTCCCAAGTGTCCAGCCTCATGCCACATCCAGCTGTCATCGTAGATAGGGTCATTCCAGGTTGCATCAGAGACCCTGAAGGAATTGTAAAGAATTTCCCTGATTCTTTGTTCTGTTTTTGAAATTCCTTTTTAAAGTGGGTTTGAGCTGATTCTCGCTGCCATGTTTATGCCAGTCTAGACACACTTGATTCCCTTACGGAGACATATCAATACATAGGTTTTAAGATTCTTACTAGTCAGATCTATTCCTCTGCGGGAAATATGGGGTTTTGAGTCCCTTTCACTGAGGAAGGTGTAGGTCTTGTCTATTCCATAGTTGGTTTTTGGAACAGTACCTGTGCTTATATCAAACTCTGGTTTGATGCATCACCCCACCTCTCCTTCCCCCGTAAGCAGGCATAAGAGTGTTTTCTAAATGTGAGACTCTGTTCTCTTTCCTAACTCAGTTCATGTGTTGCCATGTTTACAGGATCTTCCTAAGTGATATCTTATGATAAGTTTCTTTTCCTGTGTGACTTCTTTCCCTTAGAATCATCGTACCTGAATCCACTCATTTTGCTGCTACTGGTCTTATGACATTGATTTCGTGGCTGAGGGATATTCCATCGTACGTAAGTTCCACAATGTTTGGAACCATTTTTATATTTCCTGGGATATTTCAGGTGTACCCAGGTTGAGGTTCTTGTAAGCAGTGCAGCCCTCAATTTGGGGGTGGCTCTGTCTTATGGATTTTCAGTTTTCCCAAGGTATATTCCCTAGACTGGAAGTGCCCTTGGCTCTGTAGCTCTGTTGTTTACTTGTTTTAGGGAACACAATGCACTCCTCCAGTGAGGCAGTTGGCAACTTACATCCCGCCCATCAGCATAACAAGGCTCCCTGTTCTCCAGGGCCTGTCTTGCCTTTCTGGTTTTTACACATTTTGTGGATGTCCCTTTTGACCGGTGGGAAGTGATACTTCTTTGTAGTGCAGATTTGCATTGCCCGCTTGCTTGCTTGGCCAAAAAGGGCGTATGCGTTTTCTCCTGAATATATTCAGGAGAAAACGCATACGCCCTTTTTGGCCAAGTGCATCATTGTCGAAGTTGTGCCGCTCTTCCTGTGCTTTACAGGCGATTCTAACGTACCTCTTGAAATCTGTTTCCTGCTATTCTGCCTCGCATTCAAGTCCACCTCGTTGCCTTCCCTCAACAGATTTTTGGACGATAGTTGGCCTTGATTACTCTGCCAGTTTGTGAATTGCTGTGCCCCTGAGCTCCATTTTTCAACTCGTTTTTTTGTGAGCTGAACGCAAGTCCAAACATTTGGTTCAGGACCTATACTGGTTCCCGGTGGGTGGCTGAGACTTTGGTGAATTCTTCTTCCTGCCGGGAAATTAGAGTGACATGTGCCCATCCAAATGCCTAACAGCTACTCTCTCATTGGTTCTCCCTCTTCCCTTTCCTCCTCTGCCAAATGGGCAACCTGTGTGAACCAGGAGCTTAATGGGGCTGTCTCTCCAAGTTGGGAGATTGATAGTAAAGCTGTTGGAAAGTCAAACCGGAGCACCAGGAGAGGGACTCTTCGTTGAGTTTTAGAAACCTGTCGTATTCACAGTGTGTCCATTCTCTAGGTTTCCCGTACATGTTATAGCTGTAGTAATATTCCCTTCAACCTGGAGAGGTGGGACCCATGGAATGGTTGCCATGCATTATTGCTTTAAAGGGTCTGCATTTGCTCACCCAATCTCACCAATCCTCTCAGTCCCAAGTGTCCAGCCTCATGCCACATCCAGCTGTCATCGTAGATAGGGTCATTCCAGGTTGCATCAGAGACCCTGAAGGAATTGTAAAGAATTTCCCTGTTTCTTTGTTCTGTTTTTGAAATTCCTTTTTAGAGTGGGTTTGAGCTGATTCTCGCTGCCATGTTTATGCCAGTCTAGACACACTTGATTCCCTTACGGAGACATATCAATACATAGGTTTTAAGATTCTTACTAGTCAGATCTATTCCTCTGCGGGAAATATGGGGTTTTGAGTCCCTTTCACTGAGGAAGGTGTAGGTCTTGTCTATTCCATAGTTGGTTTTTGGAACAGTACCTGTGCTTATATCAAACTCTGGTTTGATGCATCACCCCACCTCTCCTTCCCCCTTAAGCAGGCATAAGAGTGTTTTCTAAATGTGAGACTCTGTTCTCTTTGCTAACTCAGTTCATGTGTAGCCATGTTTACAGGATCTTCCTAAGTGATATCTTATGATAAGTTTCTTTTCCTGTGTGACTTCTTTCCCTTAGAATCATCGTACCTGAATCCACTCATTTTGCTGCTACTGGTCTTATGACATTGATTTCGTGGCTGAGGGATATTCCATCGTACGTAAGTTCCACAATGTTTGGAACCATTTTTATATTTCCTGGGATATTTCAGGTGTACCCAGGTTGAGGTTCTTGTAAGCAGTGCAGCCCTCAATTTGGGGGTGGCTCTGTCTTATGGATTTTCAGTTTTCCCAAGGCATATTCCCTAGACTGGAAGTGCCCTTGGCTCTGTAGCTCTGTTGTTTACTTGTTTTAGGGAACACAATGCACTCCTCCAGTGAGGCGGTTGGCAACTTACATCCCGCCCATCAGCATAACAAGGCTCCCTGTTCTCCAGGGCCTGTCTTGCCTTTCTGGTTTTTACACATTTTGTGGATGTCCCTTTTGACCGGTGGGAAGTGATACTTCTTTGTAGTGCAGATTTGCATTGCCCGCTTGCTTGCTTGGCCAAAAAGGGCGTATGCGTTTTCTCCTGAATATATTCAGGAGAAAACGCATACGCCCTTTTTGGCCAAGTGCATCATTGTCGAAGTTGTGCCCCTCTTCCTGTGCTTTACAGGCGATTCTAACGTACCTCTTGAAATCTGTTTCCTGCTATTCTGCCTCGCATTCAAGTCCGCCTCGTTGCCTTCCCTCAACAGATTTTTGGACGATAGTTGGCCTTGATTACTCTGCCAGTTTGTGAATTTCTGTGCCCCTGAGCTCCATTTTTCAACTCGTTTTTTGTGAGCTGAACGCAAGTCCAAACATTTGGTTCAGGACCTATACTGGTTCCCGGTGGGTGGCTGAGACTTTGGTGAATTCTTCTTCCTGCCGGGAAATTAGAGTGACATGTGCCCATCCAAATGCCTAACAGCTACTCTCTCATTGGTTCTCCCTCTTCCCTTTCCTCCTCTGCCAAATGGGCAACCTGTGTGAACCAGGAGCTTAAAGGGGCTGTCTCTCCAAGTTGGGAGATTGATAGTAAAGCTGTTGGAAAGTCAAACCGGAGCACCAGGAGAGGGACTCTTCGTTGAGTTTTAGAAACCTGTCGTATTCACAGTGTGTCCATTCTCTAGGTTTCCCGTACATGTTATAGCTGTAGTAATATTCCCTTCAACCTGGAGAGGTGGGACCCATGGAATGGTTGCCATGCATTATTGCTTTAAAGGGTCTGCATTTGCTCACCCAATCTCACCAATCCTCTCAGTCCCAAGTGTCCAGCCTCATGCCACATCCAGCTGTCATCGTAGATAGGGTCATTCCAGGTTGCATCAGAGACCCTGAAGGAATTGTAAAGAATTTCCCTGTTTCTTTGTTCTGTTTTTGAAATTCCTTTTTAGAGTGGGTTTGAGCTGATTCTCGCTGCCATGTTTATGCCAGTCTAGACACACTTGATTCCCTTACGGAGACATATCAATACATAGGTTTTAAGATTCTTGCTAGTCAGATCTATTCCTCTGCGGGAAATATGGGGTTTTGAGTCCCTTTCACTGAGGAAGGTGTAGGTCTTGTCTATTCCATAGTTGGTTTTTGGAACAGTACCTGTGCTTATATCAAACTCTGGTTTGATGCATCACCCCACCTCTCCTTCCCCCTTAAGCAGGCATAAGAGTGTTTTCTAAATGTGAGACTCTGTTCTCTTTGCTAACTCAGTTCATGTGTAGCCATGTTTACAGGATCTTCCTAAGTGATATCTTATGATAAGTTTCTTTTCCTGTGTGACTTCTTTCCCTTAGAATCATCGTACCTGAATCCACTCATTTTGCTGCTACTGGTCTTATGACATTGATTTCGTGGCTGAGGGATATTCCATCGTACGTAAGTTCCACAATGTTTGGAACCATTTTTATATTTCCTGGGATATTTCAGGTGTACCCAGGTTGAGGTTCTTGTAAGCAGTGCAGCCCTCAATTTGGGGGTGGCTCTGTCTTATGGATTTTCAGTTTTCCCAAGGCATATTCCCTAGACTGGAAGTGCCCTTGGCTCTGTAGCTCTGTTGTTTACTTGTTTTAGGGAACACAATGCACTCCTCCAGTGAGGCGGTTGGCAACTTACATCCCGCCCATCAGCATAACAAGGCTCCCTGTTCTCCAGGGCCTGTCTTGCCTTTCTGGTTTTTACACATTTTGTGGATGTCCCTTTTGACCGGTGGGAAGTGATACTTCTTTGTAGTGCAGATTTGCATTGCCCGCTTGCTTGCTTGGCCAAAAAGGGCGTATGCGTTTTCTCCTGAATATATTCAGGAGAAAACGCATACGCCCTTTTTGGCCAAGTGCATCATTGTCGAAGTTGTGCCCCTCTTCCTGTGCTTTACAGGCGATTCTAACGTACCTCTTGAAATCTGTTTCCTGCTATTCTGCCTCGCATTCAAGTCCGCCTCGTTGCCTTCCCTCAACAGATTTTTGGACGATAGTTGGCCTTGATTACTCTGCCAGTTTGTGAATTGCTGTGCCCCTGAGCTCCATTTTTCAACTCGTTTTTTGTGAGCTGAACGCAAGTCCAAACATTTGGTTCAGGACCTATACTGGTTCCCGGTGGGTGGCTGAGACTTTGGTGAATTCTTCTTCCTGCCGGGAAATTAGAGTGACATGTGCCCATCCAAATGCCTAACAGCTACTCTCTCATTGGTTCTCCCTCTTCCCTTTCCTCCTCTGCCAAATGGGCAACCTGTGTGAACCAGGAGCTTAAAGGGGCTGTCTCTCCAAGTTGGGAGATTGATAGTAAAGCTGTTGGAAAGTCAAACCGGAGCACCAGGAGAGGGACTCTTCGTTGAGTTTTAGAAACCTGTCGTATTCACAGTGTGTCCATTCTCTAGGTTTCCCGTACATGTTATAGCTGTAGTAATATTCCCTTCAACCTGGAGAGGTGGGACCCATGGAATGGTTGCCATGCATTATTGCTTTAAAGGGTCTGCATTTGCTCACCCAATCTCACCAATCCTCTCAGTCCCAAGTGTCCAGCCTCATGCCACATCCAGCTGTCATCGTAGATAGGGTCATTCCAGGTTGCATCAGAGACCCTGAAGGAATTGTAAAGAATTTCCCTGTTTCTTTGTTCTGTTTTTGAAATTCCTTTTTAGAGTGGGTTTGAGCTGATTCTCGCTGCCATGTTTATGCCAGTCTAGACACACTTGATTCCCTTACGGAGACATATCAATACATAGGTTTTAAGATTCTTACTAGTCAGATCTATTCCTCTGCGGGAAATATGGGGTTTTGAGTCCCTTTCACTGAGGAAGGTGTAGGTCTTGTCTATTCCATAGTTGGTTTTTGGAACAGTACCTGTGCTTATATCAAACTCTGGTTTGATGCATCACCCCACCTCTCCTTCCCCCTTAAGCAGGCATAAGAGTGTTTTCTAAATGTGAGACTCTGTTCTCTTTGCTAACTCAGTTCATGTGTAGCCATGTTTACAGGATCTTCCTAAGTGATATCTTATGATAAGTTTCTTTTCCTGTGTGACTTCTTTCCCTTAGAATCATCGTACCTGAATCCACTCATTTTGCTGCTACTGGTCTTATGACATTGATTTCGTGGCTGAGGGATATTCCATCGTACGTAAGTTCCACAATGTTTGGAACCATTTTTATATTTCCTGGGATATTTCAGGTGTACCCAGGTTGAGGTTCTTGTAAGCAGTGCAGCCCTCAATTTGGGGGTGGCTCTGTCTTATGGATTTTCAGTTTTCCCAAGGCATATTCCCTAGACTGGAAGTGCCCTTGGCTCTGTAGCTCTGTTGTTTACTTGTTTTAGGGAACACAATGCACTCCTCCAGTGAGGCGGTTGGCAACTTACATCCCGCCCATCAGCATAACAAGGCTCCCTGTTCTCCAGGGCCTGTCTTGCCTTTCTGGTTTTTACACATTTTGTGGATGTCCCTTTTGACCGGTGGGAAGTGATACTTCTTTGTAGTGCAGATTTGCATTGCCCGCTTGCTTGCTTGGCCAAAAAGGGCGTATGCGTTTTCTCCTGAATATATTCAGGAGAAAACGCATACGCCCTTTTTGGCCAAGTGCATCATTGTCGAAGTTGTGCCCCTCTTCCTGTGCTTTACAGGCGATTCTAACGTACCTCTTGAAATCTGTTTCCTGCTATTCTGCCTCGCATTCAAGTCCGCTTCGTTGCCTTCCCTCAACAGATTTTTGGACGATAGTTGGCCTTGATTACTCTGCCAGTTTGTGAATTGCTGTGCCCCTGAGCTCCATTTTTCAACTCGTTTTTTGTGAGCTGAACGCAAGTCCAAACATTTGGTTCAGGACCTATACTGGTTCCCGGTGGGTGGCTGAGACTTTGGTGAATTCTTCTTCCTGCCGGGAAATTAGAGTGACATGTGCCCATCCAAATGCCTAACAGCTACTCTCTCATTGGTTCTCCCTCTTCCCTTTCCTCCTCTGCCAAATGGGCAACCTGTGTGAACCAGGAGCTTAAAGGGGCTGTCTCTCCAAGTTGGGAGATTGATAGTAAAGCTGTTGGAAAGTCAAACCGGAGCACCAGGAGAGGGACTCTTCGTTGAGTTTTAGAAACCTGTCGTATTCACAGTGTGTCCATTCTCTAGGTTTCCCGTACATGTTATAGCTGTAGTAATATTCCCTTCAACCTGGAGAGGTGGGACCCATGGAATGGTTGCCATGCATTATTGCTTTAAAGGGTCTGCATTTGCTCACCCAATCTCACCAATCCTCTCAGTCCCAAGTGTCCAGCCTCATGCCACATCCAGCTGTCATCGTAGATAGGGTCATTCCAGGTTGCATCAGAGACCCTGAAGGAATTGTAAAGAATTTCCCTGATTCTTTGTTCTGTTTTTGAAATTCCTTTTTAGAGTGGGTTTGAGCTGATTCTCGCTGCCATGTTTATGCCAGTCTAGACACACTTGATTCCCTTACGGAGACATATCAATACATAGGTTTTAAGATTCTTACTAGTCAGATCTATTCCTCTGCGGGAAATATGGGGTTTTGAGTCCCTTTCACTGAGGAAGGTGTAGGTCTTGTCTATTCCATAGTTGGTTTTTGGAACAGTACCTGTGCTTATATCAAACTCTGGTTTGATGCATCACCCCACCTCTCCTTCCCCCTTAAGCAGGCATAAGAGTGTTTTCTAAATGTGAGACTCTGTTCTCTTTGCTAACTCAGTTCATGTGTAGCCATGTTTACAGGATCTTCCTAAGTGATATCTTATGATAAGTTTCTTTTCCTGTGTGACTTCTTTCCCTTAGAATCATCGTACCTGAATCCACTCATTTTGCTGCTACTGGTCTTATGACATTGATTTCGTGGCTGAGGGATATTCCATCGTACGTAAGTTCCACAATGTTTGGAACCATTTTTATATTTCCTGGGATATTTCAGGTGTACCCAGGTTGAGGTTCTTGTAAGCAGTGCAGCCCTCAATTTGGGGGTGGCTCTGTCTTATGGATTTTCAGTTTTCCCAAGGCATATTCCCTAGACTGGAAGTGCCCTTGGCTCTGTAGCTCTGTTGTTTACTTGTTTTAGGGAACACAATGCACTCCTCCAGTGAGGCGGTTGGCAACTTACATCCCGCCCATCAGCATAACAAGGCTCCCTGTTCTCCAGGGCCTGTCTTGACTTTCTGGTTTTTACACATTTTGTGGATGTCCCTTTTGACCGGTGGGAAGTGATACTTCTTTGTAGTGCAGATTTGCATTGCCCTCTTGCTTGCTTGGCCAAAAAGGGCGTATGCGTTTTCTCCTGAATATATTCAGGAGAAAACGCATACGCCCTTTTTGGCCAAGTGCATCATTGTCGAAGTTGTGCCCCTCTTCCTGTGCTTTACAGGCGATTCTAACGTACCTCTTGAAATCTGTTTCCTGCTATTCTGCCTCGCATTCAAGTCCGCCTCGTTGCCTTCCCTCAACAGATTTTTGGACGATAGTTGGCCTTGATTACTCTGCCAGTTTGTGAATTGCTGTGCCCCTGAGCTCCATTTTTCAACTCGTTTTTTGTGAGCTGAACGCAAGTCCAAACATTTGGTTCAGGACCTATACTGGTTCCCGGTGGGTGGCTGAGACTTTGGTGAATTCTTCTTCCTGCCGGGAAATTAGAGTGACATGTGCCCATCCAAATGCCTAACAGCTACTCTCTCATTGGTTCTCCCTCTTCCCTTTCCTCCTCTGCCAAATGGGCAACCTGTGTGAACCAGGAGCTTAAAGGGGCTGTCTCTCCAAGTTGGGAGATTGATAGTAAAGCTGTTGGAAAGTCAAACCGGAGCACCAGGAGAGGGACTCTTCGTTGAGTTTTAGAAACCTGTCGTATTCACAGTGTGTCCATTCTCTAGGTTTCCCGTACATGTTATAGCTGTAGTAATATTCCCTTCAACCTGGAGAGGTGGGACCCATGGAATGGTTGCCATGCATTATTGCTTTAAAGGGTCTGCATTTGCTCACCCAATCTCACCAATCCTCTCAGTCCCAAGTGTCCAGCCTCATGCCACATCCAGCTGTCATCGTAGATAGGGTCATTCCAGGTTGCATCAGAGACCCTGAAGGAATTGTAAAGAATTTCCCTGTTTCTTTGTTCTGTTTTTGAAATTCCTTTTTAGAGTGGGTTTGAGCTGATTCTCGCTGCCATGTTTATGCCAGTCTAGACACACTTGATTCCCTTACGGAGACATATCAATACATAGGTTTTAAGATTCTTACTAGTCAGATCTATTCCTCTGCGGGAAATATGGGGTTTTGAGTCCCTTTCACTGAGGAAGGTGTAGGTCTTGTCTATTCCATAGTTGGTTTTTGGAACAGTACCTGTGCTTATATCAAACTCTGGTTTGATGCATCACCCCACCTCTCCTTCCCCCTTAAGCAGGCATAAGAGTGTTTTCTAAATGTGAGACTCTGTTCTCTTTGCTAACTCAGTTCATGTGTAGCCATGTTTACAGGATCTTCCTAAGTGATATCTTATGATAAGTTTCTTTTCCTGTGTGACTTCTTTCCCTTAGAATCATCGTACCTGAATCCACTCATTTTGCTGCTACTGGTCTTATGACATTGATTTCGTGGCTGAGGGATATTCCATCGTACGTAAGTTCCACAATGTTTGGAACCATTTTTATATTTCCTGGGATATTTCAGGTGTACCCAGGTTGAGGTTCTTGTAAGCAGTGCAGCCCTCAATTTGGGGGTGGCTCTGTCTTATGGATTTTCAGTTTTCCCAAGGTATATTCCCTAGACTGGAAGTGCCCTTGGCTCTGTAGCTCTGTTGTTTACTTGTTTTAGGGAACACAATGCACTCCTCCAGTGAGGCGGTTGGCAACTTACATCCCGCCCATCAGCATAACAAGGCTCCCTGTTCTCCAGGGCCTGTCTTGCCTTTCTGGTTTTTACACATTTTGTGGATGTCCCTTTTGACCGGTGGGAAGTGATACTTCTTTGTAGTGCAGATTTGCATTGTCCGCTTGCTTGCTTGGCCAAAAAGGGCGTATGCGTTTTCTCCTGAATATATTCAGGAGAAAACGCATACGCCCTTTTTGGCCAAGTGCATCATTGTCGAAGTTGTGCCCCTCTTCCTGTGCTTTACAGGCGATTCTAACGTACCTCTTGAAATCTGTTTCCTGCTATTCTGCCTCGCATTCAAGTCCGCCTCGTTGCCTTCCCTCAACAGATTTTTGGACGATAGTTGGCCTTGATTACTCTGCCAGTTTGTGAATTGCTGTGCCCCTGAGCTCCATTTTTCAACTCGTTTTTTTGTGAGCTGAACGCAAGTCCAAACATTTGGTTCAGGACCTATACTGGTTCCCGGTGGGTGGCTGAGACTTTGGTGAATTCTTCTTCCTGCCGGGAAATTAGAGTGACATGTGCCCATCCAAATGCCTAACAGCTACTCTCTCATTGGTTCTCCCTCTTCCCTTTCCTCCTCTGCCAAATGGGCAACCTGTGTGAACCAGGAGCTTAAAGGGGCTGTCTCTCCAAGTTGGGAGATTGATAGTAAAGCTGTTGGAAAGTCAAACCGGAGCACCAGGAGAGGGACTCTTCGTTGAGTTTTAGAAACCTGTCGTATTCACAGTGTGTCCATTCTCTAGGTTTCCCGTACATGTTATAGCTGTAGTAATATTCCCTTCAACCTGGAGAGGTGGGACCCATGGAATGGTTGCCATGCATTATTGCTTTAAAGGGTCTGCATTTGCTCACCCAATCTCACCAATCCTCTCAGTCCCAAGTGTCCAGCCTCATGCCACATCCAGCTGTCATCGTAGATAGGGTCATTCCAGGTTGCATCAGAGACCCTGAAGGAATTGTAAAGAATTTCCCTGTTTCTTTGTTCTGTTTTTGAAATTCCTTTTTAGAGTGGGTTTGAGCTGATTCTCGCTGCCATGTTTATGCCAGTCTAGACACACTTGATTCCCTTACGGAGACATATCAATACATAGGTTTTAAGATTCTTACTAGTCAGATCTATTCCTCTGCGGGAAATATGGGGTTTTGAGTCCCTTTCACTGAGGAAGGTGTAGGTCTTGTCTATTCCATAGTTGGTTTTTGGAACAGTACCTGTGCTTATATCAAACTCTGGTTTGATGCATCACCCCACCTCTCCTTCCCCCTTAAGCAGGCATAAGAGTGTTTTCTAAATGTGAGACTCTGTTCTCTTTGCTAACTCAGTTCATGTGTAGCCATGTTTACAGGATCTTCCTAAGTGATATCTTATGATAAGTTTCTTTTCCTGTGTGACTTCTTTCCCTTAGAATCATCGTACCTGAATCCACTCATTTTGCTGCTACTGGTCTTATGACATTGATTTCGTGGCTGAGGGATATTCCATCGTACGTAAGTTCCACAATGTTTGGAACCATTTTTATATTTCCTGGGATATTTCAGGTGTACCCAGGTTGAGGTTCTTGTAAGCAGTGCAGCCCTCAATTTGGGGGTGGCTCTGTCTTATGGATTTTCAGTTTTCCCAAGGCATATTCCCTAGACTGGAAGTGCCCTTGGCTCTGTAGCTCTGTTGTTTACTTGTTTTAGGGAACACAATGCACTCCTCCAGTGAGGCGGTTGGCAACTTACATCCCGCCCATCAGCATAACAAGGCTCCCTGTTCTCCAGGGCCTGTCTTGCCTTTCTGGTTTTTACACATTTTGTGGATGTCCCTTTTGACCGGTGGGAAGTGATACTTCTTTGTAGTGCAGATTTGCATTGCCCGCTTGCTTGCTTGGCCAAAAAGGGCGTATGCGTTTTCTCCTGAATATATTCAGGAGAAAACGCATACGCCCTTTTTGGCCAAGTGCATCATTGTCGAAGTTGTGCCCCTCTTCCTGTGCTTTACAGGCGATTCTAACGTACCTCTTGAAATCTGTTTCCTGCTACTCTGCCTCGCATTCAAGTCCGCCTCGTTGCCTTCCCTCAACAGATTTTTGGACGATAGTTGGCCTTGATTACTCTGCCAGTTTGTGAATTGCTGTGCCCCTGAGCTCCATTTTTCAACTCGTTTTTTTGTGAGCTGAACGCAAGTCCAAACATTTGGTTCAGGACCTATACTGGTTCCCGGTGGGTGGCTGAGACTTTGGTGAATTCTTCTTCCTGCCGGGAAATTAGAGTGACATGTGCCCATCCAAATGCCTAACAGCTACTCTCTCATTGGTTCTCCCTCTTCCCTTTCCTCCTCTGCCAAATGGGCAACCTGTGTGAACCAGGAGCTTAAAGGGGCTGTCTCTCCAAGTTGGGAGATTGATAGTAAAGCTGTTGGAAAGTCAAACCGGAGCACCAGGAGAGGGACTCTTCGTTGAGTTTTAGAAACCTTTCGTATTCACAGTGTGTCCATTCTCTAGGTTTCCCGTACATGTTATAGCTGTAGTAATATTCCCTTCAACCTGGAGAGGTGGGACCCATGGAATGGTTGCCATGCATTATTGCTTTAAAGGGTCTGCATTTGCTCACCCAATCTCACCAATCCTCTCAGTCCCAAGTGTCCAGCCTCATGCCACATCCAGCTGTCATCGTAGATAGGGTCATTCCAGGTTGCATCAGAGACCCTGAAGGAATTGTAAAGAATTTCCCTGATTCTTTGTTCTGTTTTTGAAATTCCTTTTTAGAGTGGGTTTGAGCTGATTCTCGCTGCCATGTTTATGCCAGTCTAGACACACTTGATTCCCTTACGGAGACATATCAATACATAGGTTTTAAGATTCTTACTAGTCAGATCTATTCCTCTGCGGGAAATATGGGGTTTTGAGTCCCTTTCACTGAGGAAGGTGTAGGTCTTGTCTATTCCATAGTTGGTTTTTGGAACAGTACCTGTGCTTATATCAAACTCTGGTTTGATGCATCACCCCACCTCTCCTTCCCCCGTAAGCAGGCATAAGAGTGTTTTCTAAATGTGAGACTCTGTTCTCTTTCCTAACTCAGTTCATGTGTTGCCATGTTTACAGGATCTTCCTAAGTGATATCTTATGATAAGTTTCTTTTCCTGTGTGACTTCTTTCCCTTAGAATCATCGTACCTGAATCCACTCATTTTGCTGCTACTGGTCTTATGACATTGATTTCGTGGCTGAGGGATATTCCATCGTACGTAAGTTCCACAATGTTTGGAACCATTTTTATATTTCCTGGGATATTTCAGGTGTACCCAGGTTGAGGTTCTTGTAAGCAGTGCAGCCCTCAATTTGGGGGTGGCTCTGTCTTATGGATTTTCAGTTTTCCCAAGGTATATTCCCTAGACTGGAAGTGCCCTTGGCTCTGTAGCTCTGTTGTTTACTTGTTTTAGGGAACACAATGCACTCCTCCAGTGAGGCAGTTGGCAACTTACATCCCGCCCATCAGCATAACAAGGCTCCCTGTTCTCCAGGGCCTGTCTTGCCTTTCTGGTTTTTACACATTTTGTGGATGTCCCTTTTGACCGGTGGGAAGTGATACTTCTTTGTAGTGCAGATTTGCATTGCCCGCTTGCTTGCTTGGCCAAAAAGGGCGTATGCATTTTCTCCTGAATATATTCAGGAGAAAACGCATACGCCCTTTTTGGCCAAGTGCATCATTGTCGAAGTTGTGCCCCTCTTCCTGTGCTTTACAGGCGATTCTAACGTACCTCTTGAAATCTGTTTCCTGCTACTCTGCCTCGCATTCAAGTCCGCCTCGTTGCCTTCCCTCAACAGATTTTTGGACGATAGTTGGCCTTGATTACTCTGCCAGTTTGTGAATTGCTGTGCCCCTGAGCTCCATTTTTCAACTCGTTTTTTTGTGAGCTGAACGCAAGTCCAAACATTTGGTTCAGGACCTATACTGGTTCCCGGTGGGTGGCTGAGACTTTGGTGAATTCTTCTTCCTGCCGGGAAATTAGAGTGACATGTGCCCATCCAAATGCCTAACAGCTACTCTCTCATTGGTTCTCCCTCTTCCCTTTCCTCCTCTGCCAAATGGGCAACCTGTGTGAACCAGGAGCTTAAAGGGGCTGTCTCTCCAAGTTGGGAGATTGATAGTAAAGCTGTTGGAAAGTCAAACCGGAGCACCAGGAGAGGGACTCTTCGTTGAGTTTTAGAAACCTTTCGTATTCACAGTGTGTCCATTCTCTAGGTTTCCCGTACATGTTATAGCTGTAGTAATATTCCCTTCAACCTGGAGAGGTGGGACCCATGGAATGGTTGCCATGCATTATTGCTTTAAAGGGTCTGCATTTGCTCACCCAATCTCACCAATCCTCTCAGTCCCAAGTGTCCAGCCTCATGCCACATCCAGCTGTCATCGTAGATAGGGTCATTCCAGGTTGCATCAGAGACCCTGAAGGAATTGTAAAGAATTTCCCTGATTCTTTTTTCTGTTTTTGAAATTCCTTTTTAGAGTGGGTTTGAGCTGATTCTCGCTGCCATGTTTATGCCAGTCTAGACACACTTGATTCCCTTACGGAGACATATCAATACATAGGTTTTAAGATTCTTACTAGTCAGATCTATTCCTCTGCGGGAAATATGGGGTTTTGAGTCCCTTTCACTGAGGAAGGTGTAGGTCTTGTCTATTCCATAGTTGGTTTTTGGAACAGTACCTGTGCTTATATCAAACTCTGGTTTGATGCATCACCCCACCTCTCCTTCCCCCGTAAGCAGGCATAAGAGTGTTTTCTAAATGTGAGACTCTGTTCTCTTTCCTAACTCAGTTCATGTGTTGCCATGTTTACAGGATCTTCCTAAGTGATATCTTATGATAAGTTTCTTTTCCTGTGTGACTTCTTTCCCTTAGAATCATCGTACCTGAATCCACTCATTTTGCTGCTACTGGTCTTATGACATTGATTTCGTGGCTGAGGGATATTCCATCGTACGTAAGTTCCACAATGTTTGGAACCATTTTTATATTTCCTGGGATATTTCAGGTGTACCCAGGTTGAGGTTCTTGTAAGCAGTGCAGCCCTCAATTTGGGGGTGGCTCTGTCTTATGGATTTTCAGTTTTCCCAAGGTATATTCCCTAGACTGGAAGTGCCCTTGGCTCTGTAGCTCTGTTGTTTACTTGTTTTAGGGAACACAATGCACTCCTCCAGTGAGGCGGTTGGCAACTTACATCCCGCCCATCAGCATAACAAGGCTCCCTGTTCTCCAGGGCCTGTCTTGCCTTTCTGGTTTTTACACATTTTGTGGATGTCCCTTTTGACCGGTGGGAAGTGATACTTCTTTGTAGTGCAGATTTGCATTGCCCGCTTGCTTGCTTGGCCAAAAAGGGCGTATGCGTTTTCTCCTGAATATATTCAGGAGAAAACGCATACGCCCTTTTTGGCCAAGTGCATCATTGTCGAAGTTGTGCCCCTCTTCCTGTGCTTTACAGGCGATTCTAACGTACCTCTTGAAATCTGTTTCCTGCTATTCTGCCTCGCATTCAAGTCCGCCTCGTTGCCTTCCCTCAACAGATTTTTGGACGATAGTTGGCCTTGATTACTCTGCCAGTTTGTGAATTGCTGTGCCCCTGAGCTCCATTTTTCAACTCGTTTTTTGTGAGCTGAACGCAAGTCCAAACATTTGGTTCAGGACCTATACTGGTTCCCGGTGGGTGGCTGAGACTTTGGTGAATTCTTCTTCCTGCCGGGAAATTAGAGTGACATGTGCCCATCCAAATGCCTAACAGCTACTCTCTCATTGGTTCTCCCTCTTCCCTTTCCTCCTCTGCCAAATGGGCAACCTGTGTGAACCAGGAGCTTAAAGGGGCTGTCTCTCCAAGTTGGGAGATTGATAGTAAAGCTGTTGGAAAGTCAAACCGGAGCACCAGGAGAGGGACTCTTCGTTGAGTTTTAGAAACCTGTCGTATTCACAGTGTGTCCATTCTCTAGGTTTCCCGTACATGTTATAGCTGTAGTAATATTCCCTTCAACCTGGAGAGGTGGGACCCATGGAATGGTTGCCATGCATTATTGCTTTAAAGGGTCTGCATTTGCTCACCCAATCTCACCAATCCTCTCAGTCCCAAGTGTCCAGCCTCATGCCACATCCAGCTGTCATCGTAGATAGGGTCATTCCAGGTTGCATCAGAGACCCTGAAGGAATTGTAAAGAATTTCCCTGTTTCTTTGTTCTGTTTTTGAAATTCCTTTTTAGAGTGGGTTTGAGCTGATTCTCGCTGCCATGTTTATGCCAGTCTAGACACACTTGATTCCCTTACGGAGACATATCAATACATAGGTTTTAAGATTCTTACTAGTCAGATCTATTCCTCTGCGGGAAATATGGGGTTTTGAGTCCCTTTCACTGAGGAAGGTGTAGGTCTTGTCTATTCCATAGTTGGTTTTTGGAACAGTACCTGTGCTTATATCAAACTCTGGTTTGATGCATCACCCCACCTCTCCTTCCCCCTTAAGCAGGCATAAGAGTGTTTTCTAAATGTGAGACTCTGTTCTCTTTGCTAACTCAGTTCATGTGTAGCCATGTTTACAGGATCTTCCTAAGTGATATCTTATGATAAGTTTCTTTTCCTGTGTGACTTCTTTCCCTTAGAATCATCGTACCTGAATCCACTCATTTTGCTGCTACTGGTCTTATGACATTGATTTCGTGGCTGAGGGATATTCCATCGTACGTAAGTTCCACAATGTTTGGAACCATTTTTATATTTCCTGGGATATTTCAGGTGTACCCAGGTTGAGGTTCTTGTAAGCAGTGCAGCCCTCAATTTGGGGGTGGCTCTGTCTTATGGATTTTCAGTTTTCCCAAGGCATATTCCCTAGACTGGAAGTGCCCTTGGCTCTGTAGCTCTGTTGTTTACTTGTTTTAGGGAACACAATGCACTCCTCCAGTGAGGCGGTTGGCAACTTACATCCCGCCCATCAGCATAACAAGGCTCCCTGTTCTCCAGGGCCTGTCTTGCCTTTCTGGTTTTTACACATTTTGTGGATGTCCCTTTTGACCGGTGGGAAGTGATACTTCTTTGTAGTGCAGATTTGCATTGCCCGCTTGCTTGCTTGGCCAAAAAGGGCGTATGCGTTTTCTCCTGAATATATTCAGGAGAAAACGCATACGCCCTTTTTGGCCAAGTGCATCATTGTCGAAGTTGTGCCCCTCTTCCTGTGCTTTACAGGCGATTCTAACGTACCTCTTGAAATCTGTTTCCTGCTATTCTGCCTCGCATTCAAGTCCGCCTCGTTGCCTTCCCTCAACAGATTTTTGGACGATAGTTGGCCTTGATTACTCTGCCAGTTTGTGAATTGCTGTGCCCCTGAGCTCCATTTTTCAACTCGTTTTTTGTGAGCTGAACGCAAGTCCAAACATTTGGTTCAGGACCTATACTGGTTCCCGGTGGGTGGCTGAGACTTTGGTGAATTCTTCTTCCTGCCGGGAAATTAGAGTGACATGTGCCCATCCAAATGCCTAACAGCTACTCTCTCATTGGTTCTCCCTCTTCCCTTTCCTCCTCTGCCAAATGGGCAACCTGTGTGAACCAGGAGCTTAAAGGGGCTGTCTCTCCAAGTTGGGAGATTGATAGTAAAGCTGTTGGAAAGTCAAACCGGAGCACCAGGAGAGGGACTCTTCGTTGAGTTTTAGAAACCTGTCGTATTCACAGTGTGTCCATTCTCTAGGTTTCCCGTACATGTTATAGCTGTAGTAATATTCCCTTCAACCTGGAGAGGTGGGACCCATGGAATGGTTGCCATGCATTATTGCTTTAAAGGGTCTGCATTTGCTCACCCAATCTCACCAATCCTCTCAGTCCCAAGTGTCCAGCCTCATGCCACATCCAGCTGTCATCGTAGATAGGGTCATTCCAGGTTGCATCAGAGACCCTGAAGGAATTGTAAAGAATTTCCCTGTTTCTTTGTTCTGTTTTTGAAATTCCTTTTTAGAGTGGGTTTGAGCTGATTCTCGCTGCCATGTTTATGCCAGTCTAGACACACTTGATTCCCTTACGGAGACATATCAATACATAGGTTTTAAGATTCTTACTAGTCAGATCTATTCCTCTGCGGGAAATATGGGGTTTTGAGTCCCTTTCACTGAGGAAGGTGTAGGTCTTGTCTATTCCATAGTTGGTTTTTGGAACAGTACCTGTGCTTATATCAAACTCTGGTTTGATGCATCACCCCACCTCTCCTTCCCCCTTAAGCAGGCATAAGAGTGTTTTCTAAATGTGAGACTCTGTTCTCTTTGCTAACTCAGTTCATGTGTAGCCATGTTTACAGGATCTTCCTAAGTGATATCTTATGATAAGTTTCTTTTCCTGTGTGACTTCTTTCCCTTAGAATCATCGTACCTGAATCCACTCATTTTGCTGCTACTGGTCTTATGACATTGATTTCGTGGCTGAGGGATATTCCATCGTACGTAAGTTCCACAATGTTTGGAACCATTTTTATATTTCCTGGGATATTTCAGGTGTACCCAGGTTGAGGTTCTTGTAAGCAGTGCAGCCCTCAATTTGGGGGTGGCTCTGTCTTATGGATTTTCAGTTTTCCCAAGGCATATTCCCTAGACTGGAAGTGCCCTTGGCTCTGTAGCTCTGTTGTTTACTTGTTTTAGGGAACACAATGCACTCCTCCAGTGAGGCGGTTGGCAACTTACATCCCGCCCATCAGCATAACAAGGCTCCCTGTTCTCCAGGGCCTGTCTTGCCTTTCTGGTTTTTACACATTTTGTGGATGTCCCTTTTGACCGGTGGGAAGTGATACTTCTTTGTAGTGCAGATTTGCATTGCCCGCTTGCTTGCTTGGCCAAAAAGGGCGTATGCGTTTTCTCCTGAATATATTCAGGAGAAAACGCATACGCCCTTTTTGGCCAAGTGCATCATTGTCGAAGTTGTGCCCCTCTTCCTGTGCTTTACAGGCGATTCTAACGTACCTCTTGAAATCTGTTTCCTGCTATTCTGCCTCGCATTCAAGTCCGCCTCGTTGCCTTCCCTCAACAGATTTTTGGACGATAGTTGGCCTTGATTACTCTGCCAGTTTGTGAATTGCTGTGCCCCTGAGCTCCATTTTTCAACTCGTTTTTTGTGAGCTGAACGCAAGTCCAAACATTTGGTTCAGGACCTATACTGGTTCCCGGTGGGTGGCTGAGACTTTGGTGAATTCTTCTTCCTGCCGGGAAATTAGAGTGACATGTGCCCATCCAAATGCCTAACAGCTACTCTCTCATTGGTTCTCCCTCTTCCCTTTCCTCCTCTGCCAAATGGGCAACCTGTGTGAACCAGGAGCTTAAAGGGGCTGTCTCTCCAAGTTGGGAGATTGATAGTAAAGCTGTTGGAAAGTCAAACCGGAGCACCAGGAGAGGGACTCTTCGTTGAGTTTTAGAAACCTGTCGTATTCACAGTGTGTCCATTCTCTAGGTTTCCCGTACATGTTATAGCTGTAGTAATATTCCCTTCAACCTGGAGAGGTGGGACCCATGGAATGGTTGCCATGCATTATTGCTTTAAAGGGTCTGCATTTGCTCACCCAATCTCACCAATCCTCTCAGTCCCAAGTGTCCAGCCTCATGCCACATCCAGCTGTCATCGTAGATAGGGTCATTCCAGGTTGCATCAGAGACCCTGAAGGAATTGTAAAGAATTTCCCTGTTTCTTTGTTCTGTTTTGGAAATTCCTTTTTAGAGTGGGTTTGAGCTGATTCTCGCTGCCATGTTTATGCCAGTCTAGACACACTTGATTCCCTTACGGAGACATATCAATACATAGGTTTTAAGATTCTTACTAGTCAGATCTATTCCTCTGCGGGAAATATGGGGTTTTGAGTCCCTTTCACTGAGGAAGGTGTAGGTCTTGTCTATTCCATAGTTGGTTTTTGGAACAGTACCTGTGCTTATATCAAACTCTGGTTTGATGCATCACCCCACCTCTCCTTCCCCCTTAAGCAGGCATAAGAGTGTTTTCTAAATGTGAGACTCTGTTCTCTTTGCTAACTCAGTTCATGTGTAGCCATGTTTACAGGATCTTCCTAAGTGATATCTTATGATAAGTTTCTTTTCCTGTGTGACTTCTTTCCCTTAGAATCATCGTACCTGAATCCACTCATTTTGCTGCTACTGGTCTTATGACATTGATTTCGTGGCTGAGGGATATTCCATCGTACGTAAGTTCCACAATGTTTGGAACCATTTTTATATTTCCTGGGATATTTCAGGTGTACCCAGGTTGAGGTTCTTGTAAGCAGTGCAGCCCTCAATTTGGGGGTGGCTCTGTCTTATGGATTTTCAGTTTTCCCAAGGCATATTCCCTAGACTGGAAGTGCCCTTGGCTCTGTAGCTCTGTTGTTTACTTGTTTTAGGGAACACAATGCACTCCTCCAGTGAGGCGGTTGGCAACTTACATCCCGCCCATCAGCATAACAAGGCTCCCTGTTCTCCAGGGCCTGTCTTGCCTTTCTGGTTTTTACACATTTTGTGGATGTCCCTTTTGACCGGTGGGAAGTGATACTTCTTTGTAGTGCAGATTTGCATTGCCCGCTTGCTTGCTTGGCCAAAAAGGGCGTATGCGTTTTCTCCTGAATATATTCAGGAGAAAACGCATACGCCCTTTTTGGCCAAGTGCATCATTGTCGAAGTTGTGCCCCTCTTCCTGTGCTTTACAGGCGATTCTAACGTACCTCTTGAAATCTGTTTCCTGCTATTCTGCCTCGCATTCAAGTCCGCCTCGTTGCCTTCCCTCAACAGATTTTTGGACGATAGTTGGCCTTGATTACTCTGCCAGTTTGTGAATTGCTGTGCCCCTGAGCTCCATTTTTCAACTCGTTTTTTGTGAGCTGAACGCAAGTCCAAACATTTGGTTCAGGACCTATACTGGTTCCCGGTGGGTGGCTGAGACTTTGGTGAATTCTTCTTCCTGCCGGGAAATTAGAGTGACATGTGCCCATCCAAATGCCTAACAGCTACTCTCTCATTGGTTCTCCCTCTTCCCTTTCCTCCTCTGCCAAATGGGCAACCTGTGTGAACCAGGAGCTTAAAGGGGCTGTCTCTCCAAGTTGGGAGATTGATAGTAAAGCTGTTGGAAAGTCAAACCGGAGCACCAGGAGAGGGACTCTTCGTTGAGTTTTAGAAACCTGTCGTATTCACAGTGTGTCCATTCTCTAGGTTTCCCGTACATGTTATAGCTGTAGTAATATTCCCTTCAACCTGGAGAGGTGGGACCCATGGAATGGTTGCCATGCATTATTGCTTTAAAGGGTCTGCATTTGCTCACCCAATCTCACCAATCCTCTCAGTCCCAAGTGTCCAGCCTCATGCCACATCCAGCTGTCATCGTAGATAGGGTCATTCCAGGTTGCATCAGAGACCCTGAAGGAATTGTAAAGAATTTCCCTGTTTCTTTGTTCTGTTTTTGAAATTCCTTTTTAGAGTGGGTTTGAGCTGATTCTCGCTGCCATGTTTATGCCAGTCTAGACACACTTGATTCCCTTACGGAGACATATCAATACATAGGTTTTAAGATTCTTACTAGTCAGATCTATTCCTCTGCGGGAAATATGGGGTTTTGAGTCCCTTTCACTGAGGAAGGTGTAGGTCTTGTCTATTCCATAGTTGGTTTTTGGAACAGTACCTGTGCTTATATCAAACTCTGGTTTGATGCATCACCCCACCTCTCCTTCCCCCTTAAGCAGGCATAAGAGTGTTTTCTAAATGTGAGACTCTGTTCTCTTTGCTAACTCAGTTCATGTGTAGCCATGTTTACAGGATCTTCCTAAGTGATATCTTATGATAAGTTTCTTTTCCTGTGTGACTTCTTTCCCTTAGAATCATCGTACCTGAATCCACTCATTTTGCTGCTACTGGTCTTATGACATTGATTTCGTGGCTGAGGGATATTCCATCGTACGTAAGTTCCACAATGTTTGGAACCATTTTTATATTTCCTGGGATATTTCAGGTGTACCCAGGTTGAGGTTCTTGTAAGCAGTGCAGCCCTCAATTTGGGGGTGGCTCTGTCTTATGGATTTTCAGTTTTCCCAAGGCATATTCCCTAGACTGGAAGTGCCCTTGGCTCTGTAGCTCTGTTGTTTACTTGTTTTAGGGAACACAATGCACTCCTCCAGTGAGGCGGTTGGCAACTTACATCCCGCCCATCAGCATAACAAGGCTCCCTGTTCTCCAGGGCCTGTCTTGCCTTTCTGGTTTTTACACATTTTGTGGATGTCCCTTTTGACCGGTGGGAAGTGATACTTCTTTGTAGTGCAGATTTGCATTGCCCGCTTGCTTGCTTGGCCAAAAAGGGCGTATGCGTTTTCTCCTGAATATATTCAGGAGAAAACGCATACGCCCTTTTTGGCCAAGTGCATCATTGTCGAAGTTGTGCCCCTCTTCCTGTGCTTTACAGGCGATTCTAACGTACCTCTTGAAATCTGTTTCCTGCTATTCTGCCTCGCATTCAAGTCCGCCTCGTTGCCTTCCCTCAACAGATTTTTGGACGATAGTTGGCCTTGATTACTCTGCCAGTTTGTGAATTGCTGTGCCCCTGAGCTCCATTTTTCAACTCGTTTTTGGTGAGCTGAACGCAAGTCCAAACATTTGGTTCAGGACCTATACTGGTTCCCGGTGGGTGGCTGAGACTTTGGTGAATTCTTCTTCCTGCCGGGAAATTAGAGTGACATGTGCCCATCCAAATGCCTAACAGCTACTCTCTCATTGGTTCTCCCTCTTCCCTTTCCTCCTCTGCCAAATGGGCAACCTGTGTGAACCAGGAGCTTAAAGGGGCTGTCTCTCCAAGTTGGGAGATTGATAGTAAAGCTGTTGGAAAGTCAAACCGGAGCACCAGGAGAGGGACTCTTCGTTGAGTTTTAGAAACCTGTCGTATTCACAGTGTGTCCATTCTCTAGGTTTCCCGTACATGTTATAGCTGTAGTAATATTCCCTTCAACCTGGAGAGGTGGGACCCATGGAATGGTTGCCATGCATTATTGCTTTAAAGGGTCTGCATTTGCTCACCCAATCTCACCAATCCTCTCAGTCCCAAGTGTCCAGCCTCATGCCACATCCAGCTGTCATCGTAGATAGGGTCATTCCAGGTTGCATCAGAGACCCTGAAGGAATTGTAAATAATTTCCCTGTTTCTTTGTTCTGTTTTTGAAATTCCTTTTTAGAGTGGGTTTGAGCTGATTCTCGCTGCCATGTTTATGCCAGTCTAGACACACTTGATTCCCTTACGGAGACATATCAATACATAGGTTTTAAGATTCTTACTAGTCAGATCTATTCCTCTGCGGGAAATATGGGGTTTTGAGTCCCTTTCACTGAGGAAGGTGTAGGTCTTGTCTATTCCATAGTTGGTTTTTGGAACAGTACCTGTGCTTATATCAAACTCTGGTTTGATGCATCACCCCACCTCTCCTTCCCCCTTAAGCAGGCATAAGAGTGTTTTCTAAATGTGAGACTCTGTTCTCTTTGCTAACTCAGTTCATGTGTAGCCATGTTTACAGGATCTTCCTAAGTGATATCTTATGATAAGTTTCTTTTCCTGTGTGACTTCTTTCCCTTAGAATCATCGTACCTGAATCCACTCATTTTGCTGCTACTGGTCTTATGACATTGATTTCGTGGCTGAGGGATATTCCATCGTACGTAAGTTCCACAATGTTTGGAACCATTTTTATATTTCCTGGGATATTTCAGGTGTACCCAGGTTGAGGTTCTTGTAAGCAGTGCAGCCCTCAATTTGGGGGTGGCTCTGTCTCATGGATTTTCAGTTTTCCCAAGGTATATTCCCTAGACTGGAAGTGCCCTTGGCTCTGTAGCTCTGTTGTTTACTTGTTTTAGGGAACACAATGCACTCCTCCAGTGAGGCGGTTGGCAACTTACATCCCGCCCATCAGCATAACAAGGCTCCCTGTTCTCCAGGGCCTGTCTTGCCTTTCTGGTTTTTACACATTTTGTGGATGTCCCTTTTGACCGGTGGGAAGTGATACTTCTTTGTAGTGCAGATTTGCATTGCCCGCTTGCTTGCTTGGCCAAAAAGGGCGTATGCGTTTTCTCCTGAATATATTCAGGAGAAAACGCATACGCCCTTTTTGGCCAAGTGCATCATTGTCGAAGTTGTGCCCCTCTTCCTGTGCTTTACAGGCGATTCTAACGTACCTCTTGAAATCTGTTTCCTGCTATTCTGCCTCGCATTCAAGTCCGCCTCGTTGCCTTCCCTCAACAGATTTTTGGACGATAGTTGGCCTTGATTACTCTGCCAGTTTGTGAATTGCTGTGCCCCTGAGCTCCATTTTTCAACTCGTTTTTGGTGAGCTGAACGCAAGTCCAAACATTTGGTTCAGGACCTATACTGGTTCCCGGTGGGTGGCTGAGACTTTGGTGAATTCTTCTTCCTGCCGGGAAATTAGAGTGACATGTGCCCATCCAAATGCCTAACAGCTACTCTCTCATTGGTTCTCCCTCTTCCCTTTCCTCCTCTGCCAAATGGGCAACCTGTGTGAACCAGGAGCTTAAAGGGGCTGTCTCTCCAAGTTGGGAGATTGATAGTAAAGCTGTTGGAAAGTCAAACCGGAGCACCAGGAGAGGGACTCTTCGTTGAGTTTTAGAAACCTGTCGTATTCACAGTGTGTCCATTCTCTAGGTTTCCCGTACATGTTATAGCTGTAGTAATATTCCCTTCAACCTGGAGAGGTGGGACCCATGGAATGGTTGCCATGCATTATTGCTTTAAAGGGTCTGCATTTGCTCACCCAATCTCACCAATCCTCTCAGTCCCAAGTGTCCAGCCTCATGCCACATCCAGCTGTCATCGTAGATAGGGTCATTCCAGGTTGCATCAGAGACCCTGAAGGAATTGTAAAGAATTTCCCTGTTTCTTTGTTCTGTTTTTGAAATTCCTTTTTAGAGTGGGTTTGAGCTGATTCTCGCTGCCATGTTTATGCCAGTCTAGACACACTTGATTCCCTTACGGAGACATATCAATACATAGGTTTTAAGATTCTTACTAGTCAGATCTATTCCTCTGCGGGAAATATGGGGTTTTGAGTCCCTTTCACTGAGGAAGGTGTAGGTCTTGTCTATTCCATAGTTGGTTTTTGGAACAGTACCTGTGCTTATATCAAACTCTGGTTTGATGCATCACCCCACCTCTCCTTCCCCCTTAAGCAGGCATAAGAGTGTTTTCTAAATGTGAGACTCTGTTCTCTTTGCTAACTCAGTTCATGTGTAGCCATGTTTACAGGATCTTCCTAAGTGATATCTTATGATAAGTTTCTTTTCCTGTGTGACTTCTTTCCCTTAGAATCATCGTACCTGAATCCACTCATTTTGCTGCTACTGGTCTTATGACATTGATTTCGTGGCTGAGGGATATTCCATCGTACGTAAGTTCCACAATGTTTGGAACCATTTTTATATTTCCTGGGATATTTCAGGTGTACCCAGGTTGAGGTTCTTGTAAGCAGTGCAGCCCTCAATTTGGGGGTGGCTCTGTCTTATGGATTTTCAGTTTTCCCAAGGCATATTCCCTAGACTGGAAGTGCCCTTGGCTCTGTAGCTCTGTTGTTTACTTGTTTTAGGGAACACAATGCACTCCTCCAGTGAGGCAGTTGGCAACTTACATCCCGCCCATCAGCATAACAAGGCTCCCTGTTCTCCAGGGCCTGTCTTGCCTTTCTGGTTTTTACACATTTTGTGGATGTCCCTTTTGACCGGTGGGAAGTGATACTTCTTTGTAGTGCAGATTTGCATTGCCCGCTTGCTTGCTTGGCCAAAAAGGGCGTATGCGTTTTCTCCTGAATATATTCAGGAGAAAACGCATACGCCCTTTTTGGCCAAGTGCATCATTGTCGAAGTTGTGCCCCTCTTCCTGTGCTTTACAGGCGATTCTAACGTACCTCTTGAAATCTGTTTCCTGCTATTCTGCCTCGCATTCAAGTCCGCCTCGTTGCCTTCCCTCAACAGATTTTTGGACGATAGTTGGCCTTGATTACTCTGCCAGTTTGTGAATTGCTGTGCCCCTGAGCTCCATTTTTCAACTCGTTTTTTGTGAGCTGAACGCAAGTCCAAACATTTGGTTCAGGACCTATACTGGTTCCCGGTGGGTGGCTGAGACTTTGGTGAATTCTTCTTCCTGCCGGGAAATTAGAGTGACATGTGCCCATCCAAATGCCTAACAGCTACTCTCTCATTGGTTCTCCCTCTTCCCTTTCCTCCTCTGCCAAATGGGCAACCTGTGTGAACCAGGAGCTTAAAGGGGCTGTCTCTCCAAGTTGGGAGATTGATAGTAAAGCTGTTGGAAAGTCAAACCGGAGCACCAGGAGAGGGACTCTTCGTTGAGTTTTAGAAACCTGTCGTATTCACAGTGTGTCCATTCTCTAGGTTTCCCGTACATGTTATAGCTGTAGTAATATTCCCTTCAACCTGGAGAGGTGGGACCCATGGAATGGTTGCCATGCATTATTGCTTTAAAGGGTCTGCATTTGCTCACCCAATCTCACCAATCCTCTCAGTCCCAAGTGTCCAGCCTCATGCCACATCCAGCTGTCATCGTAGATAGGGTCATTCCAGGTTGCATCAGAAACCCTGAAGGAATTGTAAAGAATTTCCCTGTTTCTTTGTTCTGTTTTTGAAATTCCTTTTTAGAGTGGGTTTGAGCTGATTCTCGCTGCCATGTTTATGCCAGTCTAGACACACTTGATTCCCTTACGGAGACATATCAATACATAGGTTTTAAGATTCTTACTAGTCAGATCTATTCCTCTGCGGGAAATATGGGGTTTTGAGTCCCTTTCACTGAGGAAGGTGTAGGTCTTGTCTATTCCATAGTTGGTTTTTGGAACAGTACCTGTGCTTATATCAAACTCTGGTTTGATGCATCACCCCACCTCTCCTTCCCCCTTAAGCAGGCATAAGAGTGTTTTCTAAATGTGAGACTCTGTTCTCTTTGCTAACTCAGTTCATGTGTAGCCATGTTTACAGGATCTTCCTAAGTGATATCTTATGATAAGTTTCTTTTCCTGTGTGACTTCTTTCCCTTAGAATCATCGTACCTGAATCCACTCATTTTGCTGCTACTGGTCTTATGACATTGATTTCGTGGCTGAGGGATATTCCATCGTACGTAAGTTCCACAATGTTTGGAACCATTTTTATATTTCCTGGGATATTTCAGGTGTACCCAGGTTGAGGTTCTTGTAAGCAGTGCAGCCCTCAATTTGGGGGTGGCTCTGTCTTATGGATTTTCAGTTTTCCCAAGGTATATTCCCTAGACTGGAAGTGCCCTTGGCTCTGTAGCTCTGTTGTTTACTTGTTTTAGGGAACACAATGCACTCCTCCAGTGAGGCGGTTGGCAACTTACATCCCGCCCATCAGCATAACAAGGCTCCCTGTTCTCCAGGGCCTGTCTTGCCTTTCTGGTTTTTACACATTTTGTGGATGTCCCTTTTGACCGGTGGGAAGTGATACTTCTTTGTAGTGCAGATTTGCATTGCCCGCTTGCTTGCTTGGCCAAAAAGGGCGTATGCGTTTTCTCCTGAATATATTCAGGAGAAAACGCATACGCCCTTTTTGGCCAAGTGCATCATTGTCGAAGTTGTGCCCCTCTTCCTGTGCTTTACAGGCGATTCTAACGTACCTCTTGAAATCTGTTTCCTGCTATTCTGCCTCGCATTCAAGTCCGCCTCGTTGCCTTCCCTCAACAGATTTTTGGACGATAGTTGGCCTTGATTACTCTGCCAGTTTGTGAATTGCTGTGCCCCTGAGCTCCATTTTTCAACTCGTTTTTTTGTGAGCTGAACGCAAGTCCAAACATTTGGTTCAGGACCTATACTGGTTCCCGGTGGGTGGCTGAGACTTTGGTGAATTCTTCTTCCTGCCGGGAAATTAGAGTGACATGTGCCCATCCAAATGCCTAACAGCTACTCTCTCATTGGTTCTCCCTCTTCCCTTTCCTCCTCTGCCAAATGGGCAACCTGTGTGAACCAGGAGCTTAAAGGGGCTGTCTCTCCAAGTTGGGAGATTGATAGTAAAGCTGTTGGAAAGTCAAACCGGAGCACCAGGAGAGGGACTCTTCGTTGAGTTTTAGAAACCTGTCGTATTCACAGTGTGTCCATTCTCTAGGTTTCCCGTACATGTTATAGCTGTAGTAATATTCCCTTCAACCTGGAGAGGTGGGACCCATGGAATGGTTGCCATGCATTATTGCTTTAAAGGGTCTGCATTTGCTCACCCAATCTCACCAATCCTCTCAGTCCCAAGTGTCCAGCCTCATGCCACATCCAGCTGTCATCGTAGATAGGGTCATTCCAGGTTGCATCAGAGACCCTGAAGGAATTGTAAAGAATTTCCCTGTTTCTTTGTTCTGTTTTTGAAATTCCTTTTTAGAGTGGGTTTGAGCTGATTCTCGCTGCCATGTTTATGCCAGTCTAGACACACTTGATTCCCTTACGGAGACATATCAATACATAGGTTTTAAGATTCTTACTAGTCAGATCTATTCCTCTGCGGGAAATATGGGGTTTTGAGTCCCTTTCACTGAGGAAGGTGTAGGTCTTGTCTATTCCATAGTTGGTTTTTGGAACAGTACCTGTGCTTATATCAAACTCTGGTTTGATGCATCACCCCACCTCTCCTTCCCCCTTAAGCAGGCATAAGAGTGTTTTCTAAATGTGAGACTCTGTTCTCTTTGCTAACTCAGTTCATGTGTAGCCATGTTTACAGGATCTTCCTAAGTGATATCTTATGATAAGTTTCTTTTCCTGTGTGACTTCTTTCCCTTAGAATCATCGTACCTGAATCCACTCATTTTGCTGCTACTGGTCTTATGACATTGATTTCGTGGCTGAGGGATATTCCATCGTACGTAAGTTCCACAATGTTTGGAACCATTTTTATATTTCCTGGGATATTTCAGGTGTACCCAGGTTGAGGTTCTTGTAAGCAGTGCAGCCCTCAATTTGGGGGTGGCTCTGTCTTATGGATTTTCAGTTTTCCCAAGGCATATTCCCTAGACTGGAAGTGCCCTTGGCTCTGTAGCTCTGTTGTTTACTTGTTTTAGGGAACACAATGCACTCCTCCAGTGAGGCGGTTGGCAACTTACATCCCGCCCATCAGCATAACAAGGCTCCCTGTTCTCCAGGGCCTGTCTTGCCTTTCTGGTTTTTACACATTTTGTGGATGTCCCTTTTGACCGGTGGGAAGTGATACTTCTTTGTAGTGCAGATTTGCATTGCCCGCTTGCTTGCTTGGCCAAAAAGGGCGTATGCGTTTTCTCCTGAATATATTCAGGAGAAAACGCATACGCCCTTTTTGGCCAAGTGCATCATTGTCGAAGTTGTGCCCCTCTTCCTGTGCTTTACAGGCGATTCTAACGTACCTCTTGAAATCTGTTTCCTGCTATTCTGCCTCGCATTCAAGTCCGCCTCGTTGCCTTCCCTCAACAGATTTTTGGACGATAGTTGGCCTTGATTACTCTGCCAGTTTGTGAATTGCTGTGCCCCTGAGCTCCATTTTTCAACTCGTTTTTTTGTGAGCTGAACGCAAGTCCAAACATTTGGTTCAGGACCTATACTGGTTCCCGGTGGGTGGCTGAGACTTTGGTGAATTCTTCTTCCTGCCGGGAAATTAGAGTGACATGTGCCCATCCAAATGCCTAACAGCTACTCTCTCATTGGTTCTCCCTCTTCCCTTTCCTCCTCTGCCAAATGGGCAACCTGTGTGAACCAGGAGCTTAAAGGGGCTGTCTCTCCAAGTTGGGAGATTGATAGTAAAGCTGTTGGAAAGTCAAACCGGAGCACCAGGAGAGGGACTCTTCGTTGAGTTTTAGAAACCTGTCGTATTCACAGTGTGTCCATTCTCTAGGTTTCCCGTACATGTTATAGCTGTAGTAATATTCCCTTCAACCTGGAGAGGTGGGACCCATGGAATGGTTGCCATGCATTATTGCTTTAAAGGGTCTGCATTTGCTCACCCAATCTCACCAATCCTCTCAGTCCCAAGTGTCCAGCCTCATGCCACATCCAGCTGTCATCGTAGATAGGGTCATTCCAGGTTGCATCAGAGACCCTGAAGGAATTGTAAAGAATTTCCCTGTTTCTTTGTTCTGTTTTTGAAATTCCTTTTTAGAGTGGGTTTGAGCTGATTCTCGCTGCCATGTTTATGCCAGTCTAGACACACTTGATTCCCTTACGGAGACATATCAATACATAGGTTTTAAGATTCTTACTAGTCAGATCTATTCCTCTGCGGGAAATATGGGGTTTTGAGTCCCTTTCACTGAGGAAGGTGTAGGTCTTGTCTATTCCATAGTTGGTTTTTGGAACAGTACCTGTGCTTATATCAAACTCTGGTTTGATGCATCACCCCACCTCTCCTTCCCCCTTAAGCAGGCATAAGAGTGTTTTCTAAATGTGAGACTCTGTTCTCTTTGCTAACTCAGTTCATGTGTAGCCATGTTTACAGGATCTTCCTAAGTGATATCTTATGATAAGTTTCTTTTCCTGTGTGACTTCTTTCCCTTAGAATCATCGTACCTGAATCCACTCATTTTGCTGCTACCGGTCTTATGACATTGATTTCGTGGCTGAGGGATATTCCATCGTACGTAAGTTCCACAATGTTTGGAACCATTTTTATATTTCCTGGGATATTTCAGGTGTACCCAGGTTGAGGTTCTTGTAAGCAGTGCAGCCCTCAATTTGGGGGTGGCTCTGTCTTATGGATTTTCAGTTTTCCCAAGGCATATTCCCTAGACTGGAAGTGCCCTTGGCTCTGTAGCTCTGTTGTTTACTTGTTTTAGGGAACACAATGCACTCCTCCAGTGAGGCGGTTGGCAACTTACATCCCGCCCATCAGCATAACAAGGCTCCCTGTTCTCCAGGGCCTGTCTTGCCTTTCTGGTTTTTACACATTTTGTGGATGTCCCTTTTGACCGGTGGGAAGTGATACTTCTTTGTAGTGCAGATTTGCATTGCCCGCTTGCTTGCTTGGCCAAAAAGGGCGTATGCGTTTTCTCCTGAATATATTCAGGAGAAAACGCATACGCCCTTTTTGGCCAAGTGCATCATTGTCGAAGTTGTGCCCCTCTTCCTGTGCTTTACAGGCGATTCTAACGTACCTCTTGAAATCTGTTTCCTGCTATTCTGCCTCGCATTCAAGTCCGCCTCGTTGCCTTCCCTCAACAGATTTTTGGACGATAGTTGGCCTTGATTACTCTGCCAGTTTGTGAATTGCTGTGCCCCTGAGCTCCATTTTTCAACTCGTTTTTTGTGAGCTGAACGCAAGTCCAAACATTTGGTTCAGGACCTATACTGGTTCCCGGTGGGTGGCTGAGACTTTGGTGAATTCTTCTTCCTGCCGGGAAATTAGAGTGACATGTGCCCATCCAAATGCCTAACAGCTACTCTCTCATTGGTTCTCCCTCTTCCCTTTCCTCCTCTGCCAAATGGGCAACCTGTGTGAACCAGGAGCTTAAAGGGGCTGTCTCTCCAAGTTGGGAGATTGATAGTAAAGCTGTTGGAAAGTCAAACCGGAGCACCAGGAGAGGGACTCTTCGTTGAGTTTTAGAAACCTGTCGTATTCACAGTGTGTCCATTCTCTAGGTTTCCCGTACATGTTATAGCTGTAGTAATATTCCCTTCAACCTGGAGAGGTGGGACCCATGGAATGGTTGCCATGCATTATTGCTTTAAAGGGTCTGCATTTGCTCACCCAATCTCACCAATCCTCTCAGTCCCAAGTGTCCAGCCTCATGCCACATCCAGCTGTCATCGTAGATAGGGTCATTCCAGGTTGCATCAGAGACCCTGAAGGAATTGTAAAGAATTTCCCTGTTTCTTTGTTCTGTTTTTGAAATTCCTTTTTAGAGTGGGTTTGAGCTGATTCTCGCTGCCATGTTTATGCCAGTCTAGACACACTTGATTCCCTTACGGAGACATATCAATACATAGGTTTTAAGATTCTTACTAGTCAGATCTATTCCTCTGCGGGAAATATGGGGTTTTGAGTCCCTTTCACTGAGGAAGGTGTAGGTCTTGTCTATTCCATAGTTGGTTTTTGGAACAGTACCTGTGCTTATATCAAACTCTGGTTTGATGCATCACCCCACCTCTCCTTCCCCCTTAAGCAGGCATAAGAGTGTTTTCTAAATGTGAGACTCTGTTCTCTTTGCTAACTCAGTTCATGTGTAGCCATGTTTACAGGATCTTCCTAAGTGATATCTTATGATAAGTTTCTTTTCCTGTGTGACTTCTTTCCCTTAGAATCATCGTACCTGAATCCACTCATTTTGCTGCTACCGGTCTTATGACATTGATTTCGTGGCTGAGGGATATTCCATCGTACGTAAGTTCCACAATGTTTGGAACCATTTTTATATTTCCTGGGATATTTCAGGTGTACCCAGGTTGAGGTTCTTGTAAGCAGTGCAGCCCTCAATTTGGGGGTGGCTCTGTCTTATGGATTTTCAGTTTTCCCAAGGCATATTCCCTAGACTGGAAGTGCCCTTGGCTCTGTAGCTCTGTTGTTTACTTGTTTTAGGGAACACAATGCACTCCTCCAGTGAGGCGGTTGGCAACTTACATCCCGCCCATCAGCATAACAAGGCTCCCTGTTCTCCAGGGCCTGTCTTGCCTTTCTGGTTTTTACACATTTTGTGGATGTCCCTTTTGACCGGTGGGAAGTGATACTTCTTTGTAGTGCAGATTTGCATTGCCCGCTTGCTTGCTTGGCCAAAAAGGGCGTATGCGTTTTCTCCTGAATATATTCAGGAGAAAACGCATACGCCCTTTTTGGCCAAGTGCATCATTGTCGAAGTTGTGCCCCTCTTCCTGTGCTTTACAGGCGATTCTAACGTACCTCTTGAAATCTGTTTCCTGCTATTCTGCCTCGCATTCAAGTCCGCCTCGTTGCCTTCCCTCAACAGATTTTTGGACGATAGTTGGCCTTGATTACTCTGCCAGTTTGTGAATTGCTGTGCCCCTGAGCTCCATTTTTCAACTCGTTTTTTGTGAGCTGAACGCAAGTCCAAACATTTGGTTCAGGACCTATACTGGTTCCCGGTGGGTGGCTGAGACTTTGGTGAATTCTTCTTCCTGCCGGGAAATTAGAGTGACATGTGCCCATCCAAATGCCTAACAGCTACTCTCTCATTGGTTCTCCCTCTTCCCTTTCCTCCTCTGCCAAATGGGCAACCTGTGTGAACCAGGAGCTTAAAGGGGCTGTCTCTCCAAGTTGGGAGATTGATAGTAAAGCTGTTGGAAAGTCAAACCGGAGCACCAGGAGAGGGACTCTTCGTTGAGTTTTAGAAACCTGTCGTATTCACAGTGTGTCCATTCTCTAGGTTTCCCGTACATGTTATAGCTGTAGTAATATTCCCTTCAACCTGGAGAGGTGGGACCCATGGAATGGTTGCCATGCATTATTGCTTTAAAGGGTCTGCATTTGCTCACCCAATCTCACCAATCCTCTCAGTCCCAAGTGTCCAGCCTCATGCCACATCCAGCTGTCATCGTAGATAGGGTCATTCCAGGTTGCATCAGAGACCCTGAAGGAATTGTAAAGAATTTCCCTGTTTCTTTGTTCTGTTTTTGAAATTCCTTTTTAGAGTGGGTTTGAGCTGATTCTCGCTGCCATGTTTATGCCAGTCTAGACACACTTGATTCCCTTACGGAGACATATCAATACATAGGTTTTAAGATTCTTACTAGTCAGATCTATTCCTCTGCGGGAAATATGGGGTTTTGAGTCCCTTTCACTGAGGAAGGTGTAGGTCTTGTCTATTCCATAGTTGGTTTTTGGAACAGTACCTGTGCTTATATCAAACTCTGGTTTGATGCATCACCCCACCTCTCCTTCCCCCTTAAGCAGGCATAAGAGTGTTTTCTAAATGTGAGACTCTGTTCTCTTTGCTAACTCAGTTCATGTGTAGCCATGTTTACAGGATCTTCCTAAGTGATATCTTATGATAAGTTTCTTTTCCTGTGTGACTTCTTTCCCTTAGAATCATCGTACCTGAATCCACTCATTTTGCTGCTACTGGTCTTATGACATTGATTTCGTGGCTGAGGGATATTCCATCGTACGTAAGTTCCACAATGTTTGGAACCATTTTTATATTTCCTGGGATATTTCAGGTGTACCCAGGTTGAGGTTCTTGTAAGCAGTGCAGCCCTCAATTTGGGGGTGGCTCTGTCTTATGGATTTTCAGTTTTCCCAAGGTATATTCCCTAGACTGGAAGTGCCCTTGGCTCTGTAGCTCTGTTGTTTACTTGTTTTAGGGAACACAATGCACTCCTCCAGTGAGGCGGTTGGCAACTTACATCCCGCCCATCAGCATAACAAGGCTCCCTGTTCTCCAGGGCCTGTCTTGCCTTTCTGGTTTTTACACATTTTGTGGATGTCCCTTTTGACCGGTGGGAAGTGATACTTCTTTGTAGTGCAGATTTGCATTGCCCGCTTGCTTGCTTGGCCAAAAAGGGCGTATGCGTTTTCTCCTGAATATATTCAGGAGAAAACGCATACGCCCTTTTTGGCCAAGTGCATCATTGTCGAAGTTGTGCCCCTCTTCCTGTGCTTTACAGGCGATTCTAACGTACCTCTTGAAATCTGTTTCCTGCTATTCTGCCTCGCATTCAAGTCCGCCTCGTTGCCTTCCCTCAACAGATTTTTGGACGATAGTTGGCCTTGATTACTCTGCCAGTTTGTGAATTGCTGTGCCCCTGAGCTCCATTTTTCAACTCGTTTTTTTGTGAGCTGAACGCAAGTCCAAACATTTGGTTCAGGACCTATACTGGTTCCCGGTGGGTGGCTGAGACTTTGGTGAATTCTTCTTCCTGCCGGGAAATTAGAGTGACATGTGCCCATCCAAATGCCTAACAGCTACTCTCTCATTGGTTCTCCCTCTTCCCTTTCCTCCTCTGCCAAATGGGCAACCTGTGTGAACCAGGAGCTTAAAGGGGCTGTCTCTCCAAGTTGGGAGATTGATAGTAAAGCTGTTGGAAAGTCAAACCGGAGCACCAGGAGAGGGACTCTTCGTTGAGTTTTAGAAACCTGTCGTATTCACAGTGTGTCCATTCTCTAGGTTTCCCGTACATGTTATAGCTGTAGTAATATTCCCTTCAACCTGGAGAGGTGGGACCCATGGAATGGTTGCCATGCATTATTGCTTTAAAGGGTCTGCATTTGCTCACCCAATCTCACCAATCCTCTCAGTCCCAAGTGTCCAGCCTCATGCCACATCCAGCTGTCATCGTAGATAGGGTCATTCCAGGTTGCATCAGAGACCCTGAAGGAATTGTAAAGAATTTCCCTGTTTCTTTGTTCTGTTTTTGAAATTCCTTTTTAGAGTGGGTTTGAGCTGATTCTCGCTGCCATGTTTATGCCAGTCTAGACACACTTGATTCCCTTACGGAGACATATCAATACATAGGTTTTAAGATTCTTACTAGTCAGATCTATTCCTCTGCGGGAAATATGGGGTTTTGAGTCCCTTTCACTGAGGAAGGTGTAGGTCTTGTCTATTCCATAGTTGGTTTTTGGAACAGTACCTGTGCTTATATCAAACTCTGGTTTGATGCATCACCCCACCTCTCCTTCCCCCTTAAGCAGGCATAAGAGTGTTTTCTAAATGTGAGACTCTGTTCTCTTTGCTAACTCAGTTCATGTGTAGCCATGTTTACAGGATCTTCCTAAGTGATATCTTATGATAAGTTTCTTTTCCTGTGTGACTTCTTTCCCTTAGAATCATCGTACCTGAATCCACTCATTTTGCTGCTACCGGTCTTATGACATTGATTTCGTGGCTGAGGGATATTCCATCGTACGTAAGTTCCACAATGTTTGGAACCATTTTTATATTTCCTGGGATATTTCAGGTGTACCCAGGTTGAGGTTCTTGTAAGCAGTGCAGCCCTCAATTTGGGGGTGGCTCTGTCTTATGGATTTTCAGTTTTCCCAAGGTATATTCCCTAGACTGGAAGTGCCCTTGGCTCTGTAGCTCTGTTGTTTACTTGTTTTAGGGAACACAATGCACTCCTCCAGTGAGGCGGTTGGCAACTTACATCCCGCCCATCAGCATAACAAGGCTCCCTGTTCTCCAGGGCCTGTCTTGCCTTTCTGGTTTTTACACATTTTGTGGATGTCCCTTTTGACCGGTGGGAAGTGATACTTCTTTGTAGTGCAGATTTGCATTGCCCGCTTGCTTGCTTGGCCAAAAAGGGCGTATGCGTTTTCTCCTGAATATATTCAGGAGAAAACGCATACGCCCTTTTTGGCCAAGTGCATCATTGTCGAAGTTGTGCCCCTCTTCCTGTGCTTTACAGGCGATTCTAACGTACCTCTTGAAATCTGTTTCCTGCTATTCTGCCTCGCATTCAAGTCCGCCTCGTTGCCTTCCCTCAACAGATTTTTGGACGATAGTTGGCCTTGATTACTCTGCCAGTTTGTGAATTGCTGTGCCCCTGAGCTCCATTTTTCAACTCGTTTTTTTGTGAGCTGAACGCAAGTCCAAACATTTGGTTCAGGACCTATACTGGTTCCCGGTGGGTGGCTGAGACTTTGGTGAATTCTTCTTCCTGCCGGGAAATTAGAGTGACATGTGCCCATCCAAATGCCTAACAGCTACTCTCTCATTGGTTCTCCCTCTTCCCTTTCCTCCTCTGCCAAATGGGCAACCTGTGTGAACCAGGAGCTTAAAGGGGCTGTCTCTCCAAGTTGGGAGATTGATAGTAAAGCTGTTGGAAAGTCAAACCGGAGCACCAGGAGAGGGACTCTTCGTTGAGTTTTAGAAACCTGTCGTATTCACAGTGTGTCCATTCTCTAGGTTTCCCGTACATGTTATAGCTGTAGTAATATTCCCTTCAACCTGGAGAGGTGGGACCCATGGAATGGTTGCCATGCATTATTGCTTTAAAGGGTCTGCATTTGCTCACCCAATCTCACCAATCCTCTCAGTCCCAAGTGTCCAGCCTCATGCCACATCCAGCTGTCATCGTAGATAGGGTCATTCCAGGTTGCATCAGAGACCCTGAAGGAATTGTAAAGAATTTCCCTGTTTCTTTGTTCTGTTTTTGAAATTCCTTTTTAGAGTGGGTTTGAGCTGATTCTCGCTGCCATGTTTATGCCAGTCTAGACACACTTGATTCCCTTACGGAGACATATCAATACATAGGTTTTAAGATTCTTACTAGTCAGATCTATTCCTCTGCGGGAAATATGGGGTTTTGAGTCCCTTTCACTGAGGAAGGTGTAGGTCTTGTCTATTCCATAGTTGGTTTTTGGAACAGTACCTGTGCTTATATCAAACTCTGGTTTGATGCATCACCCCACCTCTCCTTCCCCCTTAAGCAGGCATAAGAGTGTTTTCTAAATGTGAGACTCTGTTCTCTTTGCTAACTCAGTTCATGTGTAGCCATGTTTACAGGATCTTCCTAAGTGATATCTTATGATAAGTTTCTTTTCCCGTGTGACTTCTTTCCCTTAGAATCATCGTACCTGAATCCACTCATTTTGCTGCTACTGGTCTTATGACATTGATTTCGTGGCTGAGGGATATTCCATCGTACGTAAGTTCCACAATGTTTGGAACCATTTTTATATTTCCTGGGATATTTCAGGTGTACCCAGGTTGAGGTTCTTGTAAGCAGTGCAGCCCTCAATTTGGGGGTGGCTCTGTCTTATGGATTTTCAGTTTTCCCAAGGCATATTCCCTAGACTGGAAGTGCCCGTGGCTCTGTAGCTCTGTTGTTTACTTGTTTTAGGGAACACAATGCACTCCTCCAGTGAGGCGGTTGGCAACTTACATCCCGCCCATCAGCATAACAAGGCTCCCTGTTCTCCAGGGCCTGTCTTGCCTTTCTGGTTTTTACACATTTTGTGGATGTCCCTTTTGACCGGTGGGAAGTGATACTTCTTTGTAGTGCAGATTTGCATTGCCCGCTTGCTTGCTTGGCCAAAAAGGGCGTATGCGTTTTCTCCTGAATATATTCAGGAGAAAACGCATACGCCCTTTTTGGCCAAGTGCATCATTGTCGAAGTTGTGCCCCTCTTCCTGTGCTTTACAGGCGATTCTAACGTACCTCTTGAAATCTGTTTCCTGCTATTCTGCCTCGCATTCAAGTCCGCCTCGTTGCCTTCCCTCAACAGATTTTTGGACGATAGTTGGCCTTGATTACTCTGCCAGTTTGTGAATTGCTGTGCCCCTGAGCTCCATTTTTCAACTCGTTTTTTGTGAGCTGAACGCAAGTCCAAACATTTGGTTCAGGACCTATACTGGTTCCCGGTGGGTGGCTGAGACTTTGGTGAATTCTTCTTCCTGCCGGGAAATTAGAGTGACATGTGCCCATCCAAATGCCTAACAGCTACTCTCTCATTGGTTCTCCCTCTTCCCTTTCCTCCTCTGCCAAATGGGCAACCTGTGTGAACCAGGAGCTTAAAGGGGCTGTCTCTCCAAGTTGGGAGATTGATAGTAAAGCTGTTGGAAAGTCAAACCGGAGCACCAGGAGAGGGACTCTTCGTTGAGTTTTAGAAACCTGTCGTATTCACAGTGTGTCCATTCTCTAGGTTTCCCGTACATGTTATAGCTGTAGTAATATTCCCTTCAACCTGGAGAGGTGGGACCCATGGAATGGTTGCCATGCATTATTGCTTTAAAGGGTCTGCATTTGCTCACCCAATCTCACCAATCCTCTCAGTCCCAAGTGTCCAGCCTCATGCCACATCCAGCTGTCATCGTAGATAGGGTCATTCCAGGTTGCATCAGAGACCCTGAAGGAATTGTAAAGAATTTCCCTGTTTCTTTGTTCTGTTTTTGAAATTCCTTTTTAGAGTGGGTTTGAGCTGATTCTCGCTGCCATGTTTATGCCAGTCTAGACACACTTGATTCCCTTACGGAGACATATCAATACATAGGTTTTAAGATTCTTACTAGTCAGATCTATTCCTCTGCGGGAAATATGGGGTTTTGAGTCCCTTTCACTGAGGAAGGTGTAGGTCTTGTCTATTCCATAGTTGGTTTTTGGAACAGTACCTGTGCTTATATCAAACTCTGGTTTGATGCATCACCCCACCTCTCCTTCCCCCTTAAGCAGGCATAAGAGTGTTTTCTAAATGTGAGACTCTGTTCTCTTTGCTAACTCAGTTCATGTGTAGCCATGTTTACAGGATCTTCCTAAGTGATATCTTATGATAAGTTTCTTTTCCTGTGTGACTTCTTTCCCTTAGAATCATCGTACCTGAATCCACTCATTTTGCTGCTACCGGTCTTATGACATTGATTTCGTGGCTGAGGGATATTCCATCGTACGTAAGTTCCACAATGTTTGGAACCATTTTTATATTTCCTGGGATATTTCAGGTGTACCCAGGTTGAGGTTCTTGTAAGCAGTGCAGCCCTCAATTTGGGGGTGGCTCTGTCTTATGGATTTTCAGTTTTCCCAAGGCATATTCCCTAGACTGGAAGTGCCCTTGGCTCTGTAGCTCTGTTGTTTACTTGTTTTAGGGAACACAATGCACTCCTCCAGTGAGGCGGTTGGCAACTTACATCCCGCCCATCAGCATAACAAGGCTCCCTGTTCTCCAGGGCCTGTCTTGCCTTTCTGGTTTTTACACATTTTGTGGATGTCCCTTTTGACCGGTGGGAAGTGATACTTCTTTGTAGTGCAGATTTGCATTGCCCGCTTGCTTGCTTGGCCAAAAAGGGCGTATGCGTTTTCTCCTGAATATATTCAGGAGAAAACGCATACGCCCTTTTTGGCCAAGTGCATCATTGTCGAAGTTTTGCCCCTCTTCCTGTGCTTTACAGGCGATTCTAACGTACCTCTTGAAATCTGTTTCCTGCTATTCTGCCTCGCATTCAAGTCCGCCTCGTTGCCTTCCCTCAACAGATTTTTGGACGATAGTTGGCCTTGATTACTCTGCCAGTTTGTGAATTGCTGTGCCCCTGAGCTCCATTTTTCAACTCGTTTTTTTGTGAGCTGAACGCAAGTCCAAACATTTGGTTCAGGACCTATACTGGTTCCCGGTGGGTGGCTGAGACTTTGGTGAATTCTTCTTCCTGCCGGGAAATTAGAGTGACATGTGCCCATCCAAATGCCTAACAGCTACTCTCTCATTGGTTCTCCCTCTTCCCTTTCCTCCTCTGCCAAATGGGCAACCTGTGTGAACCAGGAGCTTAAAGGGGCTGTCTCTCCAAGTTGGGAGATTGATAGTAAAGCTGTTGGAAAGTCAAACCGGAGCACCAGGAGAGGGACTCTTCGTTGAGTTTTAGAAACCTGTCGTATTCACAGTGTGTCCATTCTCTAGGTTTCCCGTACATGTTATAGCTGTAGTAATATTCCCTTCAACCTGGAGAGGTGGGACCCATGGAATGGTTGCCATGCATTATTGCTTTAAAGGGTCTGCATTTGCTCACCCAATCTCACCAATCCTCTCAGTCCCAAGTGTCCAGCCTCATGCCACATCCAGCTGTCATCGTAGATAGGGTCATTCCAGGTTGCATCAGAAACCCTGAAGGAATTGTAAAGAATTTCCCTGTTTCTTTGTTCTGTTTTTGAAATTCCTTTTTAGAGTGGGTTTGAGCTGATTCTCGCTGCCATGTTTATGCCAGTCTAGACACACTTGATTCCCTTACGGAGACATATCAATACATAGGTTTTAAGATTCTTACTAGTCAGATCTATTCCTCTGCGGGAAATATGGGGTTTTGAGTCCCTTTCACTGAGGAAGGTGTAGGTCTTGTCTATTCCATAGTTGGTTTTTGGAACAGTACCTGTGCTTATATCAAACTCTGGTTTGATGCATCACCCCACCTCTCCTTCCCCCTTAAGCAGGCATAAGAGTGTTTTCTAAATGTGAGACTCTGTTCTCTTTGCTAACTCAGTTCATGTGTAGCCATGTTTACAGGATCTTCCTAAGTGATATCTTATGATAAGTTTCTTTTCCTGTGTGACTTCTTTCCCTTAGAATCATCGTACCTGAATCCACTCATTTTGCTGCTACCGGTCTTATGACATTGATTTCGTGGCTGAGGGATATTCCATCGTACGTAAGTTCCACAATGTTTGGAACCATTTTTATATTTCCTGGGATATTTCAGGTGTACCCAGGTTGAGGTTCTTGTAAGCAGTGCAGCCCTCAATTTGGGGGTGGCTGTGTCTTATGGATTTTCAGTTTTCCCAAGGTATATTCCCTAGACTGGAAGTGCCCTTGGCTCTGTAGCTCTGTTGTTTACTTGTTTTAGGGAACACAATGCACTCCTCCAGTGAGGCGGTTGGCAACTTACATCCCGCCCATCAGCATAACAAGGCTCCCTGTTCTCCAGGGCCTGTCTTGCCTTTCTGGTTTTTACACATTTTGTGGATGTCCCTTTTGACCGGTGGGAAGTGATACTTCTTTGTAGTGCAGATTTGCATTGCCCGCTTGCTTGCTTGGCCAAAAAGGGCGTATGCGTTTTCTCCTGAATATATTCAGGAGAAAACGCATACGCCCTTTTTGGCCAAGTGCATCATTGTCGAAGTTGTGCCCCTCTTCCTGTGCTTTACAGGCGATTCTAACGTACCTCTTGAAATCTGTTTCCTGCTATTCTGCCTCGCATTCAAGTCCGCCTCGTTGCCTTCCCTCAACAGATTTTTGGACGATAGTTGGCCTTGATTACTCTGCCAGTTTGTGAATTGCTGTGCCCCTGAGCTCCATTTTTCAACTCGTTTTTTTGTGAGCTGAACGCAAGTCCAAACATTTGGTTCAGGACCTATACTGGTTCCCGGTGGGTGGCTGAGACTTTGGTGAATTCTTCTTCCTGCCGGGAAATTAGAGTGACATGTGCCCATCCAAATGCCTAACAGCTACTCTCTCATTGGTTCTCCCTCTTCCCTTTCCTCCTCTGCCAAATGGGCAACCTGTGTGAACCAGGAGCTTAAAGGGGCTGTCTCTCCAAGTTGGGAGATTGATAGTAAAGCTGTTGGAAAGTCAAACCGGAGCACCAGGAGAGGGACTCTTCGTTGAGTTTTAGAAACCTGTCGTATTCACAGTGTGTCCATTCTCTAGGTTTCCCGTACATGTTATAGCTGTAGTAATATTCCCTTCAACCTGGAGAGGTGGGACCCATGGAATGGTTGCCATGCATTATTGCTTTAAAGGGTCTGCATTTGCTCACCCAATCTCACCAATCCTCTCAGTCCCAAGTGTCCAGCCTCATGCCACATCCAGCTGTCATCGTAGATAGGGTCATTCCAGGTTGCATCAGAAACCCTGAAGGAATTGTAAAGAATTTCCCTGTTTCTTTGTTCTGTTTTTGAAATTCCTTTTTAGAGTGGGTTTGAGCTGATTCTCGCTGCCATGTTTATGCCAGTCTAGACACACTTGATTCCCTTACGGAGACATATCAATACATAGGTTTTAAGATTCTTACTAGTCAGATCTATTCCTCTGCGGGAAATATGGGGTTTTGAGTCCCTTTCACTGAGGAAGGTGTAGGTCTTGTCTATTCCATAGTTGGTTTTTGGAACAGTACCTGTGCTTATATCAAACTCTGGTTTGATGCATCACCCCACCTCTCCTTCCCCCTTAAGCAGGCATAAGAGTGTTTTCTAAATGTGAGACTCTGTTCTCTTTGCTAACTCAGTTCATGTGTAGCCATGTTTACAGGATCTTCCTAAGTGATATCTTATGATAAGTTTCTTTTCCTGTGTGACTTCTTTCCCTTAGAATCATCGTACCTGAATCCACTCATTTTGCTGCTACCGGTCTTATGACATTGATTTCGTGGCTGAGGGATATTCCATCGTACGTAAGTTCCACAATGTTTGGAACCATTTTTATATTTCCTGGGATATTTCAGGTGTACCCAGGTTGAGGTTCTTGTAAGCAGTGCAGCCCTCAATTTGGGGGTGGCTGTGTCTTATGGATTTTCAGTTTTCCCAAGGTATATTCCCTAGACTGGAAGTGCCCTTGGCTCTGTAGCTCTGTTGTTTACTTGTTTTAGGGAACACAATGCACTCCTCCAGTGAGGCGGTTGGCAACTTACATCCCGCCCATCAGCATAACAAGGCTCCCTGTTCTCCAGGGCCTGTCTTGCCTTTCTGGTTTTTACACATTTTGTGGATGTCCCTTTTGACCGGTGGGAAGTGATACTTCTTTGTAGTGCAGATTTGCATTGCCCGCTTGCTTGCTTGGCCAAAAAGGGCGTATGCGTTTTCTCCTGAATATATTCAGGAGAAAACGCATACGCCCTTTTTGGCCAAGTGCATCATTGTCGAAGTTGTGCCCCTCTTCCTGTGCTTTACAGGCGATTCTAACGTACCTCTTGAAATCTGTTTCCTGCTATTCTGCCTCGCATTCAAGTCCGCCTCGTTGCCTTCCCTCAACAGATTTTTGGACGATAGTTGGCCTTGATTACTCTGCCAGTTTGTGAATTGCTGTGCCCCTGAGCTCCATTTTTCAACTCGTTTTTTTGTGAGCTGAACGCAAGTCCAAACATTTGGTTCAGGACCTATACTGGTTCCCGGTGGGTGGCTGAGACTTTGGTGAATTCTTCTTCCTGCCGGGAAATTAGAGTGACATGTGCCCATCCAAATGCCTAACAGCTACTCTCTCATTGGTTCTCCCTCTTCCCTTTCCTCCTCTGCCAAATGGGCAACCTGTGTGAACCAGGAGCTTAAAGGGGCTGTCTCTCCAAGTTGGGAGATTGATAGTAAAGCTGTTGGAAAGTCAAACCGGAGCACCAGGAGAGGGACTCTTCGTTGAGTTTTAGAAACCTGTCGTATTCACAGTGTGTCCATTCTCTAGGTTTCCCGTACATGTTATAGCTGTAGTAATATTCCCTTCAACCTGGAGAGGTGGGACCCATGGAATGGTTGCCATGCATTATTGCTTTAAAGGGTCTGCATTTGCTCACCCAATCTCACCAATCCTCTCAGTCCCAAGTGTCCAGCCTCATGCCACATCCAGCTGTCATCGTAGATAGGGTCATTCCAGGTTGCATCAGAGACCCTGAAGGAATTGTAAAGAATTTCCCTGTTTCTTTGTTCTGTTTTTGAAATTCCTTTTTAGAGTGGGTTTGAGCTGATTCTCGCTGCCATGTTTATGCCAGTCTAGACACACTTGATTCCCTTACGGAGACATATCAATACATAGGTTTTAAGATTCTTACTAGTCAGATCTATTCCTCTGCGGGAAATATGGGGTTTTGAGTCCCTTTCACTGAGGAAGGTGTAGGTCTTGTCTATTCCATAGTTGATTTTTGGAACAGTACCTGTGCTTATATCAAACTCTGGTTTGATGCATCACCCCACCTCTCCTTCCCCCTTAAGCAGGCATAAGAGTGTTTTCTAAATGTGAGACTCTGTTCTCTTTGCTAACTCAGTTCATGTGTAGCCATGTTTACAGGATCTTCCTAAGTGATATCTTATGATAAGTTTCTTTTCCTGTGTGACTTCTTTCCCTTAGAATCATCGTACCTGAATCCACTCATTTTGCTGCTACCGGTCTTATGACATTGATTTCGTGGCTGAGGGATATTCCATCGTACGTAAGTTCCACAATGTTTGGAACCATTTTTATATTTCCTGGGATATTTCAGGTGTACCCAGGTTGAGGTTCTTGTAAGCAGTGCAGCCCTCAATTTGGGGGTGGCTCTGTCTTATGGATTTTCAGTTTTCCCAAGGTATATTCCCTAGACTGGAAGTGCCCTTGGCTCTGTAGCTCTGTTGTTTACTTGTTTTAGGGAACACAATGCACTCCTCCAGTGAGGCGGTTGGCAACTTACATCCCGCCCATCAGCATAACAAGGCTCCCTGTTCTCCAGGGCCTGTCTTGCCTTTCTGGTTTTTACACATTTTGTGGATGTCCCTTTTGACCGGTGGGAAGTGATACTTCTTTGTAGTGCAGATTTGCATTGCCCGCTTGCTTGCTTGGCCAAAAAGGGCGTATGCGTTTTCTCCTGAATATATTCAGGAGAAAACGCATACGCCCTTTTTGGCCAAGTGCATCATTGTCGAAGTTGTGCCCCTCTTCCTGTGCTTTACAGGCGATTCTAACGTACCTCTTGAAATCTGTTTCCTGCTATTCTGCCTCGCATTCAAGTCCGCCTCGTTGCCTTCCCTCAACAGATTTTTGGACGATAGTTGGCCTTGATTACTCTGCCAGTTTGTGAATTGCTGTGCCCCTGAGCTCCATTTTTCAACTCGTTTTTTTGTGAGCTGAACGCAAGTCCAAACATTTGGTTCAGGACCTATACTGGTTCCCGGTGGGTGGCTGAGACTTTGGTGAATTCTTCTTCCTGCCGGGAAATTAGAGTGACATGTGCCCATCCAAATGCCTAACAGCTACTCTCTCATTGGTTCTCCCTCTTCCCTTTCCTCCTCTGCCAAATGGGCAACCTGTGTGAACCAGGAGCTTAAAGGGGCTGTCTCTCCAAGTTGGGAGATTGATAGTAAAGCTGTTGGAAAGTCAAACCGGAGCACCAGGAGAGGGACTCTTCGTTGAGTTTTAGAAACCTGTCGTATTCACAGTGTGTCCATTCTCTAGGTTTCCCGTACATGTTATAGCTGTAGTAATATTCCCTTCAACCTGGAGAGGTGGGACCCATGGAATGGTTGCCATGCATTATTGCTTTAAAGGGTCTGCATTTGCTCACCCAATCTCACCAATCCTCTCAGTCCCAAGTGTCCAGCCTCATGCCACATCCAGCTGTCATCGTAGATAGGGTCATTCCAGGTTGCATCAGAGACCCTGAAGGAATTGTAAAGAATTTCCCTGTTTCTTTGTTCTGTTTTTGAAATTCCTTTTTAGAGTGGGTTTGAGCTGATTCTCGCTGCCATGTTTATGCCAGTCTAGACACACTTGATTCCCTTACGGAGACATATCAATACATAGGTTTTAAGATTCTTACTAGTCAGATCTATTCCTCTGCGGGAAATATGGGGTTTTGAGTCCCTTTCACTGAGGAAGGTGTAGGTCTTGTCTATTCCATAGTTGGTTTTTGGAACAGTACCTGTGCTTATATCAAACTCTGGTTTGATGCATCACCCCACCTCTCCTTCCCCCTTAAGCAGGCATAAGAGTGTTTTCTAAATGTGAGACTCTGTTCTCTTTGCTAACTCAGTTCATGTGTAGCCATGTTTACAGGATCTTCCTAAGTGATATCTTATGATAAGTTTCTTTTCCTGTGTGACTTCTTTCCCTTAGAATCATCGTACCTGAATCCACTCATTTTGCTGCTACCGGTCTTATGACATTGATTTCGTGGCTGAGGGATATTCCATCGTACGTAAGTTCCACAATGTTTGGAACCATTTTTATATTTCCTGGGATATTTCAGGTGTACCCAGGTTGAGGTTCTTGTAAGCAGTGCAGCCCTCAATTTGGGGGTGGCTCTGTCTTATGGATTTTCAGTTTTCCCAAGGCATATTCCCTAGACTGGAAGTGCCCGTGGCTCTGTAGCTCTGTTGTTTACTTGTTTTAGGGAACACAATGCACTCCTCCAGTGAGGCGGTTGGCAACTTACATCCCGCCCATCAGCATAACAAGGCTCCCTGTTCTCCAGGGCCTGTCTTGCCTTTCTGGTTTTTACACATTTTGTGGATGTCCCTTTTGACCGGTGGGAAGTGATACTTCTTTGTAGTGCAGATTTGCATTGCCCGCTTGCTTGCTTGGCCAAAAAGGGCGTATGCGTTTTCTCCTGAATATATTCAGGAGAAAACGCATACGCCCTTTTTGGCCAAGTGCATCATTGTCGAAGTTGTGCCCCTCTTCCTGTGCTTTACAGGCGATTCTAACGTACCTCTTGAAATCTGTTTCCTGCTATTCTGCCTCGCATTCAAGTCCGCCTCGTTGCCTTCCCTCAACAGATTTTTGGACGATAGTTGGCCTTGATTACTCTGCCAGTTTGTGAATTGCTGTGCCCCTGAGCTCCATTTTTCAACTCGTTTTTTGTGAGCTGAACGCAAGTCCAAACATTTGGTTCAGGACCTATACTGGTTCCCGGTGGGTGGCTGAGACTTTGGTGAATTCTTCTTCCTGCCGGGAAATTAGAGTGACATGTGCCCATCCAAATGCCTAACAGCTACTCTCTCATTGGTTCTCCCTCTTCCCTTTCCTCCTCTGCCAAATGGGCAACCTGTGTGAACCAGGAGCTTAAAGGGGCTGTCTCTCCAAGTTGGGAGATTGATAGTAAAGCTGTTGGAAAGTCAAACCGGAGCACCAGGAGAGGGACTCTTCGTTGAGTTTTAGAAACCTGTCGTATTCACAGTGTGTCCATTCTCTAGGTTTCCCGTACATGTTATAGCTGTAGTAATATTCCCTTCAACCTGGAGAGGTGGGACCCATGGAATGGTTGCCATGCATTATTGCTTTAAAGGGTCTGCATTTGCTCACCCAATCTCACCAATCCTCTCAGTCCCAAGTGTCCAGCCTCATGCCACATCCAGCTGTCATCGTAGATAGGGTCATTCCAGGTTGCATCAGAGACCCTGAAGGAATTGTAAAGAATTTCCCTGTTTCTTTGTTCTGTTTTTGAAATTCCTTTTTAGAGTGGGTTTGAGCTGATTCTCGCTGCCATGTTTATGCCAGTCTAGACACACTTGATTCCCTTACGGAGACATATCAATACATAGGTTTTAAGATTCTTACTAGTCAGATCTATTCCTCTGCGGGAAATATGGGGTTTTGAGTCCCTTTCACTGAGGAAGGTGTAGGTCTTGTCTATTCCATAGTTGGTTTTTGGAACAGTACCTGTGCTTATATCAAACTCTGGTTTGATGCATCACCCCACCTCTCCTTCCCCCTTAAGCAGGCATAAGAGTGTTTTCTAAATGTGAGACTCTGTTCTCTTTGCTAACTCAGTTCATGTGTAGCCATGTTTACAGGATCTTCCTAAGTGATATCTTATGATAAGTTTCTTTTCCTGTGTGACTTCTTTCCCTTAGAATCATCGTACCTGAATCCACTCATTTTGCTGCTACCGGTCTTATGACATTGATTTCGTGGCTGAGGGATATTCCATCGTACGTAAGTTCCACAATGTTTGGAACCATTTTTATATTTCCTGGGATATTTCAGGTGTACCCAGGTTGAGGTTCTTGTAAGCAGTGCAGCCCTCAATTTGGGGGTGGCTCTGTCTTATGGATTTTCAGTTTTCCCAAGGCATATTCCCTAGACTGGAAGTGCCCGTGGCTCTGTAGCTCTGTTGTTTACTTGTTTTAGGGAACACAATGCACTCCTCCAGTGAGGCGGTTGGCAACTTACATCCCGCCCATCAGCATAACAAGGCTCCCTGTTCTCCAGGGCCTGTCTTGCCTTTCTGGTTTTTACACATTTTGTGGATGTCCCTTTTGACCGGTGGGAAGTGATACTTCTTTGTAGTGCAGATTTGCATTGCCCGCTTGCTTGCTTGGCCAAAAAGGGCGTATGCGTTTTCTCCTGAATATATTCAGGAGAAAACGCATACGCCCTTTTTGGCCAAGTGCATCATTGTCGAAGTTGTGCCCCTCTTCCTGTGCTTTACAGGCGATTCTAACGTACCTCTTGAAATCTGTTTCCTGCTATTCTGCCTCGCATTCAAGTCCGCCTCGTTGCCTTCCCTCAACAGATTTTTGGACGATAGTTGGCCTTGATTACTCTGCCAGTTTGTGAATTGCTGTGCCCCTGAGCTCCATTTTTCAACTCGTTTTTTGTGAGCTGAACGCAAGTCCAAACATTTGGTTCAGGACCTATACTGGTTCCCGGTGGGTGGCTGAGACTTTGGTGAATTCTTCTTCCTGCCGGGAAATTAGAGTGACATGTGCCCATCCAAATGCCTAACAGCTACTCTCTCATTGGTTCTCCCTCTTCCCTTTCCTCCTCTGCCAAATGGGCAACCTGTGTGAACCAGGAGCTTAAAGGGGCTGTCTCTCCAAGTTGGGAGATTGATAGTAAAGCTGTTGGAAAGTCAAACCGGAGCACCAGGAGAGGGACTCTTCGTTGAGTTTTAGAAACCTGTCGTATTCACAGTGTGTCCATTCTCTAGGTTTCCCGTACATGTTATAGCTGTAGTAATATTCCCTTCAACCTGGAGAGGTGGGACCCATGGAATGGTTGCCATGCATTATTGCTTTAAAGGGTCTGCATTTGCTCACCCAATCTCACCAATCCTCTCAGTCCCAAGTGTCCAGCCTCATGCCACATCCAGCTGTCATCGTAGATAGGGTCATTCCAGGTTGCATCAGAGACCCTGAAGGAATTGTAAAGAATTTCCCTGTTTCTTTGTTCTGTTTTTGAAATTCCTTTTTAGAGTGGGTTTGAGCTGATTCTCGCTGCCATGTTTATGCCAGTCTAGACACACTTGATTCCCTTACGGAGACATATCAATACATAGGTTTTAAGATTCTTACTAGTCAGATCTATTCCTCTGCGGGAAATATGGGGTTTTGAGTCCCTTTCACTGAGGAAGGTGTAGGTCTTGTCTATTCCATAGTTGGTTTTTGGAACAGTACCTGTGCTTATATCAAACTCTGGTTTGATGCATCACCCCACCTCTCCTTCCCCCTTAAGCAGGCATAAGAGTGTTTTCTAAATGTGAGACTCTGTTCTCTTTGCTAACTCAGTTCATGTGTAGCCATGTTTACAGGATCTTCCTAAGTGATATCTTATGATAAGTTTCTTTTCCTGTGTGACTTCTTTCCCTTAGAATCATCGTACCTGAATCCACTCATTTTGCTGCTACTGGTCTTATGACATTGATTTCGTGGCTGAGGGATATTCCATCGTACGTAAGTTCCACAATGTTTGGAACCATTTTTATATTTCCTGGGATATTTCAGGTGTACCCAGGTTGAGGTTCTTGTAAGCAGTGCAGCCCTCAATTTGGGGGTGGCTCTGTCTTATGGATTTTCAGTTTTCCCAAGGCATATTCCCTAGACTGGAAGTGCCCTTGGCTCTGTAGCTCTGTTGTTTACTTGTTTTAGGGAACACAATGCACTCCTCCAGTGAGGCGGTTGGCAACTTACATCCCGCCCATCAGCATAACAAGGCTCCCTGTTCTCCAGGGCCTGTCTTGCCTTTCTGGTTTTTACACATTTTGTGGATGTCCCTTTTGACCGGTGGGAAGTGATACTTCTTTGTAGTGCAGATTTGCATTGCCCGCTTGCTTGCTTGGCCAAAAAGGGCGTATGCGTTTTCTCCTGAATATATTCAGGAGAAAACGCATACGCCCTTTTTGGCCAAGTGCATCATTGTCGAAGTTGTGCCCCTCTTCCTGTGCTTTACAGGCGATTCTAACGTACCTCTTGAAATCTGTTTCCTGCTATTCTGCCTCGCATTCAAGTCCGCCTCGTTGCCTTCCCTCAACAGATTTTTGGACGATAGTTGGCCTTGATTACTCTGCCAGTTTGTGAATTGCTGTGCCCCTGAGCTCCATTTTTCAACTCGTTTTTTGTGAGCTGAACGCAAGTCCAAACATTTGGTTCAGGACCTATACTGGTTCCCGGTGGGTGGCTGAGACTTTGGTGAATTCTTCTTCCTGCCGGGAAATTAGAGTGACATGTGCCCATCCAAATGCCTAACAGCTACTCTCTCATTGGTTCTCCCTCTTCCCTTTCCTCCTCTGCCAAATGGGCAACCTGTGTGAACCAGGAGCTTAAAGGGGCTGTCTCTCCAAGTTGGGAGATTGATAGTAAAGCTGTTGGAAAGTCAAACCGGAGCACCAGGAGAGGGACTCTTCGTTGAGTTTTAGAAACCTGTCGTATTCACAGTGTGTCCATTCTCTAGGTTTCCCGTACATGTTATAGCTGTAGTAATATTCCCTTCAACCTGGAGAGGTGGGACCCATGGAATGGTTGCCATGCATTATTGCTTTAAAGGGTCTGCATTTGCTCACCCAATCTCACCAATCCTCTCAGTCCCAAGTGTCCAGCCTCATGCCACATCCAGCTGTCATCGTAGATAGGGTCATTCCAGGTTGCATCAGAGACCCTGAAGGAATTGTAAAGAATTTCCCTGTTTCTTTGTTCTGTTTTTGAAATTCCTTTTTAGAGTGGGTTTGAGCTGATTCTCGCTGCCATGTTTATGCCAGTCTAGACACACTTGATTCCCTTACGGAGACATATCAATACATAGGTTTTAAGATTCTTACTAGTCAGATCTATTCCTCTGCGGGAAATATGGGGTTTTGAGTCCCTTTCACTGAGGAAGGTGTAGGTCTTGTCTATTCCATAGTTGGTTTTTGGAACAGTACCTGTGCTTATATCAAACTCTGGTTTGATGCATCACCCCACCTCTCCTTCCCCCTTAAGCAGGCATAAGAGTGTTTTCTAAATGTGAGACTCTGTTCTCTTTGCTAACTCAGTTCATGTGTAGCCATGTTTACAGGATCTTCCTAAGTGATATCTTATGATAAGTTTCTTTTCCTGTGTGACTTCTTTCCCTTAGAATCATCGTACCTGAATCCACTCATTTTGCTGCTACCGGTCTTATGACATTGATTTCGTGGCTGAGGGATATTCCATCGTACGTAAGTTCCACAATGTTTGGAACCATTTTTATATTTCCTGGGATATTTCAGGTGTACCCAGGTTGAGGTTCTTGTAAGCAGTGCAGCCCTCAATTTGGGGGTGGCTCTGTCTTATGGATTTTCAGTTTTCCCAAGGCATATTCCCTAGACTGGAAGTGCCCGTGGCTCTGTAGCTCTGTTGTTTACTTGTTTTAGGGAACACAATGCACTCCTCCAGTGAGGCGGTTGGCAACTTACATCCCGCCCATCAGCATAACAAGGCTCCCTGTTCTCCAGGGCCTGTCTTGCCTTTCTGGTTTTTACACATTTTGTGGATGTCCCTTTTGACCGGTGGGAAGTGATACTTCTTTGTAGTGCAGATTTGCATTGCCCGCTTGCTTGCTTGGCCAAAAAGGGCGTATGCGTTTTCTCCTGAATATATTCAGGAGAAAACGCATACGCCCTTTTTGGCCAAGTGCATCATTGTCGAAGTTGTGCCCCTCTTCCTGTGCTTTACAGGCGATTCTAACGTACCTCTTGAAATCTGTTTCCTGCTATTCTGCCTCGCATTCAAGTCCGCCTCGTTGCCTTCCCTCAACAGATTTTTGGACGATAGTTGGCCTTGATTACTCTGCCAGTTTGTGAATTGCTGTGCCCCTGAGCTCCATTTTTCAACTCGTTTTTTTGTGAGCTGAACGCAAGTCCAAACATTTGGTTCAGGACCTATACTGGTTCCCGGTGGGTGGCTGAGACTTTGGTGAATTCTTCTTCCTGCCGGGAAATTAGAGTGACATGTGCCCATCCAAATGCCTAACAGCTACTCTCTCATTGGTTCTCCCTCTTCCCTTTCCTCCTCTGCCAAATGGGCAACCTGTGTGAACCAGGAGCTTAAAGGGGCTGTCTCTCCAAGTTGGGAGATTGATAGTAAAGCTGTTGGAAAGTCAAACCGGAGCACCAGGAGAGGGACTCTTCGTTGAGTTTTAGAAACCTGTCGTATTCACAGTGTGTCCATTCTCTAGGTTTCCCGTACATGTTATAGCTGTAGTAATATTCCCTTCAACCTGGAGAGGTGGGACCCATGGAATGGTTGCCATGCATTATTGCTTTAAAGGGTCTGCATTTGCTCACCCAATCTCACCAATCCTCTCAGTCCCAAGTGTCCAGCCTCATGCCACATCCAGCTGTCATCGTAGATAGGGTCATTCCAGGTTGCATCAGAGACCCTGAAGGAATTGTAAAGAATTTCCCTGTTTCTTTGTTCTGTTTTTGAAATTCCTTTTTAGAGTGGGTTTGAGCTGATTCTCGCTGCCATGTTTATGCCAGTCTAGACACACTTGATTCCCTTACGGAGACATATCAATACATAGGTTTTAAGATTCTTACTAGTCAGATCTATTCCTCTGCGGGAAATATGGGGTTTTGAGTCCCTTTCACTGAGGAAGGTGTAGGTCTTGTCTATTCCATAGTTGGTTTTTGGAACAGTACCTGTGCTTATATCAAACTCTGGTTTGATGCATCACCCCACCTCTCCTTCCCCCTTAAGCAGGCATAAGAGTGTTTTCTAAATGTGAGACTCTGTTCTCTTTGCTAACTCAGTTCATGTGTAGCCATGTTTACAGGATCTTCCTAAGTGATATCTTATGATAAGTTTCTTTTCCTGTGTGACTTCTTTCCCTTAGAATCATCGTACCTGAATCCACTCATTTTGCTGCTACTGGTCTTATGACATTGATTTCGTGGCTGAGGGATATTCCATCGTACGTAAGTTCCACAATGTTTGGAACCATTTTTATATTTCCTGGGATATTTCAGGTGTACCCAGGTTGAGGTTCTTGTAAGCAGTGCAGCCCTCAATTTGGGGGTGGCTCTGTCTTATGGATTTTCAGTTTTCCCAAGGTATATTCCCTAGACTGGAAGTGCCCTTGGCTCTGTAGCTCTGTTGTTTACTTGTTTTAGGGAACACAATGCACTCCTCCAGTGAGGCGGTTGGCAACTTACATCCCGCCCATCAGCATAACAAGGCTCCCTGTTCTCCAGGGCCTGTCTTGCCTTTCTGGTTTTTACACATTTTGTGGATGTCCCTTTTGACCGGTGGGAAGTGATACTTCTTTGTAGTGCAGATTTGCATTGCCCGCTTGCTTGCTTGGCCAAAAAGGGCGTATGCGTTTTCTCCTGAATATATTCAGGAGAAAACGCATACGCCCTTTTTGGCCAAGTGCATCATTGTCGAAGTTGTGCCCCTCTTCCTGTGCTTTACAGGCGATTCTAACGTACCTCTTGAAATCTGTTTCCTGCTATTCTGCCTCGCATTCAAGTCCGCCTCGTTGCCTTCCCTCAACAGATTTTTGGACGATAGTTGGCCTTGATTACTCTGCCAGTTTGTGAATTGCTGTGCCCCTGAGCTCCATTTTTCAACTCGTTTTTTTGTGAGCTGAACGCAAGTCCAAACATTTGGTTCAGGACCTATACTGGTTCCCGGTGGGTGGCTGAGACTTTGGTGAATTCTTCTTCCTGCCGGGAAATTAGAGTGACATGTGCCCATCCAAATGCCTAACAGCTACTCTCTCATTGGTTCTCCCTCTTCCCTTTCCTCCTCTGCCAAATGGGCAACCTGTGTGAACCAGGAGCTTAAAGGGGCTGTCTCTCCAAGTTGGGAGATTGATAGTAAAGCTGTTGGAAAGTCAAACCGGAGCACCAGGAGAGGGACTCTTCGTTGAGTTTTAGAAACCTGTCGTATTCACAGTGTGTCCATTCTCTAGGTTTCCCGTACATGTTATAGCTGTAGTAATATTCCCTTCAACCTGGAGAGGTGGGACCCATGGAATGGTTGCCATGCATTATTGCTTTAAAGGGTCTGCATTTGCTCACCCAATCTCACCAATCCTCTCAGTCCCAAGTGTCCAGCCTCATGCCACATCCAGCTGTCATCGTAGATAGGGTCATTCCAGGTTGCATCAGAGACCCTGAAGGAATTGTAAAGAATTTCCCTGTTTCTTTGTTCTGTTTTTGAAATTCCTTTTTAGAGTGGGTTTGAGCTGATTCTCGCTGCCATGTTTATGCCAGTCTAGACACACTTGATTCCCTTACGGAGACATATCAATACATAGGTTTTAAGATTCTTACTAGTCAGATCTATTCCTCTGCGGGAAATATGGGGTTTTGAGTCCCTTTCACTGAGGAAGGTGTAGGTCTTGTCTATTCCATAGTTGGTTTTTGGAACAGTACCTGTGCTTATATCAAACTCTGGTTTGATGCATCACCCCACCTCTCCTTCCCCCTTAAGCAGGCATAAGAGTGTTTTCTAAATGTGAGACTCTGTTCTCTTTGCTAACTCAGTTCATGTGTAGCCATGTTTACAGGATCTTCCTAAGTGATATCTTATGATAAGTTTCTTTTCCTGTGTGACTTCTTTCCCTTAGAATCATCGTACCTGAATCCACTCATTTTGCTGCTACCGGTCTTATGACATTGATTTCGTGGCTGAGGGATATTCCATCGTACGTAAGTTCCACAATGTTTGGAACCATTTTTATATTTCCTGGGATATTTCAGGTGTACCCAGGTTGAGGTTCTTGTAAGCAGTGCAGCCCTCAATTTGGGGGTGGCTCTGTCTTATGGATTTTCAGTTTTCCCAAGGCATATTCCCTAGACTGGAAGTGCCCGTGGCTCTGTAGCTCTGTTGTTTACTTGTTTTAGGGAACACAATGCACTCCTCCAGTGAGGCGGTTGGCAACTTACATCCCGCCCATCAGCATAACAAGGCTCCCTGTTCTCCAGGGCCTGTCTTGCCTTTCTGGTTTTTACACATTTTGTGGATGTCCCTTTTGACCGGTGGGAAGTGATACTTCTTTGTAGTGCAGATTTGCATTGCCCGCTTGCTTGCTTGGCCAAAAAGGGCGTATGCGTTTTCTCCTGAATATATTCAGGAGAAAACGCATACGCCCTTTTTGGCCAAGTGCATCATTGTCGAAGTTGTGCCCCTCTTCCTGTGCTTTACAGGCGATTCTAACGTACCTCTTGAAATCTGTTTCCTGCTATTCTGCCTCGCATTCAAGTCCGCCTCGTTGCCTTCCCTCAACAGATTTTTGGACGATAGTTGGCCTTGATTACTCTGCCAGTTTGTGAATTGCTGTGCCCCTGAGCTCCATTTTTCAACTCGTTTTTTTGTGAGCTGAACGCAAGTCCAAACATTTGGTTCAGGACCTATACTGGTTCCCGGTGGGTGGCTGAGACTTTGGTGAATTCTTCTTCCTGCCGGGAAATTAGAGTGACATGTGCCCATCCAAATGCCTAACAGCTACTCTCTCATTGGTTCTCCCTCTTCCCTTTCCTCCTCTGCCAAATGGGCAACCTGTGTGAACCAGGAGCTTAAAGGGGCTGTCTCTCCAAGTTGGGAGATTGATAGTAAAGCTGTTGGAAAGTCAAACCGGAGCACCAGGAGAGGGACTCTTCGTTGAGTTTTAGAAACCTGTCGTATTCACAGTGTGTCCATTCTCTAGGTTTCCCGTACATGTTATAGCTGTAGTAATATTCCCTTCAACCTGGAGAGGTGGGACCCATGGAATGGTTGCCATGCATTATTGCTTTAAAGGGTCTGCATTTGCTCACCCAATCTCACCAATCCTCTCAGTCCCAAGTGTCCAGCCTCATGCCACATCCAGCTGTCATCGTAGATAGGGTCATTCCAGGTTGCATCAGAGACCCTGAAGGAATTGTAAAGAATTTCCCTGTTTCTTTGTTCTGTTTTTGAAATTCCTTTTTAGAGTGGGTTTGAGCTGATTCTCGCTGCCATGTTTATGCCAGTCTAGACACACTTGATTCCCTTACGGAGACATATCAATACATAGGTTTTAAGATTCTTACTAGTCAGATCTATTCCTCTGCGGGAAATATGGGGTTTTGAGTCCCTTTCACTGAGGAAGGTGTAGGTCTTGTCTATTCCATAGTTGGTTTTTGGAACAGTACCTGTGCTTATATCAAACTCTGGTTTGATGCATCACCCCACCTCTCCTTCCCCCTTAAGCAGGCATAAGAGTGTTTTCTAAATGTGAGACTCTGTTCTCTTTGCTAACTCAGTTCATGTGTAGCCATGTTTACAGGATCTTCCTAAGTGATATCTTATGATAAGTTTCTTTTCCTGTGTGACTTCTTTCCCTTAGAATCATCGTACCTGAATCCACTCATTTTGCTGCTACCGGTCTTATGACATTGATTTCGTGGCTGAGGGATATTCCATCGTACGTAAGTTCCACAATGTTTGGAACCATTTTTATATTTCCTGGGATATTTCAGGTGTACCCAGGTTGAGGTTCTTGTAAGCAGTGCAGCCCTCAATTTGGGGGTGGCTCTGTCTTATGGATTTTCAGTTTTCCCAAGGTATATTCCCTAGACTGGAAGTGCCCTTGGCTCTGTAGCTCTGTTGTTTACTTGTTTTAGGGAACACAATGCACTCCTCCAGTGAGGCGGTTGGCAACTTACATCCCGCCCATCAGCATAACAAGGCTCCCTGTTCTCCAGGGCCTGTCTTGCCTTTCTGGTTTTTACACATTTTGTGGATGTCCCTTTTGACCGGTGGGAAGTGATACTTCTTTGTAGTGCAGATTTGCATTGCCCGCTTGCTTGCTTGGCCAAAAAGGGCGTATGCGTTTTCTCCTGAATATATTCAGGAGAAAACGCATACGCCCTTTTTGGCCAAGTGCATCATTGTCGAAGTTGTGCCCCTCTTCCTGTGCTTTACAGGCGATTCTAACGTACCTCTTGAAATCTGTTTCCTGCTATTCTGCCTCGCATTCAAGTCCGCCTCGTTGCCTTCCCTCAACAGATTTTTGGACGATAGTTGGCCTTGATTACTCTGCCAGTTTGTGAATTGCTGTGCCCCTGAGCTCCATTTTTCAACTCGTTTTTTTGTGAGCTGAACGCAAGTCCAAACATTTGGTTCAGGACCTATACTGGTTCCCGGTGGGTGGCTGAGACTTTGGTGAATTCTTCTTCCTGCCGGGAAATTAGAGTGACATGTGCCCATCCAAATGCCTAACAGCTACTCTCTCATTGGTTCTCCCTCTTCCCTTTCCTCCTCTGCCAAATGGGCAACCTGTGTGAACCAGGAGCTTAAAGGGGCTGTCTCTCCAAGTTGGGAGATTGATAGTAAAGCTGTTGGAAAGTCAAACCGGAGCACCAGGAGAGGGACTCTTCGTTGAGTTTTAGAAACCTGTCGTATTCACAGTGTGTCCATTCTCTAGGTTTCCCGTACATGTTATAGCTGTAGTAATATTCCCTTCAACCTGGAGAGGTGGGACCCATGGAATGGTTGCCATGCATTATTGCTTTAAAGGGTCTGCATTTGCTCACCCAATCTCACCAATCCTCTCAGTCCCAAGTGTCCAGCCTCATGCCACATCCAGCTGTCATCGTAGATAGGGTCATTCCAGGTTGCATCAGAGACCCTGAAGGAATTGTAAAGAATTTCCCTGTTTCTTTGTTCTGTTTTTGAAATTCCTTTTTAGAGTGGGTTTGAGCTGATTCTCGCTGCCATGTTTATGCCAGTCTAGACACACTTGATTCCCTTACGGAGACATATCAATACATAGGTTTTAAGATTCTTACTAGTCAGATCTATTCCTCTGCGGGAAATATGGGGTTTTGAGTCCCTTTCACTGAGGAAGGTGTAGGTCTTGTCTATTCCATAGTTGGTTTTTGGAACAGTACCTGTGCTTATATCAAACTCTGGTTTGATGCATCACCCCACCTCTCCTTCCCCCTTAAGCAGGCATAAGAGTGTTTTCTAAATGTGAGACTCTGTTCTCTTTGCTAACTCAGTTCATGTGTAGCCATGTTTACAGGATCTTCCTAAGTGATATCTTATGATAAGTTTCTTTTCCTGTGTGACTTCTTTCCCTTAGAATCATCGTACCTGAATCCACTCATTTTGCTGCTACCGGTCTTATGACATTGATTTCGTGGCTGAGGGATATTCCATCGTACGTAAGTTCCACAATGTTTGGAACCATTTTTATATTTCCTGGGATATTTCAGGTGTACCCAGGTTGAGGTTCTTGTAAGCAGTGCAGCCCTCAATTTGGGGGTGGCTCTGTCTTATGGATTTTCAGTTTTCCCAAGGTATATTCCCTAGACTGGAAGTGCCCTTGGCTCTGTAGCTCTGTTGTTTACTTGTTTTAGGGAACACAATGCACTCCTCCAGTGAGGCGGTTGGCAACTTACATCCCGCCCATCAGCATAACAAGGCTCCCTGTTCTCCAGGGCCTGTCTTGCCTTTCTGGTTTTTACACATTTTGTGGATGTCCCTTTTGACCGGTGGGAAGTGATACTTCTTTGTAGTGCAGATTTGCATTGCCCGCTTGCTTGCTTGGCCAAAAAGGGCGTATGCGTTTTCTCCTGAATATATTCAGGAGAAAACGCATACGCCCTTTTTGGCCAAGTGCATCATTGTCGAAGTTGTGCCCCTCTTCCTGTGCTTTACAGGCGATTCTAACGTACCTCTTGAAATCTGTTTCCTGCTATTCTGCCTCGCATTCAAGTCCGCCTCGTTGCCTTCCCTCAACAGATTTTTGGACGATAGTTGGCCTTGATTACTCTGCCAGTTTGTGAATTGCTGTGCCCCTGAGCTCCATTTTTCAACTCGTTTTTTTGTGAGCTGAACGCAAGTCCAAACATTTGGTTCAGGACCTATACTGGTTCCCGGTGGGTGGCTGAGACTTTGGTGAATTCTTCTTCCTGCCGGGAAATTAGAGTGACATGTGCCCATCCAAATGCCTAACAGCTACTCTCTCATTGGTTCTCCCTCTTCCCTTTCCTCCTCTGCCAAATGGGCAACCTGTGTGAACCAGGAGCTTAAAGGGGCTGTCTCTCCAAGTTGGGAGATTGATAGTAAAGCTGTTGGAAAGTCAAACCGGAGCACCAGGAGAGGGACTCTTCGTTGAGTTTTAGAAACCTGTCGTATTCTCAGTGTGTCCATTCTCTAGGTTTCCCGTACATGTTATAGCTGTAGTAATATTCCCTTCAACCTGGAGAGGTGGGACCCATGGAATGGTTGCCATCCATTATTGCTTTAAAGGGTCTGCATTTGCTCACCCAATCTCACCAATCCTCTCAGTCCCAAGTGTCCAGCCTCATGCCACATCCAGCTGTCATCGTAGATAGGGTCATTCCAGGTTGCATCAGAGACCCTGAAGGAATTGTAAAGAATTTCCCTGTTTCTTTGTTCTGTTTTTGAAATTCCTTTTTAGAGTGGGTTTGAGCTGATTCTCGCTGCCATGTTTATGCCAGTCTAGACACACTTGATTCCCTTACGGAGACATATCAATACATAGGTTTTAAGATTCTTACTAGTCAGATCTATTCCTCTGCGGGAAATATGGGGTTTTGAGTCCCTTTCACTGAGGAAGGTGTAGGTCTTGTCTATTCCATAGTTGGTTTTTGGAACAGTACCTGTGCTTATATCAAACTCTGGTTTGATGCATCACCCCACCTCTCCTTCCCCCTTAAGCAGGCATAAGAGTGTTTTCTAAATGTGAGACTCTGTTCTCTTTGCTAACTCAGTTCATGTGTAGCCATGTTTACAGGATCTTCCTAAGTGATATCTTATGATAAGTTTCTTTTCCTGTGTGACTTCTTTCCCTTAGAATCATCGTACCTGAATCCACTCATTTTGCTGCTACTGGTCTTATGACATTGATTTCGTGGCTGAGGGATATTCCATCGTACGTAAGTTCCACAATGTTTGGAACCATTTTTATATTTCCTGGGATATTTCAGGTGTACCCAGGTTGAGGTTCTTGTAAGCAGTGCAGCCCTCAATTTGGGGGTGGCTCTGTCTTATGGATTTTCAGTTTTCCCAAGGCATATTCCCTAGACTGGAAGTGCCCTTGGCTCTGTAGCTCTGTTGTTTACTTGTTTTAGGGAACACAATGCACTCCTCCAGTGAGGCGGTTGGCAACTTACATCCCGCCCATCAGCATAACAAGGCTCCCTGTTCTCCAGGGCCTGTCTTGCCTTTCTGGTTTTTACACATTTTGTGGATGTCCCTTTTGACCGGTGGGAAGTGATACTTCTTTGTAGTGCAGATTTGCATTGCCCGCTTGCTTGCTTGGCCAAAAAGGGCGTATGCGTTTTCTCCTGAATATATTCAGGAGAAAACGCATACGCCCTTTTTGGCCAAGTGCATCATTGTCGAAGTTGTGCCCCTCTTCCTGTGCTTTACAGGCGATTCTAACGTACCTCTTGAAATCTGTTTCCTGCTATTCTGCCTCGCATTCAAGTCCGCCTCGTTGCCTTCCCTCAACAGATTTTTGGACGATAGTTGGCCTTGATTACTCTGCCAGTTTGTGAATTGCTGTGCCCCTGAGCTCCATTTTTCAACTCGTTTTTTGTGAGCTGAACGCAAGTCCAAACATTTGGTTCAGGACCTATACTGGTTCCCGGTGGGTGGCTGAGACTTTGGTGAATTCTTCTTCCTGCCGGGAAATTAGAGTGACATGTGCCCATCCAAATGCCTAACAGCTACTCTCTCATTGGTTCTCCCTCTTCCCTTTCCTCCTCTGCCAAATGGGCAACCTGTGTGAACCAGGAGCTTAAAGGGGCTGTCTCTCCAAGTTGGGAGATTGATAGTAAAGCTGTTGGAAAGTCAAACCGGAGCACCAGGAGAGGGACTCTTCGTTGAGTTTTAGAAACCTGTCGTATTCACAGTGTGTCCATTCTCTAGGTTTCCCGTACATGTTATAGCTGTAGTAATATTCCCTTCAACCTGGAGAGGTGGGACCCATGGAATGGTTGCCATGCATTATTGCTTTAAAGGGTCTGCATTTGCTCACCCAATCTCACCAATCCTCTCAGTCCCAAGTGTCCAGCCTCATGCCACATCCAGCTGTCATCGTAGATAGGGTCATTCCAGGTTGCATCAGAGACCCTGAAGGAATTGTAAAGAATTTCCCTGTTTCTTTGTTCTGTTTTTGAAATTCCTTTTTAGAGTGGGTTTGAGCTGATTCTCGCTGCCATGTTTATGCCAGTCTAGACACACTTGATTCCCTTACGGAGACATATCAATACATAGGTTTTAAGATTCTTACTAGTCAGATCTATTCCTCTGCGGGAAATATGGGGTTTTGAGTCCCTTTCACTGAGGAAGGTGTAGGTCTTGTCTATTCCATAGTTGGTTTTTGGAACAGTACCTGTGCTTATATCAAACTCTGGTTTGATGCATCACCCCACCTCTCCTTCCCCCTTAAGCAGGCATAAGAGTGTTTTCTAAATGTGAGACTCTGTTCTCTTTGCTAACTCAGTTCATGTGTAGCCATGTTTACAGGATCTTCCTAAGTGATATCTTATGATAAGTTTCTTTTCCTGTGTGACTTCTTTCCCTTAGAATCATCGTACCTGAATCCACTCATTTTGCTGCTACTGGTCTTATGACATTGATTTCGTGGCTGAGGGATATTCCATCGTACGTAAGTTCCACAATGTTTGGAACCATTTTTATATTTCCTGGGATATTTCAGGTGTACCCAGGTTGAGGTTCTTGTAAGCAGTGCAGCCCTCAATTTGGGGGTGGCTCTGTCTTATGGATTTTCAGTTTTCCCAAGGCATATTCCCTAGACTGGAAGTGCCCTTGGCTCTGTAGCTCTGTTGTTTACTTGTTTTAGGGAACACAATGCACTCCTCCAGTGAGGCGGTTGGCAACTTACATCCCGCCCATCAGCATAACAAGGCTCCCTGTTCTCCAGGGCCTGTCTTGCCTTTCTGGTTTTTACACATTTTGTGGATGTCCCTTTTGACCGGTGGGAAGTGATACTTCTTTGTAGTGCAGATTTGCATTGCCCGCTTGCTTGCTTGGCCAAAAAGGGCGTATGCGTTTTCTCCTGAATATATTCAGGAGAAAACGCATACGCCCTTTTTGGCCAAGTGCATCATTGTCGAAGTTGTGCCCCTCTTCCTGTGCTTTACAGGCGATTCTAACGTACCTCTTGAAATCTGTTTCCTGCTATTCTGCCTCGCATTCAAGTCCGCCTCGTTGCCTTCCCTCAACAGATTTTTGGACGATAGTTGGCCTTGATTACTCTGCCAGTTTGTGAATTGCTGTGCCCCTGAGCTCCATTTTTCAACTCGTTTTTTGTGAGCTGAACGCAAGTCCAAACATTTGGTTCAGGACCTATACTGGTTCCCGGTGGGTGGCTGAGACTTTGGTGAATTCTTCTTCCTGCCGGGAAATTAGAGTGACATGTGCCCATCCAAATGCCTAACAGCTACTCTCTCATTGGTTCTCCCTCTTCCCTTTCCTCCTCTGCCAAATGGGCAACCTGTGTGAACCAGGAGCTTAAAGGGGCTGTCTCTCCAAGTTGGGAGATTGATAGTAAAGCTGTTGGAAAGTCAAACCGGAGCACCAGGAGAGGGACTCTTCGTTGAGTTTTAGAAACCTGTCGTATTCACAGTGTGTCCATTCTCTAGGTTTCCCGTACATGTTATAGCTGTAGTAATATTCCCTTCAACCTGGAGAGGTGGGACCCATGGAATGGTTGCCATGCATTATTGCTTTAAAGGGTCTGCATTTGCTCACCCAATCTCACCAATCCTCTCAGTCCCAAGTGTCCAGCCTCATGCCACATCCAGCTGTCATCGTAGATAGGGTCATTCCAGGTTGCATCAGAGACCCTGAAGGAATTGTAAAGAATTTCCCTGTTTCTTTGTTCTGTTTTTGAAATTCCTTTTTAGAGTGGGTTTGAGCTGATTCTCGCTGCCATGTTTATGCCAGTCTAGACACACTTGATTCCCTTACGGAGACATATCAATACATAGGTTTTAAGATTCTTACTAGTCAGATCTATTCCTCTGCGGGAAATATGGGGTTTTGAGTCCCTTTCACTGAGGAAGGTGTAGGTCTTGTCTATTCCATAGTTGGTTTTTGGAACAGTACCTGTGCTTATATCAAACTCTGGTTTGATGCATCACCCCACCTCTCCTTCCCCCTTAAGCAGGCATAAGAGTGTTTTCTAAATGTGAGACTCTGTTCTCTTTGCTAACTCAGTTCATGTGTAGCCATGTTTACAGGATCTTCCTAAGTGATATCTTATGATAAGTTTCTTTTCCTGTGTGACTTCTTTCCCTTAGAATCATCGTACCTGAATCCACTCATTTTGCTGCTACCGGTCTTATGACATTGATTTCGTGGCTGAGGGATATTCCATCGTACGTAAGTTCCACAATGTTTGGAACCATTTTTATATTTCCTGGGATATTTCAGGTGTACCCAGGTTGAGGTTCTTGTAAGCAGTGCAGCCCTCAATTTGGGGGTGGCTCTGTCTTATGGATTTTCAGTTTTCCCAAGGTATATTCCCTAGACTGGAAGTGCCCTTGGCTCTGTAGCTCTGTTGTTTACTTGTTTTAGGGAACACAATGCACTCCTCCAGTGAGGCGGTTGGCAACTTACATCCCGCCCATCAGCATAACAAGGCTCCCTGTTCTCCAGGGCCTGTCTTGCCTTTCTGGTTTTTACACATTTTGTGGATGTCCCTTTTGACCGGTGGGAAGTGATACTTCTTTGTAGTGCAGATTTGCATTGCCCGCTTGCTTGCTTGGCCAAAAAGGGCGTATGCGTTTTCTCCTGAATATATTCAGGAGAAAACGCATACGCCCTTTTTGGCCAAGTGCATCATTGTCGAAGTTGTGCCCCTCTTCCTGTGCTTTACAGGCGATTCTAACGTACCTCTTGAAATCTGTTTCCTGCTATTCTGCCTCGCATTCAAGTCCGCCTCGTTGCCTTCCCTCAACAGATTTTTGGACGATAGTTGGCCTTGATTACTCTGCCAGTTTGTGAATTGCTGTGCCCCTGAGCTCCATTTTTCAACTCGTTTTTTTGTGAGCTGAACGCAAGTCCAAACATTTGGTTCAGGACCTATACTGGTTCCCGGTGGGTGGCTGAGACTTTGGTGAATTCTTCTTCCTGCCGGGAAATTAGAGTGACATGTGCCCATCCAAATGCCTAACAGCTACTCTCTCATTGGTTCTCCCTCTTCCCTTTCCTCCTCTGCCAAATGGGCAACCTGTGTGAACCAGGAGCTTAAAGGGGCTGTCTCTCCAAGTTGGGAGATTGATAGTAAAGCTGTTGGAAAGTCAAACCGGAGCACCAGGAGAGGGACTCTTCGTTGAGTTTTAGAAACCTGTCGTATTCACAGTGTGTCCATTCTCTAGGTTTCCCGTACATGTTATAGCTGTAGTAATATTCCCTTCAACCTGGAGAGGTGGGACCCATGGAATGGTTGCCATGCATTATTGCTTTAAAGGGTCTGCATTTGCTCACCCAATCTCACCAATCCTCTCAGTCCCAAGTGTCCAGCCTCATGCCACATCCAGCTGTCATCGTAGATAGGGTCATTCCAGGTTGCATCAGAGACCCTGAAGGAATTGTAAAGAATTTCCCTGTTTCTTTGTTCTGTTTTTGAAATTCCTTTTTAGAGTGGGTTTGAGCTGATTCTCGCTGCCATGTTTATGCCAGTCTAGACACACTTGATTCCCTTACGGAGACATATCAATACATAGGTTTTAAGATTCTTACTAGTCAGATCTATTCCTCTGCGGGAAATATGGGGTTTTGAGTCCCTTTCACTGAGGAAGGTGTAGGTCTTGTCTATTCCATAGTTGGTTTTTGGAACAGTACCTGTGCTTATATCAAACTCTGGTTTGATGCATCACCCCACCTCTCCTTCCCCCTTAAGCAGGCATAAGAGTGTTTTCTAAATGTGAGACTCTGTTCTCTTTGCTAACTCAGTTCATGTGTAGCCATGTTTACAGGATCTTCCTAAGTGATATCTTATGATAAGTTTCTTTTCCTGTGTGACTTCTTTCCCTTAGAATCATCGTACCTGAATCCACTCATTTTGCTGCTACCGGTCTTATGACATTGATTTCGTGGCTGAGGGATATTCCATCGTACGTAAGTTCCACAATGTTTGGAACCATTTTTATATTTCCTGGGATATTTCAGGTGTACCCAGGTTGAGGTTCTTGTAAGCAGTGCAGCCCTCAATTTGGGGGTGGCTCTGTCTTATGGATTTTCAGTTTTCCCAAGGCATATTCCCTAGACTGGAAGTGCCCGTGGCTCTGTAGCTCTGTTGTTTACTTGTTTTACGGAACACAATGCACTCCTCCAGTGAGGCGGTTGGCAACTTACATCCCGCCCATCAGCATAACAAGGCTCCCTGTTCTCCAGGGCCTGTCTTGCCTTTCTGGTTTTTACACATTTTGTGGATGTCCCTTTTGACCGGTGGGAAGTGATACTTCTTTGTAGTGCAGATTTGCATTGCCCGCTTGCTTGCTTGGCCAAAAAGGGCGTATGCGTTTTCTCCTGAATATATTCAGGAGAAAACGCATACGCCCTTTTTGGCCAAGTGCATCATTGTCGAAGTTGTGCCCCTCTTCCTGTGCTTTACAGGCGATTCTAACGTACCTCTTGAAATCTGTTTCCTGCTATTCTGCCTCGCATTCAAGTCCGCCTCGTTGCCTTCCCTCAACAGATTTTTGGACGATAGTTGGCCTTGATTACTCTGCCAGTTTGTGAATTGCTGTGCCCCTGAGCTCCATTTTTCAACTCGTTTTTTGTGAGCTGAACGCAAGTCCAAACATTTGGTTCAGGACCTATACTGGTTCCCGGTGGGTGGCTGAGACTTTGGTGAATTCTTCTTCCTGCCGGGAAATTAGAGTGACATGTGCCCATCCAAATGCCTAACAGCTACTCTCTCATTGGTTCTCCCTCTTCCCTTTCCTCCTCTGCCAAATGGGCAACCTGTGTGAACCAGGAGCTTAAAGGGGCTGTCTCTCCAAGTTGGGAGATTGATAGTAAAGCTGTTGGAAAGTCAAACCGGAGCACCAGGAGAGGGACTCTTCGTTGAGTTTTAGAAACCTGTCGTATTCACAGTGTGTCCATTCTCTAGGTTTCCCGTACATGTTATAGCTGTAGTAATATTCCCTTCAACCTGGAGAGGTGGGACCCATGGAATGGTTGCCATGCATTATTGCTTTAAAGGGTCTGCATTTGCTCACCCAATCTCACCAATCCTCTCAGTCCCAAGTGTCCAGCCTCATGCCACATCCAGCTGTCATCGTAGATAGGGTCATTCCAGGTTGCATCAGAGACCCTGAAGGAATTGTAAAGAATTTCCCTGTTTCTTTGTTCTGTTTTTGAAATTCCTTTTTAGAGTGGGTTTGAGCTGATTCTCGCTGCCATGTTTATGCCAGTCTAGACACACTTGATTCCCTTACGGAGACATATCAATACATAGGTTTTAAGATTCTTACTAGTCAGATCTATTCCTCTGCGGGAAATATGGGGTTTTGAGTCCCTTTCACTGAGGAAGGTGTAGGTCTTGTCTATTCCATAGTTGGTTTTTGGAACAGTACCTGTGCTTATATCAAACTCTGGTTTGATGCATCACCCCACCTCTCCTTCCCCCTTAAGCAGGCATAAGAGTGTTTTCTAAATGTGAGACTCTGTTCTCTTTGCTAACTCAGTTCATGTGTAGCCATGTTTACAGGATCTTCCTAAGTGATATCTTATGATAAGTTTCTTTTCCTGTGTGACTTCTTTCCCTTAGAATCATCGTACCTGAATCCACTCATTTTGCTGCTACTGGTCTTATGACATTGACTTCGTGGCTGAGGGATATTCCATCGTACGTAAGTTCCACAATGTTTGGAACCATTTTTATATTTCCTGGGATATTTCAGGTGTACCCAGGTTGAGGTTCTTGTAAGCAGTGCAGCCCTCAATTTGGGGGTGGCTCTGTCTTATGGATTTTCAGTTTTCCCAAGGCATATTCCCTAGACTGGAAGTGCCCGTGGCTCTGTAGCTCTGTTGTTTACTTGTTTTAGGGAACACAATGCACTCCTCCAGTGAGGCGGTTGGCAACTTACATCCCGCCCATCAGCATAACAAGGCTCCCTGTTCTCCAGGGCCTGTCTTGCCTTTCTGGTTTTTACACATTTTGTGGATGTCCCTTTTGACCGGTGGGAAGTGATACTTCTTTGTAGTGCAGATTTGCATTGCCCGCTTGCTTGCTTGGCCAAAAAGGGCGTATGCGTTTTCTCCTGAACGCATACGCCCTTTTTGGCCAAGTGCATCATTGTCGAAGTTGTGCCCCTCTTCCTGTGCTTTACAGGCGATTCTAACGTACCTCTTGAAATCTGTTTCCTGCTATTCTGCCTCGCATTCAAGTCCGCCTCGTTGCCTTCCCTCAACAGATTTTTGGACGATAGTTGGCCTTGATTACTCTGCCAGTTTGTGAATTGCTGTGCCCCTGAGCTCCATTTTTCAACTCGTTTTTTGTGAGCTGAACGCAAGTCCAAACATTTGGTTCAGGACCTATACTGGTTCCCGGTGGGTGGCTGAGACTTTGGTGAATTCTTCTTCCTGCCGGGAAATTAGAGTGACATGTGCCCATCCAAATGCCTAACAGCTACTCTCTCATTGGTTCTCCCTCTTCCCTTTCCTCCTCTGCCAAATGGGCAACCTGTGTGAACCAGGAGCTTAAAGGGGCTGTCTCTCCAAGTTGGGAGATTGATAGTAAAGCTGTTGGAAAGTCAAACCGGAGCACCAGGAGAGGGACTCTTCGTTGAGTTTTAGAAACCTGTCGTATTCACAGTGTGTCCATTCTCTAGGTTTCCCGTACATGTTATAGCTGTAGTAATATTCCCTTCAACCTGGAGAGGTGGGACCCATGGAATGGTTGCCATGCATTATTGCTTTAAAGGGTCTGCATTTGCTCACCCAATCTCACCAATCCTCTCAGTCCCAAGTGTCCAGCCTCATGCCACATCCAGCTGTCATCGTAGATAGGGTCATTCCAGGTTGCATCAGAGACCCTGAAGGAATTGTAAAGAATTTCCCTGTTTCTTTGTTCTGTTTTTGAAATTCCTTTTTAGAGTGGGTTTGAGCTGATTCTCGCTGCCATGTTTATGCCAGTCTAGACACACTTGATTCCCTTACGGAGACATATCAATACATAGGTTTTAAGATTCTTACTAGTCAGATCTATTCCTCTGCGGGAAATATGGGGTTTTGAGTCCCTTTCACTGAGGAAGGTGTAGGTCTTGTCTATTCCATAGTTGGTTTTTGGAACAGTACCTGTGCTTATATCAAACTCTGGTTTGATGCATCACCCCACCTCTCCTTCCCCCTTAAGCAGGCATAAGAGTGTTTTCTAAATGTGAGACTCTGTTCTCTTTGCTAACTCAGTTCATGTGTAGCCATGTTTACAGGATCTTCCTAAGTGATATCTTATGATAAGTTTCTTTTCCTGTGTGACTTCTTTCCCTTAGAATCATCGTACCTGAATCCACTCATTTTGCTGCTACCGGTCTTATGACATTGATTTCGTGGCTGAGGGATATTCCATCGTACGTAAGTTCCACAATGTTTGGAACCATTTTTATATTTCCTGGGATATTTCAGGTGTACCCAGGTTGAGGTTCTTGTAAGCAGTGCAGCCCTCAATTTGGGGGTGGCTCTGTCTTATGGATTTTCAGTTTTCCCAAGGTATATTCCCTAGACTGGAAGTGCCCTTGGCTCTGTAGCTCTGTTGTTTACTTGTTTTAGGGAACACAATGCACTCCTCCAGTGAGGCGGTTGGCAACTTACATCCCGCCCATCAGCATAACAAGGCTCCCTGTTCTCCGGGGCCTGTCTTGCCTTTCTGGTTTTTACACATTTTGTGGATGTCCCTTTTGACCGGTGGGAAGTGATACTTCTTTGTAGTGCAGATTTGCATTGCCCGCTTGCTTGCTTGGCCAAAAAGGGCGTATGCGTTTTCTCCTGAATATATTCAGGAGAAAACGCATACGCCCTTTTTGGCCAAGTGCATCATTGTCGAAGTTGTGCCCCTCTTCCTGTGCTTTACAGGCGATTCTAACGTACCTCTTGAAATCTGTTTCCTGCTATTCTGCCTCGCATTCAAGTCCGCCTCGTTGCCTTCCCTCAACAGATTTTTGGACGATAGTTGGCCTTGATTACTCTGCCAGTTTGTGAATTGCTGTGCCCCTGAGCTCCATTTTTCAACTCGTTTTTTGTGAGCTGAACGCAAGTCCAAACATTTGGTTCAGGACCTATACTGGTTCCCGGTGGGTGGCTGAGACTTTGGTGAATTCTTCTTCCTGCCGGGAAATTAGAGTGACATGTGCCCATCCAAATGCCTAACAGCTACTCTCTCATTGGTTCTCCCTCTTCCCTTTCCTCCTCTGCCAAATGGGCAACCTGTGTGAACCAGGAGCTTAAAGGGGCTGTCTCTCCAAGTTGGGAGATTGATAGTAAAGCTGTTGGAAAGTCAAACCGGAGCACCAGGAGAGGGACTCTTCGTTGAGTTTTAGAAACCTGTCGTATTCACAGTGTGTCCATTCTCTAGGTTTCCCGTACATGTTATAGCTGTAGTAATATTCCCTTCAACCTGGAGAGGTGGGACCCATGGAATGGTTGCCATGCATTATTGCTTTAAAGGGTCTGCATTTGCTCACCCAATCTCACCAATCCTCTCAGTCCCAAGTGTCCAGCCTCATGCCACATCCAGCTGTCATCGTAGATAGGGTCATTCCAGGTTGCATCAGAGACCCTGAAGGAATTGTAAAGAATTTCCCTGTTTCTTTGTTCTGTTTTTGAAATTCCTTTTTAGAGTGGGTTTGAGCTGATTCTCGCTGCCATGTTTATGCCAGTCTAGACACACTTGATTCCCTTACGGAGACATATCAATACATAGGTTTTAAGATTCTTACTAGTCAGATCTATTCCTCTGCGGGAAATATGGGGTTTTGAGTCCCTTTCACTGAGGAAGGTGTAGGTCTTGTCTATTCCATAGTTGGTTTTTGGAACAGTACCTGTGCTTATATCAAACTCTGGTTTGATGCATCACCCCACCTCTCCTTCCCCCTTAAGCAGGCATAAGAGTGTTTTCTAAATGTGAGACTCTGTTCTCTTTGCTAACTCAGTTCATGTGTAGCCATGTTTACAGGATCTTCCTAAGTGATATCTTATGATAAGTTTCTTTTCCTGTGTGACTTCTTTCCCTTAGAATCATCGTACCTGAATCCACTCATTTTGCTGCTACTGGTCTTATGACATTGACTTCGTGGCTGAGGGATATTCCATCGTACGTAAGTTCCACAATGTTTGGAACCATTTTTATATTTCCTGGGATATTTCAGGTGTACCCAGGTTGAGGTTCTTGTAAGCAGTGCAGCCCTCAATTTGGGGGTGGCTCTGTCTTATGGATTTTCAGTTTTCCCAAGGCATATTCCCTAGACTGGAAGTGCCCTTGGCTCTGTAGCTCTGTTGTTTACTTGTTTTAGGGAACACAATGCACTCCTCCAGTGAGGCGGTTGGCAACTTACATCCCGCCCATCAGCATAACAGGGCTCCCTGTTCTCCAGGGCCTGTCTTGCCTTTCTGGTTTTTACACATTTTGTGGATGTCCCTTTTGACCGGTGGGAAGTGATACTTCTTTGTAGTGCAGATTTGCATTGCCCGCTTGCTTGCTTGGCCAAAAAGGGCGTATGCGTTTTCTCCTGAATATATTCAGGAGAAAACGCATACGCCCTTTTTGGCCAAGTGCATCATTGTCGAAGTTGTGCCCCTCTTCCTGTGCTTTACAGGCGATTCTAACGTACCTCTTGAAATCTGTTTCCTGCTATTCTGCCTCGCATTCAAGTCCGCCTCGTTGCCTTCCCTCAACAGATTTTTGGACGATAGTTGGCCTTGATTACTCTGCCAGTTTGTGAATTGCTGTGCCCCTGAGCTCCATTTTTCAACTCGTTTTTTGTGAGCTGAACGCAAGTCCAAACATTTGGTTCAGGACCTATACTGGTTCCCGGTGGGTGGCTGAGACTTTGGTGAATTCTTCTTCCTGCCGGGAAATTAGAGTGACATGTGCCCATCCAAATGCCTAACAGCTACTCTCTCATTGGTTCTCCCTCTTCCCTTTCCTCCTCTGCCAAATGGGCAACCTGTGTGAACCAGGAGCTTAAAGGGGCTGTCTCTCCAAGTTGGGAGATTGATAGTAAAGCTGTTGGAAAGTCAAACCGGAGCACCAGGAGAGGGACTCTTCGTTGAGTTTTAGAAACCTGTCGTATTCACAGTGTGTCCATTCTCTAGGTTTCCCGTACATGTTATAGCTGTAGTAATATTCCCTTCAACCTGGAGAGGTGGGACCCATGGAATGGTTGCCATGCATTATTGCTTTAAAGGGTCTGCATTTGCTCACCCAATCTCACCAATCCTCTCAGTCCCAAGTGTCCAGCCTCATGCCACATCCAGCTGTCATCGTAGATAGGGTCATTCCAGGTTGCATCAGAGACCCTGAAGGAATTGTAAAGAATTTCCCTGTTTCTTTGTTCTGTTTTTGAAATTCCTTTTTAGAGTGGGTTTGAGCTGATTCTCGCTGCCATGTTTATGCCAGTCTAGACACACTTGATTCCCTTACGGAGACATATCAATACATAGGTTTTAAGATTCTTACTAGTCAGATCTATTCCTCTGCGGGAAATATGGGGTTTTGAGTCCCTTTCACTGAGGAAGGTGTAGGTCTTGTCTATTCCATAGTTGGTTTTTGGAACAGTACCTGTGCTTATATCAAACTCTGGTTTGATGCATCACCCCACCTCTCCTTCCCCCTTAAGCAGGCATAAGAGTGTTTTCTAAATGTGAGACTCTGTTCTCTTTGCTAACTCAGTTCATGTGTAGCCATGTTTACAGGATCTTCCTAAGTGATATCTTATGATAAGTTTCTTTTCCTGTGTGACTTCTTTCCCTTAGAATCATCGTACCTGAATCCACTCATTTTGCTGCTACCGGTCTTATGACATTGATTTCGTGGCTGAGGGATATTCCATCGTACGTAAGTTCCACAATGTTTGGAACCATTTTTATATTTCCTGGGATATTTCAGGTGTACCCAGGTTGAGGTTCTTGTAAGCAGTGCAGCCCTCAATTTGGGGGTGGCTCTGTCTTATGGATTTTCAGTTTTCCCAAGGTATATTCCCTAGACTGGAAGTGCCCTTGGCTCTGTAGCTCTGTTGTTTACTTGTTTTAGGGAACACAATGCACTCCTCCAGTGAGGCGGTTGGCAACTTACATCCCGCCCATCAGCATAACAAGGCTCCCTGTTCTCCGGGGCCTGTCTTGCCTTTCTGGTTTTTACACATTTTGTGGATGTCCCTTTTGACCGGTGGGAAGTGATACTTCTTTGTAGTGCAGATTTGCATTGCCCGCTTGCTTGCTTGGCCAAAAAGGGCGTATGCGTTTTCTCCTGAATATATTCAGGAGAAAACGCATACGCCCTTTTTGGCCAAGTGCATCATTGTCGAAGTTGTGCCCCTCTTCCTGTGCTTTACAGGCGATTCTAACGTACCTCTTGAAATCTGTTTCCTGCTATTCTGCCTCGCATTCAAGTCCGCCTCGTTGCCTTCCCTCAACAGATTTTTGGACGATAGTTGGCCTTGATTACTCTGCCAGTTTGTGAATTGCTGTGCCCCTGAGCTCCATTTTTCAACTCGTTTTTTGTGAGCTGAACGCAAGTCCAAACATTTGGTTCAGGACCTATACTGGTTCCCGGTGGGTGGCTGAGACTTTGGTGAATTCTTCTTCCTGCCGGGAAATTAGAGTGACATGTGCCCATCCAAATGCCTAACAGCTACTCTCTCATTGGTTCTCCCTCTTCCCTTTCCTCCTCTGCCAAATGGGCAACCTGTGTGAACCAGGAGCTTAAAGGGGCTGTCTCTCCAAGTTGGGAGATTGATAGTAAAGCTGTTGGAAAGTCAAACCGGAGCACCAGGAGAGGGACTCTTCGTTGAGTTTTAGAAACCTGTCGTATTCACAGTGTGTCCATTCTCTAGGTTTCCCGTACATGTTATAGCTGTAGTAATATTCCCTTCAACCTGGAGAGGTGGGACCCATGGAATGGTTGCCATGCATTATTGCTTTAAAGGGTCTGCATTTGCTCACCCAATCTCACCAATCCTCTCAGTCCCAAGTGTCCAGCCTCATGCCACATCCAGCTGTCATCGTAGATAGGGTCATTCCAGGTTGCATCAGAGACCCTGAAGGAATTGTAAAGAATTTCCCTGTTTCTTTGTTCTGTTTTTGAAATTCCTTTTTAGAGTGGGTTTGAGCTGATTCTCGCTGCCATGTTTATGCCAGTCTAGACACACTTGATTCCCTTACGGAGACATATCAATACATAGGTTTTAAGATTCTTACTAGTCAGATCTATTCCTCTGCGGGAAATATGGGGTTTTGAGTCCCTTTCACTGAGGAAGGTGTAGGTCTTGTCTATTCCATAGTTGGTTTTTGGAACAGTACCTGTGCTTATATCAAACTCTGGTTTGATGCATCACCCCACCTCTCCTTCCCCCTTAAGCAGGCATAAGAGTGTTTTCTAAATGTGAGACTCTGTTCTCTTTGCTAACTCAGTTCATGTGTAGCCATGTTTACAGGATCTTCCTAAGTGATATCTTATGATAAGTTTCTTTTCCTGTGTGACTTCTTTCCCTTAGAATCATCGTACCTGAATCCACTCATTTTGCTGCTACCGGTCTTATGACATTGATTTCGTGGCTGAGGGATATTCCATCGTACGTAAGTTCCACAATGTTTGGAACCATTTTTATATTTCCTGGGATATTTCAGGTGTACCCAGGTTGAGGTTCTTGTAAGCAGTGCAGCCCTCAATTTGGGGGTGGCTCTGTCTTATGGATTTTCAGTTTTCCCAAGGCATATTCCCTAGACTGGAAGTGCCCTTGGCTCTGTAGCTCTGTTGTTTACTTGTTTTAGGGAACACAATGCACTCCTCCAGTGAGGCGGTTGGCAACTTACATCCCGCCCATCAGCATAACAAGGCTCCCTGTTCTCCAGGGCCTGTCTTGCCTTTCTGGTTTTTACACATTTTGTGGATGTCCCTTTTGACCGGTGGGAAGTGATACTTCTTTGTAGTGCAGATTTGCATTGCCCGCTTGCTTGCTTGGCCAAAAAGGGCGTATGCGTTTTCTCCTGAATATATTCAGGAGAAAACGCATACGCCCTTTTTGGCCAAGTGCATCATTGTCGAAGTTGTGCCCCTCTTCCTGTGCTTTACAGGCGATTCTAACGTACCTCTTGAAATCTGTTTCCTGCTATTCTGCCTCGCATTCAAGTCCGCCTCGTTGCCTTCCCTCAACAGATTTTTGGACGATAGTTGGCCTTGATTACTCTGCCAGTTTGTGAATTGCTGTGCCCCTGAGCTCCATTTTTCAACTCGTTTTTTGTGAGCTGAACGCAAGTCCAAACATTTGGTTCAGGACCTATACTGGTTCCCGGTGGGTGGCTGAGACTTTGGTGAATTCTTCTTCCTGCCGGGAAATTAGAGTGACATGTGCCCATCCAAATGCCTAACAGCTACTCTCTCATTGGTTCTCCCTCTTCCCTTTCCTCCTCTGCCAAATGGGCAACCTGTGTGAACCAGGAGCTTAAAGGGGCTGTCTCTCCAAGTTGGGAGATTGATAGTAAAGCTGTTGGAAAGTCAAACCGGAGCACCAGGAGAGGGACTCTTCGTTGAGTTTTAGAAACCTGTCGTATTCACAGTGTGTCCATTCTCTAGGTTTCCCGTACATGTTATAGCTGTAGTAATATTCCCTTCAACCTGGAGAGGTGGGACCCATGGAATGGTTGCCATGCATTATTGCTTTAAAGGGTCTGCATTTGCTCACCCAATCTCACCAATCCTCTCAGTCCCAAGTGTCCAGCCTCATGCCACATCCAGCTGTCATCGTAGATAGGGTCATTCCAGGTTGCATCAGAGACCCTGAAGGAATTGTAAAGAATTTCCCTGTTTCTTTGTTCTGTTTTTGAAATTCCTTTTTAGAGTGGGTTTGAGCTGATTCTCGCTGCCATGTTTATGCCAGTCTAGACACACTTGATTCCCTTACGGAGACATATCAATACATAGGTTTTAAGATTCTTACTAGTCAGATCTATTCCTCTGCGGGAAATATGGGGTTTTGAGTCCCTTTCACTGAGGAAGGTGTAGGTCTTGTCTATTCCATAGTTGGTTTTTGGAACAGTACCTGTGCTTATATCAAACTCTGGTTTGATGCATCACCCCACCTCTCCTTCCCCCTTAAGCAGGCATAAGAGTGTTTTCTAAATGTGAGACTCTGTTCTCTTTGCTAACTCAGTTCATGTGTAGCCATGTTTACAGGATCTTCCTAAGTGATATCTTATGATAAGTTTCTTTTCCTGTGTGACTTCTTTCCCTTAGAATCATCGTACCTGAATCCACTCATTTTGCTGCTACTGGTCTTATGACATTGACTTCGTGGCTGAGGGATATTCCATCGTACGTAAGTTCCACAATGTTTGGAACCATTTTTATATTTCCTGGGATATTTCAGGTGTACCCAGGTTGAGGTTCTTGTAAGCAGTGCAGCCCTCAATTTGGGGGTGGCTCTGTCTTATGGATTTTCAGTTTTCCCAAGGCATATTCCCTAGACTGGAAGTGCCCGTGGCTCTGTAGCTCTGTTGTTTACTTGTTTTAGGGAACACAATGCACTCCTCCAGTGAGGCGGTTGGCAACTTACATCCCGCCCATCAGCATAACAAGGCTCCCTGTTCTCCAGGGCCTGTCTTGCCTTTCTGGTTTTTACACATTTTGTGGATGTCCCTTTTGACCGGTGGGAAGTGATACTTCTTTGTAGTGCAGATTTGCATTGCCCGCTTGCTTGCTTGGCCAAAAAGGGCGTATGCGTTTTCTCCTGAATATATTCAGGAGAAAACGCATACGCCCTTTTTGGCCAAGTGCATCATTGTCGAAGTTGTGCCCCTCTTCCTGTGCTTTACAGGCGATTCTAACGTACCTCTTGAAATCTGTTTCCTGCTATTCTGCCTCGCATTCAAGTCCGCCTCGTTGCCTTCCCTCAACAGATTTTTGGACGATAGTTGGCCTTGATTACTCTGCCAGTTTGTGAATTGCTGTGCCCCTGAGCTCCATTTTTCAACTCGTTTTTTGTGAGCTGAACGCAAGTCCAAACATTTGGTTCAGGACCTATACTGGTTCCCGGTGGGTGGCTGAGACTTTGGTGAATTCTTCTTCCTGCCGGGAAATTAGAGTGACATGTGCCCATCCAAATGCCTAACAGCTACTCTCTCATTGGTTCTCCCTCTTCCCTTTCCTCCTCTGCCAAATGGGCAACCTGTGTGAACCAGGAGCTTAAAGGGGCTGTCTCTCCAAGTTGGGAGATTGATAGTAAAGCTGTTGGAAAGTCAAACCGGAGCACCAGGAGAGGGACTCTTCGTTGAGTTTTAGAAACCTGTCGTATTCACAGTGTGTCCATTCTCTAGGTTTCCCGTACATGTTATAGCTGTAGTAATATTCCCTTCAACCTGGAGAGGTGGGACCCATGGAATGGTTGCCATGCATTATTGCTTTAAAGGGTCTGCATTTGCTCACCCAATCTCACCAATCCTCTCAGTCCCAAGTGTCCAGCCTCATGCCACATCCAGCTGTCATCGTAGATAGGGTCATTCCAGGTTGCATCAGAGACCCTGAAGGAATTGTAAAGAATTTCCCTGTTTCTTTGTTCTGTTTTTGAAATTCCTTTTTAGAGTGGGTTTGAGCTGATTCTCGCTGCCATGTTTATGCCAGTCTAGACACACTTGATTCCCTTACGGAGACATATCAATACATAGGTTTTAAGATTCTTACTAGTCAGATCTATTCCTCTGCGGGAAATATGGGGTTTTGAGTCCCTTTCACTGAGGAAGGTGTAGGTCTTGTCTATTCCATAGTTGGTTTTTGGAACAGTACCTGTGCTTATATCAAACTCTGGTTTGATGCATCACCCCACCTCTCCTTCCCCCTTAAGCAGGCATAAGAGTGTTTTCTAAATGTGAGACTCTGTTCTCTTTGCTAACTCAGTTCATGTGTAGCCATGTTTACAGGATCTTCCTAAGTGATATCTTATGATAAGTTTCTTTTCCTGTGTGACTTCTTTCCCTTAGAATCATCGTACCTGAATCCACTCATTTTGCTGCTACCGGTCTTATGACATTGATTTCGTGGCTGAGGGATATTCCATCGTACGTAAGTTCCACAATGTTTGGAACCATTTTTATATTTCCTGGGATATTTCAGGTGTACCCAGGTTGAGGTTCTTGTAAGCAGTGCAGCCCTCAATTTGGGGGTGGCTCTGTCTTATGGATTTTCAGTTTTCCCAAGGTATATTCCCTAGACTGGAAGTGCCCTTGGCTCTGTAGCTCTGTTGTTTACTTGTTTTAGGGAACACAATGCACTCCTCCAGTGAGGCGGTTGGCAACTTACATCCCGCCCATCAGCATAACAAGGCTCCCTGTTCTCCGGGGCCTGTCTTGCCTTTCTGGTTTTTACACATTTTGTGGATGTCCCTTTTGACCGGTGGGAAGTGATACTTCTTTGTAGTGCAGATTTGCATTGCCCGCTTGCTTGCTTGGCCAAAAAGGGCGTATGCGTTTTCTCCTGAATATATTCAGGAGAAAACGCATACGCCCTTTTTGGCCAAGTGCATCATTGTCGAAGTTGTGCCCCTCTTCCTGTGCTTTACAGGCGATTCTAACGTACCTCTTGAAATCTGTTTCCTGCTATTCTGCCTCGCATTCAAGTCCGCCTCGTTGCCTTCCCTCAACAGATTTTTGGACGATAGTTGGCCTTGATTACTCTGCCAGTTTGTGAATTGCTGTGCCCCTGAGCTCCATTTTTCAACTCGTTTTTTGTGAGCTGAACGCAAGTCCAAACATTTGGTTCAGGACCTATACTGGTTCCCGGTGGGTGGCTGAGACTTTGGTGAATTCTTCTTCCTGCCGGGAAATTAGAGTGACATGTGCCCATCCAAATGCCTAACAGCTACTCTCTCATTGGTTCTCCCTCTTCCCTTTCCTCCTCTGCCAAATGGGCAACCTGTGTGAACCAGGAGCTTAAAGGGGCTGTCTCTCCAAGTTGGGAGATTGATAGTAAAGCTGTTGGAAAGTCAAACCGGAGCACCAGGAGAGGGACTCTTCGTTGAGTTTTAGAAACCTGTCGTATTCACAGTGTGTCCATTCTCTAGGTTTCCCGTACATGTTATAGCTGTAGTAATATTCCCTTCAACCTGGAGAGGTGGGACCCATGGAATGGTTGCCATGCATTATTGCTTTAAAGGGTCTGCATTTGCTCACCCAATCTCACCAATCCTCTCAGTCCCAAGTGTCCAGCCTCATGCCACATCCAGCTGTCATCGTAGATAGGGTCATTCCAGGTTGCATCAGAGACCCTGAAGGAATTGTAAAGAATTTCCCTGTTTCTTTGTTCTGTTTTTGAAATTCCTTTTTAGAGTGGGTTTGAGCTGATTCTCGCTGCCATGTTTATGCCAGTCTAGACACACTTGATTCCCTTACGGAGACATATCAATACATAGGTTTTAAGATTCTTACTAGTCAGATCTATTCCTCTGCGGGAAATATGGGGTTTTGAGTCCCTTTCACTGAGGAAGGTGTAGGTCTTGTCTATTCCATAGTTGGTTTTTGGAACAGTACCTGTGCTTATATCAAACTCTGGTTTGATGCATCACCCCACCTCTCCTTCCCCCTTAAGCAGGCATAAGAGTGTTTTCTAAATGTGAGACTCTGTTCTCTTTGCTAACTCAGTTCATGTGTAGCCATGTTTACAGGATCTTCCTAAGTGATATCTTATGATAAGTTTCTTTTCCTGTGTGACTTCTTTCCCTTAGAATCATCGTACCTGAATCCACTCATTTTGCTGCTACCGGTCTTATGACATTGATTTCGTGGCTGAGGGATATTCCATCGTACGTAAGTTCCACAATGTTTGGAACCATTTTTATATTTCCTGGGATATTTCAGGTGTACCCAGGTTGAGGTTCTTGTAAGCAGTGCAGCCCTCAATTTGGGGGTGGCTCTGTCTTATGGATTTTCAGTTTTCCCAAGGTATATTCCCTAGACTGGAAGTGCCCTTGGCTCTGTAGCTCTGTTGTTTACTTGTTTTAGGGAACACAATGCACTCCTCCAGTGAGGCGGTTGGCAACTTACATCCCGCCCATCAGCATAACAAGGCTCCCTGTTCTCCGGGGCCTGTCTTGCCTTTCTGGTTTTTACACATTTTGTGGATGTCCCTTTTGACCGGTGGGAAGTGATACTTCTTTGTAGTGCAGATTTGCATTGCCCGCTTGCTTGCTTGGCCAAAAAGGGCGTATGCGTTTTCTCCTGAATATATTCAGGAGAAAACGCATACGCCCTTTTTGGCCAAGTGCATCATTGTCGAAGTTGTGCCCCTCTTCCTGTGCTTTACAGGCGATTCTAACGTACCTCTTGAAATCTGTTTCCTGCTATTCTGCCTCGCATTCAAGTCCGCCTCGTTGCCTTCCCTCAACAGATTTTTGGACGATAGTTGGCCTTGATTACTCTGCCAGTTTGTGAATTGCTGTGCCCCTGAGCTCCATTTTTCAACTCGTTTTTTGTGAGCTGAACGCAAGTCCAAACATTTGGTTCAGGACCTATACTGGTTCCCGGTGGGTGGCTGAGACTTTGGTGAATTCTTCTTCCTGCCGGGAAATTAGAGTGACATGTGCCCATCCAAATGCCTAACAGCTACTCTCTCATTGGTTCTCCCTCTTCCCTTTCCTCCTCTGCCAAATGGGCAACCTGTGTGAACCAGGAGCTTAAAGGGGCTGTCTCTCCAAGTTGGGAGATTGATAGTAAAGCTGTTGGAAAGTCAAACCGGAGCACCAGGAGAGGGACTCTTCGTTGAGTTTTAGAAACCTGTCGTATTCACAGTGTGTCCATTCTCTAGGTTTCCCGTACATGTTATAGCTGTAGTAATATTCCCTTCAACCTGGAGAGGTGGGACCCATGGAATGGTTGCCATGCATTATTGCTTTAAAGGGTCTGCATTTGCTCACCCAATCTCACCAATCCTCTCAGTCCCAAGTGTCCAGCCTCATGCCACATCCAGCTGTCATCGTAGATAGGGTCATTCCAGGTTGCATCAGAGACCCTGAAGGAATTGTAAAGAATTTCCCTGTTTCTTTGTTCTGTTTTTGAAATTCCTTTTTAGAGTGGGTTTGAGCTGATTCTCGCTGCCATGTTTATGCCAGTCTAGACACACTTGATTCCCTTACGGAGACATATCAATACATAGGTTTTAAGATTCTTACTAGTCAGATCTATTCCTCTGCGGGAAATATGGGGTTTTGAGTCCCTTTCACTGAGGAAGGTGTAGGTCTTGTCTATTCCATAGTTGGTTTTTGGAACAGTACCTGTGCTTATATCAAACTCTGGTTTGATGCATCACCCCACCTCTCCTTCCCCCTTAAGCAGGCATAAGAGTGTTTTCTAAATGTGAGACTCTGTTCTCTTTGCTAACTCAGTTCATGTGTAGCCATGTTTACAGGATCTTCCTAAGTGATATCTTATGATAAGTTTCTTTTCCTGTGTGACTTCTTTCCCTTAGAATCATCGTACCTGAATCCACTCATTTTGCTGCTACTGGTCTTATGACATTGACTTCGTGGCTGAGGGATATTCCATCGTACGTAAGTTCCACAATGTTTGGAACCATTTTTATATTTCCTGGGATATTTCAGGTGTACCCAGGTTGAGGTTCTTGTAAGCAGTGCAGCCCTCAATTTGGGGGTGGCTCTGTCTTATGGATTTTCAGTTTTCCCAAGGCATATTCCCTAGACTGGAAGTGCCCTTGGCTCTGTAGCTCTGTTGTTTACTTGTTTTAGGGAACACAATGCACTCCTCCAGTGAGGCGGTTGGCAACTTACATCCCGCCCATCAGCATAACAGGGCTCCCTGTTCTCCAGGGCCTGTCTTGCCTTTCTGGTTTTTACACATTTTGTGGATGTCCCTTTTGACCGGTGGGAAGTGATACTTCTTTGTAGTGCAGATTTGCATTGCCCGCTTGCTTGCTTGGCCAAAAAGGGCGTATGCGTTTTCTCCTGAATATATTCAGGAGAAAACGCATACGCCCTTTTTGGCCAAGTGCATCATTGTCGAAGTTGTGCCCCTCTTCCTGTGCTTTACAGGCGATTCTAACGTACCTCTTGAAATCTGTTTCCTGCTATTCTGCCTCGCATTCAAGTCCGCCTCGTTGCCTTCCCTCAACAGATTTTTGGACGATAGTTGGCCTTGATTACTCTGCCAGTTTGTGAATTGCTGTGCCCCTGAGCTCCATTTTTCAACTCGTTTTTTGTGAGCTGAACGCAAGTCCAAACATTTGGTTCAGGACCTATACTGGTTCCCGGTGGGTGGCTGAGACTTTGGTGAATTCTTCTTCCTGCCGGGAAATTAGAGTGACATGTGCCCATCCAAATGCCTAACAGCTACTCTCTCATTGGTTCTCCCTCTTCCCTTTCCTCCTCTGCCAAATGGGCAACCTGTGTGAACCAGGAGCTTAAAGGGGCTGTCTCTCCAAGTTGGGAGATTGATAGTAAAGCTGTTGGAAAGTCAAACCGGAGCACCAGGAGAGGGACTCTTCGTTGAGTTTTAGAAACCTGTCGTATTCACAGTGTGTCCATTCTCTAGGTTTCCCGTACATGTTATAGCTGTAGTAATATTCCCTTCAACCTGGAGAGGTGGGACCCATGGAATGGTTGCCATGCATTATTGCTTTAAAGGGTCTGCATTTGCTCACCCAATCTCACCAATCCTCTCAGTCCCAAGTGTCCAGCCTCATGCCACATCCAGCTGTCATCGTAGATAGGGTCATTCCAGGTTGCATCAGAGACCCTGAAGGAATTGTAAAGAATTTCCCTGTTTCTTTGTTCTGTTTTTGAAATTCCTTTTTAGAGTGGGTTTGAGCTGATTCTCGCTGCCATGTTTATGCCAGTCTAGACACACTTGATTCCCTTACGGAGACATATCAATACATAGGTTTTAAGATTCTTACTAGTCAGATCTATTCCTCTGCGGGAAATATGGGGTTTTGAGTCCCTTTCACTGAGGAAGGTGTAGGTCTTGTCTATTCCATAGTTGGTTTTTGGAACAGTACCTGTGCTTATATCAAACTCTGGTTTGATGCATCACCCCACCTCTCCTTCACCCTTAAGCAGGCATAAGAGTGTTTTCTAAATGTGAGACTCTGTTCTCTTTGCTAACTCAGTTCATGTGTAGCCATGTTTACAGGATCTTCCTAAGTGATATCTTATGATAAGTTTCTTTTCCCGTGTGACTTCTTTCCCTTAGAATCATCGTACCTGAATCCACTCATTTTGCTGCTACTGGTCTTATGACATTGACTTCGTGGCTGAGGGATATTCCATCGTACGTAAGTTCCACAATGTTTGGAACCATTTTTATATTTCCTGGGATATTTCAGGTGTACCCAGGTTGAGGTTCTTGTAAGCAGTGCAGCCCTCAATTTGGGGGTGGCTCTGTCTTATGGATTTTCAGTTTTCCCAAGGCATATTCCCTAGACTGGAAGTGCCCTTGGCTCTGTAGCTCTGTTGTTTACTTGTTTTAGGGAACACAATGCACTCCTCCAGTGAGGCGGTTGGCAACTTACATCCCGCCCATCAGCATAACAGGGCTCCCTGTTCTCCAGGGCCTGTCTTGCCTTTCTGGTTTTTACACATTTTGTGGATGTCCCTTTTGACCGGTGGGAAGTGATACTTCTTTGTAGTGCAGATTTGCATTGCCCGCTTGCTTGCTTGGCCAAAAAGGGCGTATGCGTTTTCTCCTGAATATATTCAGGAGAAAACGCATACGCCCTTTTTGGCCAAGTGCATCATTGTCGAAGTTGTGCCCCTCTTCCTGTGCTTTACAGGCGATTCTAACGTACCTCTTGAAATCTGTTTCCTGCTATTCTGCCTCGCATTCAAGTCCGCCTCGTTGCCTTCCCTCAACAGATTTTTGGACGATAGTTGGCCTTGATTACTCTGCCAGTTTGTGAATTGCTGTGCCCCTGAGCTCCATTTTTCAACTCGTTTTTTGTGAGCTGAACGCAAGTCCAAACATTTGGTTCAGGACCTATACTGGTTCCCGGTGGGTGGCTGAGACTTTGGTGAATTCTTCTTCCTGCCGGGAAATTAGAGTGACATGTGCCCATCCAAATGCCTAACAGCTACTCTCTCATTGGTTCTCCCTCTTCCCTTTCCTCCTCTGCCAAATGGGCAACCTGTGTGAACCAGGAGCTTAAAGGGGCTGTCTCTCCAAGTTGGGAGATTGATAGTAAAGCTGTTGGAAAGTCAAACCGGAGCACCAGGAGAGGGACTCTTCGTTGAGTTTTAGAAACCTGTCGTATTCACAGTGTGTCCATTCTCTAGGTTTCCCGTACATGTTATAGCTGTAGTAATATTCCCTTCAACCTGGAGAGGTGGGACCCATGGAATGGTTGCCATGCATTATTGCTTTAAAGGGTCTGCATTTGCTCACCCAATCTCACCAATCCTCTCAGTCCCAAGTGTCCAGCCTCATGCCACATCCAGCTGTCATCGTAGATAGGGTCATTCCAGGTTGCATCAGAGACCCTGAAGGAATTGTAAAGAATTTCCCTGTTTCTTTGTTCTGTTTTTGAAATTCCTTTTTAGAGTGGGTTTGAGCTGATTCTCGCTGCCATGTTTATGCCAGTCTAGACACACTTGATTCCCTTACGGAGACATATCAATACATAGGTTTTAAGATTCTTACTAGTCAGATCTATTCCTCTGCGGGAAATATGGGGTTTTGAGTCCCTTTCACTGAGGAAGGTGTAGGTCTTGTCTATTCCATAGTTGGTTTTTGGAACAGTACCTGTGCTTATATCAAACTCTGGTTTGATGCATCACCCCACCTCTCCTTCCCCCTTAAGCAGGCATAAGAGTGTTTTCTAAATGTGAGACTCTGTTCTCTTTGCTAACTCAGTTCATGTGTAGCCATGTTTACAGGATCTTCCTAAGTGATATCTTATGATAAGTTTCTTTTCCCGTGTGACTTCTTTCCCTTAGAATCATCGTACCTGAATCCACTCATTTTGCTGCTACTGGTCTTATGACATTGACTTCGTGGCTGAGGGATATTCCATCGTACGTAAGTTCCACAATGTTTGGAACCATTTTTATATTTCCTGGGATATTTCAGGTGTACCCAGGTTGAGGTTCTTGTAAGCAGTGCAGCCCTCAATTTGGGGGTGGCTCTGTCTTATGGATTTTCAGTTTTCCCAAGGCATATTCCCTAGACTGGAAGTGCCCTTGGCTCTGTAGCTCTGTTGTTTACTTGTTTTAGGGAACACAATGCACTCCTCCAGTGAGGCGGTTGGCAACTTACATCCCGCCCATCAGCATAACAAGGCTCCCTGTTCTCCAGGGCCTGTCTTGCCTTTCTGGTTTTTACACATTTTGTGGATGTCCCTTTTGACCGGTGGGAAGTGATACTTCTTTGTAGTGCAGATTTGCATTGCCCGCTTGCTTGCTTGGCCAAAAAGGGCGTATGCGTTTTCTCCTGAATATATTCAGGAGAAAACGCATACGCCCTTTTTGGCCAAGTGCATCATTGTCGAAGTTGTGCCCCTCTTCCTGTGCTTTACAGGCGATTCTAACGTACCTCTTGAAATCTGTTTCCTGCTATTCTGCCTCGCATTCAAGTCCGCCTCGTTGCCTTCCCTCAACAGATTTTTGGACGATAGTTGGCCTTGATTACTCTGCCAGTTTGTGAATTGCTGTGCCCCTGAGCTCCATTTTTCAACTCGTTTTTTGTGAGCTGAACGCAAGTCCAAACATTTGGTTCAGGACCTATACTGGTTCCCGGTGGGTGGCTGAGACTTTGGTGAATTCTTCTTCCTGCCGGGAAATTAGAGTGACATGTGCCCATCCAAATGCCTAACAGCTACTCTCTCATTGGTTCTCCCTCTTCCCTTTCCTCCTCTGCCAAATGGGCAACCTGTGTGAACCAGGAGCTTAAAGGGGCTGTCTCTCCAAGTTGGGAGATTGATAGTAAAGCTGTTGGAAAGTCAAACCGGAGCACCAGGAGAGGGACTCTTCATTGAGTTTTAGAAACCTGTCGTATTCACAGTGTGTCCATTCTCTAGGTTTCCCGTACATGTTATAGCTGTAGTAATATTCCCTTCAACCTGGAGAGGTGGGACCCATGGAATGGTTGCCATGCATTATTGCTTTAAAGGGTCTGCATTTGCTCACCCAATCTCACCAATCCTCTCAGTCCCAAGTGTCCAGCCTCATGCCACATCCAGCTGTCATCGTAGATAGGGTCATTCCAGGTTGCATCAGAGACCCTGAAGGAATTGTAAAGAATTTCCCTGTTTCTTTGTTCTGTTTTTGAAATTCCTTTTTAGAGTGGGTTTGAGCTGATTCTCGCTGCCATGTTTATGCCAGTCTAGACACACTTGATTCCCTTACGGAGACATATCAATACATAGGTTTTAAGATTCTTACTAGTCAGATCTATTCCTCTGCGGGAAATATGGGGTTTTGAGTCCCTTTCACTGAGGAAGGTGTAGGTCTTGTCTATTCCATAGTTGGTTTTTGGAACAGTACCTGTGCTTATATCAAACTCTGGTTTGATGCATCACCCCACCTCTCCTTCCCCCTTAAGCAGGCATAAGAGTGTTTTCTAAATGTGAGACTCTGTTCTCTTTGCTAACTCAGTTCATGTGTAGCCATGTTTACAGGATCTTCCTAAGTGATATCTTATGATAAGTTTCTTTTCCTGTGTGACTTCTTTCCCTTAGAATCATCGTACCTGAATCCACTCATTTTGCTGCTACTGGTCTTATGACATTGATTTCGTGGCTGAGGGATATTCCATCGTACGTAAGTTCCACAATGTTTGGAACCATTTTTATATTTCCTGGGATATTTCAGGTGTACCCAGGTTGAGGTTCTTGTAAGCAGTGCAGCCCTCAATTTGGGGGTGGCTCTGTCTTATGGATTTTCAGTTTTCCCAAGGCATATTCCCTAGACTGGAAGTGCCCTTGGCTCTGTAGCTCTGTTGTTTACTTGTTTTAGGGAACACAATGCACTCCTCCAGTGAGGCGGTTGGCAACTTACATCCCGCCCATCAGCATAACAGGGCTCCCTGTTCTCCAGGGCCTGTCTTGCCTTTCTGGTTTTTACACATTTTGTGGATGTCCCTTTTGACCGGTGGGAAGTGATACTTCTTTGTAGTGCAGATTTGCATTGCCCGCTTGCTTGCTTGGCCAAAAAGGGCGTATGCGTTTTCTCCTGAATATATTCAGGAGAAAACGCATACGCCCTTTTTGGCCAAGTGCATCATTGTCGAAGTTGTGCCCCTCTTCCTGTGCTTTACAGGCGATTCTAACGTACCTCTTGAAATCTGTTTCCTGCTATTCTGCCTCGCATTCAAGTCCGCCTCGTTGCCTTCCCTCAACAGATTTTTGGACGATAGTTGGCCTTGATTACTCTGCCAGTTTGTGAATTGCTGTGCCCCTGAGCTCCATTTTTCAACTCGTTTTTTGTGAGCTGAACGCAAGTCCAAACATTTGGTTCAGGACCTATACTGGTTCCCGGTGGGTGGCTGAGACTTTGGTGAATTCTTCTTCCTGCCGGGAAATTAGAGTGACATGTGCCCATCCAAATGCCTAACAGCTACTCTCTCATTGGTTCTCCCTCTTCCCTTTCCTCCTCTGCCAAATGGGCAACCTGTGTGAACCAGGAGCTTAAAGGGGCTGTCTCTCCAAGTTGGGAGATTGATAGTAAAGCTGTTGGAAAGTCAAACCGGAGCACCAGGAGAGGGACTCTTCGTTGAGTTTTAGAAACCTGTCGTATTCACAGTGTGTCCATTCTCTAGGTTTCCCGTACATGTTATAGCTGTAGTAATATTCCCTTCAACCTGGAGAGGTGGGACCCATGGAATGGTTGCCATGCATTATTGCTTTAAAGGGTCTGCATTTGCTCACCCAATCTCACCAATCCTCTCAGTCCCAAGTGTCCAGCCTCATGCCACATCCAGCTGTCATCGTAGATAGGGTCATTCCAGGTTGCATCAGAGACCCTGAAGGAATTGTAAAGAATTTCCCTGTTTCTTTGTTCTGTTTTTGAAATTCCTTTTTAGAGTGGGTTTGAGCTGATTCTCGCTGCCATGTTTATGCCAGTCTAGACACACTTGATTCCCTTACGGAGACATATCAATACATAGGTTTTAAGATTCTTACTAGTCAGATCTATTCCTCTGCGGGAAATATGGGGTTTTGAGTCCCTTTCACTGAGGAAGGTGTAGGTCTTGTCTATTCCATAGTTGGTTTTTGGAACAGTACCTGTGCTTATATCAAACTCTGGTTTGATGCATCACCCCACCTCTCCTCCCCCCTTAAGCAGGCATAAGAGTGTTTTCTAAATGTGAGACTCTGTTCTCTTTGCTAACTCAGTTCATGTGTAGCCATGTTTACAGGATCTTCCTAAGTGATATCTTATGATAAGTTTCTTTTCCTGTGTGACTTCTTTCCCTTAGAATCATCGTACCTGAATCCACTCATTTTGCTGCTACTGGTCTTATGACATTGATTTCGTGGCTGAGGGATATTCCATCGTACGTAAGTTCCACAATGTTTGGAACCATTTTTATATTTCCTGGGATATTTCAGGTGTACCCAGGTTGAGGTTCTTGTAAGCAGTGCAGCCCTCAATTTGGGGGTGGCTCTGTCTTATGGATTTTCAGTTTTCCCAAGGCATATTCCCTAGACTGGAAGTGCCCTTGGCTCTGTAGCTCTGTTGTTTACTTGTTTTAGGGAACACAATGCACTCCTCCAGTGAGGCGGTTGGCAACTTACATCCCGCCCATCAGCATAACAGGGCTCCCTGTTCTCCAGGGCCTGTCTTGCCTTTCTGGTTTTTACACATTTTGTGGATGTCCCTTTTGACCGGTGGGAAGTGATACTTCTTTGTAGTGCAGATTTGCATTGCCCGCTTGCTTGCTTGGCCAAAAAGGGCGTATGCGTTTTCTCCTGAATATATTCAGGAGAAAACGCATACGCCCTTTTTGGCCAAGTGCATCATTGTCGAAGTTGTGCCCCTCTTCCTGTGCTTTACAGGCGATTCTAACGTACCTCTTGAAATCTGTTTCCTGCTATTCTGCCTCGCATTCAAGTCCGCCTCGTTGCCTTCCCTCAACAGATTTTTGGACGATAGTTGGCCTTGATTACTCTGCCAGTTTGTGAATTGCTGTGCCCCTGAGCTCCATTTTTCAACTCGTTTTTTGTGAGCTGAACGCAAGTCCAAACATTTGGTTCAGGACCTATACTGGTTCCCGGTGGGTGGCTGAGACTTTGGTGAATTCTTCTTCCTGCCGGGAAATTAGAGTGACATGTGCCCATCCAAATGCCTAACAGCTACTCTCTCATTGGTTCTCCCTCTTCCCTTTCCTCCTCTGCCAAATGGGCAACGTGTGTGAACCAGGAGCTTAAAGGGGCTGTCTCTCCAAGTTGGGAGATTGATAGTAAAGCTGTTGGAAAGTCAAACCGGAGCACCAGGAGAGGGACTCTTCGTTGAGTTTTAGAAACCTGTCGTATTCACAGTGTGTCCATTCTCTAGGTTTCCCGTACATGTTATAGCTGTAGTAATATTCCCTTCAACCTGGAGAGGTGGGACCCATGGAATGGTTGCCATGCATTATTGCTTTAAAGGGTCTGCATTTGCTCACCCAATCTCACCAATCCTCTCAGTCCCAAGTGTCCAGCCTCATGCCACATCCAGCTGTCATCGTAGATAGGGTCATTCCAGGTTGCATCAGAGACCCTGAAGGAATTGTAAAGAATTTCCCTGTTTCTTTGTTCTGTTTTTGAAATTCCTTTTTAGAGTGGGTTTGAGCTGATTCTCGCTGCCATGTTTATGCCAGTCTAGACACACTTGATTCCCTTACGGAGACATATCAATACATAGGTTTTAAGATTCTTACTAGTCAGATCTATTCCTCTGCGGGAAATATGGGGTTTTGAGTCCCTTTCACTGAGGAAGGTGTAGGTCTTGTCTATTCCATAGTTGGTTTTTGGAACAGTACCTGTGCTTATATCAAACTCTGGTTTGATGCATCACCCCACCTCTCCTCCCCCCTTAAGCAGGCATAAGAGTGTTTTCTAAATGTGAGACTCTGTTCTCTTTGCTAACTCAGTTCATGTGTAGCCATGTTTACAGGATCTTCCTAAGTGATATCTTATGATAAGTTTCTTTTCCTGTGTGACTTCTTTCCCTTAGAATCATCGTACCTGAATCCACTCATTTTGCTGCTACTGGTCTTATGACATTGATTTCGTGGCTGAGGGATATTCCATCGTACGTAAGTTCCACAATGTTTGGAACCATTTTTATATTTCCTGGGATATTTCAGGTGTACCCAGGTTGAGGTTCTTGTAAGCAGTGCAGCCCTCAATTTGGGGGTGGCTCTGTCTTATGGATTTTCAGTTTTCCCAAGGTATATTCCCTAGACTGGAAGTGCCCTTGGCTCTGTAGCTCTGTTGTTTACTTGTTTTAGGGAACACAATGCACTCCTCCAGTGAGGCGGTTGGCAACTTACATCCCGCCCATCAGCATAACAAGGCTCCCTGTTCTCCAGGGCCTGTCTTGCCTTTCTGGTTTTTACACATTTTGTGGATGTCCCTTTTGACCGGTGGGAAGTGATACTTCTTTGTAGTGCAGATTTGCATTGCCCGCTTGCTTGCTTGGCCAAAAAGGGCGTATGCGTTTTCTCCTGAATATATTCAGGAGAAAACGCATACGCCCTTTTTGGCCAAGTGCATCATTGTCGAAGTTGTGCCCCTCTTCCTGTGCTTTACAGGCGATTCTAACGTACCTCTTGAAATCTGTTTCCTGCTATTCTGCCTCGCATTCAAGTCCGCCTCGTTGCCTTCCCTCAACAGATTTTTGGACGATAGTTGGCCTTGATTACTCTGCCAGTTTGTGAATTGCTGTGCCCCTGAGCTCCATTTTTCAACTCGTTTTTTGTGAGCTGAACGCAAGTCCAAACATTTGGTTCAGGACCTATACTGGTTCCCGGTGGGTGGCTGAGACTTTGGTGAATTCTTCTTCCTGCCGGGAAATTAGAGTGACATGTGCCCATCCAAATGCCTAACAGCTACTCTCTCATTGGTTCTCCCTCTTCCCTTTCCTCCTCTGCCAAATGGGCAACGTGTGTGAACCAGGAGCTTAAAGGGGCTGTCTCTCCAAGTTGGGAGATTGATAGTAAAGCTGTTGGAAAGTCAAACCGGAGCACCAGGAGAGGGACTCTTCGTTGAGTTTTAGAAACCTGTCGTATTCACAGTGTGTCCATTCTCTAGGTTTCCCGTACATGTTATAGCTGTAGTAATATTCCCTTCAACCTGGAGAGGTGGGACCCATGGAATGGTTGCCATGCATTATTGCTTTAAAGGGTCTGCATTTGCTCACCCAATCTCACCAATCCTCTCAGTCCCAAGTGTCCAGCCTCATGCCACATCCAGCTGTCATCGTAGATAGGGTCATTCCAGGTTGCATCAGAGACCCTGAAGGAATTGTAAAGAATTTCCCTGTTTCTTTGTTCTGTTTTTGAAATTCCTTTTTAGAGTGGGTTTGAGCTGATTCTCGCTGCCATGTTTATGCCAGTCTAGACACACTTGATTCCCTTACGGAGACATATCAATACATAGGTTTTAAGATTCTTACTAGTCAGATCTATTCCTCTGCGGGAAATATGGGGTTTTGAGTCCCTTTCACTGAGGAAGGTGTAGGTCTTGTCTATTCCATAGTTGGTTTTTGGAACAGTACCTGTGCTTATATCAAACTCTGGTTTGATGCATCACCCCACCTCTCCTCCCCCCTTAAGCAGGCATAAGAGTGTTTTCTAAATGTGAGACTCTGTTCTCTTTGCTAACTCAGTTCATGTGTAGCCATGTTTACAGGATCTTCCTAAGTGATATCTTATGATAAGTTTCTTTTCCTGTGTGACTTCTTTCCCTTAGAATCATCGTACCTGAATCCACTCATTTTGCTGCTACTGGTCTTATGACATTGATTTCGTGGCTGAGGGATATTCCATCGTACGTAAGTTCCACAATGTTTGGAACCATTTTTATATTTCCTGGGATATTTCAGGTGTACCCAGGTTGAGGTTCTTGTAAGCAGTGCAGCCCTCAATTTGGGGGTGGCTCTGTCTTATGGATTTTCAGTTTTCCCAAGGTATATTCCCTAGACTGGAAGTGCCCTTGGCTCTGTAGCTCTGTTGTTTACTTGTTTTAGGGAACACAATGCACTCCTCCAGTGAGGCGGTTGGCAACTTACATCCCGCCCATCAGCATAACAAGGCTCCCTGTTCTCCAGGGCCTGTCTTGCCTTTCTGGTTTTTACACATTTTGTGGATGTCCCTTTTGACCGGTGGGAAGTGATACTTCTTTGTAGTGCAGATTTGCATTGCCCGCTTGCTTGCTTGGCCAAAAAGGGCGTATGCGTTTTCTCCTGAATATATTCAGGAGAAAACGCATACGCCCTTTTTGGCCAAGTGCATCATTGTCGAAGTTGTGCCCCTCTTCCTGTGCTTTACAGGCGATTCTAACGTACCTCTTGAAATCTGTTTCCTGCTATTCTGCCTCGCATTCAAGTCCGCCTCGTTGCCTTCCCTCAACAGATTTTTGGACGATAGTTGGCCTTGATTACTCTGCCAGTTTGTGAATTGCTGTGCCCCTGAGCTCCATTTTTCAACTCGTTTTTTGTGAGCTGAACGCAAGTCCAAACATTTGGTTCAGGACCTATACTGGTTCCCGGTGGGTGGCTGAGACTTTGGTGAATTCTTCTTCCTGCCGGGAAATTAGAGTGACATGTGCCCATCCAAATGCCTAACAGCTACTCTCTCATTGGTTCTCCCTCTTCCCTTTCCTCCTCTGCCAAATGGGCAACGTGTGTGAACCAGGAGCTTAAAGGGGCTGTCTCTCCAAGTTGGGAGATTGATAGTAAAGCTGTTGGAAAGTCAAACCGGAGCACCAGGAGAGGGACTCTTCGTTGAGTTTTAGAAACCTGTCGTATTCACAGTGTGTCCATTCTCTAGGTTTCCCGTACATGTTATAGCTGTAGTAATATTCCCTTCAACCTGGAGAGGTGGGACCCATGGAATGGTTGCCATGCATTATTGCTTTAAAGGGTCTGCATTTGCTCACCCAATCTCACCAATCCTCTCAGTCCCAAGTGTCCAGCCTCATGCCACATCCAGCTGTCATCGTAGATAGGGTCATTCCAGGTTGCATCCGAGACCCTGAAGGAATTGTAAAGAATTTCCCTGTTTCTTTGTTCTGTTTTTGAAATTCCTTTTTAGAGTGGGTTTGAGCTGATTCTCGCTGCCATGTTTATGCCAGTCTAGACACACTTGATTCCCTTACGGAGACATATCAATACATAGGTTTTAAGATTCTTACTAGTCAGATCTATTCCTCTGCGGGAAATATGGGGTTTCGAGTCCCTTTCACTGAGGAAGGTGTAGGTCTTGTCTATTCCATAGTTGGTTTTTGGAACAGTACCTGTGCTTATATCAAACTCTGGTTTGATGCATCACCCCACCTCTCCTCCCCCCTTAAGCAGGCATAAGAGTGTTTTCTAAATGTGAGACTCTGTTCTCTTTGCTAACTCAGTTCATGTGTAGCCATGTTTACAGGATCTTCCTAAGTGATATCTTATGATAAGTTTCTTTTCCTGTGTGACTTCTTTCCCTTAGAATCATCGTACCTGAATCCACTCATTTTGCTGCTACTGGTCTTATGACATTGATTTCGTGGCTGAGGGATATTCCATCGTACGTAAGTTCCACAATGTTTGGAACCATTTTTATATTTCCTGGGATATTTCAGGTGTACCCAGGTTGAGGTTCTTGTAAGCAGTGCAGCCCTCAATTTGGGGGTGGCTCTGTCTTATGGATTTTCAGTTTTCCCAAGGTATATTCCCTAGACTGGAAGTGCCCTTGGCTCTGTAGCTCTGTTGTTTACTTGTTTTAGGGAACACAATGCACTCCTCCAGTGAGGCGGTTGGCAACTTACATCCCGCCCATCAGCATAACAAGGCTCCCTGTTCTCCAGGGCCTGTCTTGCCTTTCTGGTTTTTACACATTTTGTGGATGTCCCTTTTGACCGGTGGGAAGTGATACTTCTTTGTAGTGCAGATTTGCATTGCCCGCTTGCTTGCTTGGCCAAAAAGGGCGTATGCGTTTTCTCCTGAATATATTCAGGAGAAAACGCATACGCCCTTTTTGGCCAAGTGCATCATTGTCGAAGTTGTGCCCCTCTTCCTGTGCTTTACAGGCGATTCTAACGTACCTCTTGAAATCTGTTTCCTGCTATTCTGCCTCGCATTCAAGTCCGCCTCCTTGCCTTCCCTCAACAGATTTTTGGACGATAGTTGGCCTTGATGACTCTGCCAGTTTGTGAATTGCTGTGCCCCTGAGCTCCATTTTTCAACTCGTTTTTTGTGAGCTGAACGCAAGTCCAAACATTTGGTTCAGGACCTATACTGGTTCCCGGTGGGTGGCTGAGACTTTGGTGAATTCTTCTTCCTGCCGGGAAATTAGAGTGACATGTGCCCATCCAAATGCCTAACAGCTACTCTCTCATTGGTTCTCCCTCTTCCCTTTCCTCCTCTGCCAAATGGGCAACGTGTGTGAACCAGGAGCTTAAAGGGGCTGTCTCTCCAAGTTGGGAGATTGATAGTAAAGCTGTTGGAAAGTCAAACCGGAGCACCAGGAGAGGGACTCTTCGTTGAGTTTTAGAAACCTGTCGTATTCACAGTGTGTCCATTCTCTAGGTTTCCCGTACATGTTATAGCTGTAGTAATATTCCCTTCAACCTTGAGAGGTGGGACCCATGGAATGGTTGCCATGCATTATTGCTTTAAAGGGTCTGCATTTGCTCACCCAATCTCACCAATCCTCTCAGTCCCAAGTGTCCAGCCTCATGCCACATCCAGCTGTCATCGTAGATAGGGTCATTCCAGGTTGCATCAGAGACCCTGAAGGAATTGTAAAGAATTTCCCTGTTTCTTTGTTCTGTTTTTGAAATTCCTTTTTAGAGTGGGTTTGAGCTGATTCTCGCTGCCATGTTTATGCCAGTCTAGACACACTTGATTCCCTTACGGAGACATATCAATACATAGGTTTTAAGATTCTTACTAGTCAGATCTATTCCTCTGCGGGAAATATGGGGTTTCGAGTCCCTTTCACTGAGGAAGGTGTAGGTCTTGTCTATTCCATAGTTGGTTTTTGGAACAGTACCTGTGCTTATATCAAACTCTGGTTTGATGCATCACCCCACCTCTCCTTCCCCCTTAAGCAGGCATAAGAGTGTTTTCTAAATGTGAGACTCTGTTCTCTTTGCTAACTCAGTTCATGTGTAGCCATGTTTACAGGATCTTCCTAAGTGATATCTTATGATAAGTTTCTTTTCCTGTGTGACTTCTTTCCCTTAGAATCATCGTACCTGAATCCACTCATTTTGCTGCTACTGGTCTTATGACATTGATTTCGTGGCTGAGGGATATTCCATCGTACGTAAGTTCCACAATGTTTGGAACCATTTTTATATTTCCTGGGATATTTCAGGTGTACCCAGGTTGAGGTTCTTGTAAGCAGTGCAGCCCTCAATTTGGGGGTGGCTCTGTCTTATGGATTTTCAGTTTTCCCAAGGTATATTCCCTAGACTGGAAGTGCCCTTGGCTCTGTAGCTCTGTTGTTTACTTGTTTTAGGGAACACAATGCACTCCTCCAGTGAGGCGGTTGGCAACTTACATCCCGCCCATCAGCATAACAAGGCTCCCTGTTCTCCAGGGCCTGTCTTGCCTTTCTGGTTTTTACACATTTTGTGGATGTCCCTTTTGACCGGTGGGAAGTGATACTTCTTTGTAGTGCAGATTTGCATTGCCCGCTTGCTTGCTTGGCCAAAAAGGGCGTATGCGTTTTCTCCTGAATATATTCAGGAGAAAACGCATACGCCCTTTTTGGCCAAGTGCATCATTGTCGAAGTTGTGCCCCTCTTCCTGTGCTTTACAGGCGATTCTAACGTACCTCTTGAAATCTGTTTCCTGCTATTCTGCCTCGCATTCAAGTCCGCCTCGTTGCCTTCCCTCAACAGATTTTTGGACGATAGTTGGCCTTGATGACTCTGCCAGTTTGTGAATTGCTGTGCCCCTGAGCTCCATTTTTCAACTCGTTTTTTGTGAGCTGAACGCAAGTCCAAACATTTGGTTCAGGACCTATACTGGTTCCCGGTGGGTGGCTGAGACTTTGGTGAATTCTTCTTCCTGCCGGGAAATTAGAGTGACATGTGCCCATCCAAATGCCTAACAGCTACTCTCTCATTGGTTCTCCCTCTTCCCTTTCCTCCTCTGCCAAATGGGCAACGTGTGTGAACCAGGAGCTTAAAGGGGCTGTCTCTCCAAGTTGGGAGATTGATAGTAAAGCTGTTGGAAAGTCAAACCGGAGCACCAGGAGAGGGACTCTTCGTTGAGTTTTAGAAACCTGTCGTATTCACAGTGTGTCCATTCTCTAGGTTTCCCGTACATGTTATAGCTGTAGTAATATTCCCTTCAACCTGGAGAGGTGGGACCCATGGAATGGTTGCCATGCATTATTGCTTTAAAGGGTCTGCATTTGCTCACCCAATCTCACCAATCCTCTCAGTCCCAAGTGTCCAGCCTCATGCCACATCCAGCTGTCATCGTAGATAGGGTCATTCCAGGTTGCATCAGAGACCCTGAAGGAATTGTAAAGAATTTCCCTGTTTCTTTGTTCTGTTTTTGAAATTCCTTTTTAGAGTGGGTTTGAGCTGATTCTCGCTGCCATGTTTATGCCAGTCTAGACACACTTGATTCCCTTACGGAGACATATCAATACATAGGTTTTAAGATTCTTACTAGTCAGATCTATTCCTCTGCGGGAAATATGGGGTTTCGAGTCCCTTTCACTGAGGAAGGTGTAGGTCTTGTCTATTCCATAGTTGGTTTTTGGAACAGTACCTGTGCTTATATCAAACTCTGGTTTGATGCATCACCCCACCTCTCCTTCCCCCTTAAGCAGGCATAAGAGTGTTTTCTAAATGTGAGACTCTGTTCTCTTTGCTAACTCAGTTCATGTGTAGCCATGTTTACAGGATCTTCCTAAGTGATATCTTATGATAAGTTTCTTTTCCTGTGTGACTTCTTTCCCTTAGAATCATCGTACCTGAATCCACTCATTTTGCTGCTACTGGTCTTATGACATTGATTTCGTGGCTGAGGGATATTCCATCGTACGTAAGTTCCACAATGTTTGGAACCATTTTTATATTTCCTGGGATATTTCAGGTGTACCCAGGTTGAGGTTCTTGTAAGCAGTGCAGCCCTCAATTTGGGGGTGGCTCTGTCTTATGGATTTTCAGTTTTCCCAAGGTATATTCCCTAGACTGGAAGTGCCCTTGGCTCTGTAGCTCTGTTGTTTACTTGTTTTAGGGAACACAATGCACTCCTCCAGTGAGGCGGTTGGCAACTTACATCCCGCCCATCAGCATAACAAGGCTCCCTGTTCTCCAGGGCCTGTCTTGCCTTTCTGGTTTTTACACATTTTGTGGATGTCCCTTTTGACCGGTGGGAAGTGATACTTCTTTGTAGTGCAGATTTGCATTGCCCGCTTGCTTGCTTGGCCAAAAAGGGCGTATGCGTTTTCTCCTGAATATATTCAGGAGAAAACGCATACGCCCTTTTTGGCCAAGTGCATCATTGTCGAAGTTGTGCCCCTCTTCCTGTGCTTTACAGGCGATTCTAACGTACCTCTTGAAATCTGTTTCCTGCTATTCTGCCTCGCATTCAAGTCCGCCTCGTTGCCTTCCCTCAACAGATTTTTGGACGATAGTTGGCCTTGATGACTCTGCCAGTTTGTGAATTGCTGTGCCCCTGAGCTCCATTTTTCAACTCGTTTTTTGTGAGCTGAACGCAAGTCCAAACATTTGGTTCAGGACCTATACTGGTTCCCGGTGGGTGGCTGAGACTTTGGTGAATTCTTCTTCCTGCCGGGAAATTAGAGTGACATGTGCCCATCCAAATGCCTAACAGCTACTCTCTCATTGGTTCTCCCTCTTCCCTTTCCTCCTCTGCCAAATGGGCAACGTGTGTGAACCAGGAGCTTAAAGGGGCTGTCTCTCCAAGTTGGGAGATTGATAGTAAAGCTGTTGGAAAGTCAAACCGGAGCACCAGGAGAGGGACTCTTCGTTGAGTTTTAGAAACCTGTCGTATTCACAGTGTGTCCATTCTCTAGGTTTCCCGTACATGTTATAGCTGTAGTAATATTCCCTTCAACCTGGAGAGGTGGGACCCATGGAATGGTTGCCATGCATTATTGCTTTAAAGGGTCTGCATTTGCTCACCCAATCTCACCAATCCTCTCAGTCCCAAGTGTCCAGCCTCATGCCACATCCAGCTGTCATCGTAGATAGGGTCATTCCAGGTTGCATCAGAGACCCTGAAGGAATTGTAAAGAATTTCCCTGTTTCTTTGTTCTGTTTTTGAAATTCCTTTTTAGAGTGGGTTTGAGCTGATTCTCGCTGCCATGTTTATGCCAGTCTAGACACACTTGATTCCCTTACGGAGACATATCAATACATAGGTTTTAAGATTCTTACTAGTCAGATCTATTCCTCTGCGGGAAATATGGGGTTTTGAGTCCCTTTCACTGAGGAAGGTGTAGGTCTTGTCTATTCCATAGTTGGTTTTTGGAACAGTACCTGTGCTTATATCAAACTCTGGTTTGATGCATCACCCCACCTCTCCTTCCCCCTTAAGCAGGCATAAGAGTGTTTTCTAAATGTGAGACTCTGTTCTCTTTGCTAACTCAGTTCATGTGTAGCCATGTTTACAGGATCTTCCTAAGTGATATCTTATGATAAGTTTCTTTTCCTGTGTGACTTCTTTCCCTTAGAATCATCGTACCTGAATCCACTCATTTTGCTGCTACTGGTCTTATGACATTGATTTCGTGGCTGAGGGATATTCCATCGTACGTAAGTTCCACAATGTTTGGAACCATTTTTATATTTCCTGGGATATTTCAGGTGTACCCAGGTTGAGGTTCTTGTAAGCAGTGCAGCCCTCAATTTGGGGGTGGCTCTGTCTTATGGATTTTCAGTTTTCCCAAGGTATATTCCCTAGACTGGAAGTGCCCTTGGCTCTGTAGCTCTGTTGTTTACTTGTTTTAGGGAACACAATGCACTCCTCCAGTGAGGCGGTTGGCAACTTACATCCCGCCCATCAGCATAACAAGGCTCCCTGTTCTCCAGGGCCTGTCTTGCCTTTCTGGTTTTTACACATTTTGTGGATGTCCCTTTTGACCGGTGGGAAGTGATACTTCTTTGTAGTGCAGATTTGCATTGCCCGCTTGCTTGCTTGGCCAAAAAGGGCGTATGCGTTTTCTCCTGAATATATTCAGGAGAAAACGCATACGCCCTTTTTGGCCAAGTGCATCATTGTCGAAGTTGTGCCCCTCTTCCTGTGCTTTACAGGCGATTCTAACGTACCTCTTGAAATCTGTTTCCTGCTATTCTGCCTCGCATTCAAGTCCGCCTCGTTGCCTTCCCTCAACAGATTTTTGGACGATAGTTGGCCTTGATTACTCTGCCAGTTTGTGAATTGCTGTGCCCCTGAGCTCCATTTTTCAACTCGTTTTTTGTGAGCTGAACGCAAGTCCAAACATTTGGTTCAGGACCTATACTGGTTCCCGGTGGGTGGCTGAGACTTTGGTTAATTCTTCTTCCTGCCGGGAAATTAGAGTGACATGTGCCCATCCAAATGCCTAACAGCTACTCTCTCATTGGTTCTCCCTCTTCCCTTTCCTCCTCTGCCAAATGGGCAACCTGTGTGAACCAGGAGCTTAAAGGGGCTGTCTCTCCAAGTTGGGAGATTGATAGTAAAGCTGTTGGAAAGTCAAACCGGAGCACCAGGAGAGGGACTCTTCGTTGAGTTTTAGAAACCTTTCGTATTCACAGTGTGTCCATTCTCTAGGTTTCCCGTACATGTTATAGCTGTAGTAATATTCCCTTCAACCTGGAGAGGTGGGACCCATGGAATGGTTGCCATGCATTATTGCTTTAAAGGGTCTGCATTTGCTCACCCAATCTCACCAATCCTCTCAGTCCCAAGTGTCCAGCCTCATGCCACATCCAGCTGTCATCGTAGATAGGGTCATTCCAGGTTGCATCAGAGACCCTGAAGGAATTGTAAAGAATTTCCCTGTTTCTTTGTTCTGTTTTTGAAATTCCTTTTTAGAGTGGGTTTGAGCTGATTCTCGCTGCCATGTTTATGCCAGTCTAGACACACTTGATTCCCTTACGGAGACATATCAATACATAGGTTTTAAGATTCTTACTAGTCAGATCTATTCCTCTGCGGGAAATATGGGGTTTTGAGTCCCTTTCACTGAGGAAGGTGTAGGTCTTGTCTATTCCATAGTTGGTTTTTGGAACAGTACCTGTGCTTATATCAAACTCTGGTTTGATGCATCACCCCACCTCTCCTTCCCCCTTAAGCAGGCATAAGAGTGTTTTCTAAATGTGAGACTCTGTTCTCTTTCCTAACTCAGTTCATGTGTTGCCATGTTTACAGGATCATCCTAAGTGATATCTTATGATAAGTTTCTTTTTCTGTGTGACTTCTTTCCCTTAGAATCATCGTACCTGAATCCACTCATTTTGCTGCTACTGGTCTTATGACATTGATTTCATGGCTGAGGGATATTCCATCGTACGTAAGTTCCACAATGTTTTGAACCATTTTTATATTTCCTGGGATATTTCAGGTGTACCCAGGTTGAGGTTCTTGTAAGCAGTGCAGCCCTCAATTTGGGGGTGGCTCTGTCTTATGGATTTTCAGTTTTCCCAAGGTATATTCCCTAGACTGGAAGTGCCCTTGGCTCTGTAGCTCTGTTGTTTACTTGTTTTAGGGAACACAATGCACTCCTCCAGTGAGGCAGTTGGCAACTTACATCCCGCCCATCAGCATAACAAGGCTCCCTGTTCTCCAGGGCCTGTCTTGCCTTTCTGGTTTTTACACATTTTGTGGATGTCCCTTTTGACCGGTGGGAAGTGATACTTCTTTGTAGTGCAGATTTGCATTGCCCGCTTGCTTGCTTGGCCAAAAAGGGCGTATGCGTTTTCTCCTGAATATATTCAGGAGAAAACGCATACGCCCTTTTTGGCCAAGTGCATCATTGTCGAAGTTGTGCCCCTCTTCCTGTGCTTTACAGGCGATTCTAACGTACCTCTTGAAATCTGTTTCCTGCTATTCTGCCTCGCATTCAAGTCCGCCTCGTTGCCTTCCCTCCACAGATTTTTGGACGATAGTTGGCCTTGATGACTCTGCCAGTTTGTGAATTGCTGTGCCCCTGAGCTCCATTTTTCAACTCGTTTTTTGTGAGCTGAACGCAAGTCCAAACATTTGGTTCAGGACCTATACTGGTTCCCGGTGGGTGGCTGAGACTTTGGTGAATTCTTCTTCCTGCCGGGAAATTAGAGTGACATGTGCCCATCCAAATGCCTAACAGCTACTCTCTCATTGGTTCTCCCTCTTCCCTTTCTTCCTCTGCCAAATGGGCAACCTGTGTGAACCAGGAGCTTAAAGGGGCTGTCTCTCCAAGTTGGGAGATTGATAGTTAAGCTGTTAGAAAGTCAAACCGGAGCACCAGGAGAGGGACTCTTCGTTGAGTTTTAGAAACCTTTCATATTCACAGTGTGTCCATTCTCTAGGTTTCCCGTACATGTTATAGCTGTAGTAATATTCCCTTCAACCTGGAGAGGTGGGACCCATGGAATGGTTGCCATGCATTATTGCTTTAAAGGGTCTGCATTTGCTCACCCAATCTCACCAATCCTCTCAGTCCCAAGTGTCCAGCCTCATGCCACATCCAGCTGTCATCGTAGATAGGGTCATTCCAGGTTGCATCAGAGACCCTGAAGGAATTGTAAAGAATTTCCCTGTTTCTTTGTTCTGTTTTTGAAATTCCTTTTTAGAGTGGGTTTGAGCTGATTCTCGCTGCCATGTTTATGCCAGTCTAGACACACTTGATTCCCTTACGGAGACATATCAATACATAGGTTTTAAGATTCTTACTAGTCAGATCTATTCCTCTGCGGGAAATATGGGGTTTTGAGTCCCTTTCACTGAGGAAGGTGTAGGTCTTGTCTATTCCATAGTTGGTTTTTGGAACAGTACCTGTGCTTATATCAAACTCTGGTTTGATGCATCACCCCACCTCTCCTTCCCCCTTAAGCAGGCATAAGAGTGTTTTCTAAATGTGAGACTCTGTTCTCTTTCCTAACTCAGTTCATGTGTAGCCATGTTTACAGGATCTTCCTAAGTGATATCTTATGATAAGTTTCTTTTTCTGTGTGACTTCTTTCCCTTAGAATCATCGTACCTGAATCCACTCATTTTGCTGCTACTGGTCTTATGACATTGATTTCGTGGCTGAGGGATATTCCATCGTACGTAAGTTCCACAAAGTTTTGAACCATTTTTATATTTCCTGGGATATTTCAGGTGTACCCAGGTTGAGGTTCTTGTAAGCAGTGCAGCCCTCAATTTGGGGGTGGCTCTGTCTTATGGATTTTCAGTTTTCCCAAGGTATATTCCCTAGACTGGAAGTGCCCTTGGCTCTGTAGCTCTGTTGTTTACTTGTTTTAGGGAGCACAATGCACTCCTCCAGTGAGGCAGTTGGCAACTTACATCCCGCCCATCAGCATAACAAGGCTCCCTGTTCTCCAGGGCCTGTCTTGCCTTTCTGGTTTTTACACATTTTGTGGATGTCCCTTTTGACCGTTGGGAAGTGATACTTCTTTGTAGTGCAGATTTGCATTGCCCGCTTGCTTGCTTGGCCAAAAAGGGCGTATGCGTTTTCTCCTGAATATATTCAGGAGAAAACGCATACGCCCTTTTTGGCCAAGTGCATCATTGTCGAAGTTGTGCCCCTCTTCCTGTGCTTTACAGGCGATTCTAACGTACCTCTTGAAATCTGTTTCCTGCTATTCTGCCTCGCATTCAAGTCCGCCTCGTTGCCTTCCCTCAACAGATTTTTGGACGATAGTTGGCCTTGATGACTCTGCCAGTTTGTGAATTGCTGTGCCCCTGAGCTCCATTTTTCAACTCGTTTTTTGTGAGCTGAACGCAAGTCCAAACATTTGGTTCAGGACCTATACTGGTTCCCAGTGGGTGGCTGAGACTTTGGTGAATTCTTCTTCCTGCCGGGAAATTAGAGTGACATGTGCCCATCCAAATGCCTAACAGCTACTCTCTCATTGGTTCTCCCTCTTCCCTTTCTTCCTCTGCCAAATGGGCAACCTGTGTGAACCAGGAGCTTAAAGGGGCTGTCTCTCCAAGTTGGGAGATTGATAGTAAAGCAGTTGGAAAGTCAAACCGGAGCACCAGGAGAGGGACTCTTCGTTGAGTTTTAGAAACCTTTCGTATTCACAGTGTGTCCATTCTCTAGGTTTCCCGTACATGTTATAGCTGTAGTAATATTCCCTTCAACCTGGAGAGTTGGGACCCATGGAATGGTTGCCATGCATTATTGCTTTAAAGGGTCTGCATTTGCTCACCCAATCTCACCAATCCTCTCAGTCCCAAGTGTCCAGCCTCATGCCACATCCAGCTGTCATCGTAGATAGGGTCATTCCAGGTTGCATCAGAGACCCTGAAGGAATTGTAAAGAATTTCCCTGTTTCTTTGTTCTGTTTTTGAAATTCCTTTTTAGAGTGGGTTTGAGCTGATTCTCGCTGCCATGTTTATGCCAGTCTAGACACACTTGATTCCCTTACGGAGACATATCAATACATAGGTTTTAAGATTCTTACTAGTCAGATCTATTCCTCTGCGGGAAATATGGGGTTTTGAGTCCCTTTCACTGAGGAAGGTGTAGGTCTTGTCTATTCCATAGTTGGTTTTTGGAACAGTACCTGTGCTTATATCAAACTCTGGTTTGATGCATCACCCCACCTCTCCTTCCCCCTTAAGCAGGCATAAGAGTGTTTTCTAAATGTGAGACTCTGTTCTCTTTCCTAACTCAGTTCATGTGTAGCCATGTTTACAGGATCTTCCTAAGTGATATCTTATGATAAGTTTCTTTTTCTGTGTGACTTCTTTCCCTTAGAATCATCGTACCTGAATCCACTCATTTTGCTGCTACTGGTCTTATGACATTGATTTCATGGCTGAGGGATATTCCATCGTACGTAAGTTCCACAATGTTTTGAACCATTTTTATATTTCCTGGGATATTTCAGGTGTACCCAGGTTGAGGTTCTTGTAAGCAGTGCAGCCCTCAATTTGGGGGTGGCTCTGTCTTATGGATTTTCAGTTTTCCCAAGGTATATTCCCTAGACTGGAAGTGCCCTTGGCTCTGTAGCTCTGTTGTTTACTTGTTTTAGGGAACACAATGCACTCCTCCAGTAAGGCAGTTGGCAACTTACATCCCGCCCATCAGCATAACAAGGCTCCCTGTTCTCCAGGGCCTGTCTTGCCTTTCTGGTTTTTACACATTTTGTGGATGTCCCTTTTGACCGTTGGGAAGTGATACTTCTTTGTAGTGCAGATTAGCATTGCCCGCTTGCTTGCTTGGCCAAAAAGGGCGTATGCGTTTTCTCCTGAATATATTCAGGAGAAAACGCATACGCCCTTTTTGGCCAAGTGCATCATTGTCGAAGTTGTGCCCCTCTTCCTGTGCTTTACAGGCGATTCTAACGTACCTCTTGAAATCTGTTTCCTGCTATTCTGCCTCGCATTCAAGTCCGCCTCGTTGCCTTCCCTCCACAGATTTTTGGACGATAGTTGGCCTTGATGACTCTGCCAGTTTGTGAATTGCTGTGCCCCTGAGCTCCATTTTTCAACTCGTTTTTTGTGAGCTGAACGCAAGTCCAAACATTTGGTTCAGGACCTATACTGGTTCCCGGTGGGTGGCTGAGACTTTGGTTAATTCTTCTTCCTGCCGGGAAATTAGAGTGACATGTGCCCATCCAAATGCCTAACAGCTACTCTCTCATTGGTTCTCCCTCTTCCCTTTCCTCCTCTGCCAAATGGGCAACCTGTGTGAACCAGGAGCTTAAAGGGGCTGTCTCTCCAAGTTGGGAGATTGATAGTAAAGCTGTTGGAAAGTCAAACCGGAGCACCAGGAGAGGGACTCTTCGTTGAGTTTTAGAAACCTGTCGTATTCACAGTGTGTCCATTCTCTAGGTTTCCCGTACATGTTATAGCTGTAGTAATATTCCCTTCAACCTGGAGAGGTGGGACCCATGGAATGGTTGCCATGCATTATTGCTTTAAAGGGTCTGCATTTGCTCACCCAATCTCACCAATCCTCTCAGTCCCAAGTGTCCAGCCTCATGCCACATCCAGCTGTCATCGTAGATAGGGTCATTCCAGGTTGCATCAGAGACCCTGAAGGAATTGTAAAGAATTTCCCTGTTTCTTTGTTCTGTTTTTGAAATTCCTTTTTAGAGTGGGTTTGAGCTGATTCTCGCTGCCATGTTTATGCCAGTCTAGACACACTTGATTCCCTTACGGAGACATATCAATACATAGGTTTTAAGATTCTTACTAGTCAGATCTATTCCTCTGCGGGAAATATGGGGTTTTGAGTCCCTTTCACTGAGGAAGGTGTAGGTCTTGTCTATTCCATAGTTGGTTTTTGGAACAGTACCTGTGCTTATATCAAACTCTGGTTTGATGCATCACCCCACCTCTCCTCCCCCCTTAAGCAGGCATAAGAGTGTTTTCTAAATGTGAGACTCTGTTCTCTTTGCTAACTCAGTTCATGTGTAGCCATGTTTACAGGATCTTCCTAAGTGATATCTTATGATAAGTTTCTTTTCCTGTGTGACTTCTTTCCCTTAGAATCATCGTACCTGAATCCACTCATTTTGCTGCTACTGGTCTTATGACATTGATTTCGTGGCTGAGGGATATTCCATCGTACGTAAGTTCCACAATGTTTGGAACCATTTTTATATTTCCTGGGATATTTCAGGTGTACCCAGGTTGAGGTTCTTGTAAGCAGTGCAGCCCTCAATTTGGGGGTGGCTCTGTCTTATGGATTTTCAGTTTTCCCAAGGTATATTCCCTAGACTGGAAGTGCCCTTGGCTCTGTAGCTCTGTTGTTTACTTGTTTTAGGGAACACAATGCACTCCTCCAGTGAGGCGGTTGGCAACTTACATCCCGCCCATCAGCATAACAAGGCTCCCTGTTCTCCAGGGCCTGTCTTGCCTTTCTGGTTTTTACACATTTTGTGGATGTCCCTTTTGACCGTTGGGAAGTGATACTTCTTTGTAGTGCAGATTAGCATTGCCCGCTTGCTTGCTTGGCCAAAAAGGGCGTATGCGTTTTCTCCTGAATATATTCAGGAGAAAACGCATACGCCCTTTTTGGCCAAGTGCATCATTGTCGAAGTTGTGCCCCTCTTCCTGTGCTTTACAGGCGATTCTAACGTACCTCTTGAAATCTGTTTCCTGCTATTCTGCCTCGCATTCAAGTCCGCCTCGTTGCCTTCCCTCCACAGATTTTTGGACGATAGTTGGCCTTGATGACTCTGCCAGTTTGTGAATTGCTGTGCCCCTGAGCTCCATTTTTCAACTCGTTTTTTGTGAGCTGAACGCAAGTCCAAACATTTGGTTCAGGACCTATACTGGTTCCCGGTGGGTGGCTGAGACTTTGGTGAATTCTTCTTCCTGCCGGGAAATTAGAGTGACATGTGCCCATCCAAATGCCTAACAGCTACTCTCTCATTGGTTCTCCCTCTTCCCTTTCCTCCTCTGCCAAATGGGCAACCTGTGTGAACCAGGAGCTTAAAGGGGCTGTCTCTCCAAGTTGGGAGATTGATAGTAAAGCTGTTGGAAAGTCAAACCGGAGCACCAGGAGAGGGACTCTTCGTTGAGTTTTAGAAACCTGTCGTATTCACAGTGTGTCCATTCTCTAGGTTTCCCGTACATGTTATAGCTGTAGTAATATTCCCTTCAACCTGGAGAGGTGGGACCCATGGAATGGTTGCCATGCATTATTGCTTTAAAGGGTCTGCATTTGCTCACCCAATCTCACCAATCCTCTCAGTCCCAAGTGTCCAGCCTCATGCCACATCCAGCTGTCATCGTAGATAGGGTCATTCCAGGTTGCATCAGAGACCCTGAAGGAATTGTAAAGAATTTCCCTGTTTCTTTGTTCTGTTTTTGAAATTCCTTTTTAGAGTGGGTTTGAGCTGATTCTCGCTGCCATGTTTATGCCAGTCTAGACACACTTGATTCCCTTACGGAGACATATCAATACATAGGTTTTAAGATTCTTACTAGTCAGATCTATTCCTCTGCGGGAAATATGGGGTTTTGAGTCCCTTTCACTGAGGAAGGTGTAGGTCTTGTCTATTCCATAGTTGGTTTTTGGAACAGTACCTGTGCTTATATCAAACTCTGGTTTGATGCATCACCCCACCTCTCCTCCCCCCTTAAGCAGGCATAAGAGTGTTTTCTAAATGTGAGACTCTGTTCTCTTTGCTAACTCAGTTCATGTGTAGCCATGTTTACAGGATCTTCCTAAGTGATATCTTATGATAAGTTTCTTTTCCTGTGTGACTTCTTTCCCTTAGAATCATCGTACCTGAATCCACTCATTTTGCTGCTACTGGTCTTATGACATTGATTTCGTGGCTGAGGGATATTCCATCGTACGTAAGTTCCACAATGTTTGGAACCATTTTTATATTTCCTGGGATATTTCAGGTGTACCCAGGTTGAGGTTCTTGTAAGCAGTGCAGCCCTCAATTTGGGGGTGGCTCTGTCTTATGGATTTTCAGTTTTCCCAAGGTATATTCCCTAGACTGGAAGTGCCCTTGGCTCTGTAGCTCTGTTGTTTACTTGTTTTAGGGAACACAATGCACTCCTCCAGTGAGGCGGTTGGCAACTTACATCCCGCCCATCAGCATAACAAGGCTCCCTGTTCTCCAGGGCCTGTCTTGCCTTTCTGGTTTTTACACATTTTGTGGATGTCCCTTTTGACCGTTGGGAAGTGATACTTCTTTGTAGTGCAGATTAGCATTGCCCGCTTGCTTGCTTGGCCAAAAAGGGCGTATGCGTTTTCTCCTGAATATATTCAGGAGAAAACGCATACGCCCTTTTTGGCCAAGTGCATCATTGTCGAAGTTGTGCCCCTCTTCCTGTGCTTTACAGGCGATTCTAACGTACCTCTTGAAATCTGTTTCCTGCTATTCTGCCTCGCATTCAAGTCCGCCTCGTTGCCTTCCCTCCACAGATTTTTGGACGATAGTTGGCCTTGATGACTCTGCCAGTTTGTGAATTGCTGTGCCCCTGAGCTCCATTTTTCAACTCGTTTTTTGTGAGCTGAACGCAAGTCCAAACATTTGGTTCAGGACCTATACTGGTTCCCGGTGGGTGGCTGAGACTTTGGTGAATTCTTCTTCCTGCCGGGAAATTAGAGTGACATGTGCCCATCCAAATGCCTAACAGCTACTCTCTCATTGGTTCTCCCTCTTCCCTTTCCTCCTCTGCCAAATGGGCAACCTGTGTGAACCAGGAGCTTAAAGGGGCTGTCTCTCCAAGTTGGGAGATTGATAGTAAAGCTGTTGGAAAGTCAAACCGGAGCACCAGGAGAGGGACTCTTCGTTGAGTTTTAGAAACCTGTCGTATTCACAGTGTGTCCATTCTCTAGGTTTCCCGTACATGTTATAGCTGTAGTAATATTCCCTTCAACCTGGAGAGGTGGGACCCATGGAATGGTTGCCATGCATTATTGCTTTAAAGGGTCTGCATTTGCTCACCCAATCTCACCAATCCTCTCAGTCCCAAGTGTCCAGCCTCATGCCACATCCAGCTGTCATCGTAGATAGGGTCATTCCAGGTTGCATCAGAGACCCTGAAGGAATTGTAAAGAATTTCCCTGTTTCTTTGTTCTGTTTTTGAAATTCCTTTTTAGAGTGGGTTTGAGCTGATTCTCGCTGCCATGTTTATGCCAGTCTAGACACACTTGATTCCCTTACGGAGACATATCAATACATAGGTTTTAAGATTCTTACTAGTCAGATCTATTCCTCTGCGGGAAATATGGGGTTTTGAGTCCCTTTCACTGAGGAAGGTGTAGGTCTTGTCTATTCCATAGTTGGTTTTTGGAACAGTACCTGTGCTTATATCAAACTCTGGTTTGATGCATCACCCCACCTCTCCTCCCCCCTTAAGCAGGCATAAGAGTGTTTTCTAAATGTGAGACTCTGTTCTCTTTGCTAACTCAGTTCATGTGTAGCCATGTTTACAGGATCTTCCTAAGTGATATCTTATGATAAGTTTCTTTTCCTGTGTGACTTCTTTCCCTTAGAATCATCGTACCTGAATCCACTCATTTTGCTGCTACTGGTCTTATGACATTGATTTCGTGGCTGAGGGATATTCCATCGTACGTAAGTTCCACAATGTTTGGAACCATTTTTATATTTCCTGGGATATTTCAGGTGTACCCAGGTTGAGGTTCTTGTAAGCAGTGCAGCCCTCAATTTGGGGGTGGCTCTGTCTTATGGATTTTCAGTTTTCCCAAGGTATATTCCCTAGACTGGAAGTGCCCTTGGCTCTGTAGCTCTGTTGTTTACTTGTTTTAGGGAACACAATGCACTCCTCCAGTGAGGCGGTTGGCAACTTACATCCCGCCCATCAGCATAACAAGGCTCCCTGTTCTCCAGGGCCTGTCTTGCCTTTCTGGTTTTTACACATTTTGTGGATGTCCCTTTTGACCGTTGGGAAGTGATACTTCTTTGTAGTGCAGATTAGCATTGCCCGCTTGCTTGCTTGGCCAAAAAGGGCGTATGCGTTTTCTCCTGAATATATTCAGGAGAAAACGCATACGCCCTTTTTGGCCAAGTGCATCATTGTCGAAGTTGTGCCCCTCTTCCTGTGCTTTACAGGCGATTCTAACGTACCTCTTGAAATCTGTTTCCTGCTATTCTGCCTCGCATTCAAGTCCGCCTCGTTGCCTTCCCTCCACAGATTTTTGGACGATAGTTGGCCTTGATGACTCTGCCAGTTTGTGAATTGCTGTGCCCCTGAGCTCCATTTTTCAACTCGTTTTTTGTGAGCTGAACGCAAGTCCAAACATTTGGTTCAGGACCTATACTGGTTCCCGGTGGGTGGCTGAGACTTTGGTGAATTCTTCTTCCTGCCGGGAAATTAGAGTGACATGTGCCCATCCAAATGCCTAACAGCTACTCTCTCATTGGTTCTCCCTCTTCCCTTTCCTCCTCTGCCAAATGGGCAACCTGTGTGAACCAGGAGCTTAAAGGGGCTGTCTCTCCAAGTTGGGAGATTGATAGTAAAGCTGTTGGAAAGTCAAACCGGAGCACCAGGAGAGGGACTCTTCGTTGAGTTTTAGAAACCTGTCGTATTCACAGTGTGTCCATTCTCTAGGTTTCCCGTACATGTTATAGCTGTAGTAATATTCCCTTCAACCTGGAGAGGTGGGACCCATGGAATGGTTGCCATGCATTATTGCTTTAAAGGGTCTGCATTTGCTCACCCAATCTCACCAATCCTCTCAGTCCCAAGTGTCCAGCCTCATGCCACATCCAGCTGTCATCGTAGATAGGGTCATTCCAGGTTGCATCAGAGACCCTGAAGGAATTGTAAAGAATTTCCCTGTTTCTTTGTTCTGTTTTTGAAATTCCTTTTTAGAGTGGGTTTGAGCTGATTCTCGCTGCCATGTTTATGCCAGTCTAGACACACTTGATTCCCTTACGGAGACATATCAATACATAGGTTTTAAGATTCTTACTAGTCAGATCTATTCCTCTGCGGGAAATATGGGGTTTTGAGTCCCTTTCACTGAGGAAGGTGTAGGTCTTGTCTATTCCATAGTTGGTTTTTGGAACAGTACCTGTGCTTATATCAAACTCTGGTTTGATGCATCACCCCACCTCTCCTCCCCCCTTAAGCAGGCATAAGAGTGTTTTCTAAATGTGAGACTCTGTTCTCTTTGCTAACTCAGTTCATGTGTAGCCATGTTTACAGGATCTTCCTAAGTGATATCTTATGATAAGTTTCTTTTCCTGTGTGACTTCTTTCCCTTAGAATCATCGTACCTGAATCCACTCATTTTGCTGCTACTGGTCTTATGACATTGATTTCGTGGCTGAGGGATATTCCATCGTACGTAAGTTCCACAATGTTTGGAACCATTTTTATATTTCCTGGGATATTTCAGGTGTACCCAGGTTGAGGTTCTTGTAAGCAGTGCAGCCCTCAATTTGGGGGTGGCTCTGTCTTATGGATTTTCAGTTTTCCCAAGGTATATTCCCTAGACTGGAAGTGCCCTTGGCTCTGTAGCTCTGTTGTTTACTTGTTTTAGGGAACACAATGCACTCCTCCAGTGAGGCGGTTGGCAACTTACATCCCGCCCATCAGCATAACAAGGCTCCCTGTTCTCCAGGGCCTGTCTTGCCTTTCTGGTTTTTACACATTTTGTGGATGTCCCTTTTGACCGGTGGGAAGTGATACTTCTTTGTAGTGCAGATTTGCATTGCCCGCTTGCTTGCTTGGCCAAAAAGGGCGTATGCGTTTTCTCCTGAATATATTCAGGAGAAAACGCATACGCCCTTTTTGGCCAAGTGCATCATTGTCGAAGTTGTGCCCCTCTTCCTGTGCTTTACAGGCGATTCTAACGTACCTCTTGAAATCTGTTTCCTGCTATTCTGCCTCGCATTCAAGTCCGCCTCGTTGCCTTCCCTCAACAGATTTTTGGACGATAGTTGGCCTTGATTACTCTGCCAGTTTGTGAATTGCTGTGCCCCTGAGCTCCATTTTTCAACTCGTTTTTTGTGAGCTGAACGCAAGTCCAAACATTTGGTTCAGGACCTATACTGGTTCCCGGTGGGTGGCTGAGACTTTGGTGAATTCTTCTTCCTGCCGGGAAATTAGAGTGACATGTGCCCATCCAAATGCCTAACAGCTACTCTCTCATTGGTTCTCCCTCTTCCCTTTCCTCCTCTGCCAAATGGGCAACGTGTGTGAACCAGGAGCTTAAAGGGGCTGTCTCTCCAAGTTGGGAGATTGATAGTAAAGCTGTTGGAAAGTCAAACCGGAGCACCAGGAGAGGGACTCTTCGTTGAGTTTTAGAAACCTGTCGTATTCACAGTGTGTCCATTCTCTAGGTTTCCCGTACATGTTATAGCTGTAGTAATATTCCCTTCAACCTGGAGAGGTGGGACCCATGGAATGGTTGCCATGCATTATTGCTTTAAAGGGTCTGCATTTGCTCACCCAATCTCACCAATCCTCTCAGTCCCAAGTGTCCAGCCTCATGCCACATCCAGCTGTCATCGTAGATAGGGTCATTCCAGGTTGCATCAGAGACCCTGAAGGAATTGTAAAGAATTTCCCTGTTTCTTTGTTCTGTTTTTGAAATTCCTTTTTAGAGTGGGTTTGAGCTGATTCTCGCTGCCATGTTTATGCCAGTCTAGACACACTTGATTCCCTTACGGAGACATATCAATACATAGGTTTTAAGATTCTTACTAGTCAGATCTATTCCTCTGCGGGAAATATGGGGTTTTGAGTCCCTTTCACTGAGGAAGGTGTAGGTCTTGTCTATTCCATAGTTGGTTTTTGGAACAGTACCTGTGCTTATATCAAACTCTGGTTTGATGCATCACCCCACCTCTCCTTCCCCCTTAAGCAGGCATAAGAGTGTTTTCTAAATGTGAGACTCTGTTCTCTTTGCTAACTCAGTTCATGTGTAGCCATGTTTACAGGATCTTCCTAAGTGATATCTTATGATAAGTTTCTTTCCCTGTGTGACTTCTTTCCCTTAGAATCATCGTACCTGAATCCACTCATTTTGCTGCTACTGGTCTTATGACATTGATTTCGTGGCTGAGGGATATTCCATCGTACGTAAGTTCCACAATGTTTGGAACCATTTTTATATTTCCTGGGATATTTCAGGTGTACCCAGGTTGAGGTTCTTGTAAGCAGTGCAGCCCTCAATTTGGGGGTGGCTCTGTCTTATGGATTTTCAGTTTTCCCAAGGTATATTCCCTAGACTGGAAGTGCCCTTGGCTCTGTAGCTCTGTTGTTTACTTGTTTTAGGGAACACAATGCACTCCTCCAGTGAGGCGGTTGGCAACTTACATCCCGCCCATCAGCATAACAAGGCTCCCTGTTCTCCAGGGCCTGTCTTGCCTTTCTGGTTTTTACACATTTTGTGGATGTCCCTTTTGACCGGTGGGAAGTGATACTTCTTTGTAGTGCAGATTTGCATTGCCCGCTTGCTTGCTTGGCCAAAAAGGGCGTATGCGTTTTCTCCTGAATATATTCAGGAGAAAACGCATACGCCCTTTTTGGCCAAGTGCATCATTGTCGAAGTTGTGCCCCTCTTCCTGTGCTTTACAGGGGATTCTAACGTACCTCTTGAAATCTGTTTCCTGCTATTCTGCCTCGCATTCAAGTCCGCCTCGTTGCCTTCCCTCAACAGATTTTTGGACGATAGTTGGCCTTGATTACTCTGCCAGTTTGTGAATTGCTGTGCCCCTGAGCTCCATTTTTCAACTCGTTTTTTGTGAGCTGAACGCAAGTCCAAACATTTGGTTCAGGACCTATACTGGTTCCCGGTGGGTGGCTGAGACTTTGGTGAATTCTTCTTCCTGCCGGGAAATTAGAGTGACATGTGCCCATCCAAATGCCTAACAGCTACTCTCTCATTGGTTCTCCCTCTTCCCTTTCCTCCTCTGCCAAATGGGCAACCTGTGTGAACCAGGAGCTTAAAGGGGCTGTCTCTCCAAGTTGGGAGATTGATAGTAAAGCTGTTGGAAAGTCAAACCGGAGCACCAGGAGAGGGACTCTTCGTTGAGTTTTAGAAACCTGTCGTATTCACAGTGTGTCCATTCTCTAGGTTTCCCGTACATGTTATAGCTGTAGTAATATTCCCTTCAACCTGGAGAGGTGGGACCCATGGAATGGTTGCCATGCATTATTGCTTTAAAGGGTCTGCATTTGCTCACCCAATCTCACCAATCCTCTCAGTCCCAAGTGTCCAGCCTCATGCCACATCCAGCTGTCATCGTAGATAGGGTCATTCCAGGTTGCATCAGAGACCCTGAAGGAATTGTAAAGAATTTCCCTGTTTCTTTGTTCTGTTTTTGAAATTCCTTTTTAGAGTGGGTTTGAGCTGATTCTCGCTGCCATGTTTATGCCAGTCTAGACACACTTGATTCCCTTACGGAGACATATCAATACATAGGTTTTAAGATTCTTACTAGTCAGATCTATTCCTCTGCGGGAAATATGGGGTTTTGAGTCCCTTTCACTGAGGAAGGTGTAGGTCTTGTCTATTCCATAGTTGGTTTTTGGAACAGTACCTGTGCTTATATCAAACTCTGGTTTGATGCATCACCCCACCTCTCCTTCCCCCTTAAGCAGGCATAAGAGTGTTTTCTAAATGTGAGACTCTGTTCTCTTTGCTAACTCAGTTCATGTGTAGCCATGTTTACAGGATCTTCCTAAGTGATATCTTATGATAAGTTTCTTTCCCTGTGTGACTTCTTTCCCTTAGAATCATCGTACCTGAATCCACTCATTTTGCTGCTACTGGTCTTATGACATTGATTTCGTGGCTGAGGGATATTCCATCGTACGTAAGTTCCACAATGTTTGGAACCATTTTTATATTTCCTGGGATATTTCAGGTGTACCCAGGTTGAGGTTCTTGTAAGCAGTGCAGCCCTCAATTTGGGGGTGGCTCTGTCTTATGGATTTTCAGTTTTCCCAAGGTATATTCCCTAGACTGGAAGTGCCCTTGGCTCTGTAGCTCTGTTGTTTACTTGTTTTAGGGAACACAATGCACTCCTCCAGTGAGGCGGTTGGCAACTTACATCCCGCCCATCAGCATAACAAGGCTCCCTGTTCTCCAGGGCCTGTCTTGCCTTTCTGGTTTTTACACATTTTGTGGATGTCCCTTTTGACCGGTGGGAAGTGATACTTCTTTGTAGTGCAGATTTGCATTGCCCGCTTGCTTGCTTGGCCAAAAAGGGCGTATGCGTTTTCTCCTGAATATATTCAGGAGAAAACGCATACGCCCTTTTTGGCCAAGTGCATCATTGTCGAAGTTGTGCCCCTCTTCCTGTGCTTTACAGGGGATTCTAACGTACCTCTTGAAATCTGTTTCCTGCTATTCTGCCTCGCATTCAAGTCCGCCTCGTTGCCTTCCCTCAACAGATTTTTGGACGATAGTTGGCCTTGATTACTCTGCCAGTTTGTGAATTGCTGTGCCCCTGAGCTCCATTTTTCAACTCGTTTTTTGTGAGCTGAACGCAAGTCCAAACATTTGGTTCAGGACCTATACTGGTTCCCGGTGGGTGGCTGAGACTTTGGTGAATTCTTCTTCCTGCCGGGAAATTAGAGTGACATGTGCCCATCCAAATGCCTAACAGCTACTCTCTCATTGGTTCTCCCTCTTCCCTTTCCTCCTCTGCCAAATGGGCAACCTGTGTGAACCAGGAGCTTAAAGGGGCTGTCTCTCCAAGTTGGGAGATTGATAGTAAAGCTGTTGGAAAGTCAAACCGGAGCACCAGGAGAGGGACTCTTCGTTGAGTTTTAGAAACCTGTCGTATTCACAGTGTGTCCATTCTCTAGGTTTCCCGTACATGTTATAGCTGTAGTAATATTCCCTTCAACCTGGAGAGGTGGGACCCATGGAATGGTTGCCATGCATTATTGCTTTAAAGGGTCTGCATTTGCTCACCCAATCTCACCAATCCTCTCAGTCCCAAGTGTCCAGCCTCATGCCACATCCAGCTGTCATCGTAGATAGGGTCATTCCAGGTTGCATCAGAGACCCTGAAGGAATTGTAAAGAATTTCCCTGTTTCTTTGTTCTGTTTTTGAAATTCCTTTTTAGAGTGGGTTTGAGCTGATTCTCGCTGCCATGTTTATGCCAGTCTAGACACACTTGATTCCCTTACGGAGACATATCAATACATAGGTTTTAAGATTCTTACTAGTCAGATCTATTCCTCTGCGGGAAATATGGGGTTTTGAGTCCCTTTCACTGAGGAAGGTGTAGGTCTTGTCTATTCCATAGTTGGTTTTTGGAACAGTACCTGTGCTTATATCAAACTCTGGTTTGATGCATCACCCCACCTCTCCTTCCCCCTTAAGCAGGCATAAGAGTGTTTTCTAAATGTGAGACTCTGTTCTCTTTGCTAACTCAGTTCATGTGTAGCCATGTTTACAGGATCTTCCTAAGTGATATCTTATGATAAGTTTCTTTCCCTGTGTGACTTCTTTCCCTTAGAATCATCGTACCTGAATCCACTCATTTTGCTGCTACTGGTCTTATGACATTGATTTCGTGGCTGAGGGATATTCCATCGTACGTAAGTTCCACAATGTTTGGAACCATTTTTATATTTCCTGGGATATTTCAGGTGTACCCAGGTTGAGGTTCTTGTAAGCAGTGCAGCCCTCAATTTGGGGGTGGCTCTGTCTTATGGATTTTCAGTTTTCCCAAGGTATATTCCCTAGACTGGAAGTGCCCTTGGCTCTGTAGCTCTGTTGTTTACTTGTTTTAGGGAACACAATGCACTCCTCCAGTGAGGCGGTTGGCAACTTACATCCCGCCCATCAGCATAACAAGGCTCCCTGTTCTCCAGGGCCTGTCTTGCCTTTCTGGTTTTTACACATTTTGTGGATGTCCCTTTTGACCGGTGGGAAGTGATACTTCTTTGTAGTGCAGATTTGCATTGCCCGCTTGCTTGCTTGGCCAAAAAGGGCGTATGCGTTTTCTCCTGAATATATTCAGGAGAAAACGCATACGCCCTTTTTGGCCAAGTGCATCATTGTCGAAGTTGTGCCCCTCTTCCTGTGCTTTACAGGCGATTCTAACGTACCTCTTGAAATCTGTTTCCTGCTATTCTGCCTCGCATTCAAGTCCGCCTCGTTGCCTTCCCTCAACAGATTTTTGGACGATAGTTGGCCTTGATTACTCTGCCAGTTTGTGAATTGCTGTGCCCCTGAGCTCCATTTTTCAACTCGTTTTTTGTGAGCTGAACGCAAGTCCAAACATTTGGTTCAGGACCTATACTGGTTCCCGGTGGGTGGCTGAGACTTTGGTGAATTCTTCTTCCTGCCGGGAAATTAGAGTGACATGTGCCCATCCAAATGCCTAACAGCTACTCTCTCATTGGTTCTCCCTCTTCCCTTTCCTCCTCTGCCAAATGGGCAACCTGTGTGAACCAGGAGCTTAAAGGGGCTGTCTCTCCAAGTTGGGAGATTGATAGTAAAGCTGTTGGAAAGTCAAACCGGAGCACCAGGAGAGGGACTCTTCGTTGAGTTTTAGAAACCTGTCGTATTCACAGTGTGTCCATTCTCTAGGTTTCCCGTACATGTTATAGCTGTAGTAATATTCCCTTCAACCTGGAGAGGTGGGACCCATGGAATGGTTGCCATGCATTATTGCTTTAAAGGGTCTGCATTTGCTCACCCAATCTCACCAATCCTCTCAGTCCCAAGTGTCCAGCCTCATGCCACATCCAGCTGTCATCGTAGATAGGGTCATTCCAGGTTGCATCAGAGACCCTGAAGGAATTGTAAAGAATTTCCCTGTTTCTTTGTTCTGTTTTTGAAATTCCTTTTTAGAGTGGGTTTGAGCTGATTCTCGCTGCCATGTTTATGCCAGTCTAGACACACTTGATTCCCTTACGGAGACATATCAATACATAGGTTTTAAGATTCTTACTAGTCAGATCTATTCCTCTGCGGGAAATATGGGGTTTTGAGTCCCTTTCACTGAGGAAGGTGTAGGTCTTGTCTATTCCATAGTTGGTTTTTGGAACAGTACCTGTGCTTATATCAAACTCTGGTTTGATGCATCACCCCACCTCTCCTTCCCCCTTAAGCAGGCATAAGAGTGTTTTCTAAATGTGAGACTCTGTTCTCTTTGCTAACTCAGTTCATGTGTAGCCATGTTTACAGGATCTTCCTAAGTGATATCTTATGATAAGTTTCTTTCCCTGTGTGACTTCTTTCCCTTAGAATCATCGTACCTGAATCCACTCATTTTGCTGCTACTGGTCTTATGACATTGATTTCGTGGCTGAGGGATATTCCATCGTACGTAAGTTCCACAATGTTTGGAACCATTTTTATATTTCCTGGGATATTTCAGGTGTACCCAGGTTGAGGTTCTTGTAAGCAGTGCAGCCCTCAATTTGGGGGTGGCTCTGTCTTATGGATTTTCAGTTTTCCCAAGGCATATTCCCTAGACTGGAAGTGCCCTTGGCTCTGTAGCTCTGTTGTTTACTTGTTTTAGGGAACACAATGCACTCCTCCAGTGAGGCGGTTGGCAACTTACATCCCGCCCATCAGCATAACAAGGCTCCCTGTTCTCCAGGGCCTGTCTTGCCTTTCTGGTTTTTACACATTTTGTGGATGTCCCTTTTGACCGGTGGGAAGTGATACTTCTTTGTAGTGCAGATTTGCATTGCCCGCTTGCTTGCTTGGCCAAAAAGGGCGTATGCGTTTTCTCCTGAATATATTCAGGAGAAAACGCATACGCCCTTTTTGGCCAAGTGCATCATTGTCGAAGTTGTGCCCCTCTTCCTGTGCTTTACAGGCGATTCTAACGTACCTCTTGAAATCTGTTTCCTGCTATTCTGCCTCGCATTCAAGTCCGCCTCGTTGCCTTCCCTCAACAGATTTTTGGACGATAGTTGGCCTTGATTACTCTGCCAGTTTGTGAATTGCTGTGCCCCTGAGCTCCATTTTTCAACTCGTTTTTTGTGAGCTGAACGCAAGTCCAAACATTTGGTTCAGGACCTATACTGGTTCCCGGTGGGTGGCTGAGACTTTGGTGAATTCTTCTTCCTGCCGGGAAACTAGAGTGACATGTGCCCATCCAAATGCCTAACAGCTACTCTCTCATTGGTTCTCCCTCTTCCCTTTCCTCCTCTGCCAAATGGGCAACCTGTGTGAACCAGGAGCTTAAAGGGGCTGTCTCTCCAAGTTGGGAGATTGATAGTAAAGCTGTTGGAAAGTCAAACCGGAGCACCAGGAGAGGGACTCTTCGTTGAGTTTTAGAAACCTGTCGTATTCACAGTGTGTCCATTCTCTAGGTTTCCCGTACATGTTATAGCTGTAGTAATATTCCCTTCAACCTGGAGAGGTGGGACCCATGGAATGGTTGCCATGCATTATTGCTTTAAAGGGTCTGCATTTGCTCACCCAATCTCACCAATCCTCTCAGTCCCAAGTGTCCAGCCTCATGCCACATCCAGCTGTCATCGTAGATAGGGTCATTCCAGGTTGCATCAGAGACCCTGAAGGAATTGTAAAGAATTTCCCTGTTTCTTTGTTCTGTTTTTGAAATTCCTTTTTAGAGTGGGTTTGAGCTGATTCTCGCTGCCATGTTTATGCCAGTCTAGACACACTTGATTCCCTTACGGAGACATATCAATACATAGGTTTTAAGATTCTTACTAGTCAGATCTATTCCTCTGCGGGAAATATGGGGTTTTGAGTCCCTTTCACTGAGGAAGGTGTAGGTCTTGTCTATTCCATAGTTGGTTTTTGGAACAGTACCTGTGCTTATATCAAACTCTGGTTTGATGCATCACCCCACCTCTCCTTCCCCCTTAAGCAGGCATAAGAGTGTTTTCTAAATGTGAGACTCTGTTCTCTTTGCTAACTCAGTTCATGTGTAGCCATGTTTACAGGATCTTCCTAAGTGATATCTTATGATAAGTTTCTTTCCCTGTGTGACTTCTTTCCCTTAGAATCATCGTACCTGAATCCACTCATTTTGCTGCTACTGGTCTTATGACATTGATTTCGTGGCTGAGGGATATTCCATCGTACGTAAGTTCCACAATGTTTGGAACCATTTTTATATTTCCTGGGATATTTCAGGTGTACCCAGGTTGAGGTTCTTGTAAGCAGTGCAGCCCTCAATTTGGGGGTGGCTCTGTCTTATGGATTTTCAGTTTTCCCAAGGCATATTCCCTAGACTGGAAGTGCCCTTGGCTCTGTAGCTCTGTTGTTTACTTGTTTTAGGGAACACAATGCACTCCTCCAGTGAGGCGGTTGGCAACTTACATCCCGCCCATCAGCATAACAAGGCTCCCTGTTCTCCAGGGCCTGTCTTGCCTTTCTGGTTTTTACACATTTTGTGGATGTCCCTTTTGACCGGTGGGAAGTGATACTTCTTTGTAGTGCAGATTTGCATTGCCCGCTTGCTTGCTTGGCCAAAAAGGGCGTATGCGTTTTCTCCTGAATATATTCAGGAGAAAACGCATACGCCCTTTTTGGCCAAGTGCATCATTGTCGAAGTTGTGCCCCTCTTCCTGTGCTTTACAGGCGATTCTAACGTACCTCTTGAAATCTGTTTCCTGCTATTCTGCCTCGCATTCAAGTCCGCCTCGTTGCCTTCCCTCAACAGATTTTTGGACGATAGTTGGCCTTGATTACTCTGCCAGTTTGTGAATTGCTGTGCCCCTGAGCTCCATTTTTCAACTCGTTTTTTGTGAGCTGAACGCAAGTCCAAACATTTGGTTCAGGACCTATACTGGTTCCCGGTGGGTGGCTGAGACTTTGGTGAATTCTTCTTCCTGCCGGGAAACTAGAGTGACATGTGCCCATCCAAATGCCTAACAGCTACTCTCTCATTGGTTCTCCCTCTTCCCTTTCCTCCTCTGCCAAATGGGCAACCTGTGTGAACCAGGAGCTTAAAGGGGCTGTCTCTCCAAGTTGGGAGATTGATAGTAAAGCTGTTGGAAAGTCAAACCGGAGCACCAGGAGAGGGACTCTTCGTTGAGTTTTAGAAACCTGTCGTATTCACAGTGTGTCCATTCTCTAGGTTTCCCGTACATGTTATAGCTGTAGTAATATTCCCTTCAACCTGGAGAGGTGGGACCCATGGAATGGTTGCCATGCATTATTGCTTTAAAGGGTCTGCATTTGCTCACCCAATCTCACCAATCCTCTCAGTCCCAAGTGTCCAGCCTCATGCCACATCCAGCTGTCATCGTAGATAGGGTCATTCCAGGTTGCATCAGAGACCCTGAAGGAATTGTAAAGAATTTCCCTGTTTCTTTGTTCTGTTTTTGAAATTCCTTTTTAGAGTGGGTTTGAGCTGATTCTCGCTGCCATGTTTATGCCAGTCTAGACACACTTGATTCCCTTACGGAGACATATCAATACATAGGTTTTAAGATTCTTACTAGTCAGATCTATTCCTCTGCGGGAAATATGGGGTTTTGAGTCCCTTTCACTGAGGAAGGTGTAGGTCTTGTCTATTCCATAGTTGGTTTTTGGAACAGTACCTGTGCTTATATCAAACTCTGGTTTGATGCATCACCCCACCTCTCCTTCCCCCTTAAGCAGGCATAAGAGTGTTTTCTAAATGTGAGACTCTGTTCTCTTTGCTAACTCAGTTCATGTGTAGCCATGTTTACAGGATCTTCCTAAGTGATATCTTATGATAAGTTTCTTTCCCTGTGTGACTTCTTTCCCTTAGAATCATCGTACCTGAATCCACTCATTTTGCTGCTACTGGTCTTATGACATTGATTTCGTGGCTGAGGGATATTCCATCGTACGTAAGTTCCACAATGTTTGGAACCATTTTTATATTTCCTGGGATATTTCAGGTGTACCCAGGTTGAGGTTCTTGTAAGCAGTGCAGCCCTCAATTTGGGGGTGGCTCTGTCTTATGGATTTTCAGTTTTCCCAAGGCATATTCCCTAGACTGGAAGTGCCCTTGGCTCTGTAGCTCTGTTGTTTACTTGTTTTAGGGAACACAATGCACTCCTCCAGTGAGGCGGTTGGCAACTTACATCCCGCCCATCAGCATAACAAGGCTCCCTGTTCTCCAGGGCCTGTCTTGCCTTTCTGGTTTTTACACATTTTGTGGATGTCCCTTTTGACCGGTGGGAAGTGATACTTCTTTGTAGTGCAGATTTGCATTGCCCGCTTGCTTGCTTGGCCAAAAAGGGCGTATGCGTTTTCTCCTGAATATATTCAGGAGAAAACGCATACGCCCTTTTTGGCCAAGTGCATCATTGTCGAAGTTGTGCCCCTCTTCCTGTGCTTTACAGGCGATTCTAACGTACCTCTTGAAATCTGTTTCCTGCTATTCTGCCTCGCATTCAAGTCCGCCTCGTTGCCTTCCCTCAACAGATTTTTGGACGATAGTTGGCCTTGATTACTCTGCCAGTTTGTGAATTGCTGTGCCCCTGAGCTCCATTTTTCAACTCGTTTTTTGTGAGCTGAACGCAAGTCCAAACATTTGGTTCAGGACCTATACTGGTTCCCGGTGGGTGGCTGAGACTTTGGTGAATTCTTCTTCCTGCCGGGAAATTAGAGTGACATGTGCCCATCCAAATGCCTAACAGCTACTCTCTCATTGGTTCTCCCTCTTCCCTTTCCTCCTCTGCCAAATGGGCAACCTGTGTGAACCAGGAGCTTAAAGGGGCTGTCTCTCCAAGTTGGGAGATTGATAGTAAAGCTGTTGGAAAGTCAAACCGGAGCACCAGGAGAGGGACTCTTCGTTGAGTTTTAGAAACCTGTCGTATTCACAGTGTGTCCATTCTCTAGGTTTCCCGTACATGTTATAGCTGTAGTAATATTCCCTTCAACCTGGAGAGGTGGGACCCATGGAATGGTTGCCATGCATTATTGCTTTAAAGGGTCTGCATTTGCTCACCCAATCTCACCAATCCTCTCAGTCCCAAGTGTCCAGCCTCATGCCACATCCAGCTGTCATCGTAGATAGGGTCATTCCAGGTTGCATCAGAGACCCTGAAGGAATTGTAAAGAATTTCCCTGTTTCTTTGTTCTGTTTTTGAAATTCCTTTTTAGAGTGGGTTTGAGCTGATTCTCGCTGCCATGTTTATGCCAGTCTAGACACACTTGATTCCCTTACGGAGACATATCAATACATAGGTTTTAAGATTCTTACTAGTCAGATCTATTCCTCTGCGGGAAATATGGGGTTTTGAGTCCCTTTCACTGAGGAAGGTGTAGGTCTTGTCTATTCCATAGTTGGTTTTTGGAACAGTACCTGTGCTTATATCAAACTCTGGTTTGATGCATCACCCCACCTCTCCTTCCCCCTTAAGCAGGCATAAGAGTGTTTTCTAAATGTGAGACTCTGTTCTCTTTGCTAACTCAGTTCATGTGTAGCCATGTTTACAGGATCTTCCTAAGTGATATCTTATGATAAGTTTCTTTCCCTGTGTGACTTCTTTCCCTTAGAATCATCGTACCTGAATCCACTCATTTTGCTGCTACTGGTCTTATGACATTGATTTCGTGGCTGAGGGATATTCCATCGTACGTAAGTTCCACAATGTTTGGAACCATTTTTATATTTCCTGGGATATTTCAGGTGTACCCAGGTTGAGGTTCTTGTAAGCAGTGCAGCCCTCAATTTGGGGGTGGCTCTGTCTTATGGATTTTCAGTTTTCCCAAGGTATATTCCCTAGACTGGAAGTGCCCTTGGCTCTGTAGCTCTGTTGTTTACTTGTTTTAGGGAACACAATGCACTCCTCCAGTGAGGCGGTTGGCAACTTACATCCCGCCCATCAGCATAACAAGGCTCCCTGTTCTCCAGGGCCTGTCTTGCCTTTCTGGTTTTTACACATTTTGTGGATGTCCCTTTTGACCGGTGGGAAGTGATACTTCTTTGTAGTGCAGATTTGCATTGCCCGCTTGCTTGCTTGGCCAAAAAGGGCGTATGCGTTTTCTCCTGAATATATTCAGGAGAAAACGCATACGCCCTTTTTGGCCAAGTGCATCATTGTCGAAGTTGTGCCCCTCTTCCTGTGCTTTACAGGCGATTCTAACGTACCTCTTGAAATCTGTTTCCTGCTATTCTGCCTCGCATTCAAGTCCGCCTCGTTGCCTTCCCTCAACAGATTTTTGGACGATAGTTGGCCTTGATTACTCTGCCAGTTTGTGAATTGCTGTGCCCCTGAGCTCCATTTTTCAACTCGTTTTTTGTGAGCTGAACGCAAGTCCAAACATTTGGTTCAGGACCTATACTGGTTCCCGGTGGGTGGCTGAGACTTTGGTGAATTCTTCTTCCTGCCGGGAAATTAGAGTGACATGTGCCCATCCAAATGCCTAACAGCTACTCTCTCATTGGTTCTCCCTCTTCCCTTTCCTCCTCTGCCAAATGGGCAACCTGTGTGAACCAGGAGCTTAAAGGGGCTGTCTCTCCAAGTTGGGAGATTGATAGTAAAGCTGTTGGAAAGTCAAACCGGAGCACCAGGAGAGGGACTCTTCGTTGAGTTTTAGAAACCTGTCGTATTCACAGTGTGTCCATTCTCTAGGTTTCCCGTACATGTTATAGCTGTAGTAATATTCCCTTCAACCTGGAGAGGTGGGACCCATGGAATGGTTGCCATGCATTATTGCTTTAAAGGGTCTGCATTTGCTCACCCAATCTCACCAATCCTCTCAGTCCCAAGTGTCCAGCCTCATGCCACATCCAGCTGTCATCGTAGATAGGGTCATTCCAGGTTGCATCAGAGACCCTGAAGGAATTGTAAAGAATTTCCCTGTTTCTTTGTTCTGTTTTTGAAATTCCTTTTTAGAGTGGGTTTGAGCTGATTCTCGCTGCCATGTTTATGCCAGTCTAGACACACTTGATTCCCTTACGGAGACATATCAATACATAGGTTTTAAGATTCTTACTAGTCAGATCTATTCCTCTGCGGGAAATATGGGGTTTTGAGTCCCTTTCACTGAGGAAGGTGTAGGTCTTGTCTATTCCATAGTTGGTTTTTGGAACAGTACCTGTGCTTATATCAAACTCTGGTTTGATGCATCACCCCACCTCTCCTTCCCCCTTAAGCAGGCATAAGAGTGTTTTCTAAATGTGAGACTCTGTTCTCTTTGCTAACTCAGTTCATGTGTAGCCATGTTTACAGGATCTTCCTAAGTGATATCTTATGATAAGTTTCTTTCCCTGTGTGACTTCTTTCCCTTAGAATCATCGTACCTGAATCCACTCATTTTGCTGCTACTGGTCTTATGACATTGATTTCGTGGCTGAGGGATATTCCATCGTACGTAAGTTCCACAATGTTTGGAACCATTTTTATATTTCCTGGGATATTTCAGGTGTACCCAGGTTGAGGTTCTTGTAAGCAGTGCAGCCCTCAATTTGGGGGTGGCTCTGTCTTATGGATTTTCAGTTTTCCCAAGGTATATTCCCTAGACTGGAAGTGCCCTTGGCTCTGTAGCTCTGTTGTTTACTTGTTTTAGGGAACACAATGCACTCCTCCAGTGAGGCGGTTGGCAACTTACATCCCGCCCATCAGCATAACAAGGCTCCCTGTTCTCCAGGGCCTGTCTTGCCTTTCTGGTTTTTACACATTTTGTGGATGTCCCTTTTGACCGGTGGGAAGTGATACTTCTTTGTAGTGCAGATTTGCATTGCCCGCTTGCTTGCTTGGCCAAAAAGGGCGTATGCGTTTTCTCCTGAATATATTCAGGAGAAAACGCATACGCCCTTTTTGGCCAAGTGCATCATTGTCGAAGTTGTGCCCCTCTTCCTGTGCTTTACAGGCGATTCTAACGTACCTCTTGAAATCTGTTTCCTGCTATTCTGCCTCGCATTCAAGTCCGCCTCGTTGCCTTCCCTCAACAGATTTTTGGACGATAGTTGGCCTTGATTACTCTGCCAGTTTGTGAATTGCTGTGCCCCTGAGCTCCATTTTTCAACTCGTTTTTTGTGAGCTGAACGCAAGTCCAAACATTTGGTTCAGGACCTATACTGGTTCCCGGTGGGTGGCTGAGACTTTGGTGAATTCTTCTTCCTGCCGGGAAATTAGAGTGACATGTGCCCATCCAAATGCCTAACAGCTACTCTCTCATTGGTTCTCCCTCTTCCCTTTCCTCCTCTGCCAAATGGGCAACGTGTGTGAACCAGGAGCTTAAAGGGGCTGTCTCTCCAAGTTGGGAGATTGATAGTAAAGCTGTTGGAAAGTCAAACCGGAGCACCAGGAGAGGGACTCTTCGTTGAGTTTTAGAAACCTGTCGTATTCACAGTGTGTCCATTCTCTAGGTTTCCCGTACATGTTATAGCTGTAGTAATATTCCCTTCAACCTGGAGAGGTGGGACCCATGGAATGGTTGCCATGCATTATTGCTTTAAAGGGTCTGCATTTGCTCACCCAATCTCACCAATCCTCTCAGTCCCAAGTGTCCAGCCTCATGCCACATCCAGCTGTCATCGTAGATAGGGTCATTCCAGGTTGCATCAGAGACCCTGAAGGAATTGTAAAGAATTTCCCTGTTTCTTTGTTCTGTTTTTGAAATTCCTTTTTAGAGTGGGTTTGAGCTGATTCTCGCTGCCATGTTTATGCCAGTCTAGACACACTTGATTCCCTTACGGAGACATATCAATACATAGGTTTTAAGATTCTTACTAGTCAGATCTATTCCTCTGCGGGAAATATGGGGTTTTGAGTCCCTTTCACTGAGGAAGGTGTAGGTCTTGTCTATTCCATAGTTGGTTTTTGGAACAGTACCTGTGCTTATATCAAACTCTGGTTTGATGCATCACCCCACCTCTCCTTCCCCCTTAAGCAGGCATAAGAGTGTTTTCTAAATGTGAGACTCTGTTCTCTTTGCTAACTCAGTTCATGTGTAGCCATGTTTACAGGATCTTCCTAAGTGATATCTTATGATAAGTTTCTTTCCCTGTGTGACTTCTTTCCCTTAGAATCATCGTACCTGAATCCACTCATTTTGCTGCTACTGGTCTTATGACATTGATTTCGTGGCTGAGGGATATTCCATCGTACGTAAGTTCCACAATGTTTGGAACCATTTTTATATTTCCTGGGATATTTCAGGTGTACCCAGGTTGAGGTTCTTGTAAGCAGTGCAGCCCTCAATTTGGGGGTGGCTCTGTCTTATGGATTTTCAGTTTTCCCAAGGTATATTCCCTAGACTGGAAGTGCCCTTGGCTCTGTAGCTCTGTTGTTTACTTGTTTTAGGGAACACAATGCACTCCTCCAGTGAGGCGGTTGGCAACTTACATCCCGCCCATCAGCATAACAAGGCTCCCTGTTCTCCAGGGCCTGTCTTGCCTTTCTGGTTTTTACACATTTTGTGGATGTCCCTTTTGACCGGTGGGAAGTGATACTTCTTTGTAGTGCAGATTTGCATTGCCCGCTTGCTTGCTTGGCCAAAAAGGGCGTATGCGTTTTCTCCTGAATATATTCAGGAGAAAACGCATACGCCCTTTTTGGCCAAGTGCATCATTGTCGAAGTTGTGCCCCTCTTCCTGTGCTTTACAGGCGATTCTAACGTACCTCTTGAAATCTGTTTCCTGCTATTCTGCCTCGCATTCAAGTCCGCCTCGTTGCCTTCCCTCAACAGATTTTTGGACGATAGTTGGCCTTGATTACTCTGCCAGTTTGTGAATTGCTGTGCCCCTGAGCTCCATTTTTCAACTCGTTTTTTGTGAGCTGAACGCAAGTCCAAACATTTGGTTCAGGACCTATACTGGTTCCCGGTGGGTGGCTGAGACTTTGGTGAATTCTTCTTCCTGCCGGGAAATTAGAGTGACATGTGCCCATCCAAATGCCTAACAGCTACTCTCTCATTGGTTCTCCCTCTTCCCTTTCCTCCTCTGCCAAATGGGCAACGTGTGTGAACCAGGAGCTTAAAGGGGCTGTCTCTCCAAGTTGGGAGATTGATAGTAAAGCTGTTGGAAAGTCAAACCGGAGCACCAGGAGAGGGACTCTTCGTTGAGTTTTAGAAACCTGTCGTATTCACAGTGTGTCCATTCTCTAGGTTTCCCGTACATGTTATAGCTGTAGTAATATTCCCTTCAACCTGGAGAGGTGGGACCCATGGAATGGTTGCCATGCATTATTGCTTTAAAGGGTCTGCATTTGCTCACCCAATCTCACCAATCCTCTCAGTCCCAAGTGTCCAGCCTCATGCCACATCCAGCTGTCATCGTAGATAGGGTCATTCCAGGTTGCATCAGAGACCCTGAAGGAATTGTAAAGAATTTCCCTGTTTCTTTGTTCTGTTTTTGAAATTCCTTTTTAGAGTGGGTTTGAGCTGATTCTCGCTGCCATGTTTATGCCAGTCTAGACACACTTGATTCCCTTACGGAGACATATCAATACATAGGTTTTAAGATTCTTACTAGTCAGATCTATTCCTCTGCGGGAAATATGGGGTTTTGAGTCCCTTTCACTGAGGAAGGTGTAGGTCTTGTCTATTCCATAGTTGGTTTTTGGAACAGTACCTGTGCTTATATCAAACTCTGGTTTGATGCATCACCCCACCTCTCCTTCCCCCTTAAGCAGGCATAAGAGTGTTTTCTAAATGTGAGACTCTGTTCTCTTTGCTAACTCAGTTCATGTGTAGCCATGTTTACAGGATCTTCCTAAGTGATATCTTATGATAAGTTTCTTTCCCTGTGTGACTTCTTTCCCTTAGAATCATCGTACCTGAATCCACTCATTTTGCTGCTACTGGTCTTATGACATTGATTTCGTGGCTGAGGGATATTCCATCGTACGTAAGTTCCACAATGTTTGGAACCATTTTTATATTTCCTGGGATATTTCAGGTGTACCCAGGTTGAGGTTCTTGTAAGCAGTGCAGCCCTCAATTTGGGGGTGGCTCTGTCTTATGGATTTTCAGTTTTCCCAAGGTATATTCCCTAGACTGGAAGTGCCCTTGGCTCTGTAGCTCTGTTGTTTACTTGTTTTAGGGAACACAATGCACTCCTCCAGTGAGGCGGTTGGCAACTTACATCCCGCCCATCAGCATAACAAGGCTCCCTGTTCTCCAGGGCCTGTCTTGCCTTTCTGGTTTTTACACATTTTGTGGATGTCCCTTTTGACCGGTGGGAAGTGATACTTCTTTGTAGTGCAGATTTGCATTGCCCGCTTGCTTGCTTGGCCAAAAAGGGCGTATGCGTTTTCTCCTGAATATATTCAGGAGAAAACGCATACGCCCTTTTTGGCCAAGTGCATCATTGTCGAAGTTGTGCCCCTCTTCCTGTGCTTTACAGGCGATTCTAACGTACCTCTTGAAATCTGTTTCCTGCTATTCTGCCTCGCATTCAAGTCCGCCTCGTTGCCTTCCCTCAACAGATTTTTGGACGATAGTTGGCCTTGATTACTCTGCCAGTTTGTGAATTGCTGTGCCCCTGAGCTCCATTTTTCAACTCGTTTTTTGTGAGCTGAACGCAAGTCCAAACATTTGGTTCAGGACCTATACTGGTTCCCGGTGGGTGGCTGAGACTTTGGTGAATTCTTCTTCCTGCCGGGAAATTAGAGTGACATGTGCCCATCCAAATGCCTAACAGCTACTCTCTCATTGGTTCTCCCTCTTCCCTTTCCTCCTCTGCCAAATGGGCAACGTGTGTGAACCAGGAGCTTAAAGGGGCTGTCTCTCCAAGTTGGGAGATTGATAGTAAAGCTGTTGGAAAGTCAAACCGGAGCACCAGGAGAGGGACTCTTCGTTGAGTTTTAGAAACCTGTCGTATTCACAGTGTGTCCATTCTCTAGGTTTCCCGTACATGTTATAGCTGTAGTAATATTCCCTTCAACCTGGAGAGGTGGGACCCATGGAATGGTTGCCATGCATTATTGCTTTAAAGGGTCTGCATTTGCTCACCCAATCTCACCAATCCTCTCAGTCCCAAGTGTCCAGCCTCATGCCACATCCAGCTGTCATCGTAGATAGGGTCATTCCAGGTTGCATCAGAGACCCTGAAGGAATTGTAAAGAATTTCCCTGTTTCTTTGTTCTGTTTTTGAAATTCCTTTTTAGAGTGGGTTTGAGCTGATTCTCGCTGCCATGTTTATGCCAGTCTAGACACACTTGATTCCCTTACGGAGACATATCAATACATAGGTTTTAAGATTCTTACTAGTCAGATCTATTCCTCTGCGGGAAATATGGGGTTTTGAGTCCCTTTCACTGAGGAAGGTGTAGGTCTTGTCTATTCCATAGTTGGTTTTTGGAACAGTACCTGTGCTTATATCAAACTCTGGTTTGATGCATCACCCCACCTCTCCTTCCCCCTTAAGCAGGCATAAGAGTGTTTTCTAAATGTGAGACTCTGTTCTCTTTGCTAACTCAGTTCATGTGTAGCCATGTTTACAGGATCTTCCTAAGTGATATCTTATGATAAGTTTCTTTCCCTGTGTGACTTCTTTCCCTTAGAATCATCGTACCTGAATCCACTCATTTTGCTGCTACTGGTCTTATGACATTGATTTCGTGGCTGAGGGATATTCCATCGTACGTAAGTTCCACAATGTTTGGAACCATTTTTATATTTCCTGGGATATTTCAGGTGTACCCAGGTTGAGGTTCTTGTAAGCAGTGCAGCCCTCAATTTGGGGGTGGCTCTGTCTTATGGATTTTCAGTTTTCCCAAGGTATATTCCCTAGACTGGAAGTGCCCTTGGCTCTGTAGCTCTGTTGTTTACTTGTTTTAGGGAACACAATGCACTCCTCCAGTGAGGCGGTTGGCAACTTACATCCCGCCCATCAGCATAACAAGGCTCCCTGTTCTCCAGGGCCTGTCTTGCCTTTCTGGTTTTTACACATTTTGTGGATGTCCCTTTTGACCGGTGGGAAGTGATACTTCTTTGTAGTGCAGATTTGCATTGCCCGCTTGCTTGCTTGGCCAAAAAGGGCGTATGCGTTTTCTCCTGAATATATTCAGGAGAAAACGCATACGCCCTTTTTGGCCAAGTGCATCATTGTCGAAGTTGTGCCCCTCTTCCTGTGCTTTACAGGCGATTCTAACGTACCTCTTGAAATCTGTTTCCTGCTATTCTGCCTCGCATTCAAGTCCGCCTCCTTGCCTTCCCTCAACAGATTTTTGGACGATAGTTGGCCTTGATTACTCTGCCAGTTTGTGAATTGCTGTGCCCCTGAGCTCCATTTTTCAACTCGTTTTTTGTGAGCTGAACGCAAGTCCAAACGTTTGGTTCAGGACCTATACTGGTTCCCGGTGGGTGGCTGAGACTTTGGTGAATTCTTCTTCCTGCCGGGAAATTAGAGTGACATGTGCCCATCCAAATGCCTAACAGCTACTCTCTCATTGGTTCTCCCTCTTCCCTTTCCTCCTCTGCCAAATGGGCAACGTGTGTGAACCAGGAGCTTAAAGGGGCTGTCTCTCCAAGTTGGGAGATTGATAGTAAAGCTGTTGGAAAGTCAAACCGGAGCACCAGGAGAGGGACTCTTCGTTGAGTTTTAGAAACCTGTCGTATTCACAGTGTGTCCATTCTCTAGGTTTCCCGTACATGTTATAGCTGTAGTAATATTCCCTTCAACCTGGAGAGGTGGGACCCATGGAATGGTTGCCATGCATTATTGCTTTAAAGGGTCTGCATTTGCTCACCCAATCTCACCAATCCTCTCAGTCCCAAGTGTCCAGCCTCATGCCACATCCAGCTGTCATCGTAGATAGGGTCATTCCAGGTTGCATCAGAGACCCTGAAGGAATTGTAAAGAATTTCCCTGTTTCTTTGTTCTGTTTTTGAAATTCCTTTTTAGAGTGGGTTTGAGCTGATTCTCGCTGCCATGTTTATGCCAGTCTAGACACACTTGATTCCCTTACGGAGACATATCAATACATAGGTTTTAAGATTCTTACTAGTCAGATCTATTCCTCTGCGGGAAATATGGGGTTTTGAGTCCCTTTCACTGAGGAAGGTGTAGGTCTTGTCTATTCCATAGTTGGTTTTTGGAACAGTACCTGTGCTTATATCAAACTCTGGTTTGATGCATCACCCCACCTCTCCTTCCCCCTTAAGCAGGCATAAGAGTGTTTTCTAAATGTGAGACTCTGTTCTCTTTGCTAACTCAGTTCATGTGTAGCCATGTTTACAGGATCTTCCTAAGTGATATCTTATGATAAGTTTCTTTCCCTGTGTGACTTCTTTCCCTTAGAATCATCGTACCTGAATCCACTCATTTTGCTGCTACTGGTCTTATGACATTGATTTCGTGGCTGAGGGATATTCCATCGTACGTAAGTTCCACAATGTTTGGAACCATTTTTATATTTCCTGGGATATTTCAGGTGTACCCAGGTTGAGGTTCTTGTAAGCAGTGCAGCCCTCAATTTGGGGGTGGCTCTGTCTTATGGATTTTCAGTTTTCCCAAGGTATATTCCCTAGACTGGAAGTGCCCTTGGCTCTGTAGCTCTGTTGTTTACTTGTTTTAGGGAACACAATGCACTCCTCCAGTGAGGCGGCTGGCAAGTTACATCCCGCCCATCAGCATAACAAGGCTCCCTGTTCTCCAGGGCCTGTCTTGCCTTTCTGGTTTTTACACATTTTGTGGATGTCCCTTTTGACCGGTGGGAAGTGATACTTCTTTGTAGTGCAGATTTGCATTGCCCGCTTGCTTGCTTGGCCAAAAAGGGCGTATGCGTTTTCTCCTGAATATATTCAGGAGAAAACGCATACGCCCTTTTTGGCCAAGTGCATCATTGTCGAAGTTGTGCCCCTCTTCCTGTGCTTTACAGGCGATTCCAACGTACCTCTTGAAATCTGTTTCCTGCTATTCTGCCTCGCTTTCAAGTCCGCCTCGTTGCCTTCCCTCAACAGATTTTTGGACGATAGTTGGCCTTGATTACTCTGCCAGTTTGTGAATTGCTGTGCCCCTGAGCTCCATTTTTCAACTCGTTTTTTGTGAGCTGAACGCAAGTCCAAACGTTTGGTTCAGGACCTATACTGGTTCCCGGTGGGTGGCTGAGACTTTGGTGAATTCTTCTTCCTGCCGGGAAATTAGAGTGACATGTGCCCATCCAAATGCCTAACAGCTACTCTCTCATTGGTTCTCCCTCTTCCCTTTCCTCCTCTGCCAAATGGGCAACCTGTGTGAACCAGGAGCTTAAAGGGGCTGTCTCTCCAAGTTGGGAGATTGATAGTAAAGCTGTTGGAAAGTCAAACCGGAGCACCAGGAGAGGGACTCTTCGTTGAGTTTTAGAAACCTGTCGTATTCACAGTGTGTCCATTCTCTAGGTTTCCCGTACATGTTATAGCTGTAGTAATATTCCCTTCAACCTGGAGAGGTGGGACCCATGGAATGGTTGCCATGCATTATTGCTTTAAAGGGTCTGCATTTGCTCACCCAATCTCACCAATCCTCTCAGTCCCAAGTGTCCAGCCTCATGCCACATCCAGCTGTCATCGTAGATAGGGTCATTCCAGGTTGCATCAGAGACCCTGAAGGAATTGTAAAGAATTTCCCTGTTTCTTTGTTCTGTTTTTGAAATTCCTTTTTAGAGTGGGTTTGAGCTGATTCTCGCTGCCATGTTTATGCCAGTCTAGACACACTTGATTCCCTTACGGAGACATATCAATACATAGGTTTTAAGATTCTTACTAGTCAGATCTATTCCTCTGCGGGAAATATGGGGTTTTGAGTCCCTTTCACTGAGGAAGGTGTAGGTCTTGTCTATTCCATAGTTGGTTTTTGGAACAGTACCTGTGCTTATATCAAACTCTGGTTTGATGCATCACCCCACCTCTCCTTCCCCCTTAAGCAGGCATAAGAGTGTTTTCTAAATGTGAGACTCTGTTCTCTTTGCTAACTCAGTTCATGTGTAGCCATGTTTACAGGATCTTCCTAAGTGATATCTTATGATAAGTTTCTTTTCCTGTGTGACTTCTTTCCCTTAGAATCATCGTACCTGAATCCACTCATTTTGCTGCTACTGGTCTTATGACATTGATTTCGTGGCTGAGGGATATTCCATCGTACGTAAGTTCCACAATGTTTGGAACCATTTTTATATTTCCTGGGATATTTCAGGTGTACCCAGGTTGAGGTTCTTGTAAGCAGTGCAGCCCTCAATTTGGGGGTGGCTCTGTCTTATGGATTTTCAGTTTTCCCAAGGTATATTCCCTAGACTGGAAGTGCCCTTGGCTCTGTAGCTCTGTTGTTTACTTGTTTTAGGGAACACAATGCACTCCTCCAGTGAGGCGGCTGGCAAGTTACATCCCGCCCATCAGCATAACAAGGCTCCCTGTTCTCCAGGGCCTGTCTTGCCTTTCTGGTTTTTACACATTTTGTGGATGTCCCTTTTGACCGGTGGGAAGTGATACTTCTTTGTAGTGCAGATTTGCATTGCCCGCTTGCTTGCTTGGCCAAAAAGGGCGTATGCGTTTTCTCCTGAATATATTCAGGAGAAAACGCATACGCCCTTTTTGGCCAAGTGCATCATTGTCGAAGTTGTGCCCCTCTTCCTGTGCTTTACAGGCGATTCCAACGTACCTCTTGAAATCTGTTTCCTGCTATTCTGCCTCGCTTTCAAGTCCGCCTCGTTGCCTTCCCTCAACAGATTTTTGGACGATAGTTGGCCTTGATTACTCTGCCAGTTTGTGAATTGCTGTGCCCCTGAGCTCCATTTTTCAACTCGTTTTTTGTGAGCTGAACGCAAGTCCAAACATTTGGTTCAGGACCTATACTGGTTCCCGGTGGGTGGCTGAGACTTTGGTGAATTCTTCTTCCTGCCGGGAAATTAGAGTGACATGTGCCCATCCAAATGCCTAACAGCTACTCTCTCATTGGTTCTCCCTCTTCCCTTTCCTCCTCTGCCAAATGGGCAACCTGTGTGAACCAGGAGCTTAAAGGGGCTGTCTCTCCAAGTTGGGAGATTGATAGTAAAGCTGTTGGAAAGTCAAACCGGAGCACCAGGAGAGGGACTCTTCGTTGAGTTTTAGAAACCTGTCGTATTCACAGTGTGTCCATTCTCTAGGTTTCCCGTACATGTTATAGCTGTAGTAATATTCCCTTCAACCTGGAGAGGTGGGACCCATGGAATGGTTGCCATGCATTATTGCTTTAAAGGGTCTGCATTTGCTCACCCAATCTCACCAATCCTCTCAGTCCCAAGTGTCCAGCCTCATGCCACATCCAGCTGTCATCGTAGATAGGGTCATTCCAGGTTGCATCAGAGACCCTGAAGGAATTGTAAAGAATTTCCCTGTTTCTTTGTTCTGTTTTTGAAATTCCTTTTTAGAGTGGGTTTGAGCTGATTCTCGCTGCCATGTTTATGCCAGTCTAGACACACTTGATTCCCTTACGGAGACATATCAATACATAGGTTTTAAGATTCTTACTAGTCAGATCTATTCCTCTGCGGGAAATATGGGGTTTTGAGTCCCTTTCACTGAGGAAGGTGTAGGTCTTGTCTATTCCATAGTTGGTTTTTGGAACAGTACCTGTGCTTATATCAAACTCTGGTTTGATGCATCACCCCACCTCTCCTTCCCCCTTAAGCAGGCATAAGAGTGTTTTCTAAATGTGAGACTCTGTTCTCTTTGCTAACTCAGTTCATGTGTAGCCATGTTTACAGGATCTTCCTAAGTGATATCTTATGATAAGTTTCTTTTCCTGTGTGACTTCTTTCCCTTAGAATCATCGTACCTGAATCCACTCATTTTGCTGCTACTGGTCTTATGACATTGATTTCGTGGCTGAGGGATATTCCATCGTACGTAAGTTCCACAATGTTTGGAACCATTTTTATATTTCCTGGGATATTTCAGGTGTACCCAGGTTGAGGTTCTTGTAAGCAGTGCAGCCCTCAATTTGGGGGTGGCTCTGTCTTATGGATTTTCAGTTTTCCCAAGGTATATTCCCTAGACTGGAAGTGCCCTTGGCTCTGTAGCTCTGTTGTTTACTTGTTTTAGGGAACACAATGCACTCCTCCAGTGAGGCGGCTGGCAAGTTACATCCCGCCCATCAGCATAACAAGGCTCCCTGTTCTCCAGGGCCTGTCTTGCCTTTCTGGTTTTTACACATTTTGTGGATGTCCCTTTTGACCGGTGGGAAGTGATACTTCTTTGTAGTGCAGATTTGCATTGCCCGCTTGCTTGCTTGGCCAAAAAGGGCGTATGCGTTTTCTCCTGAATATATTCAGGAGAAAACGCATACGCCCTTTTTGGCCAAGTGCATCATTGTCGAAGTTGTGCCCCTCTTCCTGTGCTTTACAGGCGATTCCAACGTACCTCTTGAAATCTGTTTCCTGCTATTCTGCCTCGCTTTCAAGTCCGCCTCGTTGCCTTCCCTCAACAGATTTTTGGACGATAGTTGGCCTTGATTACTCTGCCAGTTTGTGAATTGCTGTGCCCCTGAGCTCCATTTTTCAACTCGTTTTTTGTGAGCTGAACGCAAGTCCAAACATTTGGTTCAGGACCTATACTGGTTCCCGGTGGGTGGCTGAGACTTTGGTGAATTCTTCTTCCTGCCGGGAACTTAGAGTGACATGTGCCCATCCAAATGCCTAACAGCTACTCTCTCATTGGTTCTCCCTCTTCCCTTTCCTCCTCTGCCAAATGGGCAACCTGTGTGAACCAGGAGCTTAAAGGGGCTGTCTCTCCAAGTTGGGAGATTGATAGTAAAGCTGTTGGAAAGTCAAACCGGAGCACCAGGAGAGGGACTCTTCGTTGAGTTTTAGAAACCTGTCGTATTCACAGTGTGTCCATTCTCTAGGTTTCCCGTACATGTTATAGCTGTAGTAATATTCCCTTCAACCTGGAGAGGTGGGACCCATGGAATGGTTGCCATGCATTATTGCTTTAAAGGGTCTGCATTTGCTCACCCAATCTCACCAATCCTCTCAGTCCCAAGTGTCCAGCCTCATGCCACATCCAGCTGTCATCGTAGATAGGGTCATTCCAGGTTGCATCAGAGACCCTGAAGGAATTGTAAAGAATTTCCCTGTTTCTTTGTTCTGTTTTTGAAATTCCTTTTTAGAGTGGGTTTGAGCTGATTCTCGCTGCCATGTTTATGCCAGTCTAGACACACTTGATTCCCTTACGGAGACATATCAATACATAGGTTTTAAGATTCTTACTAGTCAGATCTATTCCTCTGCGGGAAATATGGGGTTTTGAGTCCCTTTCACTGAGGAAGGTGTAGGTCTTGTCTATTCCATAGTTGGTTTTTGGAACAGTACCTGTGCTTATATCAAACTCTGGTTTGATGCATCACCCCACCTCTCCTTCCCCCTTAAGCAGGCATAAGAGTGTTTTCTAAATGTGAGACTCTGTTCTCTTTGCTAACTCAGTTCATGTGTAGCCATGTTTACAGGATCTTCCTAAGTGATATCTTATGATAAGTTTCTTTTCCTGTGTGACTTCTTTCCCTTAGAATCATCGTACCTGAATCCACTCATTTTGCTGCTACTGGTCTTATGACATTGATTTCGTGGCTGAGGGATATTCCATCGTACGTAAGTTCCACAATGTTTGGAACCATTTTTATATTTCCTGGGATATTTCAGGTGTACCCAGGTTGAGGTTCTTGTAAGCAGTGCAGCCCTCAATTTGGGGGTGGCTCTGTCTTATGGATTTTCAGTTTTCCCAAGGTATATTCCCTAGACTGGAAGTGCCCTTGGCTCTGTAGCTCTGTTGTTTACTTGTTTTAGGGAACACAATGCACTCCTCCAGTGAGGCGGCTGGCAAGTTACATCCCGCCCATCAGCATAACAAGGCTCCCTGTTCTCCAGGGCCTGTCTTGCCTTTCTGGTTTTTACACATTTTGTGGATGTCCCTTTTGACCGGTGGGAAGTGATACTTCTTTGTAGTGCAGATTTGCATTGCCCGCTTGCTTGCTTGGCCAAAAAGGGCGTATGCGTTTTCTCCTGAATATATTCAGGAGAAAACGCATACGCCCTTTTTGGCCAAGTGCATCATTGTCGAAGTTGTGCCCCTCTTCCTGTGCTTTACAGGCGATTCCAACGTACCTCTTGAAATCTGTTTCCTGCTATTCTGCCTCGCTTTCAAGTCCGCCTCGTTGCCTTCCCTCAACAGATTTTTGGACGATAGTTGGCCTTGATTACTCTGCCAGTTTGTGAATTGCTGTGCCCCTGAGCTCCATTTTTCAACTCGTTTTTTGTGAGCTGAACGCAAGTCCAAACATTTGGTTCAGGACCTATACTGGTTCCCGGTGGGTGGCTGAGACTTTGGTGAATTCTTCTTCCTGCCGGGAAATTAGAGTGACATGTGCCCATCCAAATGCCTAACAGCTACTCTCTCATTGGTTCTCCCTCTTCCCTTTCCTCCTCTGCCAAATGGGCAACCTGTGTGAACCAGGAGCTTAAAGGGGCTGTCTCTCCAAGTTGGGAGATTGATAGTAAAGCTGTTGGAAAGTCAAACCGGAGCACCAGGAGAGGGACTCTTCGTTGAGTTTTAGAAACCTGTCGTATTCACAGTGTGTCCATTCTCTAGGTTTCCCGTACATGTTATAGCTGTAGTAATATTCCCTTCAACCTGGAGAGGTGGGACCCATGGAATGGTTGCCATGCATTATTGCTTTAAAGGGTCTGCATTTGCTCACCCAATCTCACCAATCCTCTCAGTCCCAAGTGTCCAGCCTCATGCCACATCCAGCTGTCATCGTAGATAGGGTCATTCCAGGTTGCATCAGAGACCCTGAAGGAATTGTAAAGAATTTCCCTGTTTCTTTGTTCTGTTTTTGAAATTCCTTTTTAGAGTGGGTTTGAGCTGATTCTCGCTGCCATGTTTATGCCAGTCTAGACACACTTGATTCCCTTACGGAGACATATCAATACATAGGTTTTAAGATTCTTACTAGTCAGATCTATTCCTCTGCGGGAAATATGGGGTTTTGAGTCCCTTTCACTGAGGAAGGTGTAGGTCTTGTCTATTCCATAGTTGGTTTTTGGAACAGTACCTGTGCTTATATCAAACTCTGGTTTGATGCATCACCCCACCTCTCCTTCCCCCTTAAGCAGGCATAAGAGTGTTTTCTAAATGTGGGACTCTGTTCTCTTTGCTAACTCAGTTCATGTGTAGCCATGTTTACAGGATCTTCCTAAGTGATATCTTATGATAAGTTTCTTTTCCTGTGTGACTTCTTTCCCTTAGAATCATCGTACCTGAATCCACTCATTTTGCTGCTACTGGTCTTATGACATTGATTTCGTGGCTGAGGGATATTCCATCGTACGTAAGTTCCACAATGTTTGGAACCATTTTTATATTTCCTGGGATATTTCAGGTGTACCCAGGTTGAGGTTCTTGTAAGCAGTGCAGCCCTCAATTTGGGGGTGGCTCTGTCTTATGGATTTTCAGTTTTCCCAAGGTATATTCCCTAGACTGGAAGTGCCCTTGGCTCTGTAGCTCTGTTGTTTACTTGTTTTAGGGAACACAATGCACTCCTCCAGTGAGGCGGCTGGCAAGTTACATCCCGCCCATCAGCATAACAAGGCTCCCTGTTCTCCAGGGCCTGTCTTGCCTTTCTGGTTTTTACACATTTTGTGGATGTCCCTTTTGACCGGTGGGAAGTGATACTTCTTTGTAGTGCAGATTTGCATTGCCCGCTTGCTTGCTTGGCCAAAAAGGGCGTATGCGTTTTCTCCTGAATATATTCAGGAGAAAACGCATACGCCCTTTTTGGCCAAGTGCATCATTGTCGAAGTTGTGCCCCTCTTCCTGTGCTTTACAGGCGATTCCAACGTACCTCTTGAAATCTGTTTCCTGCTATTCTGCCTCGCTTTCAAGTCCGCCTCGTTGCCTTCCCTCAACAGATTTTTGGACGATAGTTGGCCTTGATTACTCTGCCAGTTTGTGAATTGCTGTGCCCCTGAGCTCCATTTTTCAACTCGTTTTTTGTGAGCTGAACGCAAGTCCAAACATTTGGTTCAGGACCTATACTGGTTCCCGGTGGGTGGCTGAGACTTTGGTGAATTCTTCTTCCTGCCGGGAACTTAGAGTGACATGTGCCCATCCAAATGCCTAACAGCTACTCTCTCATTGGTTCTCCCTCTTCCCTTTCCTCCTCTGCCAAATGGGCAACCTGTGTGAACCAGGAGCTTAAAGGGGCTGTCTCTCCAAGTTGGGAGATTGATAGTAAAGCTGTTGGAAAGTCAAACCGGAGCACCAGGAGAGGGACTCTTCGTTGAGTTTTAGAAACCTGTCGTATTCACAGTGTGTCCATTCTCTAGGTTTCCCGTACATGTTATAGCTGTAGTAATATTCCCTTCAACCTGGAGAGGTGGGACCCATGGAATGGTTGCCATGCATTATTGCTTTAAAGGGTCTGCATTTGCTCACCCAATCTCACCAATCCTCTCAGTCCCAAGTGTCCAGCCTCATGCCACATCCAGCTGTCATCGTAGATAGGGTCATTCCAGGTTGCATCAGAGACCCTGAAGGAATTGTAAAGAATTTCCCTGTTTCTTTGTTCTGTTTTTGAAATTCCTTTTTAGAGTGGGTTTGAGCTGATTCTCGCTGCCATGTTTATGCCAGTCTAGACACACTTGATTCCCTTACGGAGACATATCAATACATAGGTTTTAAGATTCTTACTAGTCAGATCTATTCCTCTGCGGGAAATATGGGGTTTTGAGTCCCTTTCACTGAGGAAGGTGTAGGTCTTGTCTATTCCATAGTTGGTTTTTGGAACAGTACCTGTGCTTATATCAAACTCTGGTTTGATGCATCACCCCACCTCTCCTTCCCCCTTAAGCAGGCATAAGAGTGTTTTCTAAATGTGAGACTCTGTTCTCTTTGCTAACTCAGTTCATGTGTAGCCATGTTTACAGGATCTTCCTAAGTGATATCTTATGATAAGTTTCTTTTCCTGTGTGACTTCTTTCCCTTAGAATCATCGTACCTGAATCCACTCATTTTGCTGCTACTGGTCTTATGACATTGATTTCGTGGCTGAGGGATATTCCATCGTACGTAAGTTCCACAATGTTTGGAACCATTTTTATATTTCCTGGGATATTTCAGGTGTACCCAGGTTGAGGTTCTTGTAAGCAGTGCAGCCCTCAATTTGGGGGTGGCTCTGTCTTATGGATTTTCAGTTTTCCCAAGGTATATTCCCTAGACTGGAAGTGCCCTTGGCTCTGTAGCTCTGTTGTTTACTTGTTTTAGGGAACACAATGCACTCCTCCAGTGAGGCGGCTGGCAAGTTACATCCCGCCCATCAGCATAACAAGGCTCCCTGTTCTCCAGGGCCTGTCTTGCCTTTCTGGTTTTTACACATTTTGTGGATGTCCCTTTTGACCGGTGGGAAGTGATACTTCTTTGTAGTGCAGATTTGCATTGCCCGCTTGCTTGCTTGGCCAAAAAGGGCGTATGCGTTTTCTCCTGAATATATTCAGGAGAAAACGCATACGCCCTTTTTGGCCAAGTGCATCATTGTCGAAGTTGTGCCCCTCTTCCTGTGCTTTACAGGCGATTCCAACGTACCTCTTGAAATCTGTTTCCTGCTATTCTGCCTCGCTTTCAAGTCCGCCTCGTTGCCTTCCCTCAACAGATTTTTGGACGATAGTTGGCCTTGATTACTCTGCCAGTTTGTGAATTGCTGTGCCCCTGAGCTCCATTTTTCAACTCGTTTTTTGTGAGCTGAACGCAAGTCCAAACATTTGGTTCAGGACCTATACTGGTTCCCGGTGGGTGGCTGAGACTTTGGTGAATTCTTCTTCCTGCCGGGAAATTAGAGTGACATGTGCCCATCCAAATGCCTAACAGCTACTCTCTCATTGGTTCTCCCTCTTCCCTTTCCTCCTCTGCCAAATGGGCAACCTGTGTGAACCAGGAGCTTAAAGGGGCTGTCTCTCCAAGTTGGGAGATTGATAGTAAAGCTGTTGGAAAGTCAAACCGGAGCACCAGGAGAGGGACTCTTCGTTGAGTTTTAGAAACCTGTCGTATTCACAGTGTGTCCATTCTCTAGGTTTCCCGTACATGTTATAGCTGTAGTAATATTCCCTTCAACCTGGAGAGGTGGGACCCATGGAATGGTTGCCATGCATTATTGCTTTAAAGGGTCTGCATTTGCTCACCCAATCTCACCAATCCTCTCAGTCCCAAGTGTCCAGCCTCATGCCACATCCAGCTGTCATCGTAGATAGGGTCATTCCAGGTTGCATCAGAGACCCTGAAGGAATTGTAAAGAATTTCCCTGTTTCTTTGTTCTGTTTTTGAAATTCCTTTTTAGAGTGGGTTTGAGCTGATTCTCGCTGCCATGTTTATGCCAGTCTAGACACACTTGATTCCCTTACGGAGACATATCAATACATAGGTTTTAAGATTCTTACTAGTCAGATCTATTCCTCTGCGGGAAATATGGGGTTTTGAGTCCCTTTCACTGAGGAAGGTGTAGGTCTTGTCTATTCCATAGTTGGTTTTTGGAACAGTACCTGTGCTTATATCAAACTCTGGTTTGATGCATCACCCCACCTCTCCTTCCCCCTTAAGCAGGCATAAGAGTGTTTTCTAAATGTGAGACTCTGTTCTCTTTGCTAACTCAGTTCATGTGTAGCCATGTTTACAGGATCTTCCTAAGTGATATCTTATGATAAGTTTCTTTTCCTGTGTGACTTCTTTCCCTTAGAATCATCGTACCTGAATCCACTCATTTTGCTGCTACTGGTCTTATGACATTGATTTCGTGGCTGAGGGATATTCCATCGTACGTAAGTTCCACAATGTTTGGAACCATTTTTATATTTCCTGGGATATTTCAGGTGTACCCAGGTTGAGGTTCTTGTAAGCAGTGCAGCCCTCAATTTGGGGGTGGCTCTGTCTTATGGATTTTCAGTTTTCCCAAGGTATATTCCCTAGACTGGAAGTGCCCTTGGCTCTGTAGCTCTGTTGTTTACTTGTTTTAGGGAACACAATGCACTCCTCCAGTGAGGCGGCTGGCAAGTTACATCCCGCCCATCAGCATAACAAGGCTCCCTGTTCTCCAGGGCCTGTCTTGCCTTTCTGGTTTTTACACATTTTGTGGATGTCCCTTTTGACCGGTGGGAAGTGATACTTCTTTGTAGTGCAGATTTGCATTGCCCGCTTGCTTGCTTGGCCAAAAAGGGCGTATGCGTTTTCTCCTGAATATATTCAGGAGAAAACGCATACGCCCTTTTTGGCCAAGTGCATCATTGTCGAAGTTGTGCCCCTCTTCCTGTGCTTTACAGACGATTCCAACGTACCTCTTGAAATCTGTTTCCTGCTATTCTGCCTCGCTTTCAAGTCCGCCTCGTTGCCTTCCCTCAACAGATTTTTGGACGATAGTTGGCCTTGATTACTCTGCCAGTTTGTGAATTGCTGTGCCCCTGAGCTCCATTTTTCAACTCGTTTTTTGTGAGCTGAACGCAAGTCCAAACATTTGGTTCAGGACCTATACTGGTTCCCGGTGGGTGGCTGAGACTTTGGTGAATTCTTCTTCCTGCCGGGAAATTAGAGTGACATGTGCCCATCCAAATGCCTAACAGCTACTCTCTCATTGGTTCTCCCTCTTCCCTTTCCTCCTCTGCCAAATGGGCAACCTGTGTGAACCAGGAGCTTAAAGGGGCTGTCTCTCCAAGTTGGGAGATTGATAGTAAAGCTGTTGGAAAGTCAAACCGGAGCACCAGGAGAGGGACTCTTCGTTGAGTTTTAGAAACCTGTCGTATTCACAGTGTGTCCATTCTCTAGGTTTCCCGTACATGTTATAGCTGTAGTAATATTCCCTTCAACCTGGAGAGGTGGGACCCATGGAATGGTTGCCATGCATTATTGCTTTAAAGGGTCTGCATTTGCTCACCCAATCTCACCAATCCTCTCAGTCCCAAGTGTCCAGCCTCATGCCACATCCAGCTGTCATCGTAGATAGGGTCATTCCAGGTTGCATCAGAGACCCTGAAGGAATTGTAAAGAATTTCCCTGTTTCTTTGTTCTGTTTTTGAAATTCCTTTTTAGAGTGGGTTTGAGCTGATTCTCGCTGCCATGTTTATGCCAGTCTAGACACACTTGATTCCCTTACGGAGACATATCAATACATAGGTTTTAAGATTCTTACTAGTCAGATCTATTCCTCTGCGGGAAATATGGGGTTTTGAGTCCCTTTCACTGAGGAAGGTGTAGGTCTTGTCTATTCCATAGTTGGTTTTTGGAACAGTACCTGTGCTTATATCAAACTCTGGTTTGATGCATCACCCCACCTCTCCTTCCCCCTTAAGCAGGCATAAGAGTGTTTTCTAAATGTGAGACTCTGTTCTCTTTGCTAACTCAGTTCATGTGTAGCCATGTTTACAGGATCTTCCTAAGTGATATCTTATGATAAGTTTCTTTTCCTGTGTGACTTCTTTCCCTTAGAATCATCGTACCTGAATCCACTCATTTTGCTGCTACTGGTCTTATGACATTGATTTCGTGGCTGAGGGATATTCCATCGTACGTAAGTTCCACAATGTTTGGAACCATTTTTATATTTCCTGGGATATTTCAGGTGTACCCAGGTTGAGGTTCTTGTAAGCAGTGCAGCCCTCAATTTGGGGGTGGCTCTGTCTTATGGATTTTCAGTTTTCCCAAGGTATATTCCCTAGACTGGAAGTGCCCTTGGCTCTGTAGCTCTGTTGTTTACTTGTTTTAGGGAACACAATGCACTCCTCCAGTGAGGCGGCTGGCAAGTTACATCCCGCCCATCAGCATAACAAGGCTCCCTGTTCTCCAGGGCCTGTCTTGCCTTTCTGGTTTTTACACATTTTGTGGATGTCCCTTTTGACCGGTGGGAAGTGATACTTCTTTGTAGTGCAGATTTGCATTGCCCGCTTGCTTGCTTGGCCAAAAAGGGCGTATGCGTTTTCTCCTGAATATATTCAGGAGAAAACGCATACGCCCTTTTTGGCCAAGTGCATCATTGTCGAAGTTGTGCCCCTCTTCCTGTGCTTTACAGGCGATTCCAACGTACCTCTTGAAATCTGTTTCCTGCTATTCTGCCTCGCTTTCAAGTCCGCCTCGTTGCCTTCCCTCAACAGATTTTTGGACGATAGTTGGCCTTGATTACTCTGCCAGTTTGTGAATTGCTGTGCCCCTGAGCTCCATTTTTCAACTCGTTTTTTGTGAGCTGAACGCAAGTCCAAACATTTGGTTCAGGACCTATACTGGTTCCCGGTGGGTGGCTGAGACTTTGGTGAATTCTTCTTCCTGCCGGGAAATTAGAGTGACATGTGCCCATCCAAATGCCTAACAGCTACTCTCTCATTGGTTCTCCCTCTTCCCTTTCCTCCTCTGCCAAATGGGCAACCTGTGTGAACCAGGAGCTTAAAGGGGCTGTCTCTCCAAGTTGGGAGATTGATAGTAAAGCTGTTGGAAAGTCAAACCGGAGCACCAGGAGAGGGACTCTTCGTTGAGTTTTAGAAACCTTTCGTATTCACAGTGTGTCCATTCTCTAGGTTTCCCGTACATGTTATAGCTGTAGTAATATTCCCTTCAACCTGGAGAGGTGGGACCCATGGAATGGTTGCCATGCATTATTGCTTTAAAGGGTCTGCATTTGCTCACCCAATCTCACCAATCCTCTCAGTCCCAAGTGTCCAGCCTCATGCCACATCCAGCTGTCATTGTAGATAGGGTCATTCCAGGTTGCATCAGAGACCCTGAAGGAATTGTAAAGAATTTCCCTGTTTCTTTGTTCTGTTTTTGAAATTCCTTTTTAGAGTGGGTTTGAGCTGATTCTCGCTGCCATGTTTATGCCAGTCTAGACACACTTGATTCCCTTACGGAGACATATCAATACATAGGTTTTAAGATTCTTACTAGTCAGATCTATTCCTCTGCGGGAAATATGGGGTTTTGAGTCCCTTTCACTGAGGAAGGTGTAGGTCTTGTCTATTCCATAGTTGGTTTTTGGAACAGTACCTGTGCTTATATCAAACTCTGGTTTGATGCATCACCCCACCTCTCCTTCCCCCTTAAGCAGGCATAAGAGTGTTTTCTAAATGTGAGACTCTGTTCTCCTTGCTAACTCAGTTCATGTGTAGCCATGTTTACAGGATCTTCCTAAGTGATATCTTATGATAAGTTTCTTTTCCTGTGTGACTTCTTTCCCTTAGAATCATCGTACCTGAATCCACTCATTTTGCTGCTACTGGTCTTATGACATTGATTTCGTGGCTGAGGGATATTCCATCGTACGTAAGTTCCGCAATGTTTGGAACCATTTTTATATTTCCTGGGATATTTCAGGTGTACCCAGGTTGAGGTTCTTGTAAGCAGTGCAGCCCTCAATTTGGGGGTGGCTCTGTCTTATGGATTTTCAGTTTTCCCAAGGTATATTCCCTAGACTGGAAGTGCCCTTGGCTCTGTAGCTCTGTTGTTTACTTGTTTTAGGGAACACAATGCACTCCTCCAGTGAGGCGGTTGGCAACTTACATCCCGCCCATCAGCATAACAAGGCTCCCTGTTCTCCGGGGCCTGTCTTGCCTTTCTGGTTTTTACACATTTTGTGGATGTCCCTTTTGACCGGTGGGAAGTGATACTTCTTTGTAGTGCAGATTTGCATTGCCCGCTTGCTTGCTTGGCCAAAAAGGGCGTATGCGTTTTCTCCTGAATATATTCAGGAGAAAACGCATACGCCCTTTTTGGCCAAGTGCATCATTGTCGAAGTTGTGCCCCTCTTCCTGTGCTTTACAGGCGATTCTAACGTACCTCTTGAAATCTGTTTCCTGCTATTCTGCCTCGCATTCAAGTCCGCCTCGTTGCCTTCCCTCAACAGATTTTTGGACGATAGTTGGCCTTGATTACTCTGCCAGTTTGTGAATTGCTGTGCCCCTGAGCTCCATTTTTCAACTCGTTTTTTGTGAGCTGAACGCAAGTCCAAACATTTGGTTCAGGACCTATACTGGTTCCCGGTGGGTGGCTGAGACTTTGGTGAATTCTTCTTCCTGCCGGGAAATTAGAGTGACATGTGCCCATCCAAATGCCTAACAGCTACTCTCTCATTGGTTCTCCCTCTTCCCTTTCCTCCTCTGCCAAATGGGCAACCTGTGTGAACCAGGAGCTTAAAGGGGCTGTCTCTCCAAGTTGGGAGATTGATAGTAAAGCTGTTGGAAAGTCAAACCGGAGCACCAGGAGAGGGACTCTTCGTTGAGTTTTAGAAACCTGTCGTATTCACAGTGTGTCCATTCTCTAGGTTTCCCGTACATGTTATAGCTGTAGTAATATTCCCTTCAACCTGGAGAGGTGGGACCCATGGAATGGTTGCCATGCATTATTGCTTTAAAGGGTCTGCATTTGCTCACCCAATCTCACCAATCCTCTCAGTCCCAAGTGTCCAGCCTCATGCCACATCCAGCTGTCATCGTAGATAGGGTCATTCCAGGTTGCATCAGAGACCCTGAAGGAATTGTAAAGAATTTCCCTGTTTCTTTGTTCTGTTTTTGAAATTCCTTTTTAGAGTGGGTTTGAGCTGATTCTCGCTGCCATGTTTATGCCAGTCTAGACACACTTGATTCCCTTACGGAGACATATCAATACATAGGTTTTAAGATTCTTACTAGTCAGATCTATTCCTCTGCGGGAAATATGGGGTTTTGAGTCCCTTTCACTGAGGAAGGTGTAGGTCTTGTCTATTCCATAGTTGGTTTTTGGAACAGTACCTGTGCTTATATCAAACTCTGGTTTGATGCATCACCCCACCTCTCCTTCCCCCTTAAGCAGGCATAAGAGTGTTTTCTAAATGTGAGACTCTGTTCTCCTTGCTAACTCAGTTCATGTGTAGCCATGTTTACAGGATCTTCCTAAGTGATATCTTATGATAAGTTTCTTTTCCTGTGTGACTTCTTTCCCTTAGAATCATCGTACCTGAATCCACTCATTTTGCTGCTACTGGTCTTATGACATTGATTTCGTGGCTGAGGGATATTCCATCGTACGTAAGTTCCGCAATGTTTGGAACCATTTTTATATTTCCTGGGATATTTCAGGTGTACCCAGGTTGAGGTTCTTGTAAGCAGTGCAGCCCTCAATTTGGGGGTGGCTCTGTCTTATGGATTTTCAGTTTTCCCAAGGTATATTCCCTAGACTGGAAGTGCCCTTGGCTCTGTAGCTCTGTTGTTTACTTGTTTTAGGGAACACAATGCACTCCTCCAGTGAGGCGGTTGGCAACTTACATCCCGCCCATCAGCATAACAAGGCTCCCTGTTCTCCGGGGCCTGTCTTGCCTTTCTGGTTTTTACACATTTTGTGGATGTCCCTTTTGACCGGTGGGAAGTGATACTTCTTTGTAGTGCAGATTTGCATTGCCCGCTTGCTTGCTTGGCCAAAAAGGGCGTATGCGTTTTCTCCTGAATATATTCAGGAGAAAACGCATACGCCCTTTTTGGCCAAGTGCATCATTGTCGAAGTTGTGCCCCTCTTCCTGTGCTTTACAGGCGATTCTAACGTACCTCTTGAAATCTGTTTCCTGCTATTCTGCCTCGCATTCAAGTCCGCCTCGTTGCCTTCCCTCAACAGATTTTTGGACGATAGTTGGCCTTGATTACTCTGCCAGTTTGTGAATTGCTGTGCCCCTGAGCTCCATTTTTCAACTCGTTTTTTGTGAGCTGAACGCAAGTCCAAACATTTGGTTCAGGACCTATACTGGTTCCCGGTGGGTGGCTGAGACTTTGGTGAATTCTTCTTCCTGCCGGGAAATTAGAGTGACATGTGCCCATCCAAATGCCTAACAGCTACTCTCTCATTGGTTCTCCCTCTTCCCTTTCCTCCTCTGCCAAATGGGCAACCTGTGTGAACCAGGAGCTTAAAGGGGCTGTCTCTCCAAGTTGGGAGATTGATAGTAAAGCTGTTGGAAAGTCAAACCGGAGCACCAGGAGAGGGACTCTTCGTTGAGTTTTAGAAACCTGTCGTATTCACAGTGTGTCCATTCTCTAGGTTTCCCGTACATGTTATAGCTGTAGTAATATTCCCTTCAACCTGGAGAGGTGGGACCCATGGAATGGTTGCCATGCATTATTGCTTTAAAGGGTCTGCATTTGCTCACCCAATCTCACCAATCCTCTCAGTCCCAAGTGTCCAGCCTCATGCCACATCCAGCTGTCATCGTAGATAGGGTCATTCCAGGTTGCATCAGAGACCCTGAAGGAATTGTAAAGAATTTCCCTGTTTCTTTGTTCTGTTTTTGAAATTCCTTTTTAGAGTGGGTTTGAGCTGATTCTCGCTGCCATGTTTATGCCAGTCTAGACACACTTGATTCCCTTACGGAGACATATCAATACATAGGTTTTAAGATTCTTACTAGTCAGATCTATTCCTCTGCGGGAAATATGGGGTTTTGAGTCCCTTTCACTGAGGAAGGTGTAGGTCTTGTCTATTCCATAGTTGGTTTTTGGAACAGTACCTGTGCTTATATCAAACTCTGGTTTGATGCATCACCCCACCTCTCCTTCCCCCTTAAGCAGGCATAAGAGTGTTTTCTAAATGTGAGACTCTGTTCTCTTTGCTAACTCAGTTCATGTGTAGCCATGTTTACAGGATCTTCCTAAGTGATATCTTATGATAAGTTTCTTTTCCTGTGTGACTTCTTTCCCTTAGAATCATCGTACCTGAATCCACTCATTTTGCTGCTACTGGTCTTATGACATTGATTTCGTGGCTGAGGGATATTCCATCGTACGTAAGTTCCGCAATGTTTGGAACCATTTTTATATTTCCTGGGATATTTCAGGTGTACCCAGGTTGAGGTTCTTGTAAGCAGTGCAGCCCTCAATTTGGGGGTGGCTCTGTCTTATGGATTTTCAGTTTTCCCAAGGTATATTCCCTAGACTGGAAGTGCCCTTGGCTCTGTAGCTCTGTTGTTTACTTGTTTTAGGGAACACAATGCACTCCTCCAGTGAGGCGGCTGGCAAGTTACATCCCGCCCATCAGCATAACAAGGCTCCCTGTTCTCTAGGGCCTGTCTTGCCTTTCTGGTTTTTACACATTTTGTGGATGTCCCTTTTGACCGGTGGGAAGTGATACTTCTTTGTAGTGCAGATTTGCATTGCCCGCTTGCTTGCTTGGCCAAAAAGGGCGTATGCGTTTTCTCCTGAATATATTCAGGAGAAAACGCATACGCCCTTTTTGGCCAAGTGCATCATTGTCGAAGTTGTGCCCCTCTTCCTGTGCTTTACAGGCGATTCCAACGTACCTCTTGAAATCTGTTTCCTGCTATTCTGCCTCGCTTTCAAGTCCGCCTCGTTGCCTTCCCTCAACAGATTTTTGGACGATAGTTGGCCTTGATTACTCTGCCAGTTTGTGAATTGCTGTGCCCCTGAGCTCCATTTTTCAACTCGTTTTTTGTGAGCTGAACGCAAGTCCAAACATTTGGTTCAGGACCTATACTGGTTCCCGGTGGGTGGCTGAGACTTTTGTGAATTCTTCTTCCTGCCGGGAAATTAGAGTGACATGTGCCCATCCAAATGCCTAACAGCTACTCTCTCATTGGTTCTCCCTCTTCCCTTTCCTCCTCTGCCAAATGGGCAACCTGTGTGAACCAGGAGCTTAAAGGGGCTGTCTCTCCAAGTTGGGAGATTGATAGTAAAGCTGTTGGAAAGTCAAACCGGAGCACCAGGAGAGGGACTCTTCGTTGAGTTTTAGAAACCTTTCGTATTCACAGTGTGTCCATTCTCTAGGTTTCCCGTACATGTTATAGCTGTAGTAATATTCCCTTCAACCTGGAGAGGTGGGACCCATGGAATGGTTGCCATGCATTATTGCTTTAAAGGGTCTGCATTTGCTCACCCAATCTCACCAATCCTCTCAGTCCCAAGTGTCCAGCCTCATGCCACATCCAGCTGTCATTGTAGATAGGGTCATTCCAGGTTGCATCAGAGACCCTGAAGGAATTGTAAAGAATTTCCCTGTTTCTTTGTTCTGTTTTTGAAATTCCTTTTTAGAGTGGGTTTGAGCTGATTCTCGCTGCCATGTTTATGCCAGTCTAGACACACTTGATTCCCTTACGGAGACATATCAATACATAGGTTTTAAGATTCTTACTAGTCAGATCTATTCCTCTGCGGGAAATATGGGGTTTTGAGTCCCTTTCACTGAGGAAGGTGTAGGTCTTGTCTATTCCATAGTTGGTTTTTGGAACAGTACCTGTGCTTATATCAAACTCTGGTTTGATGCATCACCCCACCTCTCCTTCCCCCTTAAGCAGGCATAAGAGTGTTTTCTAAATGTGAGACTCTGTTCTCCTTGCTAACTCAGTTCATGTGTAGCCATGTTTACAGGATCTTCCTAAGTGATATCTTATGATAAGTTTCTTTTCCTGTGTGACTTCTTTCCCTTAGAATCATCGTACCTGAATCCACTCATTTTGCTGCTACTGGTCTTATGACATTGATTTCGTGGCTGAGGGATATTCCATCGTACGTAAGTTCCGCAATGTTTGGAACCATTTTTATATTTCCTGGGATATTTCAGGTGTACCCAGGTTGAGGTTCTTGTAAGCAGTGCAGCCCTCAATTTGGGGGTGGCTCTGTCTTATGGATTTTCAGTTTTCCCAAGGTATATTCCCTAGACTGGAAGTGCCCTTGGCTCTGTAGCTCTGTTGTTTACTTGTTTTAGGGAACACAATGCACTCCTCCAGTGAGGCGGTTGGCAACTTACATCCCGCCCATCAGCATAACAAGGCTCCCTGTTCTCCGGGGCCTGTCTTGCCTTTCTGGTTTTTACACATTTTGTGGATGTCCCTTTTGACCGGTGGGAAGTGATACTTCTTTGTAGTGCAGATTTGCATTGCCCGCTTGCTTGCTTGGCCAAAAAGGGCGTATGCGTTTTCTCCTGAATATATTCAGGAGAAAACGCATACGCCCTTTTTGGCCAAGTGCATCATTGTCGAAGTTGTGCCCCTCTTCCTGTGCTTTACAGGCGATTCTAACGTACCTCTTGAAATCTGTTTCCTGCTATTCTGCCTCGCATTCAAGTCCGCCTCGTTGCCTTCCCTCAACAGATTTTTGGACGATAGTTGGCCTTGATTACTCTGCCAGTTTGTGAATTGCTGTGCCCCTGAGCTCCATTTTTCAACTCGTTTTTTGTGAGCTGAACGCAAGTCCAAACATTTGGTTCAGGACCTATACTGGTTCCCGGTGGGTGGCTGAGACTTTGGTGAATTCTTCTTCCTGCCGGGAAATTAGAGTGACATGTGCCCATCCAAATGCCTAACAGCTACTCTCTCATTGGTTCTCCCTCTTCCCTTTCCTCCTCTGCCAAATGGGCAACCTGTGTGAACCAGGAGCTTAAAGGGGCTGTCTCTCCAAGTTGGGAGATTGATAGTAAAGCTGTTGGAAAGTCAAACCGGAGCACCAGGAGAGGGACTCTTCGTTGAGTTTTAGAAACCTGTCGTATTCACAGTGTGTCCATTCTCTAGGTTTCCCGTACATGTTATAGCTGTAGTAATATTCCCTTCAACCTGGAGAGGTGGGACCCATGGAATGGTTGCCATGCATTATTGCTTTAAAGGGTCTGCATTTGCTCACCCAATCTCACCAATCCTCTCAGTCCCAAGTGTCCAGCCTCATGCCACATCCAGCTGTCATCGTAGATAGGGTCATTCCAGGTTGCATCAGAGACCCTGAAGGAATTGTAAAGAATTTCCCTGTTTCTTTGTTCTGTTTTTGAAATTCCTTTTTAGAGTGGGTTTGAGCTGATTCTCGCTGCCATGTTTATGCCAGTCTAGACACACTTGATTCCCTTACGGAGACATATCAATACATAGGTTTTAAGATTCTTACTAGTCAGATCTATTCCTCTGCGGGAAATATGGGGTTTTGAGTCCCTTTCACTGAGGAAGGTGTAGGTCTTGTCTATTCCATAGTTGGTTTTTGGAACAGTACCTGTGCTTATATCAAACTCTGGTTTGATGCATCACCCCACCTCTCCTTCCCCCTTAAGCAGGCATAAGAGTGTTTTCTAAATGTGAGACTCTGTTCTCCTTGCTAACTCAGTTCATGTGTAGCCATGTTTACAGGATCTTCCTAAGTGATATCTTATGATAAGTTTCTTTTCCTGTGTGACTTCTTTCCCTTAGAATCATCGTACCTGAATCCACTCATTTTGCTGCTACTGGTCTTATGACATTGATTTCGTGGCTGAGGGATATTCCATCGTACGTAAGTTCCGCAATGTTTGGAACCATTTTTATATTTCCTGGGATATTTCAGGTGTACCCAGGTTGAGGTTCTTGTAAGCAGTGCAGCCCTCAATTTGGGGGTGGCTCTGTCTTATGGATTTTCAGTTTTCCCAAGGTATATTCCCTAGACTGGAAGTGCCCTTGGCTCTGTAGCTCTGTTGTTTACTTGTTTTAGGGAACACAATGCACTCCTCCAGTGAGGCGGTTGGCAACTTACATCCCGCCCATCAGCATAACAAGGCTCCCTGTTCTCCAGGGCCTGTCTTGCCTTTCTGGTTTTTACACATTTTGTGGATGTCCCTTTTGACCGGTGGGAAGTGATACTTCTTTGTAGTGCAGATTTGCATTGCCCGCTTGCTTGCTTGGCCAAAAAGGGCGTATGCGTTTTCTCCTGAATATATTCAGGAGAAAACGCATACGCCCTTTTTGGCCAAGTGCATCATTGTCGAAGTTGTGCCCCTCTTCCTGTGCTTTACAGGCGATTCTAACGTACCTCTTGAAATCTGTTTCCTGCTATTCTGCCTCGCATTCAAGTCCGCCTCGTTGCCTTCCCTCCACAGATTTTTGGACGATAGTTGGCCTTGATGACTCTGCCAGTTTGTGAATTGCTGTGCCCCTGAGCTCCATTTTTCAACTCGTTTTTTGTGAGCTGAACGCAAGTCCAAACATTTGGTTCAGGACCTATACTGGTTCCCGGTGGGTGGCTGAGACTTTGGTGAATTCTTCTTCCTGCCGGGAAATTAGAGTGACATGTGCCCATCCAAATGCCTAACAGCTACTCTCTCATTGGTTCTCCCTCTTCCCTTTCCTCCTCTGCCAAATGGGCAACGTGTGTGAACCAGGAGCTTAAAGGGGCTGTCTCTCCAAGTTGGGAGATTGATAGTAAAGCTGTTGGAAAGTCAAACCGGAGCACCAGGAGAGGGACTCTTCGTTGAGTTTTAGAAACCTGTCGTATTCACAGTGTGTCCATTCTCTAGGTTTCCCGTACATGTTATAGCTGTAGTAATATTCCCTTCAACCTGGAGAGGTGGGACCCATGGAATGGTTGCCATGCATTATTGCTTTAAAGGGTCTGCATTTGCTCACCCAATCTCACCAATCCTCTCAGTCCCAAGTGTCCAGCCTCATGCCACATCCAGCTGTCATCGTAGATAGGGTCATTCCAGGTTGCATCAGAGACCCTGAAGGAATTGTAAAGAATTTCCCTGTTTCTTTGTTCTGTTTTTGAAATTCCTTTTTAGAGTGGGTTTGAGCTGATTCTCGCTGCCATGTTTATGCCAGTCTAGACACACTTGATTCCCTTACGGAGACATATCAATACATAGGTTTTAAGATTCTTACTAGTCAGATCTATTCCTCTGCGGGAAATATGGGGTTTTGAGTCCCTTTCACTGAGGAAGGTGTAGGTCTTGTCTATTCCATAGTTGGTTTTTGGAACAGTACCTGTGCTTATATCAAACTCTGGTTTGATGCATCACCCCACCTCTCCTTCCCCCTTAAGCAGGCATAAGAGTGTTTTCTAAATGTGAGACTCTGTTCTCCTTGCTAACTCAGTTCATGTGTAGCCATGTTTACAGGATCTTCCTAAGTGATATCTTATGATAAGTTTCTTTTCCTGTGTGACTTCTTTCCCTTAGAATCATCGTACCTGAATCCACTCATTTTGCTGCTACTGGTCTTATGACATTGATTTCGTGGCTGAGGGATATTCCATCGTACGTAAGTTCCGCAATGTTTGGAACCATTTTTATATTTCCTGGGATATTTCAGGTGTACCCAGGTTGAGGTTCTTGTAAGCAGTGCAGCCCTCAATTTGGGGGTGGCTCTGTCTTATGGATTTTCAGTTTTCCCAAGGTATATTCCCTAGACTGGAAGTGCCCTTGGCTCTGTAGCTCTGTTGTTTACTTGTTTTAGGGAACACAATGCACTCCTCCAGTGAGGCGGTTGGCAACTTACATCCCGCCCATCAGCATAACAAGGCTCCCTGTTCTCCAGGGCCTGTCTTGCCTTTCTGGTTTTTACACATTTTGTGGATGTCCCTTTTGACCGGTGGGAAGTGATACTTCTTTGTAGTGCAGATTTGCATTGCCCGCTTGCTTGCTTGGCCAAAAAGGGCGTATGCGTTTTCTCCTGAATATATTCAGGAGAAAACGCATACGCCCTTTTTGGCCAAGTGCATCATTGTCGAAGTTGTGCCCCTCTTCCTGTGCTTTACAGGCGATTCTAACGTACCTCTTGAAATCTGTTTCCTGCTATTCTGCCTCGCATTCAAGTCCGCCTCGTTGCCTTCCCTCAACAGATTTTTGGACGATAGTTGGCCTTGATTACTCTGCCAGTTTGTGAATTGCTGTGCCCCTGAGCTCCATTTTTCAACTCGTTTTTTGTGAGCTGAACGCAAGTCCAAACATTTGGTTCAGGACCTATACTGGTTCCCGGTGGGTGGCTGAGACTTTGGTGAATTCTTCTTCCTGCCGGGAAATTAGAGTGACATGTGCCCATCCAAATGCCTAACAGCTACTCTCTCATTGGTTCTCCCTCTTCCCTTTCCTCCTCTGCCAAATGGGCAACCTGTGTGAACCAGGAGCTTAAAGGGGCTGTCTCTCCAAGTTGGGAGATTGATAGTAAAGCTGTTGGAAAGTCAAACCGGAGCACCAGGAGAGGGACTCTTCGTTGAGTTTTAGAAACCTGTCGTATTCACAGTGTGTCCATTCTCTAGGTTTCCCGTACATGTTATAGCTGTAGTAATATTCCCTTCAACCTGGAGAGGTGGGACCCATGGAATGGTTGCCATGCATTATTGCTTTAAAGGGTCTGCATTTGCTCACCCAATCTCACCAATCCTCTCAGTCCCAAGTGTCCAGCCTCATGCCACATCCAGCTGTCATCGTAGATAGGGTCATTCCAGGTTGCATCAGAGACCCTGAAGGAATTGTAAAGAATTTCCCTGTTTCTTTGTTCTGTTTTTGAAATTCCTTTTTAGAGTGGGTTTGAGCTGATTCTCGCTGCCATGTTTATGCCAGTCTAGACACACTTGATTCCCTTACGGAGACATATCAATACATAGGTTTTAAGATTCTTACTAGTCAGATCTATTCCTCTGCGGGAAATATGGGGTTTTGAGTCCCTTTCACTGAGGAAGGTGTAGGTCTTGTCTATTCCATAGTTGGTTTTTGGAACAGTACCTGTGCTTATATCAAACTCTGGTTTGATGCATCACCCCACCTCTCCTTCCCCCTTAAGCAGGCATAAGAGTGTTTTCTAAATGTGAGACTCTGTTCTCCTTGCTAACTCAGTTCATGTGTAGCCATGTTTACAGGATCTTCCTAAGTGATATCTTATGATAAGTTTCTTTTCCTGTGTGACTTCTTTCCCTTAGAATCATCGTACCTGAATCCACTCATTTTGCTCCTACTGGTCTTATGACATTGATTTCTTGGCTGAGGGATATTCCATCGTACGTAAGTTCCGCAATGTTTGGAACCATTTTTATATTTCCTGGGATATTTCAGGTGTACCCAGGTTGAGGTTCTTGTAAGCAGTGCAGCCCTCAATTTGGGGGTGGCTCTGTCTTATGGATTTTCAGTTTTCCCAAGGTATATTCCCTAGACTGGAAGTGCCCTTGGCTCTGTAGCTCTGTTGTTTACTTGTTTTAGGGAACACAATGCACTCCTCCAGTGAGGCGGTTGGCAACTTACATCCCGCCCATCAGCATAACAAGGCTCCCTGTTCTCCAGGGCCTGTCTTGCCTTTCTGGTTTTTACACATTTTGTGGATGTCCCTTTTGACCGTTGGGAAGTGATACTTCTTTGTAGTGCAGATTTGCATTGCCCGCTTGCTTGCTTGGCCAAAAAGGGCGTATGCGTTTTCTCCTGAATATATTCAGGAGAAAACGCATACGCCCTTTTTGGCCAAGTGCATCATTGTCGAAGTTGTGCCCCTCTTCCTGTGCTTTACAGGCGATTCTAACGTACCTCTTGAAATCTGTTTCCTGCTATTCTGCCTCGCATTCAAGTCCGCCTCGTTGCCTTCCCTCAACAGATTTTTGGACGATAGTTGGCCTTGATTACTCTGCCAGTTTGTGAATTGCTGTGCCCCTGAGCTCCATTTTTCAACTCGTTTTTTGTGAGCTGAACGCAAGTCCAAACATTTGGTTCAGGACCTATACTGGTTCCCGGTGGGTGGCTGAGACTTTGGTGAATTCTTCTTCCTGCCGGGAAATTAGAGTGACATGTGCCCATCCAAATGCCTAACAGCTACTCTCTCATTGGTTCTCCCTCTTCCCTTTCCTCCTCTGCCAAATGGGCAACCTGTGTGAACCAGGAGCTTAAAGGGGCTGTCTCTCCAAGTTGGGAGATTGATAGTAAAGCTGTTGGAAAGTCAAACCGGAGCACCAGGAGAGGGACTCTTCGTTGAGTTTTAGAAACCTGTCGTATTCACAGTGTGTCCATTCTCTAGGTTTCCCGTACATGTTATAGCTGTAGTAATATTCCCTTCAACCTGGAGAGGTGGGACCCATGGAATGGTTGCCATGCATTATTGCTTTAAAGGGTCTGCATTTGCTCACCCAATCTCACCAATCCTCTCAGTCCCAAGTGTCCAGCCTCATGCCACATCCAGCTGTCATCGTAGATAGGGTCATTCCAGGTTGCATCAGAGACCCTGAAGGAATTGTAAAGAATTTCCCTGTTTCTTTGTTCTGTTTTTGAAATTCCTTTTTAGAGTGGGTTTGAGCTGATTCTCGCTGCCATGTTTATGCCAGTCTAGACACACTTGATTCCCTTACGGAGACATATCAATACATAGGTTTTAAGATTCTTACTAGTCAGATCTATTCCTCTGCGGGAAATATGGGGTTTTGAGTCCCTTTCACTGAGGAAGGTGTAGGTCTTGTCTATTCCATAGTTGGTTTTTGGAACAGTACCTGTGCTTATATCAAACTCTGGTTTGATGCATCACCCCACCTCTCCTTCCCCCTTAAGCAGGCATAAGAGTGTTTTCTAAATGTGAGACTCTGTTCTCCTTGCTAACTCAGTTCATGTGTAGCCATGTTTACAGGATCTTCCTAAGTGATATCTTATGATAAGTTTCTTTTCCTGTGTGACTTCTTTCCCTTAGAATCATCGTACCTGAATCCACTCATTTTGCTGCTACTGGTCTTATGACATTGATTTCGTGGCTGAGGGATATTCCATCGTACGTAAGTTCCGCAATGTTTGGAACCATTTTTATATTTCCTGGGATATTTCAGGTGTACCCAGGTTGAGGTTCTTGTAAGCAGTGCAGCCCTCAATTTGGGGGTGGCTCTGTCTTATGGATTTTCAGTTTCCCCAAGGTATATTCCCTAGACTGGAAGTGCCCTTGGCTCTGTAGCTCTGTTGTTTACTTGTTTTAGGGAACACAATGCACTCCTCCAGTGAGGCAGTTGGCAACTTACATCCCGCCCATCAGCATAACAAGGCTCCCTGTTCTCCAGGGCCTGTCTTGCCTTTCTGGTTTTTACACATTTTGTGGATGTCCCTTTTGACCGGTGGGAAGTGATACTTCTTTGTAGTGCAGATTTGCATTGCCCGCTTGCTTGCTTGGCCAAAAAGGGCGTATGCGTTTTCTCCTGAGTATATTCAGGAGAAAACGCATACGCCCTTTTTGGCCAAGTGCATCATTGTCGAAGTTGTGCCCCTCTTCCTGTGCTTTACAGGCGATTCTAACGTACCTCTTGAAATCTGTTTCCTGCTATTCTGCCTCGCATTCAAGTCCGCCTCGTTGCCTTCCCTCAACAGATTTTTGGACGATAGTTGGCCTTGATTACTCTGCCAGTTTGTGAATTGCTGTGCCCCTGAGCTCCATTTTTCAACTCGTTTTTTGTGAGCTGAACGCAAGTCCAAACATTTGGTTCAGGACCTATACTGGTTCCCGGTGGGTGGCTGAGACTTTGGTGAATTCTTCTTCCTGCCGGGAAATTAGAGTGACATGTGCCCATCCAAATGCCTAACAGCTACTCTCTCATTGGTTCTCCCTCTTCCCTTTCCTCCTCTGCCAAATGGGCAACCTGTGTGAACCAGGAGCTTAAAGGGGCTGTCTCTCCAAGTTGGGAGATTGATAGTAAAGCTGTTGGAAAGTCAAACCGGAGCACCAGGAGAGGGACTCTTCGTTGAGTTTTAGAAACCTGTCGTATTCACAGTGTGTCCATTCTCTAGGTTTCCCGTACATGTTATAGCTGTAGTAATATTCCCTTCAACCTGGAGAGGTGGGACCCATGGAATGGTTGCCATGCATTATTGCTTTAAAGGGTCTGCATTTGCTCACCCAATCTCACCAATCCTCTCAGTCCCAAGTGTCCAGCCTCATGCCACATCCAGCTGTCATCGTAGATAGGGTCATTCCAGGTTGCATCAGAGACCCTGAAGGAATTGTAAAGAATTTCCCTGTTTCTTTGTTCTGTTTTTGAAATTCCTTTTTAGAGTGGGTTTGAGCTGATTCTCGCTGCCATGTTTATGCCAGTCTAGACACACTTGATTCCCTTACGGAGACATATCAATACATAGGTTTTAAGATTCTTACTAGTCAGATCTATTCCTCTGCGGGAAATATGGGGTTTTGAGTCCCTTTCACTGAGGAAGGTGTAGGTCTTGTCTATTCCATAGTTGGTTTTTGGAACAGTACCTGTGCTTATATCAAACTCTGGTTTGATGCATCACCCCACCTCTCCTTCCCCCTTAAGCAGGCATAAGAGTGTTTTCTAAATGTGAGACTCTGTTCTCTTTGCTAACTCAGTTCATGTGTAGCCATGTTTACAGGATCTTCCTAAGTGATATCTTATGATAAGTTTCTTTTCCTGTGTGAATTCTTTCCCTTAGAATCATCGTACCTGAATCCACTCATTTTGCTGCTACTGGTCTTATGACATTGATTTCGTGGCTGAGGGATATTCCATCGTACGTAAGTTCCACAACGTTTGGAACCATTTTTATATTTCCTGGGATATTTCAGGTGTACCCAGGTTGAGGTTCTTGTAAGCAGTGCAGCCCTCAATTTGGGGGTGGCTCTGTCTTATGGATTTTCAGTTTTCCCAAGGTATATTCCCTAGACTGGAAGTGCCCTTGGCTCTGTAGCTCTGTTGTTTACTTGTTTTAGGGAACACAATGCACTCCTCCAGTGAGGCGGTTGGCAACTTACATCCCGCCCATCAGCATAACAAGGCTCCCTGTTCTCCGGGGCCTGTCTTGCCTTTCTGGTTTTTACACATTTTGTGGATGTCCCTTTTGACCGGTGGGAAGTGATACTTCTTTGTAGTGCAGATTTGCATTGCCCGCTTGCTTGCTTGGCCAAAAAGGGCGTATGCGTTTTCTCCTGAATATATTCAGGAGAAAACGCATACGCCCTTTTTGGCCAAGTGCATCATTGTCGAAGTTGTGCCCCTCTTCCTGTGCTTTACAGGCGATTCTAACGTACCTCTTGAAATCTGTTTCCTGCTATTCTGCCTCGCATTCAAGTCCGCCTCGTTGCCTTCCCTCAACAGATTTTTGGACGATAGTTGGCCTTGATTACTCTGCCAGTTTGTGAATTGCTGTGCCCCTGAGCTCCATTTTTCAACTCGTTTTTTGTGAGCTGAACGCAAGTCCAAACATTTGGTTCAGGACCTATACTGGTTCCCGGTGGGTGGCTGAGACTTTGGTGAATTCTTCTTCCTGCCGGGAAATTAGAGTGACATGTGCCCATCCAAATGCCTAACAGCTACTCTCTCATTGGTTCTCCCTCTTCCCTTTCCTCCTCTGCCAAATGGGCAACCTGTGTGAACCAGGAGCTTAAAGGGGCTGTCTCTCCAAGTTGGGAGATTGATAGTAAAGCTGTTGGAAAGTCAAACCGGAGCACCAGGAGAGGGACTCTTCGTTGAGTTTTAGAAACCTTTCGTATTCACAGTGTGTCCATTCTCTAGGTTTCCCGTACATGTTATAGCTGTAGTAATATTCCCTTCAACCTGGAGAGGTGGGACCCATGGAATGGTTGCCATGCATTATTGCTTTAAAGGGTCTGCATTTGCTCACCCAATCTCACCAATCCTCTCAGTCCCAAGTGTCCAGCCTCATGCCACATCCAGCTGTCATCGTAGATAGGGTCATTCCAGGTTGCATCAGAGACCCTGAAGGAATTGTAAAGAATTTCCCTGTTTCTTTGTTCTGTTTTTGAAATTCCTTTTTAGAGTGGGTTTGAGCTGATTCTCGCTGCCATGTTTATGCCAGTCTAGACACACTTGATTCCCTTACGGAGACATATCAATACATAGGTTTTAAGATTCTTACTAGTCAGATCTATTCCTCTGCGGGAAATATGGGGTTTTGAGTCCCTTTCACTGAGGAAGGTGTAGGTCTTGTCTATTCCATAGTTGGTTTTTGGAACAGTACCTGTGCTTATATCAAACTCTGGTTTGATGCATCACCCCACCTCTCCTTCCCCCTTAAGCAGGCATAAGAGTGTTTTCTAAATGTGAGACTCTGTTCTCTTTGCTAACTCAGTTCATGTGTAGCCATGTTTACAGGATCTTCCTAAGTGATATCTTATGATAAGTTTCTTTTCCTGTGTGAATTCTTTCCCTTAGAATCATCGTACCTGAATCCACTCATTTTGCTGCTACTGGTCTTATGACATTGATTTCGTGGCTGAGGGATATTCCATCGTACGTAAGTTCCGCAACGTTTGGAACCATTTTTATATTTCCTGGGATATTTCAGGTGTACCCAGGTTGAGGTTCTTGTAAGCAGTGCAGCCCTCAATTTGGGGGTGGCTCTGTCTTATGGATTTTCAGTTTTCCCAAGGTATATTCCCTAGACTGGAAGTGCCCTTGGCTCTGTAGCTCTGTTGTTTACTTGTTTTAGGGAACACAATGCACTCCTCCAGTGAGGCGGTTGGCAACTTACATCCCGCCCATCAGCATAACAAGGCTCCCTGTTCTCCGGGGCCTGTCTTGCCTTTCTGGTTTTTACACATTTTGTGGATGTCCCTTTTGACCGGTGGGAAGTGATACTTCTTTGTAGTGCAGATTTGCATTGCCCGCTTGCTTGCTTGGCCAAAAAGGGCGTATGCGTTTTCTCCTGAATATATTCAGGAGAAAACGCATACGCCCTTTTTGGCCAAGTGCATCATTGTCGAAGTTGTGCCCCTCTTCCTGTGCTTTACAGGCGATTCTAACGTACCTCTTGAAATCTGTTTCCTGCTATTCTGCCTCGCATTCAAGTCCGCCTCGTTGCCTTCCCTCAACAGATTTTTGGACGATAGTTGGCCTTGATTACTCTGCCAGTTTGTGAATTGCTGTGCCCCTGAGCTCCATTTTTCAACTCGTTTTTTGTGAGCTGAACGCAAGTCCAAACATTTGGTTCAGGACCTATACTGGTTCCCGGTGGGTGGCTGAGACTTTGGTGAATTCTTCTTCCTGCCGGGAAATTAGAGTGACATGTGCCCATCCAAATGCCTAACAGCTACTCTCTCATTGGTTCTCCCTCTTCCCTTTCCTCCTCTGCCAAATGGGCAACGTGTGTGAACCAGGAGCTTAAAGGGGCTGTCTCTCCAAGTTGGGAGATTGATAGTAAAGCTGTTGGAAAGTCAAACCGGAGCACCAGGAGAGGGACTCTTCGTTGAGTTTTAGAAACCTTTCGTATTCACAGTGTGTCCATTCTCTAGGTTTCCCGTACATGTTATAGCTGTAGTAATATTCCCTTCAACCTGGAGAGGTGGGACCCATGGAATGGTTGCCATGCATTATTGCTTTAAAGGGTCTGCATTTGCTCACCCAATCTCACCAATCCTCTCAGTCCCAAGTGTCCAGCCTCATGCCACATCCAGCTGTCATCGTAGATAGGGTCATTCCAGGTTGCATCAGAGACCCTGAAGGAATTGTAAAGAATTTCCCTGTTTCTTTGTTCTGTTTTTGAAATTCCTTTTTAGAGTGGGTTTGAGCTGATTCTCGCTGCCATGTTTATGCCAGTCTAGACACACTTGATTCCCTTACGGAGACATATCAATACATAGGTTTTAAGATTCTTACTAGTCAGATCTATTCCTCTGCGGGAAATATGGGGTTTTGAGTCCCTTTCACTGAGGAAGGTGTAGGTCTTGTCTATTCCATAGTTGGTTTTTGGAACAGTACCTGTGCTTATATCAAACTCTGGTTTGATGCATCACCCCACCTCTCCTTCCCCCTTAAGCAGGCATAAGAGTGTTTTCTAAATGTGAGACTCTGTTCTCTTTCCTAACTCAGTTCATGTGTAGCCATGTTTACAGGATCTTCCTAAGTGATATCTTATGATAAGTTTCTTTTCCCGTGTGACTTCTTTCCCTTAGAATCATCATACCTGAATCCACTCATTTTGCTGCTACTGGTCTTATGACATTGATTTCGTGGCTGAGGGATATTCCATCGTACGTAAGTTCCGCAACGTTTGGAACCATTTTTATATTTCCTGGGATATTTCAGGTGTACCCAGGTTGAGGTTCTTGTAAGCAGTGCAGCCCTCAATTTGGGGGTGGCTCTGTCTTATGGATTTTCAGTTTTCCCAAGGTATATTCCCTAGACTGGAAGTGCCCTTGGCTCTGTAGCTCTGTTGTTTACTTGTTTTAGGGAACACAATGCACTCCTCCAGTGAGGCGGTTGGCAACTTACATCCCGCCCATCAGCATAACAAGGCTCCCTGTTCTCCGGGGCCTGTCTTGCCTTTCTGGTTTTTACACATTTTGTGGATGTCCCTTTTGACCGGTGGGAATTGATACTTCTTTGTAGTGCAGATTTGCATTGCCCGCTTGCTTGCTTGGCCAAAAAGGGCGTATGCGTTTTCTCCTGAATATATTCAGGAGAAAACGCATACGCCCTTTTTGGCCAAGTGCATCATTGTCGAAGTTGTGCCCCTCTTCCTGTGCTTTACAGGCGATTCTAACGTACCTCTTGAAATCTGTTTCCTGCTATTCTGCCTCGCATTCAAGTCCGCCTCGTTGCCTTCCCTCAACAGATTTTTGGACGATAGTTGGCCTTGATTACTCTGCCAGTTTGTGAATTGCTGTGCCCCTGAGCTCCATTTTTCAACTCGTTTTTTGTGAGCTGAACGCAAGTCCAAACATTTGGTTCAGGACCTATACTGGTTCCCGGTGGGTGGCTGAGACTTTGGTGAATTCTTCTTCCTGCCGGGAAATTAGAGTGACATGTGCCCATCCAAATGCCTAACAGCTACTCTCTCATTGGTTCTCCCTCTTCCCTTTCCTCCTCTGCCAAATGGGCAACGTGTGTGAACCAGGAGCTTAAAGGGGCTGTCTCTCCAAGTTGGGAGATTGATAGTAAAGCTGTTGGAAAGTCAAACCGGAGCACCAGGAGAGGGACTCTTCGTTGAGTTTTAGAAACCTTTCGTATTCACAGTGTGTCCATTCTCTAGCTTTCCCGTACATGTTATAGCTGTAGTAATATTCCCTTCAACCTGGAGAGGTGGGACCCATGGAATGGTTGCCATGCATTATTGCTTTAAAGGGTCTGCATTTGCTCACCCAATCTCACCAATCCTCTCAGTCCCAAGTGTCCAGCCTCATGCCACATCCAGCTGTCATCGTAGATAGGGTCATTCCAGGTTGCATCAGAGACCCTGAAGGAATTGTAAAGAATTTCCCTGTTTCTTTGTTCTGTTTTTGAAATTCCTTTTTAGAGTGGGTTTGAGCTGATTCTCGCTGCCATGTTTATGCCAGTCTAGACACACTTGATTCCCTTACGGAGACATATCAATACATAGGTTTTAAGATTCTTACTAGTCAGATCTATTCCTCTGCGGGAAATATGGGGTTTCGAGTCCCTTTCACTGAGGAAGGTGTAGGTCTTGTCTATTCCATAGTTGGTTTTTGGAACAGTACCTGTGCTTATATCAAACTCTGGTTTGATGCATCACCCCACCTCTCCTTCCCCCTTAAGCAGGCATAAGAGTGTTTTCTAAATGTGAGACTCTGTTCTCTTTGCTAACTCAGTTCATGTGTAGCCATGTTTACAGGATCTTCCTAAGTGATATCTTATGATAAGTTTCTTTTCCCGTGTGACTTCTTTCCCTTAGAATCATCGTACCTGAATCCACTCATTTTGCTGCTACTGGTCTTATGACATTGATTTCGTGGCTGAGGGATATTCCATCGTACGTAAGTTCCGCAACGTTTGGAACCATTTTTATATTTCCTGGGATATTTCAGGTGTACCCAGGTTGAGGTTCTTGTAAGCAGTGCAGCCCTCAATTTGGGGGTGGCTCTGTCTTATGGATTTTCAGTTTTCCCCAGGTATATTCCCTAGACTGGAAGTGCCCTTGGCTCTGTAGCTCTGTTGTTTACTTGTTTTAGGGAACACAATGCACTCCTCCAGTGAGGCGGTTGGCAACTTACATCCCGCCCATCAGCATAACAAGGCTCCCTGTTCTCCGGGGCCTGTCTTGCCTTTCTGGTTTTTACACATTTTGTGGATGTCCCTTTTGACCGGTGGGAATTGATACTTCTTTGTAGTGCAGATTTGCATTGCCCGCTTGCTTGCTTGGCCAAAAAGGGCGTATGCGTTTTCTCCTGAATATATTCAGGAGAAAACGCATACGCCCTTTTTGGCCAAGTGCATCATTGTCGAAGTTGTGCCCCTCTTCCTGTGCTTTACAGGCGATTCTAACGTACCTCTTGAAATCTGTTTCCTGCTATTCTGCCTCGCATTCAAGTCCGCCTCGTTGCCTTCCCTCAACAGATTTTTGGACGATAGTTGGCCTTGATTACTCTGCCAGTTTGTGAATTGCTGTGCCCCTGAGCTCCATTTTTCAACTCGTTTTTTGTGAGCTGAACGCAAGTCCAAACATTTGGTTCAGGACCTATACTGGTTCCCGGTGGGTGGCTGAGACTTTGGTGAATTCTTCTTCCTGCCGGGAAATTAGAGTGACATGTGCCCATCCAAATGCCTAACAGCTACTCTCTCATTGGTTCTCCCTCTTCCCTTTCCTCCTCTGCCAAATGGGCAACCTGTGTGAACCAGGAGCTTAAAGGGGCTGTCTCTCCAAGTTGGGAGATTGATAGTAAAGCTGTTGGAAAGTCAAACCGGAGCACCAGGAGAGGGACTCTTCGTTGAGTTTTAGAAACCTGTCGTATTCACAGTGTGTCCATTCTCTAGGTTTCCCGTACATGTTATAGCTGTAGTAATATTCCCTTCAACCTGGAGAGGTGGGACCCATGGAATGGTTGCCATGCATTATTGCTTTAAAGGGTCTGCATTTGCTCACCCAATCTCACCAATCCTCTCAGTCCCAAGTGTCCAGCCTCATGCCACATCCAGCTGTCATCGTAGATAGGGTCATTCCAGGTTGCATCAGAGACCCTGAAGGAATTGTAAAGAATTTCCCTGTTTCTTTGTTCTGTTTTTGAAATTCCTTTTTAGAGTGGGTTTGAGCTGATTCTCGCTGCCATGTTTATGCCAGTCTAGACACACTTGATTCCCTTACGGAGACATATCAATACATAGGTTTTAAGATTCTTACTAGTCAGATCTATTCCTCTGCGGGAAATATGGGGTTTCGAGTCCCTTTCACTGAGGAAGGTGTAGGTCTTGTCTATTCCATAGTTGGTTTTTGGAACAGTACCTGTGCTTATATCAAACTCTGGTTTGATGCATCACCCCACCTCTCCTTCCCCCTTAAGCAGGCATAAGAGTGTTTTCTAAATGTGAGACTCTGTTCTCTTTGCTAACTCAGTTCATGTGTAGCCATGTTTACAGGATCTTCCTAAGTGATATCTTATGATAAGTTTCTTTTCCCGTGTGACTTCTTTCCCTTAGAATCATCGTACCTGAATCCACTCATTTTGCTGCTACTGGTCTTATGACATTGATTTCGTGGCTGAGGGATATTCCATCGTACGTAAGTTCCGCAACGTTTGGAACCATTTTTATATTTCCTGGGATATTTCAGGTGTACCCAGGTTGAGGTTCTTGTAAGCAGTGCAGCCCTCAATTTGGGGGTGGCTCTGTCTTATGGATTTTCAGTTTTCCCCAGGTATATTCCCTAGACTGGAAGTGCCCTTGGCTCTGTAGCTCTGTTGTTTACTTGTTTTAGGGAACACAATGCACTCCTCCAGTGAGGCGGTTGGCAACTTACATCCCGCCCATCAGCATAACAAGGCTCCCTGTTCTCCGGGGCCTGTCTTGCCTTTCTGGTTTTTACACATTTTGTGGATGTCCCTTTTGACCGGTGGGAATTGATACTTCTTTGTAGTGCAGATTTGCATTGCCCGCTTGCTTGCTTGGCCAAAAAGGGCGTATGCGTTTTCTCCTGAATATATTCAGGAGAAAACGCATACGCCCTTTTTGGCCAAGTGCATCATTGTCGAAGTTGTGCCCCTCTTCCTGTGCTTTACAGGCGATTCTAACGTACCTCTTGAAATCTGTTTCCTGCTATTCTGCCTCGCATTCAAGTCCGCCTCGTTGCCTTCCCTCAACAGATTTTTGGACGATAGTTGGCCTTGATTACTCTGCCAGTTTGTGAATTGCTGTGCCCCTGAGCTCCATTTTTCAACTCGTTTTTTGTGAGCTGAACGCAAGTCCAAACATTTGGTTCAGGACCTATACTGGTTCCCGGTGGGTGGCTGAGACTTTGGTGAATTCTTCTTCCTGCCGGGAAATTAGAGTGACATGTGCCCATCCAAATGCCTAACAGCTACTCTCTCATTGGTTCTCCCTCTTCCCTTTCCTCCTCTGCCAAATGGGCAACCTGTGTGAACCAGGAGCTTAAAGGGGCTGTCTCTCCAAGTTGGGAGATTGATAGTAAAGCTGTTGGAAAGTCAAACCGGAGCACCAGGAGAGGGACTCTTCGTTGAGTTTTAGAAACCTGTCGTATTCACAGTGTGTCCATTCTCTAGGTTTCCCGTACATGTTATAGCTGTAGTAATATTCCCTTCAACCTGGAGAGGTGGGACCCATGGAATGGTTGCCATGCATTATTGCTTTAAAGGGTCTGCATTTGCTCACCCAATCTCACCAATCCTCTCAGTCCCAAGTGTCCAGCCTCATGCCACATCCAGCTGTCATCGTAGATAGGGTCATTCCAGGTTGCATCAGAGACCCTGAAGGAATTGTAAAGAATTTCCCTGTTTCTTTGTTCTGTTTTTGAAATTCCTTTTTAGAGTGGGTTTGAGCTGATTCTCGCTGCCATGTTTATGCCAGTCTAGACACACTTGATTCCCTTACGGAGACATATCAATACATAGGTTTTAAGATTCTTACTAGTCAGATCTATTCCTCTGCGGGAAATATGGGGTTTTGAGTCCCTTTCACTGAGGAAGGTGTAGGTCTTGTCTATTCCATAGTTGGTTTTTGGAACAGTACCTGTGCTTATATCAAACTCTGGTTTGATGCATCACCCCACCTCTCCTTCCCCCTTAAGCAGGCATAAGAGTGTTTTCTAAATGTGAGACTCTGTTCTCTTTCCTAACTCAGTTCATGTGTAGCCATGTTTACAGGATCTTCCTAAGTGATATCTTATGATAAGTTTCTTTTCCCGTGTGACTTCTTTCCCTTAGAATCATCGTACCTGAATCCACTCATTTTGCTGCTACTGGTCTTATGACATTGATTTCGTGGCTGAGGGATATTCCATCGTACGTAAGTTCCGCAACGTTTGGAACCATTTTTATATTTCCTGGGATATTTCAGGTGTACCCAGGTTGAGGTTCTTGTAAGCAGTGCAGCCCTCAATTTGGGGGTGGCTCTGTCTTATGGATTTTCAGTTTTCCCCAGGTATATTCCCTAGACTGGAAGTGCCCTTGGCTCTGTAGCTCTGTTGTTTACTTGTTTTAGGGAACACAATGCACTCCTCCAGTGAGGCGGTTGGCAACTTACATCCCGCCCATCAGCATAACAAGGCTCCCTGTTCTCCGGGGCCTGTCTTGCCTTTCTGGTTTTTACACATTTTGTGGATGTCCCTTTTGACCGGTGGGAATTGATACTTCTTTGTAGTGCAGATTTGCATTGCCCGCTTGCTTGCTTGGCCAAAAAGGGCGTATGCGTTTTCTCCTGAATATATTCAGGAGAAAACGCATACGCCCTTTTTGGCCAAGTGCATCATTGTCGAAGTTGTGCCCCTCTTCCTGTGCTTTACAGGCGATTCTAACGTACCTCTTGAAATCTGTTTCCTGCTATTCTGCCTCGCATTCAAGTCCGCCTCGTTGCCTTCCCTCAACAGATTTTTGGACGATAGTTGGCCTTGATTACTCTGCCAGTTTGTGAATTGCTGTGCCCCTGAGCTCCATTTTTCAACTCGTTTTTTGTGAGCTGAACGCAAGTCCAAACATTTGGTTCAGGACCTATACTGGTTCCCGGTGGGTGGCTGAGACTTTGGTGAATTCTTCTTCCTGCCGGGAAATTAGAGTGACATGTGCCCATCCAAATGCCTAACAGCTACTCTCTCATTGGTTCTCCCTCTTCCCTTTCCTCCTCTGCCAAATGGGCAACCTGTGTGAACCAGGAGCTTAAAGGGGCTGTCTCTCCAAGTTGGGAGATTGATAGTAAAGCTGTTGGAAAGTCAAACCGGAGCACCAGGAGAGGGACTCTTCGTTGAGTTTTAGAAACCTGTCGTATTCACAGTGTGTCCATTCTCTAGCTTTCCCGTACATGTTATAGCTGTAGTAATATTCCCTTCAACCTGGAGAGGTGGGACCCATGGAATGGTTGCCATGCATTATTGCTTTAAAGGGTCTGCATTTGCTCACCCAATCTCACCAATCCTCTCAGTCCCAAGTGTCCAGCCTCATGCCACATCCAGCTGTCATCGTAGATAGGGTCATTCCAGGTTGCATCAGAGACCCTGAAGGAATTGTAAAGAATTTCCCTGTTTCTTTGTTCTGTTTTTGAAATTCCTTTTTAGAGTGGGTTTGAGCTGATTCTCGCTGCCATGTTTATGCCAGTCTAGACACACTTGATTCCCTTACGGAGACATATCAATACATAGGTTTTAAGATTCTTACTAGTCAGATCTATTCCTCTGCGGGAAATATGGGGTTTCGAGTCCCTTTCACTGAGGAAGGTGTAGGTCTTGTCTATTCCATAGTTGGTTTTTGGAACAGTACCTGTGCTTATATCAAACTCTGGTTTGATGCATCACCCCACCTCTCCTTCCCCCTTAAGCAGGCATAAGAGTGTTTTCTAAATGTGAGACTCTGTTCTCTTTGCTAACTCAGTTCATGTGTAGCCATGTTTACAGGATCTTCCTAAGTGATATCTTATGATAAGTTTCTTTTCCCGTGTGACTTCTTTCCCTTAGAATCATCGTACCTGAATCCACTCATTTTGCTGCTACTGGTCTTATGACATTGATTTCGTGGCTGAGGGATATTCCATCGTACGTAAGTTCCGCAACGTTTGGAACCATTTTTATATTTCCTGGGATATTTCAGGTGTACCCAGGTTGAGGTTCTTGTAAGCAGTGCAGCCCTCAATTTGGGGGTGGCTCTGTCTTATGGATTTTCAGTTTTCCCCAGGTATATTCCCTAGACTGGAAGTGCCCTTGGCTCTGTAGCTCTGTTGTTTACTTGTTTTAGGGAACACAATGCACTCCTCCAGTGAGGCGGTTGGCAACTTACATCCCGCCCATCAGCATAACAAGGCTCCCTGTTCTCCGGGGCCTGTCTTGCCTTTCTGGTTTTTACACATTTTGTGGATGTCCCTTTTGACCGGTGGGAATTGATACTTCTTTGTAGTGCAGATTTGCATTGCCCGCTTGCTTGCTTGGCCAAAAAGGGCGTATGCGTTTTCTCCTGAATATATTCAGGAGAAAACGCATACGCCCTTTTTGGCCAAGTGCATCATTGTCGAAGTTGTGCCCCTCTTCCTGTGCTTTACAGGCGATTCTAACGTACCTCTTGAAATCTGTTTCCTGCTATTCTGCCTCGCATTCAAGTCCGCCTCGTTGCCTTCCCTCAACAGATTTTTGGACGATAGTTGGCCTTGATTACTCTGCCAGTTTGTGAATTGCTGTGCCCCTGAGCTCCATTTTTCAACTCGTTTTTTGTGAGCTGAACGCAAGTCCAAACATTTGGTTCAGGACCTATACTGGTTCCCGGTGGGTGGCTGAGACTTTGGTGAATTCTTCTTCCTGCCGGGAAATTAGAGTGACATGTGCCCATCCAAATGCCTAACAGCTACTCTCTCATTGGTTCTCCCTCTTCCCTTTCCTCCTCTGCCAAATGGGCAACCTGTGTGAACCAGGAGCTTAAAGGGGCTGTCTCTCCAAGTTGGGAGATTGATAGTAAAGCTGTTGGAAAGTCAAACCGGAGCACCAGGAGAGGGACTCTTCGTTGAGTTTTAGAAACCTGTCGTATTCACAGTGTGTCCATTCTCTAGGTTTCCCGTACATGTTATAGCTGTAGTAATATTCCCTTCAACCTGGAGAGGTGGGACCCATGGAATGGTTGCCATGCATTATTGCTTTAAAGGGTCTGCATTTGCTCACCCAATCTCACCAATCCTCTCAGTCCCAAGTGTCCAGCCTCATGCCACATCCAGCTGTCATCGTAGATAGGGTCATTCCAGGTTGCATCAGAGACCCTGAAGGAATTGTAAAGAATTTCCCTGTTTCTTTGTTCTGTTTTTGAAATTCCTTTTTAGAGTGGGTTTGAGCTGATTCTCGCTGCCATGTTTATGCCAGTCTAGACACACTTGATTCCCTTACGGAGACATATCAATACATAGGTTTTAAGATTCTTACTAGTCAGATCTATTCCTCTGCGGGAAATATGGGGTTTCGAGTCCCTTTCACTGAGGAAGGTGTAGGTCTTGTCTATTCCATAGTTGGTTTTTGGAACAGTACCTGTGCTTATATCAAACTCTGGTTTGATGCATCACCCCACCTCTCCTTCCCCCTTAAGCAGGCATAAGAGTGTTTTCTAAATGTGAGACTCTGTTCTCTTTGCTAACTCAGTTCATGTGTAGCCATGTTTACAGGATCTTCCTAAGTGATATCTTATGATAAGTTTCTTTTCCCGTGTGACTTCTTTCCCTTAGAATCATCGTACCTGAATCCACTCATTTTGCTGCTACTGGTCTTATGACATTGATTTCGTGGCTGAGGGATATTCCATCGTACGTAAGTTCCGCAACGTTTGGAACCATTTTTATATTTCCTGGGATATTTCAGGTGTACCCAGGTTGAGGTTCTTGTAAGCAGTGCAGCCCTCAATTTGGGGGTGGCTCTGTCTTATGGATTTTCAGTTTTCCCCAGGTATATTCCCTAGACTGGAAGTGCCCTTGGCTCTGTAGCTCTGTTGTTTACTTGTTTTAGGGAACACAATGCACTCCTCCAGTGAGGCGGTTGGCAACTTACATCCCGCCCATCAGCATAACAAGGCTCCCTGTTCTCCGGGGCCTGTCTTGCCTTTCTGGTTTTTACACATTTTGTGGATGTCCCTTTTGACCGGTGGGAATTGATACTTCTTTGTAGTGCAGATTTGCATTGCCCGCTTGCTTGCTTGGCCAAAAAGGGCGTATGCGTTTTCTCCTGAATATATTCAGGAGAAAACGCATACGCCCTTTTTGGCCAAGTGCATCATTGTCGAAGTTGTGCCCCTCTTCCTGTGCTTTACAGGCGATTCTAACGTACCTCTTGAAATCTGTTTCCTGCTATTCTGCCTCGCATTCAAGTCCGCCTCGTTGCCTTCCCTCAACAGATTTTTGGACGATAGTTGGCCTTGATTACTCTGCCAGTTTGTGAATTGCTGTGCCCCTGAGCTCCATTTTTCAACTCGTTTTTTGTGAGCTGAACGCAAGTCCAAACATTTGGTTCAGGACCTATACTGGTTCCCGGTGGGTGGCTGAGACTTTGGTGAATTCTTCTTCCTGCCGGGAAATTAGAGTGACATGTGCCCATCCAAATGCCTAACAGCTACTCTCTCATTGGTTCTCCCTCTTCCCTTTCCTCCTCTGCCAAATGGGCAACCTGTGTGAACCAGGAGCTTAAAGGGGCTGTCTCTCCAAGTTGGGAGATTGATAGTAAAGCTGTTGGAAAGTCAAACCGGAGCACCAGGAGAGGGACTCTTCGTTGAGTTTTAGAAACCTGTCGTATTCACAGTGTGTCCATTCTCTAGGTTTCCCGTACATGTTATAGCTGTAGTAATATTCCCTTCAACCTGGAGAGGTGGGACCCATGGAATGGTTGCCATGCATTATTGCTTTAAAGGGTCTGCATTTGCTCACCCAATCTCACCAATCCTCTCAGTCCCAAGTGTCCAGCCTCATGCCACATCCAGCTGTCATCGTAGATAGGGTCATTCCAGGTTGCATCAGAGACCCTGAAGGAATTGTAAAGAATTTCCCTGTTTCTTTGTTCTGTTTTTGAAATTCCTTTTTAGAGTGGGTTTGAGCTGATTCTCGCTGCCATGTTTATGCCAGTCTAGACACACTTGATTCCCTTACGGAGACATATCAATACATAGGTTTTAAGATTCTTACTAGTCAGATCTATTCCTCTGCGGGAAATATGGGGTTTCGAGTCCCTTTCACTGAGGAAGGTGTAGGTCTTGTCTATTCCATAGTTGGTTTTTGGAACAGTACCTGTGCTTATATCAAACTCTGGTTTGATGCATCACCCCACCTCTCCTTCCCCCTTAAGCAGGCATAAGAGTGTTTTCTAAATGTGAGACTCTGTTCTCTTTGCTAACTCAGTTCATGTGTAGCCATGTTTACAGGATCTTCCTAAGTGATATCTTATGATAAGTTTCTTTTCCCGTGTGACTTCTTTCCCTTAGAATCATCGTACCTGAATCCACTCATTTTGCTGCTACTGGTCTTATGACATTGATTTCGTGGCTGAGGGATATTCCATCGTACGTAAGTTCCGCAACGTTTGGAACCATTTTTATATTTCCTGGGATATTTCAGGTGTACCCAGGTTGAGGTTCTTGTAAGCAGTGCAGCCCTCAATTTGGGGGTGGCTCTGTCTTATGGATTTTCAGTTTTCCCCAGGTATATTCCCTAGACTGGAAGTGCCCTTGGCTCTGTAGCTCTGTTGTTTACTTGTTTTAGGGAACACAATGCACTCCTCCAGTGAGGCGGTTGGCAACTTACATCCCGCCCATCAGCATAACAAGGCTCCCTGTTCTCCGGGGCCTGTCTTGCCTTTCTGGTTTTTACACATTTTGTGGATGTCCCTTTTGACCGGTGGGAATTGATACTTCTTTGTAGTGCAGATTTGCATTGCCCGCTTGCTTGCTTGGCCAAAAAGGGCGTATGCGTTTTCTCCTGAATATATTCAGGAGAAAACGCATACGCCCTTTTTGGCCAAGTGCATCATTGTCGAAGTTGTGCCCCTCTTCCTGTGCTTTACAGGCGATTCTAACGTACCTCTTGAAATCTGTTTCCTGCTATTCTGCCTCGCATTCAAGTCCGCCTCGTTGCCTTCCCTCAACAGATTTTTGGACGATAGTTGGCCTTGATTACTCTGCCAGTTTGTGAATTGCTGTGCCCCTGAGCTCCATTTTTCAACTCGTTTTTTGTGAGCTGAACGCAAGTCCAAACATTTGGTTCAGGACCTATACTGGTTCCCGGTGGGTGGCTGAGACTTTGGTGAATTCTTCTTCCTGCCGGGAAATTAGAGTGACATGTGCCCATCCAAATGCCTAACAGCTACTCTCTCATTGGTTCTCCCTCTTCCCTTTCCTCCTCTGCCAAATGGGCAACCTGTGTGAACCAGGAGCTTAAAGGGGCTGTCTCTCCAAGTTGGGAGATTGATAGTAAAGCTGTTGGAAAGTCAAACCGGAGCACCAGGAGAGGGACTCTTCGTTGAGTTTTAGAAACCTGTCGTATTCACAGTGTGTCCATTCTCTAGGTTTCCCGTACATGTTATAGCTGTAGTAATATTCCCTTCAACCTGGAGAGGTGGGACCCATGGAATGGTTGCCATGCATTATTGCTTTAAAGGGTCTGCATTTGCTCACCCAATCTCACCAATCCTCTCAGTCCCAAGTGTCCAGCCTCATGCCACATCCAGCTGTCATCGTAGATAGGGTCATTCCAGGTTGCATCAGAGACCCTGAAGGAATTGTAAAGAATTTCCCTGTTTCTTTGTTCTGTTTTGGAAATTCCTTTTTAGAGTGGGTTTGAGCTGATTCTCGCTGCCATGTTTATGCCAGTCTAGACACACTTGATTCCCTTACGGAGACATATCAATACATAGGTTTTAAGATTCTTACTAGTCAGATCTATTCCTCTGCGGGAAATATGGGGTTTCGAGTCCCTTTCACTGAGGAAGGTGTAGGTCTTGTCTATTCCATAGTTGGTTTTTGGAACAGTACCTGTGCTTATATCAAACTCTGGTTTGATGCATCACCCCACCTCTCCTTCCCCCTTAAGCAGGCATAAGAGTGTTTTCTAAATGTGAGATTCTGTTCTCTTTGCTAACTCAGTTCATGTGTAGCCATGTTTACAGGATCTTCCTAAGTGATATCTTATGATAAGTTTCTTTTCCCGTGTGACTTCTTTCCCTTAGAATCATCGTACCTGAATCCACTCATTTTGCTGCTACTGGTCTTATGACATTGATTTCGTGGCTGAGGGATATTCCATCGTACGTAAGTTCCGCAACGTTTGGAACCATTTTTATATTTCCTGGGATATTTCAGGTGTACCCAGGTTGAGGTTCTTGTAAGCAGTGCAGCCCTCAATTTGGGGGTGGCTCTGTCTTATGGATTTTCAGTTTTCCCAAGGTATATTCCCTAGACTGGAAGTGCCCTTGGCTCTGTAGCTCTGTTGTTTACTTGTTTTAGGGAACACAATGCACTCCTCCAGTGAGGCGGTTGGCAACTTACATCCCGCCCATCAGCATAACAAGGCTCCCTGTTCTCCGGGGCCTGTCTTGCCTTTCTGGTTTTTACACATTTTGTGGATGTCCCTTTTGACCGGTGGGAATTGATACTTCTTTGTAGTGCAGATTTGCATTGCCCGCTTGCTTGCTTGGCCAAAAAGGGCGTATGCGTTTTCTCCTGAATATATTCAGGAGAAAACGCATACGCCCTTTTTGGCCAAGTGCATCATTGTCGAAGTTGTGCCCCTCTTCCTGTGCTTTACAGGCGATTCTAACGTACCTCTTGAAATCTGTTTCCTGCTATTCTGCCTCGCATTCAAGTCCGCCTCGTTGCCTTCCCTCAACAGATTTTTGGACGATAGTTGGCCTTGATTACTCTGCCAGTTTGTGAATTGCTGTGCCCCTGAGCTCCATTTTTCAACTCGTTTTTTGTGAGCTGAACGCAAGTCCAAACATTTGGTTCAGGACCTATACTGGTTCCCGGTGGGTGGCTGAGACTTTGGTGAATTCTTCTTCCTGCCGGGAAATTAGAGTGACATGTGCCCATCCAAATGCCTAACAGCTACTCTCTCATTGGTTCTCCCTCTTCCCTTTCCTCCTCTGCCAAATGGGCAACCTGTGTGAACCAGGAGCTTAAAGGGGCTGTCTCTCCAAGTTGGGAGATTGATAGTAAAGCTGTTGGAAAGTCAAACCGGAGCACCAGGAGAGGGACTCTTCGTTGAGTTTTAGAAACCTGTCGTATTCACAGTGTGTCCATTCTCTAGGTTTCCCGTACATGTTATAGCTGTAGTAATATTCCCTTCAACCTGGAGAGGTGGGACCCATGGAATGGTTGCCATGCATTATTGCTTTAAAGGGTCTGCATTTGCTCACCCAATCTCACCAATCCTCTCAGTCCCAAGTGTCCAGCCTCATGCCACATCCAGCTGTCATCGTAGATAGGGTCATTCCAGGTTGCATCAGAGACCCTGAAGGAATTGTAAAGAATTTCCCTGTTTCTTTGTTCTGTTTTTGAAATTCCTTTTTAGAGTGGGTTTGAGCTGATTCTCGCTGCCATGTTTATGCCAGTCTAGACACACTTGATTCCCTTACGGAGACATATCAATACATAGGTTTTAAGATTCTTACTAGTCAGATCTATTCCTCTGCGGGAAATATGGGGTTTTGAGTCCCTTTCACTGAGGAAGGTGTAGGTCTTGTCTATTCCATAGTTGGTTTTTGGAACAGTACCTGTGCTTATATCAAACTCTGGTTTGATGCATCACCCCACCTCTCCTTCCCCCTTAAGCAGGCATAAGAGTGTTTTCTAAATGTGAGACTCTGTTCTCTTTGCTAACTCAGTTCATGTGTAGCCATGTTTACAGGATCTTCCTAAGTGATATCTTATGATAAGTTTCTTTTCCCGTGTGACTTCTTTCCCTTAGAATCATCGTACCTGAATCCACTCATTTTGCTGCTACTGGTCTTATGACATTGATTTCGTGGCTGAGGGATATTCCATCGTACGTAAGTTCCACAACGTTTGGAACCATTTTTATATTTCCTGGGATATTTCAGGTGTACCCAGGTTGAGGTTCTTGTAAGCAGTGCAGCCCTCAATTTGGGGGTGGCTCTGTCTTATGGATTTTCAGTTTTCCCAAGGTATATTCCCTAGACTGGAAGTGCCCTTGGCTCTGTAGCTCTGTTGTTTACTTGTTTTAGGGAACACAATGCACTCCTCCAGTGAGGCAGTTGGCAACTTACATCCCGCCCATCAGCATAACAAGGCTCCCTGTTCTCCGGGGCCTGTCTTGCCTTTCTGGTTTTTACACATTTTGTGGATGTCCCTTTTGACCGGTGGGAAGTGATACTTCTTTGTAGTGCAGATTTGCATTGCCCGCTTGCTTGCTTGGCCAAAAAGGGCGTATGCGTTTTCTCCTGAATATATTCAGGAGAAAACGCATACGCCCTTTTTGGCCAAGTGCATCATTGTCGAAGTTGTGCCCCTCTTCCTGTGCTTTACAGGCGATTCTAACGTACCTCTTGAAATCTGTTTCCTGCTATTCTGCCTCGCATTCAAGTCCGCCTCGTTGCCTTCCCTCAACAGATTTTTGGACGATAGTTGGCCTTGATTACTCTGCCAGTTTGTGAATTGCTGTGCCCCTGAGCTCCATTTTTCAACTCGTTTTTTTGTGAGCTGAACGCAAGTCCAAACATTTGGTTCAGGACCTATACTGGTTCCCGGTGGGTGGCTGAGACTTTGGTGAATTCTTCTTCCTGCCGGGAAATTAGAGTGACATGTGCCCATCCAAATGCCTAACAGCTACTCTCTCATTGGTTCTCCCTCTTCCCTTTCCTCCTCTGCCAAATGGGCAACCTGTGTGAACCAGGAGCTTAAAGGGGCTGTCTCTCCAAGTTGGGAGATTGATAGTAAAGCTGTTGGAAAGTCAAACCGGAGCACCAGGAGAGGGACTCTTCGTTGAGTTTTAGAAACCTGTCGTATTCACAGTGTGTCCATTCTCTAGGTTTCCCGTACATGTTATAGCTGTAGTAATATTCCCTTCAACCTGGAGAGGTGGGACCCATGGAATGGTTGCCATGCATTATTGCTTTAAAGGGTCTGCATTTGCTCACCCAATCTCACCAATCCTCTCAGTCCCAAGTGTCCAGCCTCATGCCACATCCAGCTGTCATCGTAGATAGGGTCATTCCAGGTTGCATCAGAGACCCTGAAGGAATTGTAAAGAATTTCCCTGTTTCTTTGTTCTGTTTTTGAAATTCCTTTTTAGAGTGGGTTTGAGCTGATTCTCGCTGCCATGTTTATGCCAGTCTAGACACACTTGATTCCCTTACGGAGACATATCAATACATAGGTTTTAAGATTCTTACTAGTCAGATCTATTCCTCTGCGGGAAATATGGGGTTTCGAGTCCCTTTCACTGAGGAAGGTGTAGGTCTTGTCTATTCCATAGTTGGTTTTTGGAACAGTACCTGTGCTTATATCAAACTCTGGTTTGATGCATCACCCCACCTCTCCTTCCCCCTTAAGCAGGCATAAGAGTGTTTTCTAAATGTGAGACTCTGTTCTCTTTGCTAACTCAGTTCATGTGTAGCCATGTTTACAGGATCTTCCTAAGTGATATCTTATGATAAGTTTCTTTTCCCGTGTGACTTCTTTCCCTTAGAATCATCGTACCTGAATCCACTCATTTTGCTGCTACTGGTCTTATGACATTGATTTCGTGGCTGAGGGATATTCCATCGTACGTAAGTTCCACAACGTTTGGAACCATTTTTATATTTCCTGGGATATTTCAGGTGTACCCAGGTTGAGGTTCTTGTAAGCAGTGCAGCCCTCAATTTGGGGGTGGCTCTGTCTTATGGATTTTCAGTTTTCCCAAGGTATATTCCCTAGACTGGAAGTGCCCTTGGCTCTGTAGCTCTGTTGTTTACTTGTTTTAGGGAACACAATGCACTCCTCCAGTGAGGCGGTTGGCAACTTACATCCCGCCCATCAGCATAACAAGGCTCCCTGTTCTCCGGGGCCTGTCTTGCCTTTCTGGTTTTTACACATTTTGTGGATGTCCCTTTTGACCGGTGGGAAGTGATACTTCTTTGTAGTGCAGATTTGCATTGCCCGCTTGCTTGCTTGGCCAAAAAGGGCGTATGCGTTTTCTCCTGAATATATTCAGGAGAAAACGCATACGCCCTTTTTGGCCAAGTGCATCATTGTCGAAGTTGTGCCCCTCTTCCTGTGCTTTACAGGCGATTCTAACGTACCTCTTGAAATCTGTTTCCTGCTATTCTGCCTCGCATTCAAGTCCGCCTCGTTGCCTTCCCTCAACAGATTTTTGGACGATAGTTGGCCTTGATTACTCTGCCAGTTTGTGAATTGCTGTGCCCCTGAGCTCCATTTTTCAACTCGTTTTTTGTGAGCTGAACGCAAGTCCAAACATTTGGTTCAGGACCTATACTGGTTCCCGGTGGGTGGCTGAGACTTTGGTGAATTCTTCTTCCTGCCGGGAAATTAGAGTGACATGTGCCCATCCAAATGCCTAACAGCTACTCTCTCATTGGTTCTCCCTCTTCCCTTTCCTCCTCTGCCAAATGGGCAACCTGTGTGAACCAGGAGCTTAAAGGGGCTGTCTCTCCAAGTTGGGAGATTGATAGTAAAGCTGTTGGAAAGTCAAACCGGAGCACCAGGAGAGGGACTCTTCGTTGAGTTTTAGAAACCTGTCGTATTCACAGTGTGTCCATTCTCTAGGTTTCCCGTACATGTTATAGCTGTAGTAATATTCCCTTCAACCTGGAGAGGTGGGACCCATGGAATGGTTGCCATGCATTATTGCTTTAAAGGGTCTGCATTTGCTCACCCAATCTCACCAATCCTCTCAGTCCCAAGTGTCCAGCCTCATGCCACATCCAGCTGTCATCGTAGATAGGGTCATTCCAGGTTGCATCAGAGACCCTGAAGGAATTGTAAAGAATTTCCCTGTTTCTTTGTTCTGTTTTTGAAATTCCTTTTTAGAGTGGGTTTGAGCTGATTCTCGCTGCCATGTTTATGCCAGTCTAGACACACTTGATTCCCTTACGGAGACATATCAATACATAGGTTTTAAGATTCTTACTAGTCAGATCTATTCCTCTGCGGGAAATATGGGGTTTTGAGTCCCTTTCACTGAGGAAGGTGTAGGTCTTGTCTATTCCATAGTTGGTTTTTGGAACAGTACCTGTGCTTATATCAAACTCTGGTTTGATGCATCACCCCACCTCTCCTTCCCCCTTAAGCAGGCATAAGAGTGTTTTCTAAATGTGAGACTCTGTTCTCTTTGCTAACTCAGTTCATGTGTAGCCATGTTTACAGGATCTTCCTAAGTGATATCTTATGATAAGTTTCTTTTCCCGTGTGACTTCTTTCCCTTAGAATCATCGTACCTGAATCCACTCATTTTGCTGCTACTGGTCTTATGACATTGATTTCGTGGCTGAGGGATATTCCATCGTACGTAAGTTCCGCAACGTTTGGAACCATTTTTATATTTCCTGGGATATTTCAGGTGTACCCAGGTTGAGGTTCTTGTAAGCAGTGCAGCCCTCAATTTGGGGGTGGCTCTGTCTTATGGATTTTCAGTTTTCCCAAGGTATATTCCCTAGACTGGAAGTGCCCTTGGCTCTGTAGCTCTGTTGTTTACTTGTTTTAGGGAACACAATGCACTCCTCCAGTGAGGCGGTTGGCAACTTACATCCCGCCCATCAGCATAACAAGGCTCCCTGTTCTCCGGGGCCTGTCTTGCCTTTCTGGTTTTTACACATTTTGTGGATGTCCCTTTTGACCGGTGGGAAGTGATACTTCTTTGTAGTGCAGATTTGCATTGCCCGCTTGCTTGCTTGGCCAAAAAGGGCGTATGCGTTTTCTCCTGAATATATTCAGGAGAAAACGCATACGCCCTTTTTGGCCAAGTGCATCATTGTCGAAGTTGTGCCCCTCTTCCTGTGCTTTACAGGCGATTCTAACGTACCTCTTGAAATCTGTTTCCTGCTATTCTGCCTCGCATTCAAGTCCGCCTCGTTGCCTTCCCTCAACAGATTTTTGGACGATAGTTGGCCTTGATTACTCTGCCAGTTTGTGAATTGCTGTGCCCCTGAGCTCCATTTTTCAACTCGTTTTTTGTGAGCTGAACGCAAGTCCAAACATTTGGTTCAGGACCTATACTGGTTCCCGGTGGGTGGCTGAGACTTTGGTGAATTCTTCTTCCTGCCGGGAAATTAGAGTGACATGTGCCCATCCAAATGCCTAACAGCTACTCTCTCATTGGTTCTCCCTCTTCCCTTTCCTCCTCTGCCAAATGGGCAACCTGTGTGAACCAGGAGCTTAAAGGGGCTGTCTCTCCAAGTTGGGAGATTGATAGTAAAGCTGTTGGAAAGTCAAACCGGAGCACCAGGAGAGGGACTCTTCGTTGAGTTTTAGAAACCTGTCGTATTCACAGTGTGTCCATTCTCTAGGTTTCCCGTACATGTTATAGCTGTAGTAATATTCCCTTCAACCTGGAGAGGTGGGACCCATGGAATGGTTGCCATGCATTATTGCTTTAAAGGGTCTGCATTTGCTCACCCAATCTCACCAATCCTCTCAGTCCCAAGTGTCCAGCCTCATGCCACATCCAGCTGTCATCGTAGATAGGGTCATTCCAGGTTGCATCAGAGACCCTGAAGGAATTGTAAAGAATTTCCCTGTTTCTTTGTTCTGTTTTGGAAATTCCTTTTTAGAGTGGGTTTGAGCTGATTCTCGCTGCCATGTTTATGCCAGTCTAGACACACTTGATTCCCTTACGGAGACATATCAATACATAGGTTTTAAGATTCTTACTAGTCAGATCTATTCCTCTGCGGGAAATATGGGGTTTCGAGTCCCTTTCACTGAGGAAGGTGTAGGTCTTGTCTATTCCATAGTTGGTTTTTGGAACAGTACCTGTGCTTATATCAAACTCTGGTTTGATGCATCACCCCACCTCTCCTTCCCCCTTAAGCAGGCATAAGAGTGTTTTCTAAATGTGAGACTCTGTTCTCTTTGCTAACTCAGTTCATGTGTAGCCATGTTTACAGGATCTTCCTAAGTGATATCTTATGATAAGTTTCTTTTCCCGTGTGACTTCTTTCCCTTAGAATCATCGTACCTGAATCCACTCATTTTGCTGCTACTGGTCTTATGACATTGATTTCGTGGCTGAGGGATATTCCATCGTACGTAAGTTCCACAACGTTTGGAACCATTTTTATATTTCCTGGGATATTTCAGGTGTACCCAGGTTGAGGTTCTTGTAAGCAGTGCAGCCCTCAATTTGGGGGTGGCTCTGTCTTATGGATTTTCAGTTTTCCCAAGGTATATTCCCTAGACTGGAAGTGCCCTTGGCTCTGTAGCTCTGTTGTTTACTTGTTTTAGGGAACACAATGCACTCCTCCAGTGAGGCAGTTGGCAACTTACATCCCGCCCATCAGCATAACAAGGCTCCCTGTTCTCCGGGGCCTGTCTTGCCTTTCTGGTTTTTACACATTTTGTGGATGTCCCTTTTGACCGGTGGGAATTGATACTTCTTTGTAGTGCAGATTTGCATTGCCCGCTTGCTTGCTTGGCCAAAAAGGGCGTATGCGTTTTCTCCTGAATATATTCAGGAGAAAACGCATACGCCCTTTTTGGCCAAGTGCATCATTGTCGAAGTTGTGCCCCTCTTCCTGTGCTTTACAGGGGATTCTAACGTACCTCTTGAAATCTGTTTCCTGCTATTCTGCCTCGCATTCAAGTCCGCCTCGTTGCCTTCCCTCAACAGATTTTTGGACGATAGTTGGCCTTGATTACTCTGCCAGTTTGTGAATTGCTGTGCCCCTGAGCTCCATTTTTCAACTCGTTTTTTGTGAGCTGAACGCAAGTCCAAACATTTGGTTCAGGACCTATACTGGTTCCCGGTGGGTGGCTGAGACTTTGGTGAATTCTTCTTCCTGCCGGGAAATTAGAGTGACATGTGCCCATCCAAATGCCTAACAGCTACTCTCTCATTGGTTCTCCCTCTTCCCTTTCCTCCTCTGCCAAATGGGCAACCTGTGTGAACCAGGAGCTTAAAGGGGCTGTCTCTCCAAGTTGGGAGATTGATAGTAAAGCTGTTGGAAAGTCAAACCGGAGCACCAGGAGAGGGACTCTTCGTTGAGTTTTAGAAACCTGTCGTATTCACAGTGTGTCCATTCTCTAGGTTTCCCGTACATGTTATAGCTGTAGTAATATTCCCTTCAACCTGGAGAGGTGGGACCCATGGAATGGTTGCCATGCATTATTGCTTTAAAGGGTCTGCATTTGCTCACCCAATCTCACCAATCCTCTCAGTCCCAAGTGTCCAGCCTCATGCCACATCCAGCTGTCATCGTAGATAGGGTCATTCCAGGTTGCATCAGAGACCCTGAAGGAATTGTAAAGAATTTCCCTGTTTCTTTGTTCTGTTTTGGAAATTCCTTTTTAGAGTGGGTTTGAGCTGATTCTCGCTGCCATGTTTATGCCAGTCTAGACACACTTGATTCCCTTACGGAGACATATCAATACATAGGTTTTAAGATTCTTACTAGTCAGATCTATTCCTCTGCGGGAAATATGGGGTTTTGAGTCCCTTTCACTGAGGAAGGTGTAGGTCTTGTCTATTCCATAGTTGGTTTTTGGAACAGTACCTGTGCTTATATCAAACTCTGGTTTGATGCATCACCCCACCTCTCCTTCCCCCTTAAGCAGGCATAAGAGTGTTTTCTAAATGTGAGACTCTGTTCTCTTTGCTAACTCAGTTCATGTGTAGCCATGTTTACAGGATCTTCCTAAGTGATATCTTATGATAAGTTTCTTTTCCCGTGTGACTTCTTTCCCTTAGAATCATCGTACCTGAATCCACTCATTTTGCTGCTACTGGTCTTATGACATTGATTTCGTGGCTGAGGGATATTCCATCGTACGTAAGTTCCACAACGTTTGGAACCATTTTTATATTTCCTGGGATATTTCAGGTGTACCCAGGTTGAGGTTCTTGTAAGCAGTGCAGCCCTCAATTTGGGGGTGGCTCTGTCTTATGGATTTTCAGTTTTCCCAAGGTATATTCCCTAGACTGGAAGTGCCCTTGGCTCTGTAGCTCTGTTGTTTACTTGTTTTAGGGAACACAATGCACTCCTCCAGTGAGGCAGTTGGCAACTTACATCCCGCCCATCAGCATAACAAGGCTCCCTGTTCTCCGGGGCCTGTCTTGCCTTTCTGGTTTTTACACATTTTGTGGATGTCCCTTTTGACCGGTGGGAATTGATACTTCTTTGTAGTGCAGATTTGCATTGCCCGCTTGCTTGCTTGGCCAAAAAGGGCGTATGCGTTTTCTCCTGAATATATTCAGGAGAAAACGCATACGCCCTTTTTGGCCAAGTGCATCATTGTCGAAGTTGTGCCCCTCTTCCTGTGCTTTACAGGCGATTCTAACGTACCTCTTGAAATCTGTTTCCTGCTATTCTGCCTCGCATTCAAGTCCGCCTCGTTGCCTTCCCTCAACAGATTTTTGGACGATAGTTGGCCTTGATTACTCTGCCAGTTTGTGAATTGCTGTGCCCCTGAGCTCCATTTTTCAACTCGTTTTTTGTGAGCTGAACGCAAGTCCAAACATTTGGTTCAGGACCTATACTGGTTCCCGGTGGGTGGCTGAGACTTTGGTGAATTCTTCTTCCTGCCGGGAAATTAGAGTGACATGTGCCCATCCAAATGCCTAACAGCTACTCTCTCATTGGTTCTCCCTCTTCCCTTTCCTCCTCTGCCAAATGGGCAACCTGTGTGAACCAGGAGCTTAAAGGGGCTGTCTCTCCAAGTTGGGAGATTGATAGTAAAGCTGTTGGAAAGTCAAACCGGAGCACCAGGAGAGGGACTCTTCGTTGAGTTTTAGAAACCTGTCGTATTCACAGTGTGTCCATTCTCTAGGTTTCCCGTACATGTTATAGCTGTAGTAATATTCCCTTCAACCTGGAGAGGTGGGACCCATGGAATGGTTGCCATGCATTATTGCTTTAAAGGGTCTGCATTTGCTCACCCAATCTCACCAATCCTCTCAGTCCCAAGTGTCCAGCCTCATGCCACATCCAGCTGTCATCGTAGATAGGGTCATTCCAGGTTGCATCAGAGACCCTGAAGGAATTGTAAAGAATTTCCCTGTTTCTTTGTTCTGTTTTTGAAATTCCTTTTTAGAGTGGGTTTGAGCTGATTCTCGCTGCCATGTTTATGCCAGTCTAGACACACTTGATTCCCTTACGGAGACATATCAATACATAGGTTTTAAGATTCTTACTAGTCAGATCTATTCCTCTGCGGGAAATATGGGGTTTCGAGTCCCTTTCACTGAGGAAGGTGTAGGTCTTGTCTATTCCATAGTTGGTTTTTGGAACAGTACCTGTGCTTATATCAAACTCTGGTTTGATGCATCACCCCACCTCTCCTTCCCCCTTAAGCAGGCATAAGAGTGTTTTCTAAATGTGAGACTCTGTTCTCTTTGCTAACTCAGTTCATGTGTAGCCATGTTTACAGGATCTTCCTAAGTGATATCTTATGATAAGTTTCTTTTCCCGTGTGACTTCTTTCCCTTAGAATCATCGTACCTGAATCCACTCATTTTGCTGCTACTGGTCTTATGACATTGATTTCGTGGCTGAGGGATATTCCATCGTACGTAAGTTCCGCAACGTTTGGAACCATTTTTATATTTCCTGGGATATTTCAGGTGTACCCAGGTTGAGGTTCTTGTAAGCAGTGCAGCCCTCAATTTGGGGGTGGCTCTGTCTTATGGATTTTCAGTTTTCCCAAGGTATATTCCCTAGACTGGAAGTGCCCTTGGCTCTGTAGCTCTGTTGTTTACTTGTTTTAGGGAACACAATGCACTCCTCCAGTGAGGCGGTTGGCAACTTACATCCCGCCCATCAGCATAACAAGGCTCCCTGTTCTCCGGGGCCTGTCTTGCCTTTCTGGTTTTTACACATTTTGTGGATGTCCCTTTTGACCGGTGGGAAGTGATACTTCTTTGTAGTGCAGATTTGCATTGCCCGCTTGCTTGCTTGGCCAAAAAGGGCGTATGCGTTTTCTCCTGAATATATTCAGGAGAAAACGCATACGCCCTTTTTGGCCAAGTGCATCATTGTCGAAGTTGTGCCCCTCTTCCTGTGCTTTACAGGCGATTCTAACGTACCTCTTGAAATCTGTTTCCTGCTATTCTGCCTCGCATTCAAGTCCGCCTCGTTGCCTTCCCTCAACAGATTTTTGGACGATAGTTGGCCTTGATTACTCTGCCAGTTTGTGAATTGCTGTGCCCCTGAGCTCCATTTTTCAACTCGTTTTTTGTGAGCTGAACGCAAGTCCAAACATTTGGTTCAGGACCTATACTGGTTCCCGGTGGGTGGCTGAGACTTTGGTGAATTCTTCTTCCTGCCGGGAAATTAGAGTGACATGTGCCCATCCAAATGCCTAACAGCTACTCTCTCATTGGTTCTCCCTCTTCCCTTTCCTCCTCTGCCAAATGGGCAACCTGTGTGAACCAGGAGCTTAAAGGGGCTGTCTCTCCAAGTTGGGAGATTGATAGTAAAGCTGTTGGAAAGTCAAACCGGAGCACCAGGAGAGGGACTCTTCGTTGAGTTTTAGAAACCTGTCGTATTCACAGTGTGTCCATTCTCTAGGTTTCCCGTACATGTTATAGCTGTAGTAATATTCCCTTCAACCTGGAGAGGTGGGACCCATGGAATGGTTGCCATGCATTATTGCTTTAAAGGGTCTGCATTTGCTCACCCAATCTCACCAATCCTCTCAGTCCCAAGTGTCCAGCCTCATGCCACATCCAGCTGTCATCGTAGATAGGGTCATTCCAGGTTGCATCAGAGACCCTGAAGGAATTGTAAAGAATTTCCCTGTTTCTTTGTTCTGTTTTTGAAATTCCTTTTTAGAGTGGGTTTGAGCTGATTCTCGCTGCCATGTTTATGCCAGTCTAGACACACTTGATTCCCTTACGGAGACATATCAATACATAGGTTTTAAGATTCTTACTAGTCAGATCTATTCCTCTGCGGGAAATATGGGGTTTTGAGTCCCTTTCACTGAGGAAGGTGTAGGTCTTGTCTATTCCATAGTTGGTTTTTGGAACAGTACCTGTGCTTATATCAAACTCTGGTTTGATGCATCACCCCACCTCTCCTTCCCCCTTAAGCAGGCATAAGAGTGTTTTCTAAATGTGAGACTCTGTTCTCTTTGCTAACTCAGTTCATGTGTAGCCATGTTTACAGGATCTTCCTAAGTGATATCTTATGATAAGTTTCTTTTCCCGTGTGACTTCTTTCCCTTAGAATCATCGTACCTGAATCCACTCATTTTGCTGCTACTGGTCTTATGACATTGATTTCGTGGCTGAGGGATATTCCATCGTACGTAAGTTCCGCAACGTTTGGAACCATTTTTATATTTCCTGGGATATTTCAGGTGTACCCAGGTTGAGGTTCTTGTAAGCAGTGCAGCCCTCAATTTGGGGGTGGCTCTGTCTTATGGATTTTCAGTTTTCCCAAGGTATATTCCCTAGACTGGAAGTGCCCTTGGCTCTGTAGCTCTGTTGTTTACTTGTTTTAGGGAACACAATGCACTCCTCCAGTGAGGCGGTTGGCAACTTACATCCCGCCCATCAGCATAACAAGGCTCCCTGTTCTCCGGGGCCTGTCTTGCCTTTCTGGTTTTTACACATTTTGTGGATGTCCCTTTTGACCGGTGGGAAGTGATACTTCTTTGTAGTGCAGATTTGCATTGCCCGCTTGCTTGCTTGGCCAAAAAGGGCGTATGCGTTTTCTCCTGAATATATTCAGGAGAAAACGCATACGCCCTTTTTGGCCAAGTGCATCATTGTCGAAGTTGTGCCCCTCTTCCTGTGCTTTACAGGCGATTCTAACGTACCTCTTGAAATCTGTTTCCTGCTATTCTGCCTCGCATTCAAGTCCGCCTCGTTGCCTTCCCTCAACAGATTTTTGGACGATAGTTGGCCTTGATTACTCTGCCAGTTTGTGAATTGCTGTGCCCCTGAGCTCCATTTTTCAACTCGTTTTTTGTGAGCTGAACGCAAGTCCAAACATTTGGTTCAGGACCTATACTGGTTCCCGGTGGGTGGCTGAGACTTTGGTGAATTCTTCTTCCTGCCGGGAAATTAGAGTGACATGTGCCCATCCAAATGCCTAACAGCTACTCTCTCATTGGTTCTCCCTCTTCCCTTTCCTCCTCTGCCAAATGGGCAACCTGTGTGAACCAGGAGCTTAAAGGGGCTGTCTCTCCAAGTTGGGAGATTGATAGTAAAGCTGTTGGAAAGTCAAACCGGAGCACCAGGAGAGGGACTCTTCGTTGAGTTTTAGAAACCTGTCGTATTCACAGTGTGTCCATTCTCTAGGTTTCCCGTACATGTTATAGCTGTAGTAATATTCCCTTCAACCTGGAGAGGTGGGACCCATGGAATGGTTGCCATGCATTATTGCTTTAAAGGGTCTGCATTTGCTCACCCAATCTCACCAATCCTCTCAGTCCCAAGTGTCCAGCCTCATGCCACATCCAGCTGTCATCGTAGATAGGGTCATTCCAGGTTGCATCAGAGACCCTGAAGGAATTGTAAAGAATTTCCCTGTTTCTTTGTTCTGTTTTGGAAATTCCTTTTTAGAGTGGGTTTGAGCTGATTCTCGCTGCCATGTTTATGCCAGTCTAGACACACTTGATTCCCTTACGGAGACATATCAATACATAGGTTTTAAGATTCTTACTAGTCAGATCTATTCCTCTGCGGGAAATATGGGGTTTCGAGTCCCTTTCACTGAGGAAGGTGTAGGTCTTGTCTATTCCATAGTTGGTTTTTGGAACAGTACCTGTGCTTATATCAAACTCTGGTTTGATGCATCACCCCACCTCTCCTTCCCCCTTAAGCAGGCATAAGAGTGTTTTCTAAATGTGAGACTCTGTTCTCTTTGCTAACTCAGTTCATGTGTAGCCATGTTTACAGGATCTTCCTAAGTGATATCTTATGATAAGTTTCTTTTCCCGTGTGACTTCTTTCCCTTAGAATCATCGTACCTGAATCCACTCATTTTGCTGCTACTGGTCTTATGACATTGATTTCGTGGCTGAGGGATATTCCATCGTACGTAAGTTCCGCAACGTTTGGAACCATTTTTATATTTCCTGGGATATTTCAGGTGTACCCAGGTTGAGGTTCTTGTAAGCAGTGCAGCCCTCAATTTGGGGGTGGCTCTGTCTTATGGATTTTCAGTTTTCCCAAGGTATATTCCCTAGACTGGAAGTGCCCTTGGCTCTGTAGCTCTGTTGTTTACTTGTTTTAGGGAACACAATGCACTCCTCCAGTGAGGCGGTTGGCAACTTACATCCCGCCCATCAGCATAACAAGGCTCCCTGTTCTCCGGGGCCTGTCTTGCCTTTCTGGTTTTTACACATTTTGTGGATGTCCCTTTTGACCGGTGGGAAGTGATACTTCTTTGTAGTGCAGATTTGCATTGCCCGCTTGCTTGCTTGGCCAAAAAGGGCGTATGCGTTTTCTCCTGAATATATTCAGGAGAAAACGCATACGCCCTTTTTGGCCAAGTGCATCATTGTCGAAGTTGTGCCCCTCTTCCTGTGCTTTACAGGGGATTCTAACGTACCTCTTGAAATCTGTTTCCTGCTATTCTGCCTCGCATTCAAGTCCGCCTCGTTGCCTTCCCTCAACAGATTTTTGGACGATAGTTGGCCTTGATTACTCTGCCAGTTTGTGAATTGCTGTGCCCCTGAGCTCCATTTTTCAACTCGTTTTTTGTGAGCTGAACGCAAGTCCAAACATTTGGTTCAGGACCTATACTGGTTCCCGGTGGGTGGCTGAGACTTTGGTGAATTCTTCTTCCTGCCGGGAAATTAGAGTGACATGTGCCCATCCAAATGCCTAACAGCTACTCTCTCATTGGTTCTCCCTCTTCCCTTTCCTCCTCTGCCAAATGGGCAACCTGTGTGAACCAGGAGCTTAAAGGGGCTGTCTCTCCAAGTTGGGAGATTGATAGTAAAGCTGTTGGAAAGTCAAACCGGAGCACCAGGAGAGGGACTCTTCGTTGAGTTTTAGAAACCTGTCGTATTCACAGTGTGTCCATTCTCTAGGTTTCCCGTACATGTTATAGCTGTAGTAATATTCCCTTCAACCTGGAGAGGTGGGACCCATGGAATGGTTGCCATGCATTATTGCTTTAAAGGGTCTGCATTTGCTCACCCAATCTCACCAATCCTCTCAGTCCCAAGTGTCCAGCCTCATGCCACATCCAGCTGTCATCGTAGATAGGGTCATTCCAGGTTGCATCAGAGACCCTGAAGGAATTGTAAAGAATTTCCCTGTTTCTTTGTTCTGTTTTTGAAATTCCTTTTTAGAGTGGGTTTGAGCTGATTCTCGCTGCCATGTTTATGCCAGTCTAGACACACTTGATTCCCTTACGGAGACATATCAATACATAGGTTTTAAGATTCTTACTAGTCAGATCTATTCCTCTGCGGGAAATATGGGGTTTTGAGTCCCTTTCACTGAGGAAGGTGTAGGTCTTGTCTATTCCATAGTTGGTTTTTGGAACAGTACCTGTGCTTATATCAAACTCTGGTTTGATGCATCACCCCACCTCTCCTTCCCCCTTAAGCAGGCATAAGAGTGTTTTCTAAATGTGAGACTCTGTTCTCTTTGCTAACTCAGTTCATGTGTAGCCATGTTTACAGGATCTTCCTAAGTGATATCTTATGATAAGTTTCTTTTCCCGTGTGACTTCTTTCCCTTAGAATCATCGTACCTGAATCCACTCATTTTGCTGCTACTGGTCTTATGACATTGATTTCGTGGCTGAGGGATATTCCATCGTACGTAAGTTCCACAACGTTTGGAACCATTTTTATATTTCCTGGGATATTTCAGGTGTACCCAGGTTGAGGTTCTTGTAAGCAGTGCAGCCCTCAATTTGGGGGTGGCTCTGTCTTATGGATTTTCAGTTTTCCCAAGGTATATTCCCTAGACTGGAAGTGCCCTTGGCTCTGTAGCTCTGTTGTTTACTTGTTTTAGGGAACACAATGCACTCCTCCAGTGAGGCAGTTGGCAACTTACATCCCGCCCATCAGCATAACAAGGCTCCCTGTTCTCCGGGGCCTGTCTTGCCTTTCTGGTTTTTACACATTTTGTGGATGTCCCTTTTGACCGGTGGGAATTGATACTTCTTTGTAGTGCAGATTTGCATTGCCCGCTTGCTTGCTTGGCCAAAAAGGGCGTATGCGTTTTCTCCTGAATATATTCAGGAGAAAACGCATACGCCCTTTTTGGCCAAGTGCATCATTGTCGAAGTTGTGCCCCTCTTCCTGTGCTTTACAGGCGATTCTAACGTACCTCTTGAAATCTGTTTCCTGCTATTCTGCCTCGCATTCAAGTCCGCCTCGTTGCCTTCCCTCAACAGATTTTTGGACGATAGTTGGCCTTGATTACTCTGCCAGTTTGTGAATTGCTGTGCCCCTGAGCTCCATTTTTCAACTCGTTTTTTTGTGAGCTGAACGCAAGTCCAAACATTTGGTTCAGGACCTATACTGGTTCCCGGTGGGTGGCTGAGACTTTGGTGAATTCTTCTTCCTGCCGGGAAATTAGAGTGACATGTGCCCATCCAAATGCCTAACAGCTACTCTCTCATTGGTTCTCCCTCTTCCCTTTCCTCCTCTGCCAAATGGGCAACCTGTGTGAACCAGGAGCTTAAAGGGGCTGTCTCTCCAAGTTGGGAGATTGATAGTAAAGCTGTTGGAAAGTCAAACCGGAGCACCAGGAGAGGGACTCTTCGTTGAGTTTTAGAAACCTGTCGTATTCACAGTGTGTCCATTCTCTAGGTTTCCCGTACATGTTATAGCTGTAGTAATATTCCCTTCAACCTGGAGAGGTGGGACCCATGGAATGGTTGCCATGCATTATTGCTTTAAAGGGTCTGCATTTGCTCACCCAATCTCACCAATCCTCTCAGTCCCAAGTGTCCAGCCTCATGCCACATCCAGCTGTCATCGTAGATAGGGTCATTCCAGGTTGCATCAGAGACCCTGAAGGAATTGTAAAGAATTTCCCTGTTTCTTTGTTCTGTTTTTGAAATTCCTTTTTAGAGTGGGTTTGAGCTGATTCTCGCTGCCATGTTTATGCCAGTCTAGACACACTTGATTCCCTTACGGAGACATATCAATACATAGGTTTTAAGATTCTTACTAGTCAGATCTATTCCTCTGCGGGAAATATGGGGTTTCGAGTCCCTTTCACTGAGGAAGGTGTAGGTCTTGTCTATTCCATAGTTGGTTTTTGGAACAGTACCTGTGCTTATATCAAACTCTGGTTTGATGCATCACCCCACCTCTCCTTCCCCCTTAAGCAGGCATAAGAGTGTTTTCTAAATGTGAGACTCTGTTCTCTTTGCTAACTCAGTTCATGTGTAGCCATGTTTACAGGATCTTCCTAAGTGATATCTTATGATAAGTTTCTTTTCCCGTGTGACTTCTTTCCCTTAGAATCATCGTACCTGAATCCACTCATTTTGCTGCTACTGGTCTTATGACATTGATTTCGTGGCTGAGGGATATTCCATCGTACGTAAGTTCCACAATGTTTGGAACCATTTTTATATTTCCTGGGATATTTCAGGTGTACCCAGGTTGAGGTTCTTGTAAGCAGTGCAGCCCTCAATTTGGGGGTGGCTCTGTCTTATGGATTTTCAGTTTTCCCAAGGTATATTCCCTAGACTGGAAGTGCCCTTGGCTCTGTAGCTCTGTTGTTTACTTGTTTTAGGGAACACAATGCACTCCTCCAGTGAGGCAGTTGGCAACTTACATCCCGCCCATCAGCATAACAAGGCTCCCTGTTCTCCGGGGCCTGTCTTGCCTTTCTGGTTTTTACACATTTTGTGGATGTCCCTTTTGACCGGTGGGAAGTGATACTTCTTTGTAGTGCAGATTTGCATTGCCCGCTTGCTTGCTTGGCCAAAAAGGGCGTATGCGTTTTCTCCTGAATATATTCAGGAGAAAACGCATACGCCCTTTTTGGCCAAGTGCATCATTGTCGAAGTTGTGCCCCTCTTCCTGTGCTTTACAGGCGATTCTAACGTACCTCTTGAAATCTGTTTCCTGCTATTCTGCCTCGCATTCAAGTCCGCCTCGTTGCCTTCCCTCAACAGATTTTTGGACGATAGTTGGCCTTGATTACTCTGCCAGTTTGTGAATTGCTGTGCCCCTGAGCTCCATTTTTCAACTCGTTTTTTTGTGAGCTGAACGCAAGTCCAAACATTTGGTTCAGGACCTATACTGGTTCCCGGTGGGTGGCTGAGACTTTGGTGAATTCTTCTTCCTGCCGGGAAATTAGAGTGACATGTGCCCATCCAAATGCCTAACAGCTACTCTCTCATTGGTTCTCCCTCTTCCCTTTCCTCCTCTGCCAAATGGGCAACCTGTGTGAACCAGGAGCTTAAAGGGGCTGTCTCTCCAAGTTGGGAGATTGATAGTAAAGCTGTTGGAAAGTCAAACTGGAGCACCAGGAGAGGGACTCTTCGTTGAGTTTTAGAAACCTGTCGTATTCACAGTGTGTCCATTCTCTAGGTTTCCCGTACATGTTATAGCTGTAGTAATATTCCCTTCAACCTGGAGAGGTGGGACCCATGGAATGGTTGCCATGCATTATTGCTTTAAAGGGTCTGCATTTGCTCACCCAATCTCACCAATCCTCTCAGTCCCAAGTGTCCAGCCTCATGCCACATCCAGCTGTCATCGTAGATAGGGTCATTCCAGGTTGCATCAGAGACCCTGAAGGAATTGTAAAGAATTTCCCTGTTTCTTTGTTCTGTTTTTGAAATTCCTTTTTAGAGTGGGTTTGAGCTGATTCTCGCTGCCATGTTTATGCCAGTCTAGACACACTTGATTCCCTTACGGAGACATATCAATACATAGGTTTTAAGATTCTTACTAGTCAGATCTATTCCTCTGCGGGAAATATGGGGTTTCGAGTCCCTTTCACTGAGGAAGGTGTAGGTCTTGTCTATTCCATAGTTGGTTTTTGGAACAGTACCTGTGCTTATATCAAACTCTGGTTTGATGCATCACCCCACCTCTCCTTCCCCCTTAAGCAGGCATAAGAGTGTTTTCTAAATGTGAGACTCTGTTCTCTTTGCTAACTCAGTTCATGTGTAGCCATGTTTACAGGATCTTCCTAAGTGATATCTTATGATAAGTTTCTTTTCCCGTGTGACTTCTTTCCCTTAGAATCATCGTACCTGAATCCACTCATTTTGCTGCTACTGGTCTTATGACATTGATTTCGTGGCTGAGGGATATTCCATCGTACGTAAGTTCCACAATGTTTGGAACCATTTTTATATTTCCTGGGATATTTCAGGTGTACCCAGGTTGAGGTTCTTGTAAGCAGTGCAGCCCTCAATTTGGGGGTGGCTCTGTCTTATGGATTTTCAGTTTTCCCAAGGTATATTCCCTAGACTGGAAGTGCCCTTGGCTCTGTAGCTCTGTTGTTTACTTGTTTTAGGGAACACAATGCACTCCTCCAGTGAGGCAGTTGGCAACTTACATCCCGCCCATCAGCATAACAAGGCTCCCTGTTCTCCGGGGCCTGTCTTGCCTTTCTGGTTTTTACACATTTTGTGGATGTCCCTTTTGACCGGTGGGAAGTGATACTTCTTTGTAGTGCAGATTTGCATTGCCCGCTTGCTTGCTTGGCCAAAAAGGGCGTATGCGTTTTCTCCTGAATATATTCAGGAGAAAACGCATACGCCCTTTTTGGCCAAGTGCATCATTGTCGAAGTTGTGCCCCTCTTCCTGTGCTTTACAGGCGATTCTAACGTACCTCTTGAAATCTGTTTCCTGCTATTCTGCCTCGCATTCAAGTCCGCCTCGTTGCCTTCCCTCAACAGATTTTTGGACGATAGTTGGCCTTGATTACTCTGCCAGTTTGTGAATTGCTGTGCCCCTGAGCTCCATTTTTCAACTCGTTTTTTTGTGAGCTGAACGCAAGTCCAAACATTTGGTTCAGGACCTATACTGGTTCCCGGTGGGTGGCTGAGACTTTGGTGAATTCTTCTTCCTGCCGGGAAATTAGAGTGACATGTGCCCATCCAAATGCCTAACAGCTACTCTCTCATTGGTTCTCCCTCTTCCCTTTCCTCCTCTGCCAAATGGGCAACCTGTGTGAACCAGGAGCTTAAAGGGGCTGTCTCTCCAAGTTGGGAGATTGATAGTAAAGCTGTTGGAAAGTCAAACCGGAGCACCAGGAGAGGGACTCTTCGTTGAGTTTTAGAAACCTGTCGTATTCACAGTGTGTCCATTCTCTAGGTTTCCCGTACATGTTATAGCTGTAGTAATATTCCCTTCAACCTGGAGAGGTGGGACCCATGGAATGGTTGCCATGCATTATTGCTTTAAAGGGTCTGCATTTGCTCACCCAATCTCACCAATCCTCTCAGTCCCAAGTGTCCAGCCTCATGCCACATCCAGCTGTCATCGTAGATAGGGTCATTCCAGGTTGCATCAGAGACCCTGAAGGAATTGTAAAGAATTTCCCTGTTTCTTTGTTCTGTTTTTGAAATTCCTTTTTAGAGTGGGTTTGAGCTGATTCTCGCTGCCATGTTTATGCCAGTCTAGACACACTTGATTCCCTTACGGAGACATATCAATACATAGGTTTTAAGATTCTTACTAGTCAGATCTATTCCTCTGCGGGAAATATGGGGTTTTGAGTCCCTTTCACTGAGGAAGGTGTAGGTCTTGTCTATTCCATAGTTGGTTTTTGGAACAGTACCTGTGCTTATATCAAACTCTGGTTTGATGCATCACCCCACCTCTCCTTCCCCCTTAAGCAGGCATAAGAGTGTTTTCTAAATGTGAGACTCTGTTCTCTTTGCTAACTCAGTTCATGTGTAGCCATGTTTACAGGATCTTCCTAAGTGATATCTTATGATAAGTTTCTTTTCCCGTGTGACTTCTTTCCCTTAGAATCATCGTACCTGAATCCACTCATTTTGCTGCTACTGGTCTTATGACATTGATTTCGTGGCTGAGGGATATTCCATCGTACGTAAGTTCCACAACGTTTGGAACCATTTTTATATTTCCTGGGATATTTCAGGTGTACCCAGGTTGAGGTTCTTGTAAGCAGTGCAGCCCTCAATTTGGGGGTGGCTCTGTCTTATGGATTTTCAGTTTTCCCAAGGTATATTCCCTAGACTGGAAGTGCCCTTGGCTCTGTAGCTCTGTTGTTTACTTGTTTTAGGGAACACAATGCACTCCTCCAGTGAGGCAGTTGGCAACTTACATCCCGCCCATCAGCATAACAAGGCTCCCTGTTCTCCGGGGCCTGTCTTGCCTTTCTGGTTTTTACACATTTTGTGGATGTCGCTTTTGACCGGTGGGAAGTGATACTTCTTTGTAGTGCAGATTTGCATTGCCCGCTTGCTTGCTTGGCCAAAAAGGGCGTATGCGTTTTCTCCTGAATATATTCAGGAGAAAACGCATACGCCCTTTTTGGCCAAGTGCATCATTGTCGAAGTTGTGCCCCTCTTCCTGTGCTTTACAGGCGATTCTAACGTACCTCTTGAAATCTGTTTCCTGCTATTCTGCCTCGCATTCAAGTCCGCCTCGTTGCCTTCCCTCAACAGATTTTTGGACGATAGTTGGCCTTGATTACTCTGCCAGTTTGTGAATTGCTGTGCCCCTGAGCTCCATTTTTCAACTCGTTTTTTTGTGAGCTGAACGCAAGTCCAAACATTTGGTTCAGGACCTATACTGGTTCCCGGTGGGTGGCTGAGACTTTGGTGAATTCTTCTTCCTGCCGGGAAATTAGAGTGACATGTGCCCATCCAAATGCCTAACAGCTACTCTCTCATTGGTTCTCCCTCTTCCCTTTCCTCCTCTGCCAAATGGGCAACCTGTGTGAACCAGGAGCTTAAAGGGGCTGTCTCTCCAAGTTGGGAGATTGATAGTAAAGCTGTTGGAAAGTCAAACCGGAGCACCAGGAGAGGGACTCTTCGTTGAGTTTTAGAAACCTGTCGTATTCACAGTGTGTCCATTCTCTAGGTTTCCCGTACATGTTATAGCTGTAGTAATATTCCCTTCAACCTGGAGAGGTGGGACCCATGGAATGGTTGCCATGCATTATTGCTTTAAAGGGTCTGCATTTGCTCACCCAATCTCACCAATCCTCTCAGTCCCAAGTGTCCAGCCTCATGCCACATCCAGCTGTCATCGTAGATAGGGTCATTCCAGGTTGCATCAGAGACCCTGAAGGAATTGTAAAGAATTTCCCTGTTTCTTTGTTCTGTTTTTGAAATTCCTTTTTAGAGTGGGTTTGAGCTGATTCTCGCTGCCATGTTTATGCCAGTCTAGACACACTTGATTCCCTTACGGAGACATATCAATACATAGGTTTTAAGATTCTTACTAGTCAGATCTATTCCTCTGCGGGAAATATGGGGTTTTGAGTCCCTTTCACTGAGGAAGGTGTAGGTCTTGTCTATTCCATAGTTGGTTTTTGGAACAGTACCTGTGCTTATATCAAACTCTGGTTTGATGCATCACCCCACCTCTCCTTCCCCCTTAAGCAGGCATAAGAGTGTTTTCTAAATGTGAGACTCTGTTCTCTTTGCTAACTCAGTTCATGTGTAGCCATGTTTACAGGATCTTCCTAAGTGATATCTTATGATAAGTTTCTTTTCCCGTGTGACTTCTTTCCCTTAGAATCATCGTACCTGAATCCACTCATTTTGCTGCTACTGGTCTTATGACATTGATTTCGTGGCTGAGGGATATTCCATCGTACGTAAGTTCCACAATGTTTGGAACCATTTTTATATTTCCTGGGATATTTCAGGTGTACCCAGGTTGAGGTTCTTGTAAGCAGTGCAGCCCTCAATTTGGGGGTGGCTCTGTCTTATGGATTTTCAGTTTTCCCAAGGTATATTCCCTAGACTGGAAGTGCCCTTGGCTCTGTAGCTCTGTTGTTTACTTGTTTTAGGGAACACAATGCACTCCTCCAGTGAGGCAGTTGGCAACTTACATCCCGCCCATCAGCATAACAAGGCTCCCTGTTCTCCGGGGCCTGTCTTGCCTTTCTGGTTTTTACACATTTTGTGGATGTCCCTTTTGACCGGTGGGAAGTGATACTTCTTTGTAGTGCAGATTTGCATTGCCCGCTTGCTTGCTTGGCCAAAAAGGGCGTATGCGTTTTCTCCTGAATATATTCAGGAGAAAACGCATACGCCCTTTTTGGCCAAGTGCATCATTGTCGAAGTTGTGCCCCTCTTCCTGTGCTTTACAGGCGATTCTAACGTACCTCTTGAAATCTGTTTCCTGCTATTCTGCCTCGCATTCAAGTCCGCCTCGTTGCCTTCCCTCAACAGATTTTTGGACGATAGTTGGCCTTGATTACTCTGCCAGTTTGTGAATTGCTGTGCCCCTGAGCTCCATTTTTCAACTCGTTTTTTTGTGAGCTGAACGCAAGTCCAAACATTTGGTTCAGGACCTATACTGGTTCCCGGTGGGTGGCTGAGACTTTGGTGAATTCTTCTTCCTGCCGGGAAATTAGAGTGACATGTGCCCATCCAAATGCCTAACAGCTACTCTCTCATTGGTTCTCCCTCTTCCCTTTCCTCCTCTGCCAAATGGGCAACCTGTGTGAACCAGGAGCTTAAAGGGGCTGTCTCTCCAAGTTGGGAGATTGATAGTAAAGCTGTTGGAAAGTCAAACCGGAGCACCAGGAGAGGGACTCTTCGTTGAGTTTTAGAAACCTGTCGTATTCACAGTGTGTCCATTCTCTAGGTTTCCCGTACATGTTATAGCTGTAGTAATATTCCCTTCAACCTGGAGAGGTGGGACCCATGGAATGGTTGCCATGCATTATTGCTTTAAAGGGTCTGCATTTGCTCACCCAATCTCACCAATCCTCTCAGTCCCAAGTGTCCAGCCTCATGCCACATCCAGCTGTCATCGTAGATAGGGTCATTCCAGGTTGCATCAGAGACCCTGAAGGAATTGTAAAGAATTTCCCTGTTTCTTTGTTCTGTTTTTGAAATTCCTTTTTAGAGTGGGTTTGAGCTGATTCTCGCTGCCATGTTTATGCCAGTCTAGACACACTTGATTCCCTTACGGAGACATATCAATACATAGGTTTTAAGATTCTTACTAGTCAGATCTATTCCTCTGCGGGAAATATGGGGTTTCGAGTCCCTTTCACTGAGGAAGGTGTAGGTCTTGTCTATTCCATAGTTGGTTTTTGGAACAGTACCTGTGCTTATATCAAACTCTGGTTTGATGCATCACCCCACCTCTCCTTCCCCCTTAAGCAGGCATAAGAGTGTTTTCTAAATGTGAGACTCTGTTCTCTTTGCTAACTCAGTTCATGTGTAGCCATGTTTACAGGATCTTCCTAAGTGATATCTTATGATAAGTTTCTTTTCCCGTGTGACTTCTTTCCCTTAGAATCATCGTACCTGAATCCACTCATTTTGCTGCTACTGGTCTTATGACATTGATTTCGTGGCTGAGGGATATTCCATCGTACGTAAGTTCCACAATGTTTGGAACCATTTTTATATTTCCTGGGATATTTCAGGTGTACCCAGGTTGAGGTTCTTGTAAGCAGTGCAGCCCTCAATTTGGGGGTGGCTCTGTCTTATGGATTTTCAGTTTTCCCAAGGTATATTCCCTAGACTGGAAGTGCCCTTGGCTCTGTAGCTCTGTTGTTTACTTGTTTTAGGGAACACAATGCACTCCTCCAGTGAGGCAGTTGGCAACTTACATCCCGCCCATCAGCATAACAAGGCTCCCTGTTCTCCGGGGCCTGTCTTGCCTTTCTGGTTTTTACACATTTTGTGGATGTCCCTTTTGACCGGTGGGAAGTGATACTTCTTTGTAGTGCAGATTTGCATTGCCCGCTTGCTTGCTTGGCCAAAAAGGGCGTATGCGTTTTCTCCTGAATATATTCAGGAGAAAACGCATACGCCCTTTTTGGCCAAGTGCATCATTGTCGAAGTTGTGCCCCTCTTCCTGTGCTTTACAGGCGATTCTAACGTACCTCTTGAAATCTGTTTCCTGCTATTCTGCCTCGCATTCAAGTCCGCCTCGTTGCCTTCCCTCAACAGATTTTTGGACGATAGTTGGCCTTGATTACTCTGCCAGTTTGTGAATTGCTGTGCCCCTGAGCTCCATTTTTCAACTCGTTTTTTTGTGAGCTGAACGCAAGTCCAAACATTTGGTTCAGGACCTATACTGGTTCCCGGTGGGTGGCTGAGACTTTGGTGAATTCTTCTTCCTGCCGGGAAATTAGAGTGACATGTGCCCATCCAAATGCCTAACAGCTACTCTCTCATTGGTTCTCCCTCTTCCCTTTCCTCCTCTGCCAAATGGGCAACCTGTGTGAACCAGGAGCTTAAAGGGGCTGTCTCTCCAAGTTGGGAGATTGATAGTAAAGCTGTTGGAAAGTCAAACCGGAGCACCAGGAGAGGGACTCTTCGTTGAGTTTTAGAAACCTGTCGTATTCACAGTGTGTCCATTCTCTAGGTTTCCCGTACATGTTATAGCTGTAGTAATATTCCCTTCAACCTGGAGAGGTGGGACCCATGGAATGGTTGCCATGCATTATTGCTTTAAAGGGTCTGCATTTGCTCACCCAATCTCACCAATCCTCTCAGTCCCAAGTGTCCAGCCTCATGCCACATCCAGCTGTCATCGTAGATAGGGTCATTCCAGGTTGCATCAGAGACCCTGAAGGAATTGTAAAGAATTTCCCTGTTTCTTTGTTCTGTTTTTGAAATTCCTTTTTAGAGTGGGTTTGAGCTGATTCTCGCTGCCATGTTTATGCCAGTCTAGACACACTTGATTCCCTTACGGAGACATATCAATACATAGGTTTTAAGATTCTTACTAGTCAGATCTATTCCTCTGCGGGAAATATGGGGTTTTGAGTCCCTTTCACTGAGGAAGGTGTAGGTCTTGTCTATTCCATAGTTGGTTTTTGGAACAGTACCTGTGCTTATATCAAACTCTGGTTTGATGCATCACCCCACCTCTCCTTCCCCCTTAAGCAGGCATAAGAGTGTTTTCTAAATGTGAGACTCTGTTCTCTTTGCTAACTCAGTTCATGTGTAGCCATGTTTACAGGATCTTCCTAAGTGATATCTTATGATAAGTTTCTTTTCCCGTGTGACTTCTTTCCCTTAGAATCATCGTACCTGAATCCACTCATTTTGCTGCTACTGGTCTTATGACATTGATTTCGTGGCTGAGGGATATTCCATCGTACGTAAGTTCCACAACGTTTGGAACCATTTTTATATTTCCTGGGATATTTCAGGTGTACCCAGGTTGAGGTTCTTGTAAGCAGTGCAGCCCTCAATTTGGGGGTGGCTCTGTCTTATGGATTTTCAGTTTTCCCAAGGTATATTCCCTAGACTGGAAGTGCCCTTGGCTCTGTAGCTCTGTTGTTTACTTGTTTTAGGGAACACAATGCACTCCTCCAGTGAGGCGGTTGGCAACTTACATCCCGCCCATCAGCATAACAAGGCTCCCTGTTCTCCGGGGCCTGTCTTGCCTTTCTGGTTTTTACACATTTTGTGGATGTCGCTTTTGACCGGTGGGAAGTGATACTTCTTTGTAGTGCAGATTTGCATTGCCCGCTTGCTTGCTTGGCCAAAAAGGGCGTATGCGTTTTCTCCTGAATATATTCAGGAGAAAACGCATACGCCCTTTTTGGCCAAGTGCATCATTGTCGAAGTTGTGCCCCTCTTCCTGTGCTTTACAGGCGATTCTAACGTACCTCTTGAAATCTGTTTCCTGCTATTCTGCCTCGCATTCAAGTCCGCCTCGTTGCCTTCCCTCAACAGATTTTTGGACGATAGTTGGCCTTGATTACTCTGCCAGTTTGTGAATTGCTGTGCCCCTGAGCTCCATTTTTCAACTCGTTTTTTTGTGAGCTGAACGCAAGTCCAAACATTTGGTTCAGGACCTATACTGGTTCCCGGTGGGTGGCTGAGACTTTGGTGAATTCTTCTTCCTGCCGGGAAATTAGAGTGACATGTGCCCATCCAAATGCCTAACAGCTACTCTCTCATTGGTTCTCCCTCTTCCCTTTCCTCCTCTGCCAAATGGGCAACCTGTGTGAACCAGGAGCTTAAAGGGGCTGTCTCTCCAAGTTGGGAGATTGATAGTAAAGCTGTTGGAAAGTCAAACCGGAGCACCAGGAGAGGGACTCTTCGTTGAGTTTTAGAAACCTGTCGTATTCACAGTGTGTCCATTCTCTAGGTTTCCCGTACATGTTATAGCTGTAGTAATATTCCCTTCAACCTGGAGAGGTGGGACCCATGGAATGGTTGCCATGCATTATTGCTTTAAAGGGTCTGCATTTGCTCACCCAATCTCACCAATCCTCTCAGTCCCAAGTGTCCAGCCTCATGCCACATCCAGCTGTCATCGTAGATAGGGTCATTCCAGGTTGCATCAGAGACCCTGAAGGAATTGTAAAGAATTTCCCTGTTTCTTTGTTCTGTTTTTGAAATTCCTTTTTAGAGTGGGTTTGAGCTGATTCTCGCTGCCATGTTTATGCCAGTCTAGACACACTTGATTCCCTTACGGAGACATATCAATACATAGGTTTTAAGATTCTTACTAGTCAGATCTATTCCTCTGCGGGAAATATGGGGTTTTGAGTCCCTTTCACTGAGGAAGGTGTAGGTCTTGTCTATTCCATAGTTGGTTTTTGGAACAGTACCTGTGCTTATATCAAACTCTGGTTTGATGCATCACCCCACCTCTCCTTCCCCCTTAAGCAGGCATAAGAGTGTTTTCTAAATGTGAGACTCTGTTCTCTTTGCTAACTCAGTTCATGTGTAGCCATGTTTACAGGATCTTCCTAAGTGATATCTTATGATAAGTTTCTTTTCCCGTGTGACTTCTTTCCCTTAGAATCATCGTACCTGAATCCACTCATTTTGCTGCTACTGGTCTTATGACATTGATTTCGTGGCTGAGGGATATTCCATCGTACGTAAGTTCCACAATGTTTGGAACCATTTTTATATTTCCTGGGATATTTCAGGTGTACCCAGGTTGAGGTTCTTGTAAGCAGTGCAGCCCTCAATTTGGGGGTGGCTCTGTCTTATGGATTTTCAGTTTTCCCAAGGTATATTCCCTAGACTGGAAGTGCCCTTGGCTCTGTAGCTCTGTTGTTTACTTGTTTTAGGGAACACAATGCACTCCTCCAGTGAGGCAGTTGGCAACTTACATCCCGCCCATCAGCATAACAAGGCTCCCTGTTCTCCGGGGCCTGTCTTGCCTTTCTGGTTTTTACACATTTTGTGGATGTCGCTTTTGACCGGTGGGAAGTGATACTTCTTTGTAGTGCAGATTTGCATTGCCCGCTTGCTTGCTTGGCCAAAAAGGGCGTATGCGTTTTCTCCTGAATATATTCAGGAGAAAACGCATACGCCCTTTTTGGCCAAGTGCATCATTGTCGAAGTTGTGCCCCTCTTCCTGTGCTTTACAGGCGATTCTAACGTACCTCTTGAAATCTGTTTCCTGCTATTCTGCCTCGCATTCAAGTCCGCCTCGTTGCCTTCCCTCAACAGATTTTTGGACGATAGTTGGCCTTGATTACTCTGCCAGTTTGTGAATTGCTGTGCCCCTGAGCTCCATTTTTCAACTCGTTTTTTTGTGAGCTGAACGCAAGTCCAAACATTTGGTTCAGGACCTATACTGGTTCCCGGTGGGTGGCTGAGACTTTGGTGAATTCTTCTTCCTGCCGGGAAATTAGAGTGACATGTGCCCATCCAAATGCCTAACAGCTACTCTCTCATTGGTTCTCCCTCTTCCCTTTCCTCCTCTGCCAAATGGGCAACCTGTGTGAACCAGGAGCTTAAAGGGGCTGTCTCTCCAAGTTGGGAGATTGATAGTAAAGCTGTTGGAAAGTCAAACCGGAGCACCAGGAGAGGGACTCTTCGTTGAGTTTTAGAAACCTGTCGTATTCACAGTGTGTCCATTCTCTAGGTTTCCCGTACATGTTATAGCTGTAGTAATATTCCCTTCAACCTGGAGAGGTGGGACCCATGGAATGGTTGCCATGCATTATTGCTTTAAAGGGTCTGCATTTGCTCACCCAATCTCACCAATCCTCTCAGTCCCAAGTGTCCAGCCTCATGCCACATCCAGCTGTCATCGTAGATAGGGTCATTCCAGGTTGCATCAGAGACCCTGAAGGAATTGTAAAGAATTTCCCTGTTTCTTTGTTCTGTTTTTGAAATTCCTTTTTAGAGTGGGTTTGAGCTGATTCTCGCTGCCATGTTTATGCCAGTCTAGACACACTTGATTCCCTTACGGAGACATATCAATACATAGGTTTTAAGATTCTTACTAGTCAGATCTATTCCTCTGCGGGAAATATGGGGTTTTGAGTCCCTTTCACTGAGGAAGGTGTAGGTCTTGTCTATTCCATAGTTGGTTTTTGGAACAGTACCTGTGCTTATATCAAACTCTGGTTTGATGCATCACCCCACCTCTCCTTCCCCCTTAAGCAGGCATAAGAGTGTTTTCTAAATGTGAGACTCTGTTCTCTTTGCTAACTCAGTTCATGTGTAGCCATGTTTACAGGATCTTCCTAAGTGATATCTTATGATAAGTTTCTTTTCCCGTGTGACTTCTTTCCCTTAGAATCATCGTACCTGAATCCACTCATTTTGCTGCTACTGGTCTTATGACATTGATTTCGTGGCTGAGGGATATTCCATCGTACGTAAGTTCCGCAATGTTTGGAACCATTTTTATATTTCCTGGGATATTTCAGGTGTACCCAGGTTGAGGTTCTTGTAAGCAGTGCAGCCCTCAATTTGGGGGTGGCTCTGTCTTATGGATTTTCAGTTTTCCCAAGGTATATTCCCTAGACTGGAAGTGCCCTTGGCTCTGTAGCTCTGTTGTTTACTTGTTTTAGGGAACACAATGCACTCCTCCAGTGAGGCGGTTGGCAACTTACATCCCGCCCATCAGCATAACAAGGCTCCCTGTTCTCCGGGGCCTGTCTTGCCTTTCTGGTTTTTACACATTTTGTGGATGTCCCTTTTGACCGGTGGGAAGTGATACTTCTTTGTAGTGCAGATTTGCATTGCCCGCTTGCTTGCTTGGCCAAAAAGGGCGTATGCGTTTTCTCCTGAATATATTCAGGAGAAAACGCATACGCCCTTTTTGGCCAAGTGCATCATTGTCGAAGTTGTGCCCCTCTTCCTGTGCTTTACAGGCGATTCTAACGTACCTCTTGAAATCTGTTTCCTGCTATTCTGCCTCGCATTCAAGTCCGCCTCGTTGCCTTCCCTCAACAGATTTTTGGACGATAGTTGGCCTTGATTACTCTGCCAGTTTGTGAATTGCTGTGCCCCTGAGCTCCATTTTTCAACTCGTTTTTTTGTGAGCTGAACGCAAGTCCAAACATTTGGTTCAGGACCTATACTGGTTCCCGGTGGGTGGCTGAGACTTTGGTGAATTCTTCTTCCTGCCGGGAAATTAGAGTGACATGTGCCCATCCAAATGCCTAACAGCTACTCTCTCATTGGTTCTCCCTCTTCCCTTTCCTCCTCTGCCAAATGGGCAACCTGTGTGAACCAGGAGCTTAAAGGGGCTGTCTCTCCAAGTTGGGAGATTGATAGTAAAGCTGTTGGAAAGTCAAACCGGAGCACCAGGAGAGGGACTCTTCGTTGAGTTTTAGAAACCTGTCGTATTCACAGTGTGTCCATTCTCTAGGTTTCCCGTACATGTTATAGCTGTAGTAATATTCCCTTCAACCTGGAGAGGTGGGACCCATGGAATGGTTGCCATGCATTATTGCTTTAAAGGGTCTGCATTTGCTCACCCAATCTCACCAATCCTCTCAGTCCCAAGTGTCCAGCCTCATGCCACATCCAGCTGTCATCGTAGATAGGGTCATTCCAGGTTGCATCAGAGACCCTGAAGGAATTGTAAAGAATTTCCCTGTTTCTTTGTTCTGTTTTTGAAATTCCTTTCTAGAGTGGGTTTGAGCTGATTCTCGCTGCCATGTTTATGCCAGTCTAGACACACTTGATTCCCTTACGGAGACATATCAATACATAGGTTTTAAGATACTTACTAGTCAGATCTATTCCTCTGCGGGAAATATGGGGTTTCGAGTCCCTTTCACTGAGGAAGGTGTAGGTCTTGTCTATTCCATAGTTGGTTTTTGGAACAGTACCTGTGCTTATATCAAACTCTGGTTTGATGCATCACCCCACCTCTCCTTCCCCCTTAAGCAGGCATAAGAGTGTTTTCTAAATGTGAGACTCTGTTCTCTTTGCTAACTCAGTTCATGTGTAGCCATGTTTACAGGATCTTCCTAAGTGATATCTTATGATAAGTTTCTTTTCCCGTGTGACTTCTTTCCCTTAGAATCATCGTACCTGAATCCACTCATTTTGCTGCTACTGGTCTTATGACATTGATTTCGTGGCTGAGGGATATTCCATCGTACGTAAGTTCCGCAACGTTTGGAACCATTTTTATATTTCCTGGGATATTTCAGGTGTACCCAGGTTGAGGTTCTTGTAAGCAGTGCAGCCCTCAATTTGGGGGTGGCTCTGTCTTATGGATTTTCAGTTTTCCCAAGGTATATTCCCTAGACTGGAAGTGCCCTTGGCTCTGTAGCTCTGTTGTTTACTTGTTTTAGGGAACACAATGCACTCCTCCAGTGAGGCGGTTGGCAACTTACATCCCGCCCATCAGCATAACAAGGCTCCCTGTTCTCCGGGGCCTGTCTTGCCTTTCTGGTTTTTACACATTTTGTGGATGTCCCTTTTGACCGGTGGGAAGTGATACTTCTTTGTAGTGCAGATTTGCATTGCCCGCTTGCTTGCTTGGCCAAAAAGGGCGTATGCGTTTTCTCCTGAATATATTCAGGAGAAAACGCATACGCCCTTTTTGGCCAAGTGCATCATTGTCGAAGTTGTGCCCCTCTTCCTGTGCTTTACAGGCGATTCTAACGTACCTCTTGAAATCTGTTTCCTGCTATTCTGCCTCGCATTCAAGTCCGCCTCGTTGCCTTCCCTCAACAGATTTTTGGACGATAGTTGGCCTTGATTACTCTGCCAGTTTGTGAATTGCTGTGCCCCTGAGCTCCATTTTTCAACTCGTTTTTTTGTGAGCTGAACGCAAGTCCAAACATTTGGTTCAGGACCTATACTGGTTCCCGGTGGGTGGCTGAGACTTTGGTGAATTCTTCTTCCTGCCGGGAAATTAGAGTGACATGTGCCCATCCAAATGCCTAACAGCTACTCTCTCATTGGTTCTCCCTCTTCCCTTTCCTCCTCTGCCAAATGGGCAACCTGTGTGAACCAGGAGCTTAAAGGGGCTGTCTCTCCAAGTTGGGAGATTGATAGTAAAGCTGTTGGAAAGTCAAACCGGAGCACCAGGAGAGGGACTCTTCGTTGAGTTTTAGAAACCTGTCGTATTCACAGTGTGTCCATTCTCTAGGTTTCCCGTACATGTTATAGCTGTAGTAATATTCCCTTCAACCTGGAGAGGTGGGACCCATGGAATGGTTGCCATGCATTATTGCTTTAAAGGGTCTGCATTTGCTCACCCAATCTCACCAATCCTCTCAGTCCCAAGTGTCCAGCCTCATGCCACATCCAGCTGTCATCGTAGATAGGGTCATTCCAGGTTGCATCAGAGACCCTGAAGGAATTGTAAAGAATTTCCCTGTTTCTTTGTTCTGTTTTTGAAATTCCTTTCTAGAGTGGGTTTGAGCTGATTCTCGCTGCCATGTTTATGCCAGTCTAGACACACTTGATTCCCTTACGGAGACATATCAATACATAGGTTTTAAGATTCTTACTAGTCAGATCTATTCCTCTGCGGGAAATATGGGGTTTCGAGTCCCTTTCACTGAGGAAGGTGTAGGTCTTGTCTATTCCATAGTTGGTTTTTGGAACAGTACCTGTGCTTATATCAAACTCTGGTTTGATGCATCACCCCACCTCTCCTTCCCCCTTAAGCAGGCATAAGAGTGTTTTCTAAATGTGAGACTCTGTTCTCTTTGCTAACTCAGTTCATGTGTAGCCATGTTTACAGGATCTTCCTAAGTGATATCTTATGATAAGTTTCTTTTCCCGTGTGACTTCTTTCCCTTAGAATCATCGTACCTGAATCCACTCATTTTGCTGCTACTGGTCTTATGACATTGATTTCGTGGCTGAGGGATATTCCATCGTACGTAAGTTCCGCAACGTTTGGAACCATTTTTATATTTCCTGGGATATTTCAGGTGTACCCAGGTTGAGGTTCTTGTAAGCAGTGCAGCCCTCAATTTGGGGGTGGCTCTGTCTTATGGATTTTCAGTTTTCCCAAGGTATATTCCCTAGACTGGAAGTGCCCTTGTCTCTGTAGCTCTGTTGTTTACTTGTTTTAGGGAACACAATGCACTCCTCCAGTGAGGCGGTTGGCAACTTACATCCCGCCCATCAGCATAACAAGGCTCCCTGTTCTCCGGGGCCTGTCTTGCCTTTCTGGTTTTTACACATTTTGTGGATGTCCCTTTTGACCGGTGGGAATTGATACTTCTTTGTAGTGCAGATTTGCATTGCCCGCTTGCTTGCTTGGCCAAAAAGGGCGTATGCGTTTTCTCCTGAATATATTCAGGAGAAAACGCATACGCCCTTTTTGGCCAAGTGCATCATTGTCGAAGTTGTGCCCCTCTTCCTGTGCTTTACAGGCGATTCTAACGTACCTCTTGAAATCTGTTTCCTGCTATTCTGCCTCGCATTCAAGTCCGCCTCGTTGCCTTCCCTCAACAGATTTTTGGACGATAGTTGGCCTTGATTACTCTGCCAGTTTGTGAATTGCTGTGCCCCTGAGCTCCATTTTTCAACTCGTTTTTTTGTGAGCTGAACGCAAGTCCAAACATTTGGTTCAGGACCTATACTGGTTCCCGGTGGGTGGCTGAGACTTTGGTGAATTCTTCTTCCTGCCGGGAAATTAGAGTGACATGTGCCCATCCAAATGCCTAACAGCTACTCTCTCATTGGTTCTCCCTCTTCCCTTTCCTCCTCTGCCAAATGGGCAACCTGTGTGAACCAGGAGCTTAAAGGGGCTGTCTCTCCAAGTTGGGAGATTGATAGTAAAGCTGTTGGAAAGTCAAACCGGAGCACCAGGAGAGGGACTCTTCGTTGAGTTTTAGAAACCTGTCGTATTCACAGTGTGTCCATTCTCTAGGTTTCCCGTACATGTTATAGCTGTAGTAATATTCCCTTCAACCTGGAGAGGTGGGACCCATGGAATGGTTGCCATGCATTATTGCTTTAAAGGGTCTGCATTTGCTCACCCAATCTCACCAATCCTCTCAGTCCCAAGTGTCCAGCCTCATGCCACATCCAGCTGTCATCGTAGATAGGGTCATTCCAGGTTGCATCAGAGAACCTGAAGGAATTGTAAAGAATTTCCCTGTTTCTTTGTTCTGTTTTTGAAATTCCTTTCTAGAGTGGGTTTGAGCTGATTCTCGCTGCCATGTTTATGCCAGTCTAGACACACTTGATTCCCTTACGGAGACATATCAATACATAGGTTTTAAGATTCTTACTAGTCAGATCTATTCCTCTGCGGGAAATATGGGGTTTCGAGTCCCTTTCACTGAGGAAGGTGTAGGTCTTGTCTATTCCATAGTTGGTTTTTGGAACAGTACCTGTGCTTATATCAAACTCTGGTTTGATGCATCACCCCACCTCTCCTTCCCCCTTAAGCAGGCATAAGAGTGTTTTCTAAATGTGAGACTCTGTTCTCTTTGCTAACTCAGTTCATGTGTAGCCATGTTTACAGGATCTTCCTAAGTGATATCTTATGATAAGTTTCTTTTCCCGTGTGACTTCTTTCCCTTAGAATCATCGTACCTGAATCCACTCATTTTGCTGCTACTGGTCTTATGACATTGATTTCGTGGCTGAGGGATATTCCATCGTACGTAAGTTCCGCAACGTTTGGAACCATTTTTATATTTCCTGGGATATTTCAGGTGTACCCAGGTTGAGGTTCTTGTAAGCAGTGCAGCCCTCAATTTGGGGGTGGCTCTGTCTTATGGATTTTCAGTTTTCCCAAGGTATATTCCCTAGACTGGAAGTGCCCTTGGCTCTGTAGCTCTGTTGTTTACTTGTTTTAGGGAACACAATGCACTCCTCCAGTGAGGCGGTTGGCAACTTACATCCCGCCCATCAGCATAACAAGGCTCCCTGTTCTCCGGGGCCTGTCTTGCCTTTCTGGTTTTTACACATTTTGTGGATGTCCCTTTTGACCGGTGGGAAGTGATACTTCTTTGTAGTGCAGATTTGCATTGCCCGCTTGCTTGCTTGGCCAAAAAGGGCGTATGCGTTTTCTCCTGAATATATTCAGGAGAAAACGCATACGCCCTTTTTGGCCAAGTGCATCATTGTCGAAGTTGTGCCCCTCTTCCTGTGCTTTACAGGCGATTCTAACGTACCTCTTGAAATCTGTTTCCTGCTATTCTGCCTCGCATTCAAGTCCGCCTCGTTGCCTTCCCTCAACAGATTTTTGGACGATAGTTGGCCTTGATTACTCTGCCAGTTTGTGAATTGCTGTGCCCCTGAGCTCCATTTTTCAACTCGTTTTTTTGTGAGCTGAACGCAAGTCCAAACATTTGGTTCAGGACCTATACTGGTTCCCGGTGGGTGGCTGAGACTTTGGTGAATTCTTCTTCCTGCCGGGAAATTAGAGTGACATGTGCCCATCCAAATGCCTAACAGCTACTCTCTCATTGGTTCTCCCTCTTCCCTTTCCTCCTCTGCCAAATGGGCAACCTGTGTGAACCAGGAGCTTAAAGGGGCTGTCTCTCCAAGTTGGGAGATTGATAGTAAAGCTGTTGGAAAGTCAAACCGGAGCACCAGGAGAGGGACTCTTCGTTGAGTTTTAGAAACCTGTCGTATTCACAGTGTGTCCATTCTCTAGGTTTCCCGTACATGTTATAGCTGTAGTAATATTCCCTTCAACCTGGAGAGGTGGGACCCATGGAATGGTTGCCATGCATTATTGCTTTAAAGGGTCTGCATTTGCTCACCCAATCTCACCAATCCTCTCAGTCCCAAGTGTCCAGCCTCATGCCACATCCAGCTGTCATCGTAGATAGGGTCATTCCAGGTTGCATCAGAGACCCTGAAGGAATTGTAAAGAATTTCCCTGTTTCTTTGTTCTGTTTTTGAAATTCCTTTTTAGAGTGGGTTTGAGCTGATTCTCGCTGCCATGTTTATGCCAGTCTAGACACACTTGATTCCCTTACGGAGACATATCAATACATAGGTTTTAAGATTCTTACTAGTCAGATCTATTCCTCTGCGGGAAATATGGGGTTTCGAGTCCCTTTCACTGAGGAAGGTGTAGGTCTTGTCTATTCCATAGTTGGTTTTTGGAACAGTACCTGTGCTTATATCAAACTCTGGTTTGATGCATCACCCCACCTCTCCTTCCCCCTTAAGCAGGCATAAGAGTGTTTTCTAAATGTGAGACTCTGTTCTCTTTGCTAACTCAGTTCATGTGTAGCCATGTTTACAGGATCTTCCTAAGTGATATCTTATGATAAGTTTCTTTTCCCGTGTGACTTCTTTCCCTTAGAATCATCGTACCTGAATCCACTCATTTTGCTGCTACTGGTCTTATGACATTGATTTCGTGGCTGAGGGATATTCCATCGTACGTAAGTTCCGCAACGTTTGGAACCATTTTTATATTTCCTGGGATATTTCAGGTGTACCCAGGTTGAGGTTCTTGTAAGCAGTGCAGCCCTCAATTTGGGGGTGGCTCTGTCTTATGGATTTTCAGTTTTCCCAAGGTATATTCCCTAGACTGGAAGTGCCCTTGGCTCTGTAGCTCTGTTGTTTACTTGTTTTAGGGAACACAATGCACTCCTCCAGTGAGGCGGTTGGCAACTTACATCCCGCCCATCAGCATAACAAGGCTCCCTGTTCTCCGGGGCCTGTCTTGCCTTTCTGGTTTTTACACATTTTGTGGATGTCCCTTTTGACCGGTGGGAAGTGATACTTCTTTGTAGTGCAGATTTGCATTGCCCGCTTGCTTGCTTGGCCAAAAAGGGCGTATGCGTTTTCTCCTGAATATATTCAGGAGAAAACGCATACGCCCTTTTTGGCCAAGTGCATCATTGTCGAAGTTGTGCCCCTCTTCCTGTGCTTTACAGGCGATTCTAACGTACCTCTTGAAATCTGTTTCCTGCTATTCTGCCTCGCATTCAAGTCCGCCTCGTTGCCTTCCCTCAACAGATTTTTGGACGATAGTTGGCCTTGATTACTCTGCCAGTTTGTGAATTGCTGTGCCCCTGAGCTCCATTTTTCAACTCGTTTTTTTGTGAGCTGAACGCAAGTCCAAACATTTGGTTCAGGACCTATACTGGTTCCCGGTGGGTGGCTGAGACTTTGGTGAATTCTTCTTCCTGCCGGGAAATTAGAGTGACATGTGCCCATCCAAATGCCTAACAGCTACTCTCTCATTGGTTCTCCCTCTTCCCTTTCCTCCTCTGCCAAATGGGCAACCTGTGTGAACCAGGAGCTTAAAGGGGCTGTCTCTCCAAGTTGGGAGATTGATAGTAAAGCTGTTGGAAAGTCAAACCGGAGCACCAGGAGAGGGACTCTTCGTTGAGTTTTAGAAACCTGTCGTATTCACAGTGTGTCCATTCTCTAGGTTTCCCGTACATGTTATAGCTGTAGTAATATTCCCTTCAACCTGGAGAGGTGGGACCCATGGAATGGTTGCCATGCATTATTGCTTTAAAGGGTCTGCATTTGCTCACCCAATCTCACCAATCCTCTCAGTCCCAAGTGTCCAGCCTCATGCCACATCCAGCTGTCATCGTAGATAGGGTCATTCCAGGTTGCATCAGAGACCCTGAAGGAATTGTAAAGAATTTCCCTGTTTCTTTGTTCTGTTTTTGAAATTCCTTTTTAGAGTGGGTTTGAGCTGATTCTCGCTGCCATGTTTATGCCAGTCTAGACACACTTGATTCCCTTACGGAGACATATCAATACATAGGTTTTAAGATTCTTACTAGTCAGATCTATTCCTCTGCGGGAAATATGGGGTTTCGAGTCCCTTTCACTGAGGAAGGTGTAGGTCTTGTCTATTCCATAGTTGGTTTTTGGAACAGTACCTGTGCTTATATCAAACTCTGGTTTGATGCATCACCCCACCTCTCCTTCCCCCTTAAGCAGGCATAAGAGTGTTTTCTAAATGTGAGACTCTGTTCTCTTTGCTAACTCAGTTCATGTGTAGCCATGTTTACAGGATCTTCCTAAGTGATATCTTATGATAAGTTTCTTTTCCCGTGTGACTTCTTTCCCTTAGAATCATCGTACCTGAATCCACTCATTTTGCTGCTACTGGTCTTATGACATTGATTTCGTGGCTGAGGGATATTCCATCGTACGTAAGTTCCGCAACGTTTGGAACCATTTTTATATTTCCTGGGATATTTCAGGTGTACCCAGGTTGAGGTTCTTGTAAGCAGTGCAGCCCTCAATTTGGGGGTGGCTCTGTCTTATGGATTTTCAGTTTTCCCAAGGTATATTCCCTAGACTGGAAGTGCCCTTGGCTCTGTAGCTCTGTTGTTTACTTGTTTTAGGGAACACAATGCACTCCTCCAGTGAGGCGGTTGGCAACTTACATCCCGCCCATCAGCATAACAAGGCTCCCTGTTCTCCGGGGCCTGTCTTGCCTTTCTGGTTTTTACACATTTTGTGGATGTCCCTTTTGACCGGTGGGAAGTGATACTTCTTTGTAGTGCAGATTTGCATTGCCCGCTTGCTTGCTTGGCCAAAAAGGGCGTATGCGTTTTCTCCTGAATATATTCAGGAGAAAACGCATACGCCCTTTTTGGCCAAGTGCATCATTGTCGAAGTTGTGCCCCTCTTCCTGTGCTTTACAGGCGATTCTAACGTACCTCTTGAAATCTGTTTCCTGCTATTCTGCCTCGCATTCAAGTCCGCCTCGTTGCCTTCCCTCAACAGATTTTTGGACGATAGTTGGCCTTGATTACTCTGCCAGTTTGTGAATTGCTGTGCCCCTGAGCTCCATTTTTCAACTCGTTTTTTTGTGAGCTGAACGCAAGTCCAAACATTTGGTTCAGGACCTATACTGGTTCCCGGTGGGTGGCTGAGACTTTGGTGAATTCTTCTTCCTGCCGGGAAATTAGAGTGACATGTGCCCATCCAAATGCCTAACAGCTACTCTCTCATTGGTTCTCCCTCTTCCCTTTCCTCCTCTGCCAAATGGGCAACCTGTGTGAACCAGGAGCTTAAAGGGGCTGTCTCTCCAAGTTGGGAGATTGATAGTAAAGCTGTTGGAAAGTCAAACCGGAGCACCAGGAGAGGGACTCTTCGTTGAGTTTTAGAAACCTGTCGTATTCACAGTGTGTCCATTCTCTAGGTTTCCCGTACATGTTATAGCTGTAGTAATATTCCCTTCAACCTGGAGAGGTGGGACCCATGGAATGGTTGCCATGCATTATTGCTTTAAAGGGTCTGCATTTGCTCACCCAATCTCACCAATCCTCTCAGTCCCAAGTGTCCAGCCTCATGCCACATCCAGCTGTCATCGTAGATAGGGTCATTCCAGGTTGCATCAGAGACCCTGAAGGAATTGTAAAGAATTTCCCTGTTTCTTTGTTCTGTTTTTGAAATTCCTTTTTAGAGTGGGTTTGAGCTGATTCTCGCTGCCATGTTTATGCCAGTCTAGACACACTTGATTCCCTTACGGAGACATATCAATACATAGGTTTTAAGATTCTTACTAGTCAGATCTATTCCTCTGCGGGAAATATGGGGTTTCGAGTCCCTTTCACTGAGGAAGGTGTAGGTCTTGTCTATTCCATAGTTGGTTTTTGGAACAGTACCTGTGCTTATATCAAACTCTGGTTTGATGCATCACCCCACCTCTCCTTCCCCCTTAAGCAGGCATAAGAGTGTTTTCTAAATGTGAGACTCTGTTCTCTTTGCTAACTCAGTTCATGTGTAGCCATGTTTACAGGATCTTCCTAAGTGATATCTTATGATAAGTTTCTTTTCCCGTGTGACTTCTTTCCCTTAGAATCATCGTACCTGAATCCACTCATTTTGCTGCTACTGGTCTTATGACATTGATTTCGTGGCTGAGGGATATTCCATCGTACGTAAGTTCCGCAACGTTTGGAACCATTTTTATATTTCCTGGGATATTTCAGGTGTACCCAGGTTGAGGTTCTTGTAAGCAGTGCAGCCCTCAATTTGGGGGTGGCTCTGTCTTATGGATTTTCAGTTTTCCCAAGGTATATTCCCTAGACTGGAAGTGCCCTTGGCTCTGTAGCTCTGTTGTTTACTTGTTTTAGGGAACACAATGCACTCCTCCAGTGAGGCAGTTGGCAACTTACATCCCGCCCATCAGCATAACAAGGCTCCCTGTTCTCCGGGGCCTGTCTTGCCTTTCTGGTTTTTACACATTTTGTGGATGTCCCTTTTGACCGGTGGGAAGTGATACTTCTTTGTAGTGCAGATTTGCATTGCCCGCTTGCTTGCTTGGCCAAAAAGGGCGTATGCGTTTTCTCCTGAATATATTCAGGAGAAAACGCATACGCCCTTTTTGGCCAAGTGCATCATTGTCGAAGTTGTGCCCCTCTTCCTGTGCTTTACAGGCGATTCTAACGTACCTCTTGAAATCTGTTTCCTGCTATTCTGCCTCGCATTCAAGTCCGCCTCGTTGCCTTCCCTCAACAGATTTTTGGACGATAGTTGGCCTTGATTACTCTGCCAGTTTGTGAATTGCTGTGCCCCTGAGCTCCATTTTTCAACTCGTTTTTTTGTGAGCTGAACGCAAGTCCAAACATTTGGTTCAGGACCTATACTGGTTCCCGGTGGGTGGCTGAGACTTTGGTGAATTCTTCTTCCTGCCGGGAAATTAGAGTGACATGTGCCCATCCAAATGCCTAACAGCTACTCTCTCATTGGTTCTCCCTCTTCCCTTTCCTCCTCTGCCAAATGGGCAACCTGTGTGAACCAGGAGCTTAAAGGGGCTGTCTCTCCAAGTTGGGAGATTGATAGTAAAGCTGTTGGAAAGTCAAACCGGAGCACCAGGAGAGGGACTCTTCGTTGAGTTTTAGAAACCTGTCGTATTCACAGTGTGTCCATTCTCTAGGTTTCCCGTACATGTTATAGCTGTAGTAATATTCCCTTCAACCTGGAGAGGTGGGACCCATGGAATGGTTGCCATGCATTATTGCTTTAAAGGGTCTGCATTTGCTCACCCAATCTCACCAATCCTCTCAGTCCCAAGTGTCCAGCCTCATGCCACATCCAGCTGTCATCGTAGATAGGGTCATTCCAGGTTGCATCCGAGACCCTGAAGGAATTGTAAAGAATTTCCCTGTTTCTTTGTTCTGTTTTTGAAATTCCTTTTTAGAGTGGGTTTGAGCTGATTCTCGCTGCCATGTTTATGCCAGTCTAGACACACTTGATTCCCTTACGGAGACATATCAATACATAGGTTTTAAGATTCTTACTAGTCAGATCTATTCCTCTGCGGGAAATATGGGGTTTCGAGTCCCTTTCACTGAGGAAGGTGTAGGTCTTGTCTATTCCATAGTTGGTTTTTGGAACAGTACCTGTGCTTATATCAAACTCTGGTTTGATGCATCACCCCACCTCTCCTTCCCCCTTAAGCAGGCATAAGAGTGTTTTCTAAATGTGAGACTCTGTTCTCTTTGCTAACTCAGTTCATGTGTAGCCATGTTTACAGGATCTTCCTAAGTGATATCTTATGATAAGTTTCTTTTCCCGTGTGACTTCTTTCCCTTAGAATCATCGTACCTGAATCCACTCATTTTGCTGCTACTGGTCTTATGACATTGATTTCGTGGCTGAGGGATATTCCATCGTACGTAAGTTCCACAACGTTCGGAACCATTTTTATATTTCCTGGGATATTTCAGGTGTACCCAGGTTGAGGTTCTTGTAAGCAGTGCAGCCCTCAATTTGGGGGTGGCTCTGTCTTATGGATTTTCAGTTTTCCCAAGGTATATTCCCTAGACTGGAAGTGCCCTTGGCTCTGTAGCTCTGTTGTTTACTTGTTTTAGGGAACACAATGCACTCCTCCAGTGAGGCAGTTGGCAACTTACATCCCGCCCATCAGCATAACAAGGCTCCCTGTTCTCCGGGGCCTGTCTTGCCTTTCTGGTTTTTACACATTTTGTGGATGTCCCTTTTGACCGGTGGGAAGTGATACTTCTTTGTAGTGCAGATTTGCATTGCCCGCTTGCTTGCTTGGCCAAAAAGGGCGTATGCGTTTTCTCCTGAATATATTCAGGAGAAAACGCATACGCCCTTTTTGGCCAAGTGCATCATTGTCGAAGTTGTGCCCCTCTTCCTGTGCTTTACAGGCGATTCTAACGTACCTCTTGAAATCTGTTTCCTGCTATTCTGCCTCGCATTCAAGTCCGCCTCGTTGCCTTCCCTCAACAGATTTTTGGACGATAGTTGGCCTTGATTACTCTGCCAGTTTGTGAATTGCTGTGCCCCTGAGCTCCATTTTTCAACTCGTTTTTTGTGAGCTGAACGCAAGTCCAAACATTTGGTTCAGGACCTATACTGGTTCCCGGTGGGTGGCTGAGACTTTGGTGAATTCTTCTTCCTGCCGGGAAATTAGAGTGACATGTGCCCATCCAAATGCCTAACAGCTACTCTCTCATTGGTTCTCCCTCTTCCCTTTCCTCCTCTGCCAAATGGGCAACCTGTGTGAACCAGGAGCTTAAAGGGGCTGTCTCTCCAAGTTGGGAGATTGATAGTAAAGCTGTTGGAAAGTCAAACCGGAGCACCAGGAGAGGGACTCTTCGTTGAGTTTTAGAAACCTGTCGTATTCACAGTGTGTCCATTCTCTAGGTTTCCCGTACATGTTATAGCTGTAGTAATATTCCCTTCAACCTGGAGAGGTGGGACCCATGGAATGGTTGCCATGCATTATTGCTTTAAAGGGTCTGCATTTGCTCACCCAATCTCACCAATCCTCTCAGTCCCAAGTGTCCAGCCTCATGCCACATCCAGCTGTCATCGTAGATAGGGTCATTCCAGGTTGCATCAGAGACCCTGAAGGAATTGTAAAGAATTTCCCTGTTTCTTTGTTCTGTTTTGGAAATTCCTTTTTAGAGTGGGTTTGAGCTGATTCTCGCTGCCATGTTTATGCCAGTCTAGACACACTTGATTCCCTTACGGAGACATATCAATACATAGGTTTTAAGATTCTTACTAGTCAGATCTATTCCTCTGCGGGAAATATGGGGTTTTGAGTCCCTTTCACTGAGGAAGGTGTAGGTCTTGTCTATTCCATAGTTGGTTTTTGGAACAGTACCTGTGCTTATATCAAACTCTGGTTTGATGCATCACCCCACCTCTCCTTCCCCCTTAAGCAGGCATAAGAGTGTTTTCTAAATGTGAGACTCTGTTCTCTTTGCTAACTCAGTTCATGTGTAGCCATGTTTACAGGATCTTCCTAAGTGATATCTTATGATAAGTTTCTTTTCCCGTGTGACTTCTTTCCCTTAGAATCATCGTACCTGAATCCACTCATTTTGCTGCTACTGGTCTTATGACATTGATTTCGTGGCTGAGGGATATTCCATCGTACGTAAGTTCCACAACGTTTGGAACCATTTTTATATTTCCTGGGATATTTCAGGTGTACCCAGGTTGAGGTTCTTGTAAGCAGTGCAGCCCTCAATTTGGGGGTGGCTCTGTCTTATGGATTTTCAGTTTTCCCAAGGTATATTCCCTAGACTGGAAGTGCCCTTGGCTCTGTAGCTCTGTTGTTTACTTGTTTTAGGGAACACAATGCACTCCTCCAGTGAGGCAGTTGGCAACTTACATCCCGCCCATCAGCATAACAAGGCTCCCTGTTCTCCGGGGCCTGTCTTGCCTTTCTGGTTTTTACACATTTTGTGGATGTCCCTTTTGACCGGTGGGAAGTGATACTTCTTTGTAGTGCAGATTTGCATTGCCCGCTTGCTTGCTTGGCCAAAAAGGGCGTATGCGTTTTCTCCTGAATATATTCAGGAGAAAACGCATACGCCCTTTTTGGCCAAGTGCATCATTGTCGAAGTTGTGCCCCTCTTCCTGTGCTTTACAGGCGATTCTAACGTACCTCTTGAAATCTGTTTCCTGCTATTCTGCCTCGCATTCAAGTCCGCCTCGTTGCCTTCCCTCAACAGATTTTTGGACGATAGTTGGCCTTGATTACTCTGCCAGTTTGTGAATTGCTGTGCCCCTGAGCTCCATTTTTCAACTCGTTTTTTTGTGAGCTGAACGCAAGTCCAAACATTTGGTTCAGGACCTATACTGGTTCCCGGTGGGTGGCTGAGACTTTGGTGAATTCTTCTTCCTGCCGGGAAATTAGAGTGACATGTGCCCATCCAAATGCCTAACAGCTACTCTCTCATTGGTTCTCCCTCTTCCCTTTCCTCCTCTGCCAAATGGGCAACCTGTGTGAACCAGGAGCTTAAAGGGGCTGTCTCTCCAAGTTGGGAGATTGATAGTAAAGCTGTTGGAAAGTCAAACCGGAGCACCAGGAGAGGGACTCTTCGTTGAGTTTTAGAAACCTGTCGTATTCACAGTGTGTCCATTCTCTAGGTTTCCCGTACATGTTATAGCTGTAGTAATATTCCCTTCAACCTGGAGAGGTGGGACCCATGGAATGGTTGCCATGCATTATTGCTTTAAAGGGTCTGCATTTGCTCACCCAATCTCACCAATCCTCTCAGTCCCAAGTGTCCAGCCTCATGCCACATCCAGCTGTCATCGTAGATAGGGTCATTCCAGGTTGCATCAGAGACCCTGAAGGAATTGTAAAGAATTTCCCTGTTTCTTTGTTCTGTTTTTGAAATTCCTTTTTAGAGTGGGTTTGAGCTGATTCTCGCTGCCATGTTTATGCCAGTCTAGACACACTTGATTCCCTTACGGAGACATATCAATACATAGGTTTTAAGATTCTTACTAGTCAGATCTATTCCTCTGCGGGAAATATGGGGTTTTGAGTCCCTTTCACTGAGGAAGGTGTAGGTCTTGTCTATTCCATAGTTGGTTTTTGGAACAGTACCTGTGCTTATATCAAACTCTGGTTTGATGCATCACCCCACCTCTCCTTCCCCCTTAAGCAGGCATAAGAGTGTTTTCTAAATGTGAGACTCTGTTCTCTTTGCTAACTCAGTTCATGTGTAGCCATGTTTACAGGATCTTCCTAAGTGATATCTTATGATAAGTTTCTTTTCCCGTGTGACTTCTTTCCCTTAGAATCATCGTACCTGAATCCACTCATTTTGCTGCTACTGGTCTTATGACATTGATTTCGTGGCTGAGGGATATTCCATCGTACGTAAGTTCCACAATGTTTGGAACCATTTTTATATTTCCTGGGATATTTCAGGTGTACCCAGGTTGAGGTTCTTGTAAGCAGTGCAGCCCTCAATTTGGGGGTGGCTCTGTCTTATGGATTTTCAGTTTTCCCAAGGTATATTCCCTAGACTGGAAGTGCCCTTGGCTCTGTAGCTCTGTTGTTTACTTGTTTTAGGGAACACAATGCACTCCTCCAGTGAGGCAGTTGGCAACTTACATCCCGCCCATCAGCATAACAAGGCTCCCTGTTCTCCGGGGCCTGTCTTGCCTTTCTGGTTTTTACACATTTTGTGGATGTCCCTTTTGACCGGTGGGAAGTGATACTTCTTTGTAGTGCAGATTTGCATTGCCCGCTTGCTTGCTTGGCCAAAAAGGGCGTATGCGTTTTCTCCTGAATATATTCAGGAGAAAACGCATACGCCCTTTTTGGCCAAGTGCATCATTGTCGAAGTTGTGCCCCTCTTCCTGTGCTTTACAGGCGATTCTAACGTACCTCTTGAAATCTGTTTCCTGCTATTCTGCCTCGCATTCAAGTCCGCCTCGTTGCCTTCCCTCAACAGATTTTTGGACGATAGTTGGCCTTGATTACTCTGCCAGTTTGTGAATTGCTGTGCCCCTGAGCTCCATTTTTCAACTCGTTTTTTTGTGAGCTGAACGCAAGTCCAAACATTTGGTTCAGGACCTATACTGGTTCCCGGTGGGTGGCTGAGACTTTGGTGAATTCTTCTTCCTGCCGGGAAATTAGAGTGACATGTGCCCATCCAAATGCCTAACAGCTACTCTCTCATTGGTTCTCCCTCTTCCCTTTCCTCCTCTGCCAAATGGGCAACCTGTGTGAACCAGGAGCTTAAAGGGGCTGTCTCTCCAAGTTGGGAGATTGATAGTAAAGCTGTTGGAAAGTCAAACCGGAGCACCAGGAGAGGGACTCTTCGTTGAGTTTTAGAAACCTGTCGTATTCACAGTGTGTCCATTCTCTAGGTTTCCCGTACATGTTATAGCTGTAGTAATATTCCCTTCAACCTGGAGAGGTGGGACCCATGGAATGGTTGCCATGCATTATTGCTTTAAAGGGTCTGCATTTGCTCACCCAATCTCACCAATCCTCTCAGTCCCAAGTGTCCAGCCTCATGCCACATCCAGCTGTCATCGTAGATAGGGTCATTCCAGGTTGCATCAGAGACCCTGAAGGAATTGTAAAGAATTTCCCTGTTTCTTTGTTCTGTTTTTGAAATTCCTTTTTAGAGTGGGTTTGAGCTGATTCTCGCTGCCATGTTTATGCCAGTCTAGACACACTTGATTCCCTTACGGAGACATATCAATACATAGGTTTTAAGATTCTTACTAGTCAGATCTATTCCTCTGCGGGAAATATGGGGTTTTGAGTCCCTTTCACTGAGGAAGGTGTAGGTCTTGTCTATTCCATAGTTGGTTTTTGGAACAGTACCTGTGCTTATATCAAACTCTGGTTTGATGCATCACCCCACCTCTCCTTCCCCCTTAAGCAGGCATAAGAGTGTTTTCTAAATGTGAGACTCTGTTCTCTTTGCTAACTCAGTTCATGTGTAGCCATGTTTACAGGATCTTCCTAAGTGATATCTTATGATAAGTTTCTTTTCCCGTGTGACTTCTTTCCCTTAGAATCATCGTACCTGAATCCACTCATTTTGCTGCTACTGGTCTTATGACATTGATTTCGTGGCTGAGGGATATTCCATCGTACGTAAGTTCCACAATGTTTGGAACCATTTTTATATTTCCTGGGATATTTCAGGTGTACCCAGGTTGAGGTTCTTGTAAGCAGTGCAGCCCTCAATTTGGGGGTGGCTCTGTCTTATGGATTTTCAGTTTTCCCAAGGTATATTCCCTAGACTGGAAGTGCCCTTGGCTCTGTAGCTCTGTTGTTTACTTGTTTTAGGGAACACAATGCACTCCTCCAGTGAGGCAGTTGGCAACTTACATCCCGCCCATCAGCATAACAAGGCTCCCTGTTCTCCGGGGCCTGTCTTGCCTTTCTGGTTTTTACACATTTTGTGGATGTCCCTTTTGACCGGTGGGAAGTGATACTTCTTTGTAGTGCAGATTTGCATTGCCCGCTTGCTTGCTTGGCCAAAAAGGGCGTATGGGTTTTCTCCTGAATATATTCAGGAGAAAACGCATACGCCCTTTTTGGCCAAGTGCATCATTGTCGAAGTTGTGCCCCTCTTCCTGTGCTTTACAGGCGATTCTAACGTACCTCTTGAAATCTGTTTCCTGCTATTCTGCCTCGCATTCAAGTCCGCCTCGTTGCCTTCCCTCAACAGATTTTTGGACGATAGTTGGCCTTGATTACTCTGCCAGTTTGTGAATTGCTGTGCCCCTGAGCTCCATTTTTCAACTCGTTTTTTTGTGAGCTGAACGCAAGTCCAAACATTTGGTTCAGGACCTATACTGGTTCCCGGTGGGTGGCTGAGACTTTGGTGAATTCTTCTTCCTGCCGGGAAATTAGAGTGACATGTGCCCATCCAAATGCCTAACAGCTACTCTCTCATTGGTTCTCCCTCTTCCCTTTCCTCCTCTGCCAAATGGGCAACCTGTGTGAACCAGGAGCTTAAAGGGGCTGTCTCTCCAAGTTGGGAGATTGATAGTAAAGCTGTTGGAAAGTCAAACCGGAGCACCAGGAGAGGGACTCTTCGTTGAGTTTTAGAAACCTGTCGTATTCACAGTGTGTCCATTCTCTAGGTTTCCCGTACATGTTATAGCTGTAGTAATATTCCCTTCAACCTGGAGAGGTGGGACCCATGGAATGGTTGCCATGCATTATTGCTTTAAAGGGTCTGCATTTGCTCACCCAATCTCACCAATCCTCTCAGTCCCAAGTGTCCAGCCTCATGCCACATCCAGCTGTCATCGTAGATAGGGTCATTCCAGGTTGCATCAGAGACCCTGAAGGAATTGTAAAGAATTTCCCTGTTTCTTTGTTCTGTTTTTGAAATTCCTTTTTAGAGTGGGTTTGAGCTGATTCTCGCTGCCATGTTTATGCCAGTCTAGACACACTTGATTCCCTTACGGAGACATATCAATACATAGGTTTTAAGATTCTTACTAGTCAGATCTATTCCTCTGCGGGAAATATGGGGTTTTGAGTCCCTTTCACTGAGGAAGGTGTAGGTCTTGTCTATTCCATAGTTGGTTTTTGGAACAGTACCTGTGCTTATATCAAACTCTGGTTTGATGCATCACCCCACCTCTCCTTCCCCCTTAAGCAGGCATAAGAGTGTTTTCTAAATGTGAGACTCTGTTCTCTTTCCTAACTCAGTTCATGTGTAGCCATGTTTACAGGATCTTCCTAAGTGATATCTTATGATAAGTTTCTTTTCCCGTGTGACTTCTTTCCCTTAGAATCATCGTACCTGAATCCACTCATTTTGCTGCTACTGGTCTTATGACATTGATTTCGTGGCTGAGGGATATTCCATCGTACGTAAGTTCCACAATGTTTGGAACCATTTTTATATTTCCTGGGATATTTCAGGTGTGCCCAGGTTGAGGTTCTTGTAAGCAGTGCAGCCCTCAATTTGGGGGTGGCTCTGTCTTATGGATTTTCAGTTTTCCCAAGGTATATTCCCTAGACTGGAAGTGCCCTTGGCTCTGTAGCTCTGTTGTTTACTTGTTTTAGGGAACACAATGCACTCCTCCAGTGAGGCAGTTGGCAACTTACATCCCGCCCATCAGCATAACAAGGCTCCCTGTTCTCCGGGGCCTGTCTTGCCTTTCTGGTTTTTACACATTTTGTGGATGTCCCTTTTGACCGGTGGGAAGTGATACTTCTTTGTAGTGCAGATTTGCATTGCCCGCTTGCTTGCTTGGCCAAAAAGGGCGTATGCGTTTTCTCCTGAATATATTCAGGAGAAAACGCATACGCCCTTTTTGGCCAAGTGCATCATTGTCGAAGTTGTGCCCCTCTTCCTGTGCTTTACAGGCGATTCTAACGTACCTCTTGAAATCTGTTTCCTGCTATTCTGCCTCGCATTCAAGTCCGCCTCGTTGCCTTCCCTCAACAGATTTTTGGACGATAGTTGGCCTTGATTACTCTGCCAGTTTGTGAATTGCTGTGCCCCTGAGCTCCATTTTTCAACTCGTTTTTTTGTGAGCTGAACGCAAGTCCAAACATTTGGTTCAGGACCTATACTGGTTCCCGGTGGGTGGCTGAGACTTTGGTGAATTCTTCTTCCTGCCGGGAAATTAGAGTGACATGTGCCCATCCAAATGCCTAACAGCTACTCTCTCATTGGTTCTCCCTCTTCCCTTTCCTCCTCTGCCAAATGGGCAACCTGTGTGAACCAGGAGCTTAAAGGGGCTGTCTCTCCAAGTTGGGAGATTGATAGTAAAGCTGTTGGAAAGTCAAACCGGAGCACCAGGAGAGGGACTCTTCGTTGAGTTTTAGAAACCTGTCGTATTCACAGTGTGTCCATTCTCTAGGTTTCCCGTACATGTTATAGCTGTAGTAATATTCCCTTCAACCTGGAGAGGTGGGACCCATGGAATGGTTGCCATGCATTATTGCTTTAAAGGGTCTGCATTTGCTCACCCAATCTCACCAATCCTCTCAGTCCCAAGTGTCCAGCCTCATGCCACATCCAGCTGTCATCGTAGATAGGGTCATTCCAGGTTGCATCAGAGACCCTGAAGGAATTGTAAAGAATTTCCCTGTTTCTTTGTTCTGTTTTTGAAATTCCTTTTTAGAGTGGGTTTGAGCTGATTCTCGCTGCCATGTTTATGCCAGTCTAGACACACTTGATTCCCTTACGGAGACATATCAATACATAGGTTTTAAGATTCTTACTAGTCAGATCTATTCCTCTGCGGGAAATATGGGGTTTTGAGTCCCTTTCACTGAGGAAGGTGTAGGTCTTGTCTATTCCATAGTTGGTTTTTGGAACAGTACCTGTGCTTATATCAAACTCTGGTTTGATGCATCACCCCACCTCTCCTTCCCCCTTAAGCAGGCATAAGAGTGTTTTCTAAATGTGAGACTCTGTTCTCTTTGCTAACTCAGTTCATGTGTAGCCATGTTTACAGGATCTTCCTAAGTGATATCTTATGATAAGTTTCTTTTCCCGTGTGACTTCTTTCCCTTAGAATCATCGTACCTGAATCCACTCATTTTGCTGCTACTGGTCTTATGACATTGATTTCGTGGCTGAGGGATATTCCATCGTACGTAAGTTCCACAATGTTTGGAACCATTTTTATATTTCCTGGGATATTTCAGGTGTGCCCAGGTTGAGGTTCTTGTAAGCAGTGCAGCCCTCAATTTGGGGGTGGCTCTGTCTTATGGATTTTCAGTTTTCCCAAGGTATATTCCCTAGACTGGAAGTGCCCTTGGCTCTGTAGCTCTGTTGTTTACTTGTTTTAGGGAACACAATGCACTCCTCCAGTGAGGCAGTTGGCAACTTACATCCCGCCCATCAGCATAACAAGGCTCCCTGTTCTCCGGGGCCTGTCTTGCCTTTCTGGTTTTTACACATTTTGTGGATGTCCCTTTTGACCGGTGGGAAGTGATACTTCTTTGTAGTGCAGATTTGCATTGCCCGCTTGCTTGCTTGGCCAAAAAGGGCGTATGCGTTTTCTCCTGAATATATTCAGGAGAAAACGCATACGCCCTTTTTGGCCAAGTGCATCATTGTCGAAGTTGTGCCCCTCTTCCTGTGCTTTACAGGCGATTCTAACGTACCTCTTGAAATCTGTTTCCTGCTATTCTGCCTCGCATTCAAGTCCGCCTCGTTGCCTTCCCTCAACAGATTTTTGGACGATAGTTGGCCTTGATTACTCTGCCAGTTTGTGAATTGCTGTGCCCCTGAGCTCCATTTTTCAACTCGTTTTTTTGTGAGCTGAACGCAAGTCCAAACATTTGGTTCAGGACCTATACTGGTTCCCGGTGGGTGGCTGAGACTTTGGTGAATTCTTCTTCCTGCCGGGAAATTAGAGTGACATGTGCCCATCCAAATGCCTAACAGCTACTCTCTCATTGGTTCTCCCTCTTCCCTTTCCTCCTCTGCCAAATGGGCAACCTGTGTGAACCAGGAGCTTAAAGGGGCTGTCTCTCCAAGTTGGGAGATTGATAGTAAAGCTGTTGGAAAGTCAAACCGGAGCACCAGGAGAGGGACTCTTCGTTGAGTTTTAGAAACCTGTCGTATTCACAGTGTGTCCATTCTCTAGGTTTCCCGTACATGTTATAGCTGTAGTAATATTCCCTTCAACCTGGAGAGGTGGGACCCATGGAATGGTTGCCATGCATTATTGCTTTAAAGGGTCTGCATTTGCTCACCCAATCTCACCAATCCTCTCAGTCCCAAGTGTCCAGCCTCATGCCACATCCAGCTGTCATCGTAGATAGGGTCATTCCAGGTTGCATCAGAGACCCTGAAGGAATTGTAAAGAATTTCCCTGTTTCTTTGTTCTGTTTTTGAAATTCCTTTTTAGAGTGGGTTTGAGCTGATTCTCGCTGCCATGTTTATGCCAGTCTAGACACACTTGATTCCCTTACGGAGACATATCAATACATAGGTTTTAAGATTCTTACTAGTCAGATCTATTCCTCTGCGGGAAATATGGGGTTTTGAGTCCCTTTCACTGAGGAAGGTGTAGGTCTTGTCTATTCCATAGTTGGTTTTTGGAACAGTACCTGTGCTTATATCAAACTCTGGTTTGATGCATCACCCCACCTCTCCTTCCCCCTTAAGCAGGCATAAGAGTGTTTTCTAAATGTGAGACTCTGTTCTCTTTGCTAACTCAGTTCATGTGTAGCCATGTTTACAGGATCTTCCTAAGTGATATCTTATGATAAGTTTCTTTTCCCGTGTGACTTCTTTCCCTTAGAATCATCGTACCTGAATCCACTCATTTTGCTGCTACTGGTCTTATGACATTGATTTCGTGGCTGAGGGATATTCCATCGTACGTAAGTTCCACAATGTTTGGAACCATTTTTATATTTCCTGGGATATTTCAGGTGTACCCAGGTTGAGGTTCTTGTAAGCAGTGCAGCCCTCAATTTGGGGGTGGCTCTGTCTTATGGATTTTCAGTTTTCCCAAGGTATATTCCCTAGACTGGAAGTGCCCTTGGCTCTGTAGCTCTGTTGTTTACTTGTTTTAGGGAACACAATGCACTCCTCCAGTGAGGCAGTTGGCAACTTACATCCCGCCCATCAGCATAACAAGGCTCCCTGTTCTCCGGGGCCTGTCTTGCCTTTCTGGTTTTTACACATTTTGTGGATGTCCCTTTTGACCGGTGGGAAGTGATACTTCTTTGTAGTGCAGATTTGCATTGCCCGCTTGCTTGCTTGGCCAAAAAGGGCGTATGCGTTTTCTCCTGAATATATTCAGGAGAAAACGCATACGCCCTTTTTGGCCAAGTGCATCATTGTCGAAGTTGTGCCCCTCTTCCTGTGCTTTACAGGCGATTCTAACGTACCTCTTGAAATCTGTTTCCTGCTATTCTGCCTCGCATTCAAGTCCGCCTCGTTGCCTTCCCTCAACAGATTTTTGGACGATAGTTGGCCTTGATTACTCTGCCAGTTTGTGAATTGCTGTGCCCCTGAGCTCCATTTTTCAACTCGTTTTTTTGTGAGCTGAACGCAAGTCCAAACATTTGGTTCAGGACCTATACTGGTTCCCGGTGGGTGGCTGAGACTTTGGTGAATTCTTCTTCCTGCCGGGAAATTAGAGTGACATGTGCCCATCCAAATGCCTAACAGCTACTCTCTCATTGGTTCTCCCTCTTCCCTTTCCTCCTCTGCCAAATGGGCAACCTGTGTGAACCAGGAGCTTAAAGGGGCTGTCTCTCCAAGTTGGGAGATTGATAGTAAAGCTGTTGGAAAGTCAAACCGGAGCACCAGGAGAGGGACTCTTCGTTGAGTTTTAGAAACCTGTCGTATTCACAGTGTGTCCATTCTCTAGGTTTCCCGTACATGTTATAGCTGTAGTAATATTCCCTTCAACCTGGAGAGGTGGGACCCATGGAATGGTTGCCATGCATTATTGCTTTAAAGGGTCTGCATTTGCTCACCCAATCTCACCAATCCTCTCAGTCCCAAGTGTCCAGCCTCATGCCACATCCAGCTGTCATCGTAGATAGGGTCATTCCAGGTTGCATCAGAGACCCTGAAGGAATTGTAAAGAATTTCCCTGTTTCTTTGTTCTGTTTTTGAAATTCCTTTTTAGAGTGGGTTTGAGCTGATTCTCGCTGCCATGTTTATGCCAGTCTAGACACACTTGATTCCCTTACGGAGACATATCAATACATAGGTTTTAAGATTCTTACTAGTCAGATCTATTCCTCTGCGGGAAATATGGGGTTTTGAGTCCCTTTCACTGAGGAAGGTGTAGGTCTTGTCTATTCCATAGTTGGTTTTTGGAACAGTACCTGTGCTTATATCAAACTCTGGTTTGATGCATCACCCCACCTCTCCTTCCCCCTTAAGCAGGCATAAGAGTGTTTTCTAAATGTGAGACTCTGTTCTCTTTCCTAACTCAGTTCATGTGTAGCCATGTTTACAGGATCTTCCTAAGTGATATCTTATGATAAGTTTCTTTTCCCGTGTGACTTCTTTCCCTTAGAATCATCGTACCTGAATCCACTCATTTTGCTGCTACTGGTCTTATGACATTGATTTCGTGGCTGAGGGATATTCCATCGTACGTAAGTTCCACAATGTTTGGAACCATTTTTATATTTCCTGGGATATTTCAGGTGTACCCAGGTTGAGGTTCTTGTAAGCAGTGCAGCCCTCAATTTGGGGGTGGCTCTGTCTTATGGATTTTCAGTTTTCCCAAGGTATATTCCCTAGACTGGAAGTGCCCTTGGCTCTGTAGCTCTGTTGTTTACTTGTTTTAGGGAACACAATGCACTCCTCCAGTGAGGCAGTTGGCAACTTACATCCCGCCCATCAGCATAACAAGGCTCCCTGTTCTCCGGGGCCTGTCTTGCCTTTCTGGTTTTTACACATTTTGTGGATGTCCCTTTTGACCGGTGGGAAGTGATACTTCTTTGTAGTGCAGATTTGCATTGCCCGCTTGCTTGCTTGGCCAAAAAGGGCGTATGCGTTTTCTCCTGAATATATTCAGGAGAAAACGCATACGCCCTTTTTGGCCAAGTGCATCATTGTCGAAGTTGTGCCCCTCTTCCTGTGCTTTACAGGCGATTCTAACGTACCTCTTGAAATCTGTTTCCTGCTATTCTGCCTCGCATTCAAGTCCGCCTCGTTGCCTTCCCTCAACAGATTTTTGGACGATAGTTGGCCTTGATTACTCTGCCAGTTTGTGAATTGCTGTGCCCCTGAGCTCCATTTTTCAACTCGTTTTTTTGTGAGCTGAACGCAAGTCCAAACATTTGGTTCAGGACCTATACTGGTTCCCGGTGGGTGGCTGAGACTTTGGTGAATTCTTCTTCCTGCCGGGAAATTAGAGTGACATGTGCCCATCCAAATGCCTAACAGCTACTCTCTCATTGGTTCTCCCTCTTCCCTTTCCTCCTCTGCCAAATGGGCAACCTGTGTGAACCAGGAGCTTAAAGGGGCTGTCTCTCCAAGTTGGGAGATTGATAGTAAAGCTGTTGGAAAGTCAAACCGGAGCACCAGGAGAGGGACTCTTCGTTGAGTTTTAGAAACCTGTCGTATTCACAGTGTGTCCATTCTCTAGGTTTCCCGTACATGTTATAGCTGTAGTAATATTCCCTTCAACCTGGAGAGGTGGGACCCATGGAATGGTTGCCATGCATTATTGCTTTAAAGGGTCTGCATTTGCTCACCCAATCTCACCAATCCTCTCAGTCCCAAGTGTCCAGACTCATGCCACATCCAGCTGTCATCGTAGATAGGGTCATTCCAGGTTGCATCAGAGACCCTGAAGGAATTGTAAAGAATTTCCCTGTTTCTTTGTTCTGTTTTTGAAATTCCTTTTTAGAGTGGGTTTGAGCTGATTCTCGCTGCCATGTTTATGCCAGTCTAGACACACTTGATTCCCTTACGGAGACATATCAATACATAGGTTTTAAGATTCTTACTAGTCAGATCTATTCCTCTGCGGGAAATATGGGGTTTTGAGTCCCTTTCACTGAGGAAGGTGTAGGTCTTGTCTATTCCATAGTTGGTTTTTGGAACAGTACCTGTGCTTATATCAAACTCTGGTTTGATGCATCACCCCACCTCTCCTTCCCCCTTAAGCAGGCATAAGAGTGTTTTCTAAATGTGAGACTCTGTTCTCTTTGCTAACTCAGTTCATGTGTAGCCATGTTTACAGGATCTTCCTAAGTGATATCTTATGATAAGTTTCTTTTCCTGTGTGACTTCTTTCCCTTAGAATCATCGTACCTGAATCCACTCATTTTGCTGCTACTGGTCTTATGACATTGATTTCGTGGCTGAGGGATATTCCATCGTACGTAAGTTCCACAATGTTTGGAACCATTTTTATATTTCCTGGGATATTTCAGGTGTACCCAGGTTGAGGTTCTTGTAAGCAGTGCAGCCCTCAATTTGGGGGTGGCTCTGTCTTATGGATTTTCAGTTTTCCCAAGGTATATTCCCTAGACTGGAAGTGCCCTTGGCTCTGTAGCTCTGTTGTTTACTTGTTTTAGGGAACACAATGCACTCCTCCAGTGAGGCAGTTGGCAACTTACATCCCGCCCATCAGCATAACAAGGCTCCCTGTTCTCCGGGGCCTGTCTTGCCTTTCTGGTTTTTACACATTTTGTGGATGTCCCTTTTGACCGGTGGGAAGTGATACTTCTTTGTAGTGCAGATTTGCATTGCCCGCTTGCTTGCTTGGCCAAAAAGGGCGTATGCGTTTTCTCCTGAATATATTCAGGAGAAAACGCATACGCCCTTTTTGGCCAAGTGCATCATTGTCGAAGTTGTGCCCCTCTTCCTGTGCTTTACAGGCGATTCTAACGTACCTCTTGAAATCTGTTTCCTGCTATTCTGCCTCGCATTCAAGTCCGCCTCGTTGCCTTCCCTCAACAGATTTTTGGACGATAGTTGGCCTTGATTACTCTGCCAGTTTGTGAATTGCTGTGCCCCTGAGCTCCATTTTTCAACTCGTTTTTTTGTGAGCTGAACGCAAGTCCAAACATTTGGTTCAGGACCTATACTGGTTCCCGGTGGGTGGCTGAGACTTTGGTGAATTCTTCTTCCTGCCGGGAAATTAGAGTGACATGTGCCCATCCAAATGCCTAACAGCTACTCTCTCATTGGTTCTCCCTCTTCCCTTTCCTCCTCTGCCAAATGGGCAACCTGTGTGAACCAGGAGCTTAAAGGGGCTGTCTCTCCAAGTTGGGAGATTGATAGTAAAGCTGTTGGAAAGTCAAACCGGAGCACCAGGAGAGGGACTCTTCGTTGAGTTTTAGAAACCTGTCGTATTCACAGTGTGTCCATTCTCTAGGTTTCCCGTACATGTTATAGCTGTAGTAATATTCCCTTCAACCTGGAGAGGTGGGACCCATGGAATGGTTGCCATGCATTATTGCTTTAAAGGGTCTGCATTTGCTCACCCAATCTCACCAATCCTCTCAGTCCCAAGTGTCCAGCCTCATGCCACATCCAGCTGTCATCGTAGATAGGGTCATTCCAGGTTGCATCAGAGACCCTGAAGGAATTGTAAAGAATTTCCCTGTTTCTTTGTTCTGTTTTTGAAATTCCTTTTTAGAGTGGGTTTGAGCTGATTCTCGCTGCCATGTTTATGCCAGTCTAGACACACTTGATTCCCTTACGGAGACATATCAATACATAGGTTTTAAGATTCTTACTAGTCAGATCTATTCCTCTGCGGGAAATATGGGGTTTTGAGTCCCTTTCACTGAGGAAGGTGTAGGTCTTGTCTATTCCATAGTTGGTTTTTGGAACAGTACCTGTGCTTATATCAAACTCTGGTTTGATGCATCACCCCACCTCTCCTTCCCCCTTAAGCAGGCATAAGAGTGTTTTCTAAATGTGAGACTCTGTTCTCTTTGCTAACTCAGTTCATGTGTAGCCATGTTTACAGGATCTTCCTAAGTGATATCTTATGATAAGTTTCTTTTCCCGTGTGACTTCTTTCCCTTAGAATCATCGTACCTGAATCCACTCATTTTGCTGCTACTGGTCTTATGACATTGATTTCGTGGCTGAGGGATATTCCATCGTACGTAAGTTCCACAATGTTTGGAACCATTTTTATATTTCCTGGGATATTTCAGGTGTACCCAGGTTGAGGTTCTTGTAAGCAGTGCAGCCCTCAATTTGGGGGTGGCTCTGTCTTATGGATTTTCAGTTTTCCCAAGGTATATTCCCTAGACTGGAAGTGCCCTTGGCTCTGTAGCTCTGTTGTTTACTTGTTTTAGGGAACACAATGCACTCCTCCAGTGAGGCAGTTGGCAACTTACATCCCGCCCATCAGCATAACAAGGCTCCCTGTTCTCCGGGGCCTGTCTTGCCTTTCTGGTTTTTACACATTTTGTGGATGTCCCTTTTGACCGGTGGGAAGTGATACTTCTTTGTAGTGCAGATTTGCATTGCCCGCTTGCTTGCTTGGCCAAAAAGGGCGTATGCGTTTTCTCCTGAATATATTCAGGAGAAAACGCATACGCCCTTTTTGGCCAAGTGCATCATTGTCGAAGTTGTGCCCCTCTTCCTGTGCTTTACAGGCGATTCTAACGTACCTCTTGAAATCTGTTTCCTGCTATTCTGCCTCGCATTCAAGTCCGCCTCGTTGCCTTCCCTCAACAGATTTTTGGACGATAGTTGGCCTTGATTACTCTGCCAGTTTGTGAATTGCTGTGCCCCTGAGCTCCATTTTTCAACTCGTTTTTTTGTGAGCTGAACGCAAGTCCAAACATTTGGTTCAGGATCTATACTGGTTCCCGGTGGGTGGCTGAGACTTTGGTGAATTCTTCTTCCTGCCGGGAAATTAGAGTGACATGTGCCCATCCAAATGCCTAACAGCTACTCTCTCATTGGTTCTCCCTCTTCCCTTTCCTCCTCTGCCAAATGGGCAACCTGTGTGAACCAGGAGCTTAAAGGGGCTGTCTCTCCAAGTTGGGAGATTGATAGTAAAGCTGTTGGAAAGTCAAACCGGAGCACCAGGAGAGGGACTCTTCGTTGAGTTTTAGAAACCTGTCGTATTCACAGTGTGTCCATTCTCTAGGTTTCCCGTACATGTTATAGCTGTAGTAATATTCCCTTCAACCTGGAGAGGTGGGACCCATGGAATGGTTGCCATGCATTATTGCTTTAAAGGGTCTGCATTTGCTCACCCAATCTCACCAATCCTCTCAGTCCCAAGTGTCCAGCCTCATGCCACATCCAGCTGTCATCGTAGATAGGGTCATTCCAGGTTGCATCAGAGACCCTGAAGGAATTGTAAAGAATTTCCCTGTTTCTTTGTTCTGTTTTTGAAATTCCTTTTTAGAGTGGGTTTGAGCTGATTCTCGCTGCCATGTTTATGCCAGTCTAGACACACTTGATTCCCTTACGGAGACATATCAATACATAGGTTTTAAGATTCTTACTAGTCAGATCTATTCCTCTGCGGGAAATATGGGGTTTTGAGTCCCTTTCACTGAGGAAGGTGTAGGTCTTGTCTATTCCATAGTTGGTTTTTGGAACAGTACCTGTGCTTATATCAAACTCTGGTTTGATGCATCACCCCACCTCTCCTTCCCCCTTAAGCAGGCATAAGAGTGTTTTCTAAATGTGAGACTCTGTTCTCTTTGCTAACTCAGTTCATGTGTAGCCATGTTTACAGGATCTTCCTAAGTGATATCTTATGATAAGTTTCTTTTCCCGTGTGACTTCTTTCCCTTAGAATCATCGTACCTGAATCCACTCATTTTGCTGCTACTGGTCTTATGACATTGATTTCGTGGCTGAGGGATATTCCATCGTACGTAAGTTCCACAATGTTTGGAACCATTTTTATATTTCCTGGGATATTTCAGGTGTACCCAGGTTGAGGTTCTTGTAAGCAGTGCAGCCCTCAATTTGGGGGTGGCTCTGTCTTATGGATTTTCAGTTTTCCCAAGGTATATTCCCTAGACTGGAAGTGCCCTTGGCTCTGTAGCTCTGTTGTTTACTTGTTTTAGGGAACACAATGCACTCCTCCAGTGAGGCAGTTGGCAACTTACATCCCGCCCATCAGCATAACAAGGCTCCCTGTTCTCCGGGGCCTGTCTTGCCTTTCTGGTTTTTACACATTTTGTGGATGTCCCTTTTGACCGGTGGGAAGTGATACTTCTTTGTAGTGCAGATTTGCATTGCCCGCTTGCTTGCTTGGCCAAAAAGGGCGTATGCGTTTTCTCCTGAATATATTCAGGAGAAAACGCATACGCCCTTTTTGGCCAAGTGCATCATTGTCGAAGTTGTGCCCCTCTTCCTGTGCTTTACAGGCGATTCTAACGTACCTCTTGAAATCTGTTTCCTGCTATTCTGCCTCGCATTCAAGTCCGCCTCGTTGCCTTCCCTCAACAGATTTTTGGACGATAGTTGGCCTTGATTACTCTGCCAGTTTGTGAATTGCTGTGCCCCTGAGCTCCATTTTTCAACTCGTTTTTTTGTGAGCTGAACGCAAGTCCAAACATTTGGTTCAGGACCTATACTGGTTCCCGGTGGGTGGCTGAGACTTTGGTGAATTCTTCTTCCTGCCGGGAAATTAGAGTGACATGTGCCCATCCAAATGCCTAACAGCTACTCTCTCATTGGTTCTCCCTCTTCCCTTTCCTCCTCTGCCAAATGGGCAACCTGTGTGAACCAGGAGCTTAAAGGGGCTGTCTCTCCAAGTTGGGAGATTGATAGTAAAGCTGTTGGAAAGTCAAACCGGAGCACCAGGAGAGGGACTCTTCGTTGAGTTTTAGAAACCTGTCGTATTCACAGTGTGTCCATTCTCTAGGTTTCCCGTACATGTTATAGCTGTAGTAATATTCCCTTCAACCTGGAGAGGTGGGACCCATGGAATGGTTGCCATGCATTATTGCTTTAAAGGGTCTGCATTTGCTCACCCAATCTCACCAATCCTCTCAGTCCCAAGTGTCCAGCCTCATGCCACATCCAGCTGTCATCGTAGATAGGGTCATTCCAGGTTGCATCAGAGACCCTGAAGGAATTGTAAAGAATTTCCCTGTTTCTTTGTTCTGTTTTTGAAATTCCTTTTTAGAGTGGGTTTGAGCTGATTCTCACTGCCATGTTTATGCCAGTCTAGACACACTTGATTCCCTTACGGAGACATATCAATACATAGGTTTTAAGATTCTTACTAGTCAGATCTATTCCTCTGCGGGAAATATGGGGTTTTGAGTCCCTTTCACTGAGGAAGGTGTAGGTCTTGTCTATTCCATAGTTGGTTTTTGGAACAGTACCTGTGCTTATATCAAACTCTGGTTTGATGCATCACCCCACCTCTCCTTCCCCCTTAAGCAGGCATAAGAGTGTTTTCTAAATGTGAGACTCTGTTCTCTTTGCTAACTCAGTTCATGTGTAGCCATGTTTACAGGATCTTCCTAAGTGATATCTTATGATAAGTTTCTTTTCCCGTGTGACTTCTTTCCCTTAGAATCATCGTACCTGAATCCACTCATTTTGCTGCTACTGGTCTTATGACATTGATTTCGTGGCTGAGGGATATTCCATCGTACGTAAGTTCCACAATGTTTGGAACCATTTTTATATTTCCTGGGATATTTCAGGTGTACCCAGGTTGAGGTTCTTGTAAGCAGTGCAGCCCTCAATTTGGGGGTGGCTCTGTCTTATGGATTTTCAGTTTTCCCAAGGTATATTCCCTAGACTGGAAGTGCCCTTGGCTCTGTAGCTCTGTTGTTTACTTGTTTTAGGGAACACAATGCACTCCTCCAGTGAGGCAGTTGGCAACTTACATCCCGCCCATCAGCATAACAAGGCTCCCTGTTCTCCGGGGCCTGTCTTGCCTTTCTGGTTTTTACACATTTTGTGGATGTCCCTTTTGACCGGTGGGAAGTGATACTTCTTTGTAGTGCAGATTTGCATTGCCCGCTTGCTTGCTTGGCCAAAAAGGGCGTATGCGTTTTCTCCTGAATATATTCAGGAGAAAACGCATACGCCCTTTTTGGCCAAGTGCATCATTGTCGAAGTTGTGCCCCTCTTCCTGTGCTTTACAGGCGATTCTAACGTACCTCTTGAAATCTGTTTCCTGCTATTCTGCCTCGCATTCAAGTCCGCCTCGTTGCCTTCCCTCAACAGATTTTTGGACGATAGTTGGCCTTGATTACTCTGCCAGTTTGTGAATTGCTGTGCCCCTGAGCTCCATTTTTCAACTCGTTTTTTTGTGAGCTGAACGCAAGTCCAAACATTTGGTTCAGGACCTATACTGGTTCCCGGTGGGTGGCTGAGACTTTGGTGAATTCTTCTTCCTGCCGGGAAATTAGAGTGACATGTGCCCATCCAAATGCCTAACAGCTACTCTCTCATTGGTTCTCCCTCTTCCCTTTCCTCCTCTGCCAAATGGGCAACCTGTGTGAACCAGGAGCTTAAAGGGGCTGTCTCTCCAAGTTGGGAGATTGATAGTAAAGCTGTTGGAAAGTCAAACCGGAGCACCAGGAGAGGGACTCTTCGTTGAGTTTTAGAAACCTGTCGTATTCACAGTGTGTCCATTCTCTAGGTTTCCCGTACATGTTATAGCTGTAGTAATATTCCCTTCAACCTGGAGAGGTGGGACCCATGGAATGGTTGCCATGCATTATTGCTTTAAAGGGTCTGCATTTGCTCACCCAATCTCACCAATCCTCTCAGTCCCAAGTGTCCAGCCTCATGCCACATCCAGCTGTCATCGTAGATAGGGTCATTCCAGGTTGCATCAGAGACCCTGAAGGAATTGTAAAGAATTTCCCTGTTTCTTTGTTCTGTTTTTGAAATTCCTTTTTAGAGTGGGTTTGAGCTGATTCTCGCTGCCATGTTTATGCCAGTCTAGACACACTTGATTCCCTTACGGAGACATATCAATACATAGGTTTTAAGATTCTTACTAGTCAGATCTATTCCTCTGCGGGAAATATGGGGTTTTGAGTCCCTTTCACTGAGGAAGGTGTAGGTCTTGTCTATTCCATAGTTGGTTTTTGGAACAGTACCTGTGCTTATATCAAACTCTGGTTTGATGCATCACCCCACCTCTCCTTCCCCCTTAAGCAGGCATAAGAGTGTTTTCTAAATGTGAGACTCTGTTCTCTTTGCTAACTCAGTTCATGTGTAGCCATGTTTACAGGATCTTCCTAAGTGATATCTTATGATAAGTTTCTTTTCCTGTGTGACTTCTTTCCCTTAGAATCATCGTACCTGAATCCACTCATTTTGCTGCTACTGGTCTTATGACATTGATTTCGTGGCTGAGGGATATTCCATCGTACGTAAGTTCCACAATGTTTGGAACCATTTTTATATTTCCTGGGATATTTCAGGTGTACCCAGGTTGAGGTTCTTGTAAGCAGTGCAGCCCTCAATTTGGGGGTGGCTCTGTCTTATGGATTTTCAGTTTTCCCAAGGTATATTCCCTAGACTGGAAGTGCCCTTGGCTCTGTAGCTCTGTTGTTTACTTGTTTTAGGGAACACAATGCACTCCTCCAGTGAGGCAGTTGGCAACTTACATCCCGCCCATCAGCATAACAAGGCTCCCTGTTCTCCGGGGCCTGTCTTGCCTTTCTGGTTTTTACACATTTTGTGGATGTCCCTTTTGACCGGTGGGAAGTGATACTTCTTTGTAGTGCAGATTTGCATTGCCCGCTTGCTTGCTTGGCCAAAAAGGGCGTATGCGTTTTCTCCTGAATATATTCAGGAGAAAACGCATACGCCCTTTTTGGCCAAGTGCATCATTGTCGAAGTTGTGCCCCTCTTCCTGTGCTTTACAGGCGATTCTAACGTACCTCTTGAAATCTGTTTCCTGCTATTCTGCCTCGCATTCAAGTCCGCCTCGTTGCCTTCCCTCAACAGATTTTTGGACGATAGTTGGCCTTGATTACTCTGCCAGTTTGTGAATTGCTGTGCCCCTGAGCTCCATTTTTCAACTCGTTTTTTTGTGAGCTGAACGCAAGTCCAAACATTTGGTTCAGGACCTATACTGGTTCCCGGTGGGTGGCTGAGACTTTGGTGAATTCTTCTTCCTGCCGGGAAATTAGAGTGACATGTGCCCATCCAAATGCCTAACAGCTACTCTCTCATTGGTTCTCCCTCTTCCCTTTCCTCCTCTGCCAAATGGGCAACCTGTGTGAACCAGGAGCTTAAAGGGGCTGTCTCTCCAAGTTGGGAGATTGATAGTAAAGCTGTTGGAAAGTCAAACCGGAGCACCAGGAGAGGGACTCTTCGTTGAGTTTTAGAAACCTGTCGTATTCACAGTGTGTCCATTCTCTAGGTTTCCCGTACATGTTATAGCTGTAGTAATATTCCCTTCAACCTGGAGAGGTGGGACCCATGGAATGGTTGCCATGCATTATTGCTTTAAAGGGTCTGCATTTGCTCACCCAATCTCACCAATCCTCTCAGTCCCAAGTGTCCAGCCTCATGCCACATCCAGCTGTCATCGTAGATAGGGTCATTCCAGGTTGCATCAGAGACCCTGAAGGAATTGTAAAGAATTTCCCTGTTTCTTTGTTCTGTTTTTGAAATTCCTTTTTAGAGTGGGTTTGAGCTGATTCTCGCTGCCATGTTTATGCCAGTCTAGACACACTTGATTCCCTTACGGAGACATATCAATACATAGGTTTTAAGATTCTTACTAGTCAGATCTATTCCTCTGCGGGAAATATGGGGTTTTGAGTCCCTTTCACTGAGGAAGGTGTAGGTCTTGTCTATTCCATAGTTGGTTTTTGGAACAGTACCTGTGCTTATATCAAACTCTGGTTTGATGCATCACCCCACCTCTCCTTCCCCCTTAAGCAGGCATAAGAGTGTTTTCTAAATGTGAGACTCTGTTCTCTTTCCTAACTCAGTTCATGTGTAGCCATGTTTACAGGATCTTCCTAAGTGATATCTTATGATAAGTTTCTTTTCCCGTGTGACTTCTTTCCCTTAGAATCATCGTACCTGAATCCACTCATTTTGCTGCTACTGGTCTTATGACATTGATTTCGTGGCTGAGGGATATTCCATCGTACGTAAGTTCCACAATGTTTGGAACCATTTTTATATTTCCTGGGATATTTCAGGTGTACCCAGGTTGAGGTTCTTGTAAGCAGTGCAGCCCTCAATTTGGGGGTGGCTCTGTCTTATGGATTTTCAGTTTTCCCAAGGTATATTCCCTAGACTGGAAGTGCCCTTGGCTCTGTAGCTCTGTTGTTTACTTGTTTTAGGGAACACAATGCACTCCTCCAGTGAGGCAGTTGGCAACTTACATCCCGCCCATCAGCATAACAAGGCTCCCTGTTCTCCGGGGCCTGTCTTGCCTTTCTGGTTTTTACACATTTTGTGGATGTCCCTTTTGACCGGTGGGAAGTGATACTTCTTTGTAGTGCAGATTTGCATTGCCCGCTTGCTTGCTTGGCCAAAAAGGGCGTATGCGTTTTCTCCTGAATATATTCAGGAGAAAACGCATACGCCCTTTTTGGCCAAGTGCATCATTGTCGAAGTTGTGCCCCTCTTCCTGTGCTTTACAGGCGATTCTAACGTACCTCTTGAAATCTGTTTCCTGCTATTCTGCCTCGCATTCAAGTCCGCCTCGTTGCCTTCCCTCAACAGATTTTTGGACGATAGTTGGCCTTGATTACTCTGCCAGTTTGTGAATTGCTGTGCCCCTGAGCTCCATTTTTCAACTCGTTTTTTTGTGAGCTGAACGCAAGTCCAAACATTTGGTTCAGGACCTATACTGGTTCCCGGTGGGTGGCTGAGACTTTGGTGAATTCTTCTTCCTGCCGGGAAATTAGAGTGACATGTGCCCATCCAAATGCCTAACAGCTACTCTCTCATTGGTTCTCCCTCTTCCCTTTCCTCCTCTGCCAAATGGGCAACCTGTGTGAACCAGGAGCTTAAAGGGGCTGTCTCTCCAAGTTGGGAGATTGATAGTAAAGCTGTTGGAAAGTCAAACCGGAGCACCAGGAGAGGGACTCTTCGTTGAGTTTTAGAAACCTGTCGTATTCACAGTGTGTCCATTCTCTAGGTTTCCCGTACATGTTATAGCTGTAGTAATATTCCCTTCAACCTGGAGAGGTGGGACCCATGGAATGGTTGCCATGCATTATTGCTTTAAAGGGTCTGCATTTGCTCACCCAATCTCACCAATCCTCTCAGTCCCAAGTGTCCAGCCTCATGCCACATCCAGCTGTCATCGTAGATAGGGTCATTCCAGGTTGCATCAGAGACCCTGAAGGAATTGTAAAGAATTTCCCTGTTTCTTTGTTCTGTTTTTGAAATTCCTTTTTAGAGTGGGTTTGAGCTGATTCTCGCTGCCATGTTTATGCCAGTCTAGACACACTTGATTCCCTTACGGAGACATATCAATACATAGGTTTTAAGATTCTTACTAGTCAGATCTATTCCTCTGCGGGAAATATGGGGTTTTGAGTCCCTTTCACTGAGGAAGGTGTAGGTCTTGTCTATTCCATAGTTGGTTTTTGGAACAGTACCTGTGCTTATATCAAACTCTGGTTTGATGCATCACCCCACCTCTCCTTCCCCCTTAAGCAGGCATAAGAGTGTTTTCTAAATGTGAGACTCTGTTCTCTTTGCTAACTCAGTTCATGTGTAGCCATGTTTACAGGATCTTCCTAAGTGATATCTTATGATAAGTTTCTTTTCCCGTGTGACTTCTTTCCCTTAGAATCATCGTACCTGAATCCACTCATTTTGCTGCTACTGGTCTTATGACATTGATTTCGTGGCTGAGGGATATTCCATCGTACGTAAGTTCCACAATGTTTGGAACCATTTTTATATTTCCTGGGATATTTCAGGTGTACCCAGGTTGAGGTTCTTGTAAGCAGTGCAGCCCTCAATTTGGGGGTGGCTCTGTCTTATGGATTTTCAGTTTTCCCAAGGTATATTCCCTAGACTGGAAGTGCCCTTGGCTCTGTAGCTCTGTTGTTTACTTGTTTTAGGGAACACAATGCACTCCTCCAGTGAGGCAGTTGGCAACTTACATCCCGCCCATCAGCATAACAAGGCTCCCTGTTCTCCGGGGCCTGTCTTGCCTTTCTGGTTTTTACACATTTTGTGGATGTCCCTTTTGACCGGTGGGAAGTGATACTTCTTTGTAGTGCAGATTTGCATTGCCCGCTTGCTTGCTTGGCCAAAAAGGGCGTATGCGTTTTCTCCTGAATATATTCAGGAGAAAACGCATACGCCCTTTTTGGCCAAGTGCATCATTGTCGAAGTTGTGCCCCTCTTCCTGTGCTTTACAGGCGATTCTAACGTACCTCTTGAAATCTGTTTCCTGCTATTCTGCCTCGCATTCAAGTCCGCCTCGTTGCCTTCCCTCAACAGATTTTTGGACGATAGTTGGCCTTGATTACTCTGCCAGTTTGTGAATTGCTGTGCCCCTGAGCTCCATTTTTCAACTCGTTTTTTTGTGAGCTGAACGCAAGTCCAAACATTTGGTTCAGGACCTATACTGGTTCCCGGTGGGTGGCTGAGACTTTGGTGAATTCTTCTTCCTGCCGGGAAATTAGAGTGACATGTGCCCATCCAAATGCCTAACAGCTACTCTCTCATTGGTTCTCCCTCTTCCCTTTCCTCCTCTGCCAAATGGGCAACCTGTGTGAACCAGGAGCTTAAAGGGGCTGTCTCTCCAAGTTGGGAGATTGATAGTAAAGCTGTTGGAAAGTCAAACCGGAGCACCAGGAGAGGGACTCTTCGTTGAGTTTTAGAAACCTGTCGTATTCACAGTGTGTCCATTCTCTAGGTTTCCCGTACATGTTATAGCTGTAGTAATATTCCCTTCAACCTGGAGAGGTGGGACCCATGGAATGGTTGCCATGCATTATTGCTTTAAAGGGTCTGCATTTGCTCACCCAATCTCACCAATCCTCTCAGTCCCAAGTGTCCAGACTCATGCCACATCCAGCTGTCATCGTAGATAGGGTCATTCCAGGTTGCATCAGAGACCCTGAAGGAATTGTAAAGAATTTCCCTGTTTCTTTGTTCTGTTTTTGAAATTCCTTTTTAGAGTGGGTTTGAGCTGATTCTCGCTGCCATGTTTATGCCAGTCTAGACACACTTGATTCCCTTACGGAGACATATCAATACATAGGTTTTAAGATTCTTACTAGTCAGATCTATTCCTCTGCGGGAAATATGGGGTTTTGAGTCCCTTTCACTGAGGAAGGTGTAGGTCTTGTCTATTCCATAGTTGGTTTTTGGAACAGTACCTGTGCTTATATCAAACTCTGGTTTGATGCATCACCCCACCTCTCCTTCCCCCTTAAGCAGGCATAAGAGTGTTTTCTAAATGTGAGACTCTGTTCTCTTTGCTAACTCAGTTCATGTGTAGCCATGTTTACAGGATCTTCCTAAGTGATATCTTATGATAAGTTTCTTTTCCTGTGTGACTTCTTTCCCTTAGAATCATCGTACCTGAATCCACTCATTTTGCTGCTACTGGTCTTATGACATTGATTTCGTGGCTGAGGGATATTCCATCGTACGTAAGTTCCACAATGTTTGGAACCATTTTTATATTTCCTGGGATATTTCAGGTGTACCCAGGTTGAGGTTCTTGTAAGCAGTGCAGCCCTCAATTTGGGGGTGGCTCTGTCTTATGGATTTTCAGTTTTCCCAAGGTATATTCCCTAGACTGGAAGTGCCCTTGGCTCTGTAGCTCTGTTGTTTACTTGTTTTAGGGAACACAATGCACTCCTCCAGTGAGGCAGTTGGCAACTTACATCCCGCCCATCAGCATAACAAGGCTCCCTGTTCTCCGGGGCCTGTCTTGCCTTTCTGGTTTTTACACATTTTGTGGATGTCCCTTTTGACCGGTGGGAAGTGATACTTCTTTGTAGTGCAGATTTGCATTGCCCGCTTGCTTGCTTGGCCAAAAAGGGCGTATGCGTTTTCTCCTGAATATATTCAGGAGAAAACGCATACGCCCTTTTTGGCCAAGTGCATCATTGTCGAAGTTGTGCCCCTCTTCCTGTGCTTTACAGGCGATTCTAACGTACCTCTTGAAATCTGTTTCCTGCTATTCTGCCTCGCATTCAAGTCCGCCTCGTTGCCTTCCCTCAACAGATTTTTGGACGATAGTTGGCCTTGATTACTCTGCCAGTTTGTGAATTGCTGTGCCCCTGAGCTCCATTTTTCAACTCGTTTTTTTGTGAGCTGAACGCAAGTCCAAACATTTGGTTCAGGACCTATACTGGTTCCCGGTGGGTGGCTGAGACTTTGGTGAATTCTTCTTCCTGCCGGGAAATTAGAGTGACATGTGCCCATCCAAATGCCTAACAGCTACTCTCTCATTGGTTCTCCCTCTTCCCTTTCCTCCTCTGCCAAATGGGCAACCTGTGTGAACCAGGAGCTTAAAGGGGCTGTCTCTCCAAGTTGGGAGATTGATAGTAAAGCTGTTGGAAAGTCAAACCGGAGCACCAGGAGAGGGACTCTTCGTTGAGTTTTAGAAACCTGTCGTATTCACAGTGTGTCCATTCTCTAGGTTTCCCGTACATGTTATAGCTGTAGTAATATTCCCTTCAACCTGGAGAGGTGGGACCCATGGAATGGTTGCCATGCATTATTGCTTTAAAGGGTCTGCATTTGCTCACCCAATCTCACCAATCCTCTCAGTCCCAAGTGTCCAGCCTCATGCCACATCCAGCTGTCATCGTAGATAGGGTCATTCCAGGTTGCATCAGAGACCCTGAAGGAATTGTAAAGAATTTCCCTGTTTCTTTGTTCTGTTTTTGAAATTCCTTTTTAGAGTGGGTTTGAGCTGATTCTCGCTGCCATGTTTATGCCAGTCTAGACACACTTGATTCCCTTACGGAGACATATCAATACATAGGTTTTAAGATTCTTACTAGTCAGATCTATTCCTCTGCGGGAAATATGGGGTTTTGAGTCCCTTTCACTGAGGAAGGTGTAGGTCTTGTCTATTCCATAGTTGGTTTTTGGAACAGTACCTGTGCTTATATCAAACTCTGGTTTGATGCATCACCCCACCTCTCCTTCCCCCTTAAGCAGGCATAAGAGTGTTTTCTAAATGTGAGACTCTGTTCTCTTTGCTAACTCAGTTCATGTGTAGCCATGTTTACAGGATCTTCCTAAGTGATATCTTATGATAAGTTTCTTTTCCTGTGTGACTTCTTTCCCTTAGAATCATCGTACCTGAATCCACTCATTTTGCTGCTACTGGTCTTATGACATTGATTTCGTGGCTGAGGGATATTCCATCGTACGTAAGTTCCACAATGTTTGGAACCATTTTTATATTTCCTGGGATATTTCAGGTGTACCCAGGTTGAGGTTCTTGTAAGCAGTGCAGCCCTCAATTTGGGGGTGGCTCTGTCTTATGGATTTTCAGTTTTCCCAAGGTATATTCCCTAGACTGGAAGTGCCCTTGGCTCTGTAGCTCTGTTGTTTACTTGTTTTAGGGAACACAATGCACTCCTCCAGTGAGGCAGTTGGCAACTTACATCCCGCCCATCAGCATAACAAGGCTCCCTGTTCTCCGGGGCCTGTCTTGCCTTTCTGGTTTTTACACATTTTGTGGATGTCCCTTTTGACCGGTGGGAAGTGATACTTCTTTGTAGTGCAGATTTGCATTGCCCGCTTGCTTGCTTGGCCAAAAAGGGCGTATGCGTTTTCTCCTGAATATATTCAGGAGAAAACGCATACGCCCTTTTTGGCCAAGTGCATCATTGTCGAAGTTGTGCCCCTCTTCCTGTGCTTTACAGGCGATTCTAACGTACCTCTTGAAATCTGTTTCCTGCTATTCTGCCTCGCATTCAAGTCCGCCTCGTTGCCTTCCCTCAACAGATTTTTGGACGATAGTTGGCCTTGATTACTCTGCCAGTTTGTGAATTGCTGTGCCCCTGAGCTCCATTTTTCAACTCGTTTTTTTGTGAGCTGAACGCAAGTCCAAACATTTGGTTCAGGACCTATACTGGTTCCCGGTGGGTGGCTGAGACTTTGGTGAATTCTTCTTCCTGCCGGGAAATTAGAGTGACATGTGCCCATCCAAATGCCTAACAGCTACTCTCTCATTGGTTCTCCCTCTTCCCTTTCCTCCTCTGCCAAATGGGCAACCTGTGTGAACCAGGAGCTTAAAGGGGCTGTCTCTCCAAGTTGGGAGATTGATAGTAAAGCTGTTGGAAAGTCAAACCGGAGCACCAGGAGAGGGACTCTTCGTTGAGTTTTAGAAACCTGTCGTATTCACAGTGTGTCCATTCTCTAGGTTTCCCGTACATGTTATAGCTGTAGTAATATTCCCTTCAACCTGGAGAGGTGGGACCCATGGAATGGTTGCCATGCATTATTGCTTTAAAGGGTCTGCATTTGCTCACCCAATCTCACCAATCCTCTCAGTCCCAAGTGTCCAGCCTCATGCCACATCCAGCTGTCATCGTAGATAGGGTCATTCCAGGTTGCATCAGAGACCCTGAAGGAATTGTAAAGAATTTCCCTGTTTCTTTGTTCTGTTTTTGAAATTCCTTTTTAGAGTGGGTTTGAGCTGATTCTCGCTGCCATGTTTATGCCAGTCTAGACACACTTGATTCCCTTACGGAGACATATCAATACATAGGTTTTAAGATTCTTACTAGTCAGATCTATTCCTCTGCGGGAAATATGGGGTTTTGAGTCCCTTTCACTGAGGAAGGTGTAGGTCTTGTCTATTCCATAGTTGGTTTTTGGAACAGTACCTGTGCTTATATCAAACTCTGGTTTGATGCATCACCCCACCTCTCCTTCCCCCTTAAGCAGGCATAAGAGTGTTTTCTAAATGTGAGACTCTGTTCTCTTTGCTAACTCAGTTCATGTGTAGCCATGTTTACAGGATCTTCCTAAGTGATATCTTATGATAAGTTTCTTTTCCTGTGTGACTTCTTTCCCTTAGAATCATCGTACCTGAATCCACTCATTTTGCTGCTACTGGTCTTATGACATTGATTTCGTGGCTGAGGGATATTCCATCGTACGTAAGTTCCACAATGTTTGGAACCATTTTTATATTTCCTGGGATATTTCAGGTGTACCCAGGTTGAGGTTCTTGTAAGCAGTGCAGCCCTCAATTTGGGGGTGGCTCTGTCTTATGGATTTTCAGTTTTCCCAAGGTATATTCCCTAGACTGGAAGTGCCCTTGGCTCTGTAGCTCTGTTGTTTACTTGTTTTAGGGAACACAATGCACTCCTCCAGTGAGGCAGTTGGCAACTTACATCCCGCCCATCAGCATAACAAGGCTCCCTGTTCTCCGGGGCCTGTCTTGCCTTTCTGGTTTTTACACATTTTGTGGATGTCCCTTTTGACTGGTGGGAAGTGATACTTCTTTGTAGTGCAGATTTGCATTGCCCGCTTGCTTGCTTGGCCAAAAAGGGCGTATGCGTTTTCTCCTGAATATATTCAGGAGAAAACGCATACGCCCTTTTTGGCCAAGTGCATCATTGTCGAAGTTGTGCCCCTCTTCCTGTGCTTTACAGGCGATTCTAACGTACCTCTTGAAATCTGTTTCCTGCTATTCTGCCTCGCATTCAAGTCCGCCTCGTTGCCTTCCCTCAACAGATTTTTGGACGATAGTTGGCCTTGATTACTCTGCCAGTTTGTGAATTGCTGTGCCCCTGAGCTCCATTTTTCAACTCGTTTTTTTGTGAGCTGAACGCAAGTCCAAACATTTGGTTCAGGACCTATACTGGTTCCCGGTGGGTGGCTGAGACTTTGGTGAATTCTTCTTCCTGCCGGGAAATTAGAGTGACATGTGCCCATCCAAATGCCTAACAGCTACTCTCTCATTGGTTCTCCCTCTTCCCTTTCCTCCTCTGCCAAATGGGCAACCTGTGTGAACCAGGAGCTTAAAGGGGCTGTCTCTCCAAGTTGGGAGATTGATAGTAAAGCTGTTGGAAAGTCAAACCGGAGCACCAGGAGAGGGACTCTTCGTTGAGTTTTAGAAACCTGTCATATTCACAGTGTGTCCATTCTCTAGGTTTCCCGTACATGTTATAGCTGTAGTAATATTCCCTTCAACCTGGAGAGGTGGGACCCATGGAATGGTTGCCATGCATTATTGCTTTAAAGGGTCTGCATTTGCTCACCCAATCTCACCAATCCTCTCAGTCCCAAGTGTCCAGCCTCATGCCACATCCAGCTGTCATCGTAGATAGGGTCATTCCAGGTTGCATCAGAGACCCTGAAGGAATTGTAAAGAATTTCCCTGTTTCTTTGTTCTGTTTTTGAAATTCCTTTTTAGAGTGGGTTTGAGCTGATTCTCGCTGCCATGTTTATGCCAGTCTAGACACACTTGATTCCCTTACGGAGACATATCAATACATAGGTTTTAAGATTCTTACTAGTCAGATCTATTCCTCTGCGGGAAATATGGGGTTTTGAGTCCCTTTCACTGAGGAAGGTGTAGGTCTTGTCTATTCCATAGTTGGTTTTTGGAACAGTACCTGTGCTTATATCAAACTCTGGTTTGATGCATCACCCCACCTCTCCTTCCCCCTTAAGCAGGCATAAGAGTGTTTTCTAAATGTGAGACTCTGTTCTCTTTGCTAACTCAGTTCATGTGTAGCCATGTTTACAGGATCTTCCTAAGTGATATCTTATGATAAGTTTCTTTTCCTGTGTGACTTCTTTCCCTTAGAATCATCGTACCTGAATCCACTCATTTTGCTGCTACTGGTCTTATGACATTGATTTCGTGGCTGAGGGATATTCCATCGTACGTAAGTTCCACAATGTTTGGAACCATTTTTATATTTCCTGGGATATTTCAGGTGTACCCAGGTTGAGGTTCTTGTAAGCAGTGCAGCCCTCAATTTGGGGGTGGCTCTGTCTTATGGATTTTCAGTTTTCCCAAGGTATATTCCCTAGACTGGAAGTGCCCTTGGCTCTGTAGCTCTGTTGTTTACTTGTTTTAGGGAACACAATGCACTCCTCCAGTGAGGCAGTTGGCAACTTACATCCCGCCCATCAGCATAACAAGGCTCCCTGTTCTCCGGGGCCTGTCTTGCCTTTCTGGTTTTTACACATTTTGTGGATGTCCCTTTTGACCGGTGGGAAGTGATACTTCTTTGTAGTGCAGATTTGCATTGCCCGCTTGCTTGCTTGGCCAAAAAGGGCGTATGCGTTTTCTCCTGAATATATTCAGGAGAAAACGCATACGCCCTTTTTGGCCAAGTGCATCATTGTCGAAGTTGTGCCCCTCTTCCTGTGCTTTACAGGCGATTCTAACGTACCTCTTGAAATCTGTTTCCTGCTATTCTGCCTCGCATTCAAGTCCGCCTCGTTGCCTTCCCTCAACAGATTTTTGGACGATAGTTGGCCTTGATTACTCTGCCAGTTTGTGAATTGCTGTGCCCCTGAGCTCCATTTTTCAACTCGTTTTTTTGTGAGCTGAACGCAAGTCCAAACATTTGGTTCAGGACCTATACTGGTTCCCGGTGGGTGGCTGAGACTTTGGTGAATTCTTCTTCCTGCCGGGAAATTAGAGTGACATGTGCCCATCCAAATGCCTAACAGCTACTCTCTCATTGGTTCTCCCTCTTCCCTTTCCTCCTCTGCCAAATGGGCAACCTGTGTGAACCAGGAGCTTAAAGGGGCTGTCTCTCCAAGTTGGGAGATTGATAGTAAAGCTGTTGGAAAGTCAAACCGGAGCACCAGGAGAGGGACTCTTCGTTGAGTTTTAGAAACCTGTCGTATTCACAGTGTGTCCATTCTCTAGGTTTCCCGTACATGTTATAGCTGTAGTAATATTCCCTTCAACCTGGAGAGGTGGGACCCATGGAATGGTTGCCATGCATTATTGCTTTAAAGGGTCTGCATTTGCTCACCCAATCTCACCAATCCTCTCAGTCCCAAGTGTCCAGCCTCATGCCACATCCAGCTGTCATCGTAGATAGGGTCATTCCAGGTTGCATCAGAGACCCTGAAGGAATTGTAAAGAATTTCCCTGTTTCTTTGTTCTGTTTTTGAAATTCCTTTTTAGAGTGGGTTTGAGCTGATTCTCGCTGCCATGTTTATGCCAGTCTAGACACACTTGATTCCCTTACGGAGACATATCAATACATAGGTTTTAAGATTCTTACTAGTCAGATCTATTCCTCTGCGGGAAATATGGGGTTTTGAGTCCCTTTCACTGAGGAAGGTGTAGGTCTTGTCTATTCCATAGTTGGTTTTTGGAACAGTACCTGTGCTTATATCAAACTCTGGTTTGATGCATCACCCCACCTCTCCTTCCCCCTTAAGCAGGCATAAGAGTGTTTTCTAAATGTGAGACTCTGTTCTCTTTGCTAACTCAGTTCATGTGTAGCCATGTTTACAGGATCTTCCTAAGTGATATCTTATGATAAGTTTCTTTTCCTGTGTGACTTCTTTCCCTTAGAATCATCGTACCTGAATCCACTCATTTTGCTGCTACTGGTCTTATGACATTGATTTCGTGGCTGAGGGATATTCCATCGTACGTAAGTTCCACAATGTTTGGAACCATTTTTATATTTCCTGGGATATTTCAGGTGTACCCAGGTTGAGGTTCTTGTAAGCAGTGCAGCCCTCAATTTGGGGGTGGCTCTGTCTTATGGATTTTCAGTTTTCCCAAGGTATATTCCCTAGACTGGAAGTGCCCTTGGCTCTGTAGCTCTGTTGTTTACTTGTTTTAGGGAACACAATGCACTCCTCCAGTGAGGCAGTTGGCAACTTACATCCCGCCCATCAGCATAACAAGGCTCCCTGTTCTCCGGGGCCTGTCTTGCCTTTCTGGTTTTTACACATTTTGTGGATGTCCCTTTTGACCGGTGGGAAGTGATACTTCTTTGTAGTGCAGATTTGCATTGCCCGCTTGCTTGCTTGGCCAAAAAGGGCGTATGCGTTTTCTCCTGAATATATTCAGGAGAAAACGCATACGCCCTTTTTGGCCAAGTGCATCATTGTCGAAGTTGTGCCCCTCTTCCTGTGCTTTACAGGCGATTCTAACGTACCTCTTGAAATCTGTTTCCTGCTATTCTGCCTCGCATTCAAGTCCGCCTCGTTGCCTTCCCTCAACAGATTTTTGGACGATAGTTGGCCTTGATTACTCTGCCAGTTTGTGAATTGCTGTGCCCCTGAGCTCCATTTTTCAACTCGTTTTTTTGTGAGCTGAACGCAAGTCCAAACATTTGGTTCAGGACCTATACTGGTTCCCGGTGGGTGGCTGAGACTTTGGTGAATTCTTCTTCCTGCCGGGAAATTAGAGTGACATGTGCCCATCCAAATGCCTAACAGCTACTCTCTCATTGGTTCTCCCTCTTCCCTTTCCTCCTCTGCCAAATGGGCAACCTGTGTGAACCAGGAGCTTAAAGGGGCTGTCTCTCCAAGTTGGGAGATTGATAGTAAAGCTGTTGGAAAGTCAAACCGGAGCACCAGGAGAGGGACTCTTCGTTGAGTTTTAGAAACCTGTCGTATTCACAGTGTGTCCATTCTCTAGGTTTCCCGTACATGTTATAGCTGTAGGAATATTCCCTTCAACCTGGAGAGGTGGGACCCATGGAATGGTTGCCATGCATTATTGCTTTAAAGGGTCTGCATTTGCTCACCCAATCTCACCAATCCTCTCAGTCCCAAGTGTCCAGCCTCATGCCACATCCAGCTGTCATCGTAGATAGGGTCATTCCAGGTTGCATCAGAGACCCTGAAGGAATTGTAAAGAATTTCCCTGTTTCTTTGTTCTGTTTTTGAAATTCCTTTTTAGAGTGGGTTTGAGCTGATTCTCGCTGCCATGTTTATGCCAGTCTAGACACACTTGATTCCCTTACGGAGACATATCAATACATAGGTTTTAAGATTCTTACTAGTCAGATCTATTCCTCTGCGGGAAATATGGGGTTTTGAGTCCCTTTCACTGAGGAAGGTGTAGGTCTTGTCTATTCCATAGTTGGTTTTTGGAACAGTACCTGTGCTTATATCAAACTCTGGTTTGATGCATCACCCCACCTCTCCTTCCCCCTTAAGCAGGCATAAGAGTGTTTTCTAAATGTGAGACTCTGTTCTCTTTGCTAACTCAGTTCATGTGTAGCCATGTTTACAGGATCTTCCTAAGTGATATCTTATGATAAGTTTCTTTTCCTGTGTGACTTCTTTCCCTTAGAATCATCGTACCTGAATCCACTCATTTTGCTGCTACTGGTCTTATGACATTGATTTCGTGGCTGAGGGATATTCCATCGTACGTAAGTTCCACAATGTTTGGAACCATTTTTATATTTCCTGGGATATTTCAGGTGTACCCAGGTTGAGGTTCTTGTAAGCAGTGCAGCCCTCAATTTGGGGGTGGCTCTGTCTTATGGATTTTCAGTTTTCCCAAGGTATATTCCCTAGACTGGAAGTGCCCTTGGCTCTGTAGCTCTGTTGTTTACTTGTTTTAGGGAACACAATGCACTCCTCCAGTGAGGCAGTTGGCAACTTACATCCCGCCCATCAGCATAACAAGGCTCCCTGTTCTCCGGGGCCTGTCTTGCCTTTCTGGTTTTTACACATTTTGTGGATGTCCCTTTTGACCGGTGGGAAGTGATACTTCTTTGTAGTGCAGATTTGCATTGCCCGCTTGCTTGCTTGGCCAAAAAGGGCGTATGCGTTTTCTCCTGAATATATTCAGGAGAAAACGCATACGCCCTTTTTGGCCAAGTGCATCATTGTCGAAGTTGTGCCCCTCTTCCTGTGCTTTACAGGCGATTCTAACGTACCTCTTGAAATCTGTTTCCTGCTATTCTGCCTCGCATTCAAGTCCGCCTCGTTGCCTTCCCTCAACAGATTTTTGGACGATAGTTGGCCTTGATTACTCTGCCAGTTTGTGAATTGCTGTGCCCCTGAGCTCCATTTTTCAACTCGTTTTTTTGTGAGCTGAACGCAAGTCCAAACATTTGGTTCAGGACCTATACTGGTTCCCGGTGGGTGGCTGAGACTTTGGTGAATTCTTCTTCCTGCCGGGAAATTAGAGTGACATGTGCCCATCCAAATGCCTAACAGCTACTCTCTCATTGGTTCTCCCTCTTCCCTTTCCTCCTCTGCCAAATGGGCAACCTGTGTGAACCAGGAGCTTAAAGGGGCTGTCTCTCCAAGTTGGGAGATTGATAGTAAAGCTGTTGGAAAGTCAAACCGGAGCACCAGGAGAGGGACTCTTCGTTGAGTTTTAGAAACCTGTCGTATTCACAGTGTGTCCATTCTCTAGGTTTCCCGTACATGTTATAGCTGTAGTAATATTCCCTTCAACCTGGAGAGGTGGGACCCATGGAATGGTTGCCATGCATTATTGCTTTAAAGGGTCTGCATTTGCTCACCCAATCTCATCAATCCTCTCAGTCCCAAGTGTCCAGCCTCATGCCACATCCAGCTGTCATCGTAGATAGGGTCATTCCAGGTTGCATCAGAGACCCTGAAGGAATTGTAAAGAATTTCCCTGTTTCTTTGTTCTGTTTTTGAAATTCCTTTTTAGAGTGGGTTTGAGCTGATTCTCGCTGCCATGTTTATGCCAGTCTAGACACACTTGATTCCCTTACGGAGACATATCAATACATAGGTTTTAAGATTCTTACTAGTCAGATCTATTCCTCTGCGGGAAATATGGGGTTTTGAGTCCCTTTCACTGAGGAAGGTGTAGGTCTTGTCTATTCCATAGTTGGTTTTTGGAACAGTACCTGTGCTTATATCAAACTCTGGTTTGATGCATCACCCCACCTCTCCTTCCCCCTTAAGCAGGCATAAGAGTGTTTTCTAAATGTGAGACTCTGTTCTCTTTGCTAACTCAGTTCATGTGTAGCCATGTTTACAGGATCTTCCTAAGTGATATCTTATGATAAGTTTCTTTTCCCGTGTGACTTCTTTCCCTTAGAATCATCGTACCTGAATCCACTCATTTTGCTGCTACTGGTCTTATGACATTGATTTCGTGGCTGAGGGATATTCCATCGTACGTAAGTTCCACAATGTTTGGAACCATTTTTATATTTCCTGGGATATTTCAGGTGTACCCAGGTTGAGGTTCTTGTAAGCAGTGCAGCCCTCAATTTGGGGGTGGCTCTGTCTTATGGATTTTCAGTTTTCCCAAGGTATATTCCCTAGACTGGAAGTGCCCTTGGCTCTGTAGCTCTGTTGTTTACTTGTTTTAGGGAACACAATGCACTCCTCCAGTGAGGCAGTTGGCAACTTACATCCCGCCCATCAGCATAACAAGGCTCCCTGTTCTCCGGGGCCTGTCTTGCCTTTCTGGTTTTTACACATTTTGTGGATGTCCCTTTTGACCGGTGGGAAGTGATACTTCTTTGTAGTGCAGATTTGCATTGCCCGCTTGCTTGCTTGGCCAAAAAGGGCGTATGCGTTTTCTCCTGAATATATTCAGGAGAAAACGCATACGCCCTTTTTGGCCAAGTGCATCATTGTCGAAGTTGTGCCCCTCTTCCTGTGCTTTACAGGCGATTCTAACGTACCTCTTGAAATCTGTTTCCTGCTATTCTGCCTCGCATTCAAGTCCGCCTCGTTGCCTTCCCTCAACAGATTTTTGGACGATAGTTGGCCTTGATTACTCTGCCAGTTTGTGAATTGCTGTGCCCCTGAGCTCCATTTTTCAACTCGTTTTTTTGTGAGCTGAACGCAAGTCCAAACATTTGGTTCAGGACCTATACTGGTTCCCGGTGGGTGGCTGAGACTTTGGTGAATTCTTCTTCCTGCCGGGAAATTAGAGTGACATGTGCCCATCCAAATGCCTAACAGCTACTCTCTCATTGGTTCTCCCTCTTCCCTTTCCTCCTCTGCCAAATGGGCAACCTGTGTGAACCAGGAGCTTAAAGGGGCTGTCTCTCCAAGTTGGGAGATTGATAGTAAAGCTGTTGGAAAGTCAAACCGGAGCACCAGGAGAGGGACTCTTCGTTGAGTTTTAGAAACCTGTCGTATTCACAGTGTGTCCATTCTCTAGGTTTCCCGTACATGTTATAGCTGTAGTAATATTCCCTTCAACCTGGAGAGGTGGGACCCATGGAATGGTTGCCATGCATTATTGCTTTAAAGGGTCTGCATTTGCTCACCCAATCTCATCAATCCTCTCAGTCCCAAGTGTCCAGCCTCATGCCACATCCAGCTGTCATCGTAGATAGGGTCATTCCAGGTTGCATCAGAGACCCTGAAGGAATTGTAAAGAATTTCCCTGTTTCTTTGTTCTGTTTTTGAAATTCCTTTTTAGAGTGGGTTTGAGCTGATTCTCGCTGCCATGTTTATGCCAGTCTAGACACACTTGATTCCCTTACGGAGACATATCAATACATAGGTTTTAAGATTCTTACTAGTCAGATCTATTCCTCTGCGGGAAATATGGGGTTTTGAGTCCCTTTCACTGAGGAAGGTGTAGGTCTTGTCTATTCCATAGTTGGTTTTTGGAACAGTACCTGTGCTTATATCAAACTCTGGTTTGATGCATCACCCCACCTCTCCTTCCCCCTTAAGCAGGCATAAGAGTGTTTTCTAAATGTGAGACTCTGTTCTCTTTGCTAACTCAGTTCATGTGTAGCCATGTTTACAGGATCTTCCTAAGTGATATCTTATGATAAGTTTCTTTTCCCGTGTGACTTCTTTCCCTTAGAATCATCGTACCTGAATCCACTCATTTTGCTGCTACTGGTCTTATGACATTGATTTCGTGGCTGAGGGATATTCCATCGTACGTAAGTTCCACAATGTTTGGAACCATTTTTATATTTCCTGGGATATTTCAGGTGTACCCAGGTTGAGGTTCTTGTAAGCAGTGCAGCCCTCAATTTGGGGGTGGCTCTGTCTTATGGATTTTCAGTTTTCCCAAGGTATATTCCCTAGACTGGAAGTGCCCTTGGCTCTGTAGCTCTGTTGTTTACTTGTTTTAGGGAACACAATGCACTCCTCCAGTGAGGCAGTTGGCAACTTACATCCCGCCCATCAGCATAACAAGGCTCCCTGTTCTCCGGGGCCTGTCTTGCCTTTCTGGTTTTTACACATTTTGTGGATGTCCCTTTTGACCGGTGGGAAGTGATACTTCTTTGTAGTGCAGATTTGCATTGCCCGCTTGCTTGCTTGGCCAAAAAGGGCGTATGCGTTTTCTCCTGAATATATTCAGGAGAAAACGCATACGCCCTTTTTGGCCAAGTGCATCATTGTCGAAGTTGTGCCCCTCTTCCTGTGCTTTACAGGCGATTCTAACGTACCTCTTGAAATCTGTTTCCTGCTATTCTGCCTCGCATTCAAGTCCGCCTCGTTGCCTTCCCTCAACAGATTTTTGGACGATAGTTGGCCTTGATTACTCTGCCAGTTTGTGAATTGCTGTGCCCCTGAGCTCCATTTTTCAACTCGTTTTTTTGTGAGCTGAACGCAAGTCCAAACATTTGGTTCAGGACCTATACTGGTTCCCGGTGGGTGGCTGAGACTTTGGTGAATTCTTCTTCCTGCCGGGAAATTAGAGTGACATGTGCCCATCCAAATGCCTAACAGCTACTCTCTCATTGGTTCTCCCTCTTCCCTTTCCTCCTCTGCCAAATGGGCAACCTGTGTGAACCAGGAGCTTAAAGGGGCTGTCTCTCCAAGTTGGGAGATTGATAGTAAAGCTGTTGGAAAGTCAAACCGGAGCACCAGGAGAGGGACTCTTCGTTGAGTTTTAGAAACCTGTCGTATTCACAGTGTGTCCATTCTCTAGGTTTCCCGTACATGTTATAGCTGTAGTAATATTCCCTTCAACCTGGAGAGGTGGGACCCATGGAATGGTTGCCATGCATTATTGCTTTAAAGGGTCTGCATTTGCTCACCCAATCTCACCAATCCTCTCAGTCCCAAGTGTCCAGCCTCATGCCACATCCAGCTGTCATCGTAGATAGGGTCATTCCAGGTTGCATCAGAGACCCTGAAGGAATTGTAAAGAATTTCCCTGTTTCTTTGTTCTGTTTTTGAAATTCCTTTTTAGAGTGGGTTTGAGCTGATTCTCGCTGCCATGTTTATGCCAGTCTAGACACACTTGATTCCCTTACGGAGACATATCAATACATAGGTTTTAAGATTCTTACTAGTCAGATCTATTCCTCTGCGGGAAATATGGGGTTTTGAGTCCCTTTCACTGAGGAAGGTGTAGGTCTTGTCTATTCCATAGTTGGTTTTTGGAACAGTACCTGTGCTTATATCAAACTCTGGTTTGATGCATCACCCCACCTCTCCTTCCCCCTTAAGCAGGCATAAGAGTGTTTTCTAAATGTGAGACTCTGTTCTCTTTGCTAACTCAGTTCATGTGTAGCCATGTTTACAGGATCTTCCTAAGTGATATCTTATGATAAGTTTCTTTTCCTGTGTGACTTCTTTCCCTTAGAATCATCGTACCTGAATCCACTCATTTTGCTGCTACTGGTCTTATGACATTGATTTCGTGGCTGAGGGATATTCCATCGTACGTAAGTTCCACAAAGTTTGGAACCATTTTTATATTTCCTGGGATATTTCAGGTGTACCCAGGTTGAGGTTCTTGTAAGCAGTGCAGCCCTCAATTTGGGGGTGGCTCTGTCTTATGGATTTTCAGTTTTCCCAAGGTATATTCCCTAGACTGGAAGTGCCCTTGGCTCTGTAGCTCTGTTGTTTACTTGTTTTAGGGAACACAATGCACTCCTCCAGTGAGGCAGTTGGCAACTTACATCCCGCCCATCAGCATAACAAGGCTCCCTGTTCTCCGGGGCCTGTCTTGCCTTTCTGGTTTTTACACATTTTGTGGATGTCCCTTTTGACCAGTGGGAAGTGATACTTCTTTGTAGTGCAGATTTGCATTGCCCGCTTGCTTGCTTGGCCAAAAAGGGCGTATGCGTTTTCTCCTGAATATATTCAGGAGAAAACGCATACGCCCTTTTTGGCCAAGTGCATCATTGTCGAAGTTGTGCCCCTCTTCCTGTGCTTTACAGGCGATTCTAACGTACCTCTTGAAATCTGTTTCCTGCTATTCTGCCTCGCATTCAAGTCCGCCTCGTTGCCTTCCCTCAACAGATTTTTGGACGATAGTTGGCCTTGATTACTCTGCCAGTTTGTGAATTGCTGTGCCCCTGAGCTCCATTTTTCAACTCGTTTTTTTGTGAGCTGAACGCAAGTCCAAACATTTGGTTCAGGACCTATACTGGTTCCCGGTGGGTGGCTGAGACTTTGGTGAATTCTTCTTCCTGCCGGGAAATTAGAGTGACATGTGCCCATCCAAATGCCTAACAGCTACTCTCTCATTGGTTCTCCCTCTTCCCTTTCCTCCTCTGCCAAATGGGCAACCTGTGTGAACCAGGAGCTTAAAGGGGCTGTCTCTCCAAGTTGGGAGATTGATAGTAAAGCTGTTGGAAAGTCAAACCGGAGCACCAGGAGAGGGACTCTTCGTTGAGTTTTAGAAACCTGTCGTATTCACAGTGTGTCCATTCTCTAGGTTTCCCGTACATGTTATAGCTGTAGTAATATTCCCTTCAACCTGGAGAGGTGGGACCCATGGAATGGTTGCCATGCATTATTGCTTTAAAGGGTCTGCATTTGCTCACCCAATCTCACCAATCCTCTCAGTCCCAAGTGTCCAGCCTCATGCCACATCCAGCTGTCATCGTAGATAGGGTCATTCCAGGTTGCATCAGAGACCCTGAAGGAATTGTAAAGAATTTCCCTGTTTCTTTGTTCTGTTTTTGAAATTCCTTTTTAGAGTGGGTTTGAGCTGATTCTCGCTGCCATGTTTATGCCAGTCTAGACACACTTGATTCCCTTACGGAGACATATCAATACATAGGTTTTAAGATTCTTACTAGTCAGATCTATTCCTCTGCGGGAAATATGGGGTTTTGAGTCCCTTTCACTGAGGAAGGTGTAGGTCTTGTCTATTCCATAGTTGGTTTTTGGAACAGTACCTGTGCTTATATCAAACTCTGGTTTGATGCATCACCCCACCTCTCCTTCCCCCTTAAGCAGGCATAAGAGTGTTTTCTAAATGTGAGACTCTGTTCTCTTTGCTAACTCAGTTCATGTGTAGCCATGTTTACAGGATCTTCCTAAGTGATATCTTATGATAAGTTTCTTTTCCCGTGTGACTTCTTTCCCTTAGAATCATCGTACCTGAATCCACTCATTTTGCTGCTACTGGTCTTATGACATTGATTTCGTGGCTGAGGGATATTCCATCGTACGTAAGTTCCACAATGTTTGGAACCATTTTTATATTTCCTGGGATATTTCAGGTGTACCCAGGTTGAGGTTCTTGTAAGCAGTGCAGCCCTCAATTTGGGGGTGGCTCTGTCTTATGGATTTTCAGTTTTCCCAAGGTATATTCCCTAGACTGGAAGTGCCCTTGGCTCTGTAGCTCTGTTGTTTACTTGTTTTAGGGAACACAATGCACTCCTCCAGTGAGGCAGTTGGCAACTTACATCCCGCCCATCAGCATAACAAGGCTCCCTGTTCTCCGGGGCCTGTCTTGCCTTTCTGGTTTTTACACATTTTGTGGATGTCCCTTTTGACCGGTGGGAAGTGATACTTCTTTGTAGTGCAGATTTGCATTGCCCGCTTGCTTGCTTGGCCAAAAAGGGCGTATGCGTTTTCTCCTGAATATATTCAGGAGAAAACGCATACGCCCTTTTTGGCCAAGTGCATCATTGTCGAAGTTGTGCCCCTCTTCCTGTGCTTTACAGGCGATTCTAACGTACCTCTTGAAATCTGTTTCCTGCTATTCTGCCTCGCATTCAAGTCCGCCTCGTTGCCTTCCCTCAACAGATTTTTGGACGATAGTTGGCCTTGATTACTCTGCCAGTTTGTGAATTGCTGTGCCCCTGAGCTCCATTTTTCAACTCGTTTTTTTGTGAGCTGAACGCAAGTCCAAACATTTGGTTCAGGACCTATACTGGTTCCCGGTGGGTGGCTGAGACTTTGGTGAATTCTTCTTCCTGCCGGGAAATTAGAGTGACATGTGCCCATCCAAATGCCTAACAGCTACTCTCTCATTGGTTCTCCCTCTTCCCTTTCCTCCTCTGCCAAATGGGCAACCTGTGTGAACCAGGAGCTTAAAGGGGCTGTCTCTCCAAGTTGGGAGATTGATAGTAAAGCTGTTGGAAAGTCAAACCGGAGCACCAGGAGAGGGACTCTTCGTTGAGTTTTAGAAACCTGTCGTATTCACAGTGTGTCCATTCTCTAGGTTTCCCGTACATGTTATAGCTGTAGTAATATTCCCTTCAACCTGGAGAGGTGGGACCCATGGAATGGTTGCCATGCATTATTGCTTTAAAGGGTCTGCATTTGCTCACCCAATCTCACCAATCCTCTCAGTCCCAAGTGTCCAGCCTCATGCCACATCCAGCTGTCATCGTAGATAGGGTCATTCCAGGTTGCATCAGAGACCCTGAAGGAATTGTAAAGAATTTCCCTGTTTCTTTGTTCTGTTTTTGAAATTCCTTTTTAGAGTGGGTTTGAGCTGATTCTCGCTGCCATGTTTATGCCAGTCTAGACACACTTGATTCCCTTACGGAGACATATCAATACATAGGTTTTAAGATTCTTACTAGTCAGATCTATTCCTCTGCGGGAAATATGGGGTTTTGAGTCCCTTTCACTGAGGAAGGTGTAGGTCTTGTCTATTCCATAGTTGGTTTTTGGAACAGTACCTGTGCTTATATCAAACTCTGGTTTGATGCATCACCCCACCTCTCCTTCCCCCTTAAGCAGGCATAAGAGTGTTTTCTAAATGTGAGACTCTGTTCTCTTTGCTAACTCAGTTCATGTGTAGCCATGTTTACAGGATCTTCCTAAGTGATATCTTATGATAAGTTTCTTTTCCCGTGTGACTTCTTTCCCTTAGAATCATCGTACCTGAATCCACTCATTTTGCTGCTACTGGTCTTATGACATTGATTTCGTGGCTGAGGGATATTCCATCGTACGTAAGTTCCACAATGTTTGGAACCATTTTTATATTTCCTGGGATATTTCAGGTGTACCCAGGTTGAGGTTCTTGTAAGCAGTGCAGCCCTCAATTTGGGGGTGGCTCTGTCTTATGGATTTTCAGTTTTCCCAAGGTATATTCCCTAGACTGGAAGTGCCCTTGGCTCTGTAGCTCTGTTGTTTACTTGTTTTAGGGAACACAATGCACTCCTCCAGTGAGGCAGTTGGCAACTTACATCCCGCCCATCAGCATAACAAGGCTCCCTGTTCTCCGGGGCCTGTCTTGCCTTTCTGGTTTTTACACATTTTGTGGATGTCCCTTTTGACCGGTGGGAAGTGATACTTCTTTGTAGTGCAGATTTGCATTGCCCGCTTGCTTGCTTGGCCAAAAAGGGCGTATGCGTTTTCTCCTGAATATATTCAGGAGAAAACGCATACGCCCTTTTTGGCCAAGTGCATCATTGTCGAAGTTGTGCCCCTCTTCCTGTGCTTTACAGGCGATTCTAACGTACCTCTTGAAATCTGTTTCCTGCTATTCTGCCTCGCATTCAAGTCCGCCTCGTTGCCTTCCCTCAACAGATTTTTGGACGATAGTTGGCCTTGATTACTCTGCCAGTTTGTGAATTGCTGTGCCCCTGAGCTCCATTTTTCAACTCGTTTTTTTGTGAGTTGAACGCAAGTCCAAACATTTGGTTCAGGACCTATACTGGTTCCCGGTGGGTGGCTGAGACTTTGGTGAATTCTTCTTCCTGCCGGGAAATTAGAGTGACATGTGCCCATCCAAATGCCTAACAGCTACTCTCTCATTGGTTCTCCCTCTTCCCTTTCCTCCTCTGCCAAATGGGCAACCTGTGTGAACCAGGAGCTTAAAGGGGCTGTCTCTCCAAGTTGGGAGATTGATAGTAAAGCTGTTGGAAAGTCAAACCGGAGCACCAGGAGAGGGACTCTTCGTTGAGTTTTAGAAACCTTTCGTATTCACAGTGTGTCCATTCTCTAGGTTTCCCGTACATGTTATAGCTGTAGTAATATTCCCTTCAACCTGGAGAGGTGGGACCCATGGAATGGTTGCCATGCATTATTGCTTTAAAGGGTCTGCATTTGCTCACCCAATCTCACCAATCCTCTCAGTCCCAAGTGTCCAGCCTCATGCCACATCCAGCTGTCATCGTAGATAGGGTCATTCCAGGTTGCATCAGAGACCCTGAAGGAATTGTAAAGAATTTCCCTGTTTCTTTGTTCTGTTTTTGAAATTCCTTTTTAGAGTGGGTTTGAGCTGATTCTCGCTGCCATGTTTATGCCAGTCTAGACACACTTGATTCCCTTACGGAGACATATCAATACATAGGTTTTAAGATTCTTACTAGTCAGATCTATTCCTCTGCGGGAAATATGGGGTTTTGAGTCCCTTTCACTGAGGAAGGTGTAGGTCTTGTCTATTCCATAGTTGGTTTTTGGAACAGTACCTGTGCTTATATCAAACTCTGGTTTGATGCATCACCCCACCTCTCCTTCCCCCTTAAGCAGGCATAAGAGTGTTTTCTAAATGTGAGACTCTGTTCTCTTTGCTAACTCAGTTCATGTGTAGCCATGTTTACAGGATCTTCCTAAGTGATATCTTATGATAAGTTTCTTTTCCTGTGTGACTTCTTTCCCTTAGAATCATCGTACCTGAATCCACTCATTTTGCTGCTACTGGTCTTATGACATTGATTTCGTGGCTGAGGGATATTCCATCGTACGTAAGTTCCACAATGTTTGGAACCATTTTTATATTTCCTGGGATATTTCAGGTGTACCCAGGTTGAGGTTCTTGTAAGCAGTGCAGCCCTCAATTTGGGGGTGGCTCTGTCTTATGGATTTTCAGTTTTCCCAAGGTATATTCCCTAGACTGGAAGTGCCCTTGGCTCTGTAGCTCTGTTGTTTACTTGTTTTAGGGAACACAATGCACTCCTCCAGTGAGGCAGTTGGCAACTTACATCCCGCCCATCAGCATAACAAGGCTCCCTGTTCTCCGGGGCCTGTCTTGCCTTTCTGGTTTTTACACATTTTGTGGATGTCCCTTTTGACCGGTGGGAAGTGATACTTCTTTGTAGTGCAGATTTGCATTGCCCGCTTGCTTGCTTGGCCAAAAAGGGCGTATGCGTTTTCTCCTGAATATATTCAGGAGAAAACGCATACGCCCTTTTTGGCCAAGTGCATCATTGTCGAAGTTGTGCCCCTCTTCCTGTGCTTTACAGGCGATTCTAACATACCTCTTGAAATCTGTTTCCTGCTATTCTGCCTCGCATTCAAGTCCGCCTCGTTGCCTTCCCTCAACAGATTTTTGGACGATAGTTGGCCTTGATTACTCTGCCAGTTTGTGAATTGCTGTGCCCCTGAGCTCCATTTTTCAACTCGTTTTTTTGTGAGCTGAACGCAAGTCCAAACATTTGGTTCAGGACCTATACTGGTTCCCGGTGGGTGGCTGAGACTTTGGTGAATTCTTCTTCCTGCCGGGAAATTAGAGTGACATGTGCCCATCCAAATGCCTAACAGCTACTCTCTCATTGGTTCTCCCTCTTCCCTTTCCTCCTCTGCCAAATGGGCAACCTGTGTGAACCAGGAGCTTAAAGGGGCTGTCTCTCCAAGTTGGGAGATTGATAGTAAAGCTGTTGGAAAGTCAAACCGGAGCACCAGGAGAGGGACTCTTCGTTGAGTTTTAGAAACCTTTCGTATTCACAGTGTGTCCATTCTCTAGGTTTCCCGTACATGTTATAGCTGTAGTAATATTCCCTTCAACCTGGAGAGGTGGGACCCATGGAATGGTTGCCATGCATTATTGCTTTAAAGGGTCTGCATTTGCTCACCCAATCTCACCAATCCTCTCAGTCCCAAGTGTCCAGCCTCATGCCACATCCAGCTGTCATCGTAGATAGGGTCATTCCAGGTTGCATCAGAGACCCTGAAGGAATTGTAAAGAATTTCCCTGTTTCTTTGTTCTGTTTTTGAAATTCCTTTTTAGAGTGGGTTTGAGCTGATTCTCGCTGCCATGTTTATGCCAGTCTAGACACACTTGATTCCCTTACGGAGACATATCAATACATAGGTTTTAAGATTCTTACTAGTCAGATCTATTCCTCTGCGGGAAATATGGGGTTTTGAGTCCCTTTCACTGAGGAAGGTGTAGGTCTTGTCTATTCCATAGTTGGTTTTTGGAACAGTACCTGTGCTTATATCAAACTCTGGTTTGATGCATCACCCCACCTCTCCTTCCCCCTTAAGCAGGCATAAGAGTGTTTTCTAAATGTGAGACTCTGTTCTCTTTGCTAACTCAGTTCATGTGTAGCCATGTTTACAGGATCTTCCTAAGTGATATCTTATGATAAGTTTCTTTTCCTGTGTGACTTCTTTCCCTTAGAATCATCGTACCTGAATCCACTCATTTTGCTGCTACTGGTCTTATGACATTGATTTCGTGGCTGAGGGATATTCCATCGTACGTAAGTTCCACAATGTTTGGAACCATTTTTATATTTCCTGGGATATTTCAGGTGTACCCAGGTTGAGGTTCTTGTAAGCAGTGCAGCCCTCAATTTGGGGGTGGCTCTGTCTTATGGATTTTCAGTTTTCCCAAGGTATATTCCCTAGACTGGAAGTGCCCTTGGCTCTGTAGCTCTGTTGTTTACTTGTTTTAGGGAACACAATGCACTCCTCCAGTGAGGCAGTTGGCAACTTACATCCCGCCCATCAGCATAACAAGGCTCCCTGTTCTCCGGGGCCTGTCTTGCCTTTCTGGTTTTTACACATTTTGTGGATGTCCCTTTTGACCGGTGGGAAGTGATACTTCTTTGTAGTGCAGATTTGCATTGCCCGCTTGCTTGCTTGGCCAAAAAGGGCGTATGCGTTTTCTCCTGAATATATTCAGGAGAAAACGCATACGCCCTTTTTGGCCAAGTGCATCATTGTCGAAGTTGTGCCCCTCTTCCTGTGCTTTACAGGCGATTCTAACGTACCTCTTGAAATCTGTTTCCTGCTATTCTGCCTCGCATTCAAGTCCGCCTCGTTGCCTTCCCTCAACAGATTTTTGGACGATAGTTGGCCTTGATTACTCTGCCAGTTTGTGAATTGCTGTGCCCCTGAGCTCCATTTTTCAACTCGTTTTTTTGTGAGCTGAACGCAAGTCCAAACATTTGGTTCAGGACCTATACTGGTTCCCGGTGGGTGGCTGAGACTTTGGTGAATTCTTCTTCCTGCCGGGAAATTAGAGTGACATGTGCCCATCCAAATGCCTAACAGCTACTCTCTCATTGGTTCTCCCTCTTCCCTTTCCTCCTCTGCCAAATGGGCAACCTGTGTGAACCAGGAGCTTAAAGGGGCTGTCTCTCCAAGTTGGGAGATTGATAGTAAAGCTGTTGGAAAGTCAAACCGGAGCACCAGGAGAGGGACTCTTCGTTGAGTTTTAGAAACCTTTCGTATTCACAGTGTGTCCATTCTCTAGGTTTCCCGTACATGTTATAGCTGTAGTAATATTCCCTTCAACCTGGAGAGGTGGGACCCATGGAATGGTTGCCATGCATTATTGCTTTAAAGGGTCTGCATTTGCTCACCCAATCTCACCAATCCTCTCAGTCCCAAGTGTCCAGCCTCATGCCACATCCAGCTGTCATCGTAGATAGGGTCATTCCAGGTTGCATCAGAGACCCTGAAGGAATTGTAAAGAATTTCCCTGTTTCTTTGTTCTGTTTTTGAAATTCCTTTTTAGAGTGGGTTTGAGCTGATTCTCGCTGCCATGTTTATGCCAGTCTAGACACACTTGATTCCCTTACGGAGACATATCAATACATAGGTTTTAAGATTCTTACTAGTCAGATCTATTCCTCTGCGGGAAATATGGGGTTTTGAGTCCCTTTCACTGAGGAAGGTGTAGGTCTTGTCTATTCCATAGTTGGTTTTTGGAACAGTACCTGTGCTTATATCAAACTCTGGTTTGATGCATCACCCCACCTCTCCTTCCCCCTTAAGCAGGCATAAGAGTGTTTTCTAAATGTGAGACTCTGTTCTCTTTGCTAACTCAGTTCATGTGTAGCCATGTTTACAGGATCTTCCTAAGTGATATCTTATGATAAGTTTCTTTTCCTGTGTGACTTCTTTCCCTTAGAATCATCGTACCTGAATCCACTCATTTTGCTGCTACTGGTCTTATGACATTGATTTCGTGGCTGAGGGATATTCCATCGTACGTAAGTTCCACAATGTTTGGAACCATTTTTATATTTCCTGGGATATTTCAGGTGTACCCAGGTTGAGGTTCTTGTAAGCAGTGCAGCCCTCAATTTGGGGGTGGCTCTGTCTTATGGATTTTCAGTTTTCCCAAGGTATATTCCCTAGACTGGAAGTGCCCTTGGCTCTGTAGCTCTGTTGTTTACTTGTTTTAGGGAACACAATGCACTCCTCCAGTGAGGCAGTTGGCAACTTACATCCCGCCCATCAGCATAACAAGGCTCCCTGTTCTCCGGGGCCTGTCTTGCCTTTCTGGTTTTTACACATTTTGTGGATGTCCCTTTTGACCGGTGGGAAGTGATACTTCTTTGTAGTGCAGATTTGCATTGCCCGCTTGCTTGCTTGGCCAAAAAGGGCGTATGCGTTTTCTCCTGAATATATTCAGGAGAAAACGCATACGCCCTTTTTGGCCAAGTGCATCATTGTCGAAGTTGTGCCCCTCTTCCTGTGCTTTACAGGCGATTCTAACGTACCTCTTGAAATCTGTTTCCTGCTATTCTGCCTCGCATTCAAGTCCGCCTCGTTGCCTTCCCTCAACAGATTTTTGGACGATAGTTGGCCTTGATTACTCTGCCAGTTTGTGAATTGTTGTGCCCCTGAGCTCCATTTTTCAACTCGTTTTTTTGTGAGCTGAACGCAAGTCCAAACATTTGGTTCAGGACCTATACTGGTTCCCGGTGGGTGGCTGAGACTTTGGTGAATTCTTCTTCCTGCCGGGAAATTAGAGTGACATGTGCCCATCCAAATGCCTAACAGCTACTCTCTCATTGGTTCTCCCTCTTCCCTTTCCTCCTCTGCCAAATGGGCAACCTGTGTGAACCAGGAGCTTAAAGGGGCTGTCTCTCCAAGTTGGGAGATTGATAGTAAAGCTGTTGGAAAGTCAAACCGGAGCACCAGGAGAGGGACTCTTCGTTGAGTTTTAGAAACCTGTCGTATTCACAGTGTGTCCATTCTCTAGGTTTCCCGTACATGTTATAGCTGTAGTAATATTCCCTTCAACCTGGAGAGGTGGGACCCATGGAATGGTTGCCATGCATTATTGCTTTAAAGGGTCTGCATTTGCTCACCCAATCTCACCAATCCTCTCAGTCCCAAGTGTCCAGCCTCATGCCACATCCAGCTGTCATCGTAGATAGGGTCATTCCAGGTTGCATCAGAGACCCTGAAGGAATTGTAAAGAATTTCCCTGTTTCTTTGTTCTGTTTTTGAAATTCCTTTTTAGAGTGGGTTTGAGCTGATTCTCGCTGCCATGTTTATGCCAGTCTAGACACACTTGATTCCCTTACGGAGACATATCAATACATAGGTTTTAAGATTCTTACTAGTCAGATCTATTCCTCTGCGGGAAATATGGGGTTTTGAGTCCCTTTCACTGAGGAAGGTGTAGGTCTTGTCTATTCCATAGTTGGTTTTTGGAACAGTACCTGTGCTTATATCAAACTCTGGTTTGATGCATCACCCCACCTCTCCTTCCCCCTTAAGCAGGCATAAGAGTGTTTTCTAAATGTGAGACTCTGTTCTCTTTGCTAACTCAGTTCATGTGTAGCCATGTTTACAGGATCTTCCTAAGTGATATCTTATGATAAGTTTCTTTTCCTGTGTGACTTCTTTCCCTTAGAATCATCGTACCTGAATCCACTCATTTTGCTGCTACTGGTCTTATGACATTGATTTCGTGGCTGAGGGATATTCCATCGTACGTAAGTTCCACAATGTTTGGAACCATTTTTATATTTCCTGGGATATTTCAGGTGTACCCAGGTTGAGGTTCTTGTAAGCAGTGCAGCCCTCAATTTGGGGGTGGCTCTGTCTTATGGATTTTCAGTTTTCCCAAGGTATATTCCCTAGACTGGAAGTGCCCTTGGCTCTGTAGCTCTGTTGTTTACTTGTTTTAGGGAACACAATGCACTCCTCCAGTGAGGCAGTTGGCAACTTACATCCCGCCCATCAGCATAACAAGGCTCCCTGTTCTCCGGGGCCTGTCTTGCCTTTCTGGTTTTTACACATTTTGTGGATGTCCCTTTTGACCGGTGGGAAGTGATACTTCTTTGTAGTGCAGATTTGCATTGCCCGCTTGCTTGCTTGGCCAAAAAGGGCGTATGCGTTTTCTCCTGAATATATTCAGGAGAAAACGCATACGCCCTTTTTGGCCAAGTGCATCATTGTCGAAGTTGTGCCCCTCTTCCTGTGCTTTACAGGCGATTCTAACGTACCGCTTGAAATCTGTTTCCTGCTATTCTGCCTCGCATTCAAGTCCGCCTCGTTGCCTTCCCTCAACAGATTTTTGGACGATAGTTGGCCTTGATTACTCTGCCAGTTTGTGAATTGCTGTGCCCCTGAGCTCCATTTTTCAACTCGTTTTTTTGTGAGCTGAACGCAAGTCCAAACATTTGGTTCAGGACCTATACTGGTTCCCGGTGGGTGGCTGAGACTTTGGTGAATTCTTCTTCCTGCCGGGAAATTAGAGTGACATGTGCCCATCCAAATGCCTAACAGCTACTCTCTCATTGGTTCTCCCTCTTCCCTTTCCTCCTCTGCCAAATGGGCAACCTGTGTGAACCAGGAGCTTAAAGGGGCTGTCTCTCCAAGTTGGGAGATTGATAGTAAAGCTGTTGGAAAGTCAAACCGGAGCACCAGGAGAGGGACTCTTCGTTGAGTTTTAGAAACCTTTCGTATTCACAGTGTGTCCATTCTCTAGGTTTCCCGTACATGTTATAGCTGTAGTAATATTCCCTTCAACCTGGAGAGGTGGGACCCATGGAATGGTTGCCATGCATTATTGCTTTAAAGGGTCTGCATTTGCTCACCCAATCTCACCAATCCTCTCAGTCCCAAGTGTCCAGCCTCATGCCACATCCAGCTGTCATCGTAGATAGGGTCATTCCAGGTTGCATCAGAGACCCTGAAGGAATTGTAAAGAATTTCCCTGTTTCTTTGTTCTGTTTTTGAAATTCCTTTTTAGAGTGGGTTTGAGCTGATTCTCGCTGCCATGTTTATGCCAGTCTAGACACACTTGATTCCCTTACGGAGACATATCAATACATAGGTTTTAAGATTCTTACTAGTCAGATCTATTCCTCTGCGGGAAATATGGGGTTTTGAGTCCCTTTCACTGAGGAAGGTGTAGGTCTTGTCTATTCCATAGTTGGTTTTTGGAACGGTACCTGTGCTTATATCAAACTCTGGTTTGATGCATCACCCCACCTCTCCTTCCCCCTTAAGCAGGCATAAGAGGGTTTTCTAAATGTGAGACTCTGTTCTCTTTGCTAACTCAGTTCATGTGTAGCCATGTTTACAGGATCTTCCTAAGTGATATCTTATGATAAGTTTCTTTTCCTGTGTGACTTCTTTCCCTTAGAATCATCGTACCTGAATCCACTCATTTTGCTGCTACTGGTCTTATGACATTGATTTCGTGGCTGAGGGATATTCCATCGTACGTAAGTTCCACAATGTTTGGAACCATTTTTATATTTCCTGGGATATTTCAGGTGTACCCAGGTTGAGGTTCTTGTAAGCAGTGCAGCCCTCAATTAGGGGGTGGCTCTGTCTTATGGATTTTCAGTTTTCCCAAGGTATATTCCCTAGACTGGAAGTGCCCTTGGCTCTGTAGCTCTGTTGTTTACTTGTTTTAGGGAACACAATGCACTCCTCCAGTGAGGCAGTTGGCAACTTACATCCCGCCCATCAGCATAACAAGGCTCCCTGTTCTCCGGGGCCTGTCTTGCCTTTCTGGTTTTTACACATTTTGTGGATGTCCCTTTTGACCGGTGGGAAGTGATACTTCTTTGTAGTGCAGATTTGCATTGCCCGCTTGCTTGCTTGGCCAAAAAGGGCGTATGCGTTTTCTCCTGAATATATTCAGGAGAAAACGCATACGCCCTTTTTGGCCAAGTGCATCATTGTCGAAGTTGTGCCCCTCTTCCTGTGCTTTACAGGCGATTCTAACGTACCTCTTGAAATCTGTTTCCTGCTATTCTGCCTCGCATTCAAGTCCGCCTCGTTGCCTTCCCTCAACAGATTTTTGGACGATAGTTGGCCTTGATTACTCTGCCAGTTTGTGAATTGCTGTGCCCCTGAGCTCCATTTTTCAACTCGTTTTTTTGTGAGCTGAACGCAAGTCCAAACATTTGGTTCAGGACCTATACTGGTTCCCGGTGGGTGGCTGAGACTTTGGTGAATTCTTCTTCCTGCCGGGAAATTAGAGTGACATGTGCCCATCCAAATGCCTAACAGCTACTCTCTCATTGGTTCTCCCTCTTCCCTTTCCTCCTCTGCCAAATGGGCAACCTGTGTGAACCAGGAGCTTAAAGGGGCTGTCTCTCCAAGTTGGGAGATTGATAGTAAAGCTGTTGGAAAGTCAAACCGGAGCACCAGGAGAGGGACTCTTCGTTGAGTTTTAGAAACCTGTCGTATTCACAGTGTGTCCATTCTCTAGGTTTCCCGTACATGTTATAGCTGTAGTAATATTCCCTTCAACCTGGAGAGGTGGGACCCATGGAATGGTTGCCATGCATTATTGCTTTAAAGGGTCTGCATTTGCTCACCCAATCTCACCAATCCTCTCAGTCCCAAGTGTCCAGCCTCATGCCACATCCAGCTGTCATCGTAGATAGGGTCATTCCAGGTTGCATCAGAGACCCTGAAGGAATTGTAAAGAATTTCCCTGTTTCTTTGTTCTGTTTTTGAAATTCCTTTTTAGAGTGGGTTTGAGCTGATTCTCGCTGCCATGTTTATGCCAGTCTAGACACACTTGATTCCCTTACGGAGACATATCAATACATAGGTTTTAAGATTCTTACTAGTCAGATCTATTCCTCTGCGGGAAATATGGGGTTTTGAGTCCCTTTCACTGAGGAAGGTGTAGGTCTTGTCTATTCCATAGTTGGTTTTTGGAACAGTACCTGTGCTTATATCAAACTCTGGTTTGATGCATCACCCCACCTCTCCTTCCCCCTTAAGCAGGCATAAGAGTGTTTTCTAAATGTGAGACTCTGTTCTCTTTGCTAACTCAGTTCATGTGTAGCCATGTTTACAGGATCTTCCTAAGTGATATCTTATGATAAGTTTCTTTTCCTGTGTGACTTCTTTCCCTTAGAATCATCGTACCTGAATCCACTCATTTTGCTGCTACTGGTCTTATGACATTGATTTCGTGGCTGAGGGATATTCCATCGTACGTAAGTTCCACAATGTTTGGAACCATTTTTATATTTCCTGGGATATTTCAGGTGTACCCAGGTTGAGGTTCTTGTAAGCAGTGCAGCCCTCAATTTGGGGGTGGCTCTGTCTTATGGATTTTCAGTTTTCCCAAGGTATATTCCCTAGACTGGAAGTGCCCTTGGCTCTGTAGCTCTGTTGTTTACTTGTTTTAGGGAACACAATGCACTCCTCCAGTGAGGCAGTTGGCAACTTACATCCCGCCCATCAGCATAACAAGGCTCCCTGTTCTCCGGGGCCTGTCTTGCCTTTCTGGTTTTTACACATTTTGTGGATGTCCCTTTTGACCGGTGGGAAGTGATACTTCTTTGTAGTGCAGATTTGCATTGCCCGCTTGCTTGCTTGGCCAAAAAGGGCGTATGCGTTTTCTCCTGAATATATTCAGGAGAAAACGCATACGCCCTTTTTGGCCAAGTGCATCATTGTCGAAGTTGTGCCCCTCTTCCTGTGCTTTACAGGCGATTCTAACGTACCTCTTGAAATCTGTTTCCTGCTATTCTGCCTCGCATTCAAGTCCGCCTCGTTGCCTTCCCTCAACAGATTTTTGGACGATAGTTGGCCTTGATTACTCTGCCAGTTTGTGAATTGCTGTGCCCCTGAGCTCCATTTTTCAACTCGTTTTTTTGTGAGCTGAACGCAAGTCCAAACATTTGGTTCAGGACCTATACTGGTTCCCGGTGGGTGGCTGAGACTTTGGTGAATTCTTCTTCCTGCCGGGAAATTAGAGTGACATGTGCCCATCCAAATGCCTAACAGCTACTCTCTCATTGGTTCTCCCTCTTCCCTTTCCTCCTCTGCCAAATGGGCAACCTGTGTGAACCAGGAGCTTAAAGGGGCTGTCTCTCCAAGTTGGGAGATTGATAGTAAAGCTGTTGGAAAGTCAAACCGGAGCACCAGGAGAGGGACTCTTCGTTGAGTTTTAGAAACCTGTCGTATTCACAGTGTGTCCATTCTCTAGGTTTCCCGTACATGTTATAGCTGTAGTAATATTCCCTTCAACCTGGAGAGGTGGGACCCATGGAATGGTTGCCATGCATTATTGCTTTAAAGGGTCTGCATTTGCTCACCCAATCTCACCAATCCTCTCAGTCCCAAGTGTCCAGCCTCATGCCACATCCAGCTGTCATCGTAGATAGGGTCATTCCAGGTTGCATCAGAGACCCTGAAGGAATTGTAAAGAATTTCCCTGTTTCTTTGTTCTGTTTTTGAAATTCCTTTTTAGAGTGGGTTTGAGCTGATTCTCGCTGCCATGTTTATGCCAGTCTAGACACACTTGATTCCCTTACGGAGACATATCAATACATAGGTTTTAAGATTCTTACTAGTCAGATCTATTCCTCTGCGGGAAATATGGGGTTTTGAGTCCCTTTCACTGAGGAAGGTGTAGGTCTTGTCTATTCCATAGTTGGTTTTTGGAACAGTACCTGTGCTTATATCAAACTCTGGTTTGATGCATCACCCCACCTCTCCTTCCCCCTTAAGCAGGCATAAGAGTGTTTTCTAAATGTGAGACTCTGTTCTCTTTGCTAACTCAGTTCATGTGTAGCCATGTTTACAGGATCTTCCTAAGTGATATCTTATGATAAGTTTCTTTTCCTGTGTGACTTCTTTCCCTTAGAATCATCGTACCTGAATCCACTCATTTTGCTGCTACTGGTCTTATGACATTGATTTCGTGGCTGAGGGATATTCCATCGTACGTAAGTTCCACAATGTTTGGAACCATTTTTATATTTCCTGGGATATTTCAGGTGTACCCAGGTTGAGGTTCCTGTAAGCAGTGCAGCCCTCAATTTGGGGGTGGCTCTGTCTTATGGATTTTCAGTTTTCCCAAGGTATATTCCCTAGACTGGAAGTGCCCTTGGCTCTGTAGCTCTGTTGTTTACTTGTTTTAGGGAACACAATGCACTCCTCCAGTGAGGCAGTTGGCAACTTACATCCCGCCCATCAGCATAACAAGGCTCCCTGTTCTCCGGGGCCTGTCTTGCCTTTCTGGTTTTTACACATTTTGTGGATGTCCCTTTTGACCGGTGGGAAGTGATACTTCTTTGTAGTGCAGATTTGCATTGCCCGCTTGCTTGCTTGGCCAAAAAGGGCGTATGCGTTTTCTCCTGAATATATTCAGGAGAAAACGCATACGCCCTTTTTGGCCAAGTGCATCATTGTCGAAGTTGTGCCCCTCTTCCTGTGCTTTACAGGCGATTCTAACGTACCTCTTGAAATCTGTTTCCTGCTATTCTGCCTCGCATTCAAGTCCGCCTCGTTGCCTTCCCTCAACAGATTTTTGGACGATAGTTGGCCTTGATTACTCTGCCAGTTTGTGAATTGCTGTGCCCCTGAGCTCCATTTTTCAACTCGTTTTTTTGTGAGCTGAACGCAAGTCCAAACATTTGGTTCAGGACCTATACTGGTTCCCGGTGGGTGGCTGAGACTTTGGTGAATTCTTCTTCCTGCCGGGAAATTAGAGTGACATGTGCCCATCCAAATGCCTAACAGCTACTCTCTCATTGGTTCTCCCTCTTCCCTTTCCTCCTCTGCCAAATGGGCAACCTGTGTGAACCAGGAGCTTAAAGGGGCTGTCTCTCCAAGTTGGGAGATTGATAGTAAAGCTGTTGGAAAGTCAAACCGGAGCACCAGGAGAGGGACTCTTCGTTGAGTTTTAGAAACCTGTCGTATTCACAGTGTGTCCATTCTCTAGGTTTCCCGTACATGTTATAGCTGTAGTAATATTCCCTTCAACCTGGAGAGGTGGGACCCATGGAATGGTTGCCATGCATTATTGCTTTAAAGGGTCTGCATTTGCTCACCCAATCTCACCAATCCTCTCAGTCCCAAGTGTCCAGCCTCATGCCACATCCAGCTGTCATCGTAGATAGGGTCATTCCAGGTTGCATCAGAGACCCTGAAGGAATTGTAAAGAATTTCCCTGTTTCTTTGTTCTGTTTTTGAAATTCCTTTTTAGAGTGGGTTTGAGCTGATTCTCGCTGCCATGTTTATGCCAGTCTAGACACACTTGATTCCCTTACGGAGACATATCAATACATAGGTTTTAAGATTCTTACTAGTCAGATCTATTCCTCTGCGGGAAATATGGGGTTTTGAGTCCCTTTCACTGAGGAAGGTGTAGGTCTTGTCTATTCCATAGTTGGTTTTTGGAACAGTACCTGTGCTTATATCAAACTCTGGTTTGATGCATCACCCCACCTCTCCTTCCCCCTTAAGCAGGCATAAGAGTGTTTTCTAAATGTGAGACTCTGTTCTCTTTGCTAACTCAGTTCATGTGTAGCCATGTTTACAGGATCTTCCTAAGTGATATCTTATGATAAGTTTCTTTTCCTGTGTGACTTCTTTCCCTTAGAATCATCGTACCTGAATCCACTCATTTTGCTGCTACTGGTCTTATGACATTGATTTCGTGGCTGAGGGATATTCCATCGTACGTAAGTTCCACAATGTTTGGAACCATTTTTATATTTCCTGGGATATTTCAGGTGTACCCAGGTTGAGGTTCTTGTAAGCAGTGCAGCCCTCAATTTGGGGGTGGCTCTGTCTTATGGATTTTCAGTTTTCCCAAGGTATATTCCCTAGACTGGAAGTGCCCTTGGCTCTGTAGCTCTGTTGTTTACTTGTTTTAGGGAACACAATGCACTCCTCCAGTGAGGCAGTTGGCAACTTACATCCCGCCCATCAGCATAACAAGGCTCCCTGTTCTCCGGGGCCTGTCTTGCCTTTCTGGTTTTTACACATTTTGTGGATGTCCCTTTTGACCGGTGGGAAGTGATACTTCTTTGTAGTGCAGATTTGCATTGCCCGCTTGCTTGCTTGGCCAAAAAGGGCGTATGCGTTTTCTCCTGAATATACTCAGGAGAAAACGCATACGCCCTTTTTGGCCAAGTGCATCATTGTCGAAGTTGTGCCCCTCTTCCTGTGCTTTACAGGCGATTCTAACGTACCTCTTGAAATCTGTTTCCTGCTATTCTGCCTCGCATTCAAGTCCGCCTCGTTGCCTTCCCTCAACAGATTTTTGGACGATAGTTGGCCTTGATTACTCTGCCAGTTTGTGAATTGCTGTGCCCCTGAGCTCCATTTTTCAACTCGTTTTTTTGTGAGCTGAACGCAAGTCCAAACATTTGGTTCAGGACCTATACTGGTTCCCGGTGGGTGGCTGAGACTTTGGTGAATTCTTCTTCCTGCCGGGAAATTAGAGTGACATGTGCCCATCCAAATGCCTAACAGCTACTCTCTCATTGGTTCTCCCTCTTCCCTTTCCTCCTCTGCCAAATGGGCAACCTGTGTGAACCAGGAGCTTAAAGGGGCTGTCTCTCCAAGTTGGGAGATTGATAGTAAAGCTGTTGGAAAGTCAAACCGGAGCACCAGGAGAGGGACTCTTCGTTGAGTTTTAGAAACCTGTCGTATTCACAGTGTGTCCATTCTCTAGGTTTCCCGTACATGTTATAGCTGTAGTAATATTCCCTTCAACCTGGAGAGGTGGGACCCATGGAATGGTTGCCATGCATTATTGCTTTAAAGGGTCTGCATTTGCTCACCCAATCTCACCAATCCTCTCAGTCCCAAGTGTCCAGCCTCATGCCACATCCAGCTGTCATCGTAGATAGGGTCATTCCAGGTTGCATCAGAGACCCTGAAGGAATTGTAAAGAATTTCCCTGTTTCTTTGTTCTGTTTTTGAAATTCCTTTTTAGAGTGGGTTTGAGCTGATTCTCGCTGCCATGTTTATGCCAGTCTAGACACACTTGATTCCCTTACGGAGACATATCAATACATAGGTTTTAAGATTCTTACTAGTCAGATCTATTCCTCTGCGGGAAATATGGGGTTTTGAGTCCCTTTCACTGAGGAAGGTGTAGGTCTTGTCTATTCCATAGTTGGTTTTTGGAACAGTACCTGTGCTTATATCAAACTCTGGTTTGATGCATCACCCCACCTCTCCTTCCCCCTTAAGCAGGCATAAGAGTGTTTTCTAAATGTGAGACTCTGTTCTCTTTGCTAACTCAGTTCATGTGTAGCCATGTTTACAGGATCTTCCTAAGTGATATCTTATGATAAGTTTCTTTTCCTGTGTGACTTCTTTCCCTTAGAATCATCGTACCTGAATCCACTCATTTTGCTGCTACTGGTCTTATGACATTGATTTCGTGGCTGAGGGATATTCCATCGTACGTAAGTTCCACAATGTTTGGAACCATTTTTATATTTCCTGGGATATTTCAGGTGTACCCAGGTTGAGGTTCTTGTAAGCAGTGCAGCCCTCAATTTGGGGGTGGCTCTGTCTTATGGATTTTCAGTTTTCCCAAGGTATATTCCCTAGACTGGAAGTGCCCTTGGCTCTGTAGCTCTGTTGTTTACTTGTTTTAGGGAACACAATGCACTCCTCCAGTGAGGCAGTTGGCAACTTACATCCCGCCCATCAGCATAACAAGGCTCCCTGTTCTCCGGGGCCTGTCTTGCCTTTCTGGTTTTTACACATTTTGTGGATGTCCCTTTTGACCGGTGGGAAGTGATACTTCTTTGTAGTGCAGATTTGCATTGCCCGCTTGCTTGCTTGGCCAAAAAGGGCGTATGCGTTTTCTCCTGAATATACTCAGGAGAAAACGCATACGCCCTTTTTGGCCAAGTGCATCATTGTCGAAGTTGTGCCCCTCTTCCTGTGCTTTACAGGCGATTCTAACGTACCTCTTGAAATCTGTTTCCTGCTATTCTGCCTCGCATTCAAGTCCGCCTCGTTGCCTTCCCTCAACAGATTTTTGGACGATAGTTGGCCTTGATTACTCTGCCAGTTTGTGAATTGCTGTGCCCCTGAGCTCCATTTTTCAACTCGTTTTTTTGTGAGCTGAACGCAAGTCCAAACATTTGGTTCAGGACCTATACTGGTTCCCGGTGGGTGGCTGAGACTTTGGTGAATTCTTCTTCCTGCCGGGAAATTAGAGTGACATGTGCCCATCCAAATGCCTAACAGCTACTCTCTCATTGGTTCTCCCTCTTCCCTTTCCTCCTCTGCCAAATGGGCAACCTGTGTGAACCAGGAGCTTAAAGGGGCTGTCTCTCCAAGTTGGGAGATTGATAGTAAAGCTGTTGGAAAGTCAAACCGGAGCACCAGGAGAGGGACTCTTCGTTGAGTTTTAGAAACCTTTCGTATTCACAGTGTGTCCATTCTCTAGGTTTCCCGTACATGTTATAGCTGTAGTAATATTCCCTTCAACCTGGAGAGGTGGGACCCATGGAATGGTTGCCATGCATTATTGCTTTAAAGGGTCTGCATTTGCTCACCCAATCTCACCAATCCTCTCAGTCCCAAGTGTCCAGCCTCATGCCACATCCAGCTGTCATCGTAGATAGGGTCATTCCAGGTTGCATCAGAGACCCTGAAGGAATTGTAAAGAATTTCCCTGTTTCTTTGTTCTGTTTTTGAAATTCCTTTTTAGAGTGGGTTTGAGCTGATTCTCGCTGCCATGTTTATGCCAGTCTAGACACACTTGATTCCCTTACGGAGACATATCAATACATAGGTTTTAAGATTCTTACTAGTCAGATCTATTCCTCTGCGGGAAATATGGGGTTTTGAGTCCCTTTCACTGAGGAAGGTGTAGGTCTTGTCTATTCCATAGTTGGTTTTTGGAACAGTACCTGTGCTTATATCAAACTCTGGTTTGATGCATCACCCCACCTCTCCTTCCCCCTTAAGCAGGCATAAGAGTGTTTTCTAAATGTGAGACTCTGTTCTCTTTGCTAACTCAGTTCATGTGTAGCCATGTTTACAGGATCTTCCTAAGTGATATCTTATGATAAGTTTCTTTTCCTGTGTGACTTCTTTCCCTTAGAATCATCGTACCTGAATCCACTCATTTTGCTGCTACTGGTCTTATGACATTGATTTCGTGGCTGAGGGATATTCCATCGTACGTAAGTTCCACAATGTTTGGAACCATTTTTATATTTCCTGGGATATTTCAGGTGTACCCAGGTTGAGGTTCTTGTAAGCAGTGCAGCCCTCAATTTGGGGGTGGCTCTGTCTTATGGATTTTCAGTTTTCCCAAGGTATATTCCCTAGACTGGAAGTGCCCTTGGCTCTGTAGCTCTGTTGTTTACTTGTTTTAGGGAACACAATGCACTCCTCCAGTGAGGCAGTTGGCAACTTACATCCCGCCCATCAGCATAACAAGGCTCCCTGTTCTCCGGGGCCTGTCTTGCCTTTCTGGTTTTTACACATTTTGTGGATGTCCCTTTTGACCGGTGGGAAGTGATACTTCTTTGTAGTGCAGATTTGCATTGCCCGCTTGCTTGCTTGGCCAAAAAGGGCGTATGCGTTTTCTCCTGAATATATTCAGGAGAAAACGCATACGCCCTTTTTGGCCAAGTGCATCATTGTCGAAGTTGTGCCCCTCTTCCTGTGCTTTACAGGCGATTCTAACGTACCGCTTGAAATCTGTTTCCTGCTATTCTGCCTCGCATTCAAGTCCGCCTCGTTGCCTTCCCTCAACAGATTTTTGGACGATAGTTGGCCTTGATTACTCTGCCAGTTTGTGAATTGCTGTGCCCCTGAGCTCCATTTTTCAACTCGTTTTTTTGTGAGCTGAACGCAAGTCCAAACATTTGGTTCAGGACCTATACTGGTTCCCGGTGGGTGGCTGAGACTTTGGTGAATTCTTCTTCCTGCCGGGAAATTAGAGTGACATGTGCCCATCCAAATGCCTAACAGCTACTCTCTCATTGGTTCTCCCTCTTCCCTTTCCTCCTCTGCCAAATGGGCAACCTGTGTGAACCAGGAGCTTAAAGGGGCTGTCTCTCCAAGTTGGGAGATTGATAGTAAAGCTGTTGGAAAGTCAAACCGGAGCACCAGGAGAGGGACTCTTCGTTGAGTTTTAGAAACCTGTCGTATTCACAGTGTGTCCATTCTCTAGGTTTCCCGTACATGTTATAGCTGTAGGAATATTCCCTTCAACCTGGAGAGGTGGGACCCATGGAATGGTTGCCATGCATTATTGCTTTAAAGGGTCTGCATTTGCTCACCCAATCTCACCAATCCTCTCAGTCCCAAGTGTCCAGCCTCATGCCACATCCAGCTGTCATCGTAGATAGGGTCATTCCAGGTTGCATCAGAGACCCTGAAGGAATTGTAAAGAATTTCCCTGTTTCTTTGTTCTGTTTTTGAAATTCCTTTTTAGAGTGGGTTTGAGCTGATTCTCGCTGCCATGTTTATGCCAGTCTAGACACACTTGATTCCCTTACGGAGACATATCAATACATAGGTTTTAAGATTCTTACTAGTCAGATCTATTCCTCTGCGGGAAATATGGGGTTTTGAGTCCCTTTCACTGAGGAAGGTGTAGGTCTTGTCTATTCCATAGTTGGTTTTTGGAACAGTACCTGTGCTTATATCAAACTCTGGTTTGATGCATCACCCCACCTCTCCTTCCCCCTTAAGCAGGCATAAGAGTGTTTTCTAAATGTGAGACTCTGTTCTCTTTGCTAACTCAGTTCATGTGTAGCCATGTTTACAGGATCTTCCTAAGTGATATCTTATGATAAGTTTCTTTTCCTGTGTGACTTCTTTCCCTTAGAATCATCGTACCTGAATCCACTCATTTTGCTGCTACTGGTCTTATGACATTGATTTCGTGGCTGAGGGATATTCCATCGTACGTAAGTTCCACAATGTTTGGAACCATTTTTATATTTCCTGGGATATTTCAGGTGTACCCAGGTTGAGGTTCTTGTAAGCAGTGCAGCCCTCAATTTGGGGGTGGCTCTGTCTTATGGATTTTCAGTTTTCCCAAGGTATATTCCCTAGACTGGAAGTGCCCTTGGCTCTGTAGCTCTGTTGTTTACTTGTTTTAGGGAACACAATGCACTCCTCCAGTGAGGCAGTTGGCAACTTACATCCCGCCCATCAGCATAACAAGGCTCCCTGTTCTCCGGGGCCTGTCTTGCCTTTCTGGTTTTTACACATTTTGTGGATGTCCCTTTTGACCGGTGGGAAGTGATACTTCTTTGTAGTGCAGATTTGCATTGCCCGCTTGCTTGCTTGGCCAAAAAGGGCGTATGCGTTTTCTCCTGAATATATTCAGGAGAAAACGCATACGCCCTTTTTGGCCAAGTGCATCATTGTCGAAGTTGTGCCCCTCTTCCTGTGCTTTACAGGCGATTCTAACGTACCGCTTGAAATCTGTTTCCTGCTATTCTGCCTCGCATTCAAGTCCGCCTCGTTGCCTTCCCTCAACAGATTTTTGGACGATAGTTGGCCTTGATTACTCTGCCAGTTTGTGAATTGCTGTGCCCCTGAGCTCCATTTTTCAACTCGTTTTTTTGTGAGCTGAACGCAAGTCCAAACATTTGGTTCAGGACCTATACTGGTTCCCGGTGGGTGGCTGAGACTTTGGTGAATTCTTCTTCCTGCCGGGAAATTAGAGTGACATGTGCCCATCCAAATGCCTAACAGCTACTCTCTCATTGGTTCTCCCTCTTCCCTTTCCTCCTCTGCCAAATGGGCAACCTGTGTGAACCAGGAGCTTAAAGGGGCTGTCTCTCCAAGTTGGGAGATTGATAGTAAAGCTGTTGGAAAGTCAAACCGGAGCACCAGGAGAGGGACTCTTCGTTGAGTTTTAGAAACCTGTCGTATTCACAGTGTGTCCATTCTCTAGGTTTCCCGTACATGTTATAGCTGTAGGAATATTCCCTTCAACCTGGAGAGGTGGGACCCATGGAATGGTTGCCATGCATTATTGCTTTAAAGGGTCTGCATTTGCTCACCCAATCTCACCAATCCTCTCAGTCCCAAGTGTCCAGCCTCATGCCACATCCAGCTGTCATCGTAGATAGGGTCATTCCAGGTTGCATCAGAGACCCTGAAGGAATTGTAAAGAATTTCCCTGTTTCTTTGTTCTGTTTTTGAAATTCCTTTTTAGAGTGGGTTTGAGCTGATTCTCGCTGCCATGTTTATGCCAGTCTAGACACACTTGATTCCCTTACGGAGACATATCAATACATAGGTTTTAAGATTCTTACTAGTCAGATCTATTCCTCTGCGGGAAATATGGGGTTTTGAGTCCCTTTCACTGAGGAAGGTGTAGGTCTTGTCTATTCCATAGTTGGTTTTTGGAACAGTACCTGTGCTTATATCAAACTCTGGTTTGATGCATCACCCCACCTCTCCTTCCCCCTTAAGCAGGCATAAGAGTGTTTTCTAAATGTGAGACTCTGTTCTCTTTGCTAACTCAGTTCATGTGTAGCCATGTTTACAGGATCTTCCTAAGTGATATCTTATGATAAGTTTCTTTTCCTGTGTGACTTCTTTCCCTTAGAATCATCGTACCTGAATCCACTCATTTTGCTGCTACTGGTCTTATGACATTGATTTCGTGGCTGAGGGATATTCCATCGTACGTAAGTTCCACAATGTTTGGAACCATTTTTATATTTCCTGGGATATTTCAGGTGTACCCAGGTTGAGGTTCTTGTAAGCAGTGCAGCCCTCAATTTGGGGGTGGCTCTGTCTTATGGATTTTCAGTTTTCCCAAGGTATATTCCCTAGACTGGAAGTGCCCTTGGCTCTGTAGCTCTGTTGTTTACTTGTTTTAGGGAACACAATGCACTCCTCCAGTGAGGCAGTTGGCAACTTACATCCCGCCCATCAGCATAACAAGGCTCCCTGTTCTCCGGGGCCTGTCTTGCCTTTCTGGTTTTTACACATTTTGTGGATGTCCCTTTTGACCGGTGGGAAGTGATACTTCTTTGTAGTGCAGATTTGCATTGCCCGCTTGCTTGCTTGGCCAAAAAGGGCGTATGCGTTTTCTCCTGAATATATTCAGGAGAAAACGCATACGCCCTTTTTGGCCAAGTGCATCATTGTCGAAGTTGTGCCCCTCTTCCTGTGCTTTACAGGCGATTCTAACGTACCTCTTGAAATCTGTTTCCTGCTATTCTGCCTCGCATTCAAGTCCGCCTCGTTGCCTTCCCTCAACAGATTTTTGGACGATAGTTGGCCTTGATTACTCTGCCAGTTTGTGAATTGCTGTGCCCCTGAGCTCCATTTTTCAACTCGTTTTTTTGTGAGCTGAACGCAAGTCCAAACATTTGGTTCAGGACCTATACTGGTTCCCGGTGGGTGGCTGAGACTTTGGTGAATTCTTCTTCCTGCCGGGAAATTAGAGTGACATGTGCCCATCCAAATGCCTAACAGCTACTCTCTCATTGGTTCTCCCTCTTCCCTTTCCTCCTCTGCCAAATGGGCAACCTGTGTGAACCAGGAGCTTAAAGGGGCTGTCTCTCCAAGTTGGGAGATTGATAGTAAAGCTGTTGGAAAGTCAAACCGGAGCACCAGGAGAGGGACTCTTCGTTGAGTTTTAGAAACCTGTCGTATTCACAGTGTGTCCATTCTCTAGGTTTCCCGTACATGTTATAGCTGTAGGAATATTCCCTTCAACCTGGAGAGGTGGGACCCATGGAATGGTTGCCATGCATTATTGCTTTAAAGGGTCTGCATTTGCTCACCCAATCTCACCAATCCTCTCAGTCCCAAGTGTCCAGCCTCATGCCACATCCAGCTGTCATCGTAGATAGGGTCATTCCAGGTTGCATCAGAGACCCTGAAGGAATTGTAAAGAATTTCCCTGTTTCTTTGTTCTGTTTTTGAAATTCCTTTTTAGAGTGGGTTTGAGCTGATTCTCGCTGCCATGTTTATGCCAGTCTAGACACACTTGATTCCCTTACGGAGACATATCAATACATAGGTTTTAAGATTCTTACTAGTCAGATCTATTCCTCTGCGGGAAATATGGGGTTTTGAGTCCCTTTCACTGAGGAAGGTGTAGGTCTTGTCTATTCCATAGTTGGTTTTTGGAACAGTACCTGTGCTTATATCAAACTCTGGTTTGATGCATCACCCCACCTCTCCTTCCCCCTTAAGCAGGCATAAGAGTGTTTTCTAAATGTGAGACTCTGTTCTCTTTGCTAACTCAGTTCATGTGTAGCCATGTTTACAGGATCTTCCTAAGTGATATCTTATGATAAGTTTCTTTTCCTGTGTGACTTCTTTCCCTTAGAATCATCGTACCTGAATCCACTCATTTTGCTGCTACTGGTCTTATGACATTGATTTCGTGGCTGAGGGATATTCCATCGTACGTAAGTTCCACAATGTTTGGAACCATTTTTATATTTCCTGGGATATTTCAGGTGTACCCAGGTTGAGGTTCTTGTAAGCAGTGCAGCCCTCAATTTGGGGGTGGCTCTGTCTTATGGATTTTCAGTTTTCCCAAGGTATATTCCCTAGACTGGAAGTGCCCTTGGCTCTGTAGCTCTGTTGTTTACTTGTTTTAGGGAACACAATGCACTCCTCCAGTGAGGCAGTTGGCAACTTACATCCCGCCCATCAGCATAACAAGGCTCCCTGTTCTCCGGGGCCTGTCTTGCCTTTCTGGTTTTTACACATTTTGTGGATGTCCCTTTTGACCGGTGGGAAGTGATACTTCTTTGTAGTGCAGATTTGCATTGCCCGCTTGCTTGCTTGGCCAAAAAGGGCGTATGCGTTTTCTCCTGAATATATTCAGGAGAAAACGCATACGCCCTTTTTGGCCAAGTGCATCATTGTCGAAGTTGTGCCCCTCTTCCTGTGCTTTACAGGCGATTCTAACGTACCGCTTGAAATCTGTTTCCTGCTATTCTGCCTCGCATTCAAGTCCGCCTCGTTGCCTTCCCTCAACAGATTTTTGGACGATAGTTGGCCTTGATTACTCTGCCAGTTTGTGAATTGCTGTGCCCCTGAGCTCCATTTTTCAACTCGTTTTTTTGTGAGCTGAACGCAAGTCCAAACATTTGGTTCAGGACCTATACTGGTTCCCGGTGGGTGGCTGAGACTTTGGTGAATTCTTCTTCCTGCCGGGAAATTAGAGTGACATGTGCCCATCCAAATGCCTAACAGCTACTCTCTCATTGGTTCTCCCTCTTCCCTTTCCTCCTCTGCCAAATGGGCAACCTGTGTGAACCAGGAGCTTAAAGGGGCTGTCTCTCCAAGTTGGGAGATTGATAGTAAAGCTGTTGGAAAGTCAAACCGGAGCACCAGGAGAGGGACTCTTCGTTGAGTTTTAGAAACCTTTCGTATTCACAGTGTGTCCATTCTCTAGGTTTCCCGTACATGTTATAGCTGTAGGAATATTCCCTTCAACCTGGAGAGGTGGGACCCATGGAATGGTTGCCATGCATTATTGCTTTAAAGGGTCTGCATTTGCTCACCCAATCTCACCAATCCTCTCAGTCCCAAGTGTCCAGCCTCATGCCACATCCAGCTGTCATCGTAGATAGGGTCATTCCAGGTTGCATCAGAGACCCTGAAGGAATTGTAAAGAATTTCCCTGTTTCTTTGTTCTGTTTTTGAAATTCCTTTTTAGAGTGGGTTTGAGCTGATTCTCGCTGCCATGTTTATGCCAGTCTAGACACACTTGATTCCCTTACGGAGACATATCAATACATAGGTTTTAAGATTCTTACTAGTCAGATCTATTCCTCTGCGGGAAATATGGGGTTTTGAGTCCCTTTCACTGAGGAAGGTGTAGGTCTTGTCTATTCCATAGTTGGTTTTTGGAACAGTACCTGTGCTTATATCAAACTCTGGTTTGATGCATCACCCCACCTCTCCTTCCCCCTTAAGCAGGCATAAGAGTGTTTTCTAAATGTGAGACTCTGTTCTCTTTGCTAACTCAGTTCATGTGTAGCCATGTTTACAGGATCTTCCTAAGTGATATCTTATGATAAGTTTCTTTTCCTGTGTGACTTCTTTCCCTTAGAATCATCGTACCTGAATCCACTCATTTTGCTGCTACTGGTCTTATGACATTGATTTCGTGGCTGAGGGATATTCCATCGTACGTAAGTTCCACAATGTTTGGAACCATTTTTATATTTCCTGGGATATTTCAGGTGTACCCAGGTTGAGGTTCTTGTAAGCAGTGCAGCCCTCAATTTGGGGGTGGCTCTGTCTTATGGATTTTCAGTTTTCCCAAGGTATATTCCCTAGACTGGAAGTGCCCTTGGCTCTGTAGCTCTGTTGTTTACTTGTTTTAGGGAACACAATGCACTCCTCCAGTGAGGCAGTTGGCAACTTACATCCCGCCCATCAGCATAACAAGGCTCCCTGTTCTCCGGGGCCTGTCTTGCCTTTCTGGTTTTTACACATTTTGTGGATGTCCCTTTTGACCGGTGGGAAGTGATACTTCTTTGTAGTGCAGATTTGCATTGCCCGCTTGCTTGCTTGGCCAAAAAGGGCGTATGCGTTTTCTCCTGAATATATTCAGGAGAAAACGCATACGCCCTTTTTGGCCAAGTGCATCATTGTCGAAGTTGTGCCCCTCTTCCTGTGCTTTACAGGCGATTCTAACGTACCGCTTGAAATCTGTTTCCTGCTATTCTGCCTCGCATTCAAGTCCGCCTCGTTGCCTTCCCTCAACAGATTTTTGGACGATAGTTGGCCTTGATTACTCTGCCAGTTTGTGAATTGCTGTGCCCCTGAGCTCCATTTTTCAACTCGTTTTTTTGTGAGCTGAACGCAAGTCCAAACATTTGGTTCAGGACCTATACTGGTTCCCGGTGGGTGGCTGAGACTTTGGTGAATTCTTCTTCCTGCCGGGAAATTAGAGTGACATGTGCCCATCCAAATGCCTAACAGCTACTCTCTCATTGGTTCTCCCTCTTCCCTTTCCTCCTCTGCCAAATGGGCAACCTGTGTGAACCAGGAGCTTAAAGGGGCTGTCTCTCCAAGTTGGGAGATTGATAGTAAAGCTGTTGGAAAGTCAAACCGGAGCACCAGGAGAGGGACTCTTCGTTGAGTTTTAGAAACCTTTCGTATTCACAGTGTGTCCATTCTCTAGGTTTCCCGTACATGTTATAGCTGTAGGAATATTCCCTTCAACCTGGAGAGGTGGGACCCATGGAATGGTTGCCATGCATTATTGCTTTAAAGGGTCTGCATTTGCTCACCCAATCTCACCAATCCTCTCAGTCCCAAGTGTCCAGCCTCATGCCACATCCAGCTGTCATCGTAGATAGGGTCATTCCAGGTTGCATCAGAGACCCTGAAGGAATTGTAAAGAATTTCCCTGTTTCTTTGTTCTGTTTTTGAAATTCCTTTTTAGAGTGGGTTTGAGCTGATTCTCGCTGCCATGTTTATGCCAGTCTAGACACACTTGATTCCCTTACGGAGACATATCAATACATAGGTTTTAAGATTCTTACTAGTCAGATCTATTCCTCTGCGGGAAATATGGGGTTTTGAGTCCCTTTCACTGAGGAAGGTGTAGGTCTTGTCTATTCCATAGTTGGTTTTTGGAACAGTACCTGTGCTTATATCAAACTCTGGTTTGATGCATCACCCCACCTCTCCTTCCCCCTTAAGCAGGCATAAGAGTGTTTTCTAAATGTGAGACTCTGTTCTCTTTGCTAACTCAGTTCATGTGTAGCCATGTTTACAGGATCTTCCTAAGTGATATCTTATGATAAGTTTCTTTTCCTGTGTGACTTCTTTCCCTTAGAATCATCGTACCTGAATCCACTCATTTTGCTGCTACTGGTCTTATGACATTGATTTCGTGGCTGAGGGATATTCCATCGTACGTAAGTTCCACAATGTTTGGAACCATTTTTATATTTCCTGGGATATTTCAGGTGTACCCAGGTTGAGGTTCTTGTAAGCAGTGCAGCCCTCAATTTGGGGGTGGCTCTGTCTTATGGATTTTCAGTTTTCCCAAGGTATATTCCCTAGACTGGAAGTGCCCTTGGCTCTGTAGCTCTGTTGTTTACTTGTTTTAGGGAACACAATGCACTCCTCCAGTGAGGCAGTTGGCAACTTACATCCCGCCCATCAGCATAACAAGGCTCCCTGTTCTCCGGGGCCTGTCTTGCCTTTCTGGTTTTTACACATTTTGTGGATGTCCCTTTTGACCGGTGGGAAGTGATACTTCTTTGTAGTGCAGATTTGCATTGCCCGCTTGCTTGCTTGGCCAAAAAGGGCGTATGCGTTTTCTCCTGAATATATTCAGGAGAAAACGCATACGCCCTTTTTGGCCAAGTGCATCATTGTCGAAGTTGTGCCCCTCTTCCTGTGCTTTACAGGCGATTCTAACGTACCTCTTGAAATCTGTTTCCTGCTATTCTGCCTCGCATTCAAGTCCGCCTCGTTGCCTTCCCTCAACAGATTTTTGGACGATAGTTGGCCTTGATTACTCTGCCAGTTTGTGAATTGCTGTGCCCCTGAGCTCCATTTTTCAACTCGTTTTTTTGTGAGCTGAACGCAAGTCCAAACATTTGGTTCAGGACCTATACTGGTTCCCGGTGGGTGGCTGAGACTTTGGTGAATTCTTCTTCCTGCCGGGAAATTAGAGTGACATGTGCCCATCCAAATGCCTAACAGCTACTCTCTCATTGGTTCTCCCTCTTCCCTTTCCTCCTCTGCCAAATGGGCAACCTGTGTGAACCAGGAGCTTAAAGGGGCTGTCTCTCCAAGTTGGGAGATTGATAGTAAAGCTGTTGGAAAGTCAAACCGGAGCACCAGGAGAGGGACTCTTCGTTGAGTTTTAGAAACCTGTCGTATTCACAGTGTGTCCATTCTCTAGGTTTCCCGTACATGTTATAGCTGTAGTAATATTCCCTTCAACCTGGAGAGGTGGGACCCATGGAATGGTTGCCATGCATTATTGCTTTAAAGGGTCTGCATTTGCTCACCCAATCTCACCAATCCTCTCAGTCCCAAGTGTCCAGCCTCATGCCACATCCAGCTGTCATCGTAGATAGGGTCATTCCAGGTTGCATCAGAGACCCTGAAGGAATTGTAAAGAATTTCCCTGTTTCTTTGTTCTGTTTTTGAAATTCCTTTTTAGAGTGGGTTTGAGCTGATTCTCGCTGCCATGTTTATGCCAGTCTAGACACACTTGATTCCCTTACGGAGACATATCAATACATAGGTTTTAAGATTCTTACTAGTCAGATCTATTCCTCTGCGGGAAATATGGGGTTTTGAGTCCCTTTCACTGAGGAAGGTGTAGGTCTTGTCTATTCCATAGTTGGTTTTTGGAACGGTACCTGTGCTTATATCAAACTCTGGTTTGATGCATCACCCCACCTCTCCTTCCCCCTTAAGCAGGCATAAGAGTGTTTTCTAAATGTGAGACTCTGTTCTCTTTGCTAACTCAGTTCATGTGTAGCCATGTTTACAGGATCTTCCTAAGTGATATCTTATGATAAGTTTCTTTTCCTGTGTGACTTCTTTCCCTTAGAATCATCGTACCTGAATCCACTCATTTTGCTGCTACTGGTCTTATGACATTGATTTCGTGGCTGAGGGATATTCCATCGTACGTAAGTTCCACAATGTTTGGAACCATTTTTATATTTCCTGGGATATTTCAGGTGTACCCAGGTTGAGGTTCTTGTAAGCAGTGCAGCCCTCAATTTGGGGGTGGCTCTGTCTTATGGATTTTCAGTTTTCCCAAGGTATATTCCCTAGACTGGAAGTGCCCTTGGCTCTGTAGCTCTGTTGTTTACTTGTTTTAGGGAACACAATGCACTCCTCCAGTGAGGCAGTTGGCAACTTACATCCCGCCCATCAGCATAACAAGGCTCCCTGTTCTCCGGGGCCTGTCTTGCCTTTCTGGTTTTTACACATTTTGTGGATGTCCCTTTTGACCGGTGGGAAGTGATACTTCTTTGTAGTGCAGATTTGCATTGCCCGCTTGCTTGCTTGGCCAAAAAGGGCGTATGCGTTTTCTCCTGAATATATTCAGGAGAAAACGCATACGCCCTTTTTGGCCAAGTGCATCATTGTCGAAGTTGTGCCCCTCTTCCTGTGCTTTACAGGCGATTCTAACGTACCTCTTGAAATCTGTTTCCTGCTATTCTGCCTCGCATTCAAGTCCGCCTCGTTGCCTTCCCTCAACAGATTTTTGGACGATAGTTGGCCTTGATTACTCTGCCAGTTTGTGAATTGCTGTGCCCCTGAGCTCCATTTTTCAACTCGTTTTTTTGTGAGCTGAACGCAAGTCCAAACATTTGGTTCAGGACCTATACTGGTTCCCGGTGGGTGGCTGAGACTTTGGTGAATTCTTCTTCCTGCCGGGAAATTAGAGTGACATGTGCCCATCCAAATGCCTAACAGCTACTCTCTCATTGGTTCTCCCTCTTCCCTTTCCTCCTCTGCCAAATGGGCAACCTGTGTGAACCAGGAGCTTAAAGGGGCTGTCTCTCCAAGTTGGGAGATTGATAGTAAAGCTGTTGGAAAGTCAAACCGGAGCACCAGGAGAGGGACTCTTCGTTGAGTTTTAGAAACCTGTCGTATTCACAGTGTGTCCATTCTCTAGGTTTCCCGTACATGTTATAGCTGTAGGAATATTCCCTTCAACCTGGAGAGGTGGGACCCATGGAATGGTTGCCATGCATTATTGCTTTAAAGGGTCTGCATTTGCTCACCCAATCTCACCAATCCTCTCAGTCCCAAGTGTCCAGCCTCATGCCACATCCAGCTGTCATCGTAGATAGGGTCATTCCAGGTTGCATCAGAGACCCTGAAGGAATTGTAAAGAATTTCCCTGTTTCTTTGTTCTGTTTTTGAAATTCCTTTTTAGAGTGGGTTTGAGCTGATTCTCGCTGCCATGTTTATGCCAGTCTAGACACACTTGATTCCCTTACGGAGACATATCAATACATAGGTTTTAAGATTCTTACTAGTCAGATCTATTCCTCTGCGGGAAATATGGGGTTTTGAGTCCCTTTCACTGAGGAAGGTGTAGGTCTTGTCTATTCCATAGTTGGTTTTTGGAACGGTACCTGTGCTTATATCAAACTCTGGTTTGATGCATCACCCCACCTCTCCTTCCCCCTTAAGCAGGCATAAGAGGGTTTTCTAAATGTGAGACTCTGTTCTCTTTGCTAACTCAGTTCATGTGTAGCCATGTTTACAGGATCTTCCTAAGTGATATCTTATGATAAGTTTCTTTTCCTGTGTGACTTCTTTCCCTTAGAATCATCGTACCTGAATCCACTCATTTTGCTGCTACTGGTCTTATGACATTGATTTCGTGGCTGAGGGATATTCCATCGTACGTAAGTTCCACAATGTTTGGAACCATTTTTATATTTCCTGGGATATTTCAGGTGTACCCAGGTTGAGGTTCTTGTAAGCAGTGCAGCCCTCAATTTGGGGGTGGCTCTGTCTTATGGATTTTCAGTTTTCCCAAGGTATATTCCCTAGACTGGAAGTGCCCTTGGCTCTGTAGCTCTGTTGTTTACTTGTTTTAGGGAACACAATGCACTCCTCCAGTGAGGCAGTTGGCAACTTACATCCCGCCCATCAGCATAACAAGGCTCCCTGTTCTCCGGGGCCTGTCTTGCCTTTCTGGTTTTTACACATTTTGTGGATGTCCCTTTTGACCGGTGGGAAGTGATACTTCTTTGTAGTGCAGATTTGCATTGCCCGCTTGCTTGCTTGGCCAAAAAGGGCGTATGCGTTTTCTCCTGAATATATTCAGGAGAAAACGCATACGCCCTTTTTGGCCAAGTGCATCATTGTCGAAGTTGTGCCCCTCTTCCTGTGCTTTACAGGCGATTCTAACGTACCGCTTGAAATCTGTTTCCTGCTATTCTGCCTCGCATTCAAGTCCGCCTCGTTGCCTTCCCTCAACAGATTTTTGGACGATAGTTGGCCTTGATTACTCTGCCAGTTTGTGAATTGCTGTGCCCCTGAGCTCCATTTTTCAACTCGTTTTTTTGTGAGCTGAACGCAAGTCCAAACATTTGGTTCAGGACCTATACTGGTTCCCGGTGGGTGGCTGAGACTTTGGTGAATTCTTCTTCCTGCCGGGAAATTAGAGTGACATGTGCCCATCCAAATGCCTAACAGCTACTCTCTCATTGGTTCTCCCTCTTCCCTTTCCTCCTCTGCCAAATGGGCAACCTGTGTGAACCAGGAGCTTAAAGGGGCTGTCTCTCCAAGTTGGGAGATTGATAGTAAAGCTGTTGGAAAGTCAAACCGGAGCACCAGGAGAGGGACTCTTCGTTGAGTTTTAGAAACCTTTCGTATTCACAGTGTGTCCATTCTCTAGGTTTCCCGTACATGTTATAGCTGTAGGAATATTCCCTTCAACCTGGAGAGGTGGGACCCATGGAATGGTTGCCATGCATTATTGCTTTAAAGGGTCTGCATTTGCTCACCCAATCTCACCAATCCTCTCAGTCCCAAGTGTCCAGCCTCATGCCACATCCAGCTGTCATCGTAGATAGGGTCATTCCAGGTTGCATCAGAGACCCTGAAGGAATTGTAAAGAATTTCCCTGTTTCTTTGTTCTGTTTTTGAAATTCCTTTTTAGAGTGGGTTTGAGCTGATTCTCGCTGCCATGTTTATGCCAGTCTAGACACACTTGATTCCCTTACGGAGACATATCAATACATAGGTTTTAAGATTCTTACTAGTCAGATCTATTCCTCTGCGGGAAATATGGGGTTTTGAGTCCCTTTCACTGAGGAAGGTGTAGGTCTTGTCTATTCCATAGTTGGTTTTTGGAACAGTACCTGTGCTTATATCAAACTCTGGTTTGATGCATCACCCCACCTCTCCTTCCCCCTTAAGCAGGCATAAGAGTGTTTTCTAAATGTGAGACTCTGTTCTCTTTGCTAACTCAGTTCATGTGTAGCCATGTTTACAGGATCTTCCTAAGTGATATCTTATGATAAGTTTCTTTTCCTGTGTGACTTCTTTCCCTTAGAATCATCGTACCTGAATCCACTCATTTTGCTGCTACTGGTCTTATGACATTGATTTCGTGGCTGAGGGATATTCCATCGTACGTAAGTTCCACAATGTTTGGAACCATTTTTATATTTCCTGGGATATTTCAGGTGTACCCAGGTTGAGGTTCTTGTAAGCAGTGCAGCCCTCAATTTGGGGGTGGCTCTGTCTTATGGATTTTCAGTTTTCCCAAGGTATATTCCCTAGACTGGAAGTGCCCTTGGCTCTGTAGCTCTGTTGTTTACTTGTTTTAGGGAACACAATGCACTCCTCCAGTGAGGCAGTTGGCAACTTACATCCCGCCCATCAGCATAACAAGGCTCCCTGTTCTCCGGGGCCTGTCTTGCCTTTCTGGTTTTTACACATTTTGTGGATGTCCCTTTTGACCGGTGGGAAGTGATACTTCTTTGTAGTGCAGATTTGCATTGCCCGCTTGCTTGCTTGGCCAAAAAGGGCGTATGCGTTTTCTCCTGAATATATTCAGGAGAAAACGCATACGCCCTTTTTGGCCAAGTGCATCATTGTCGAAGTTGTGCCCCTCTTCCTGTGCTTTACAGGCGATTCTAACGTACCTCTTGAAATCTGTTTCCTGCTATTCTGCCTCGCATTCAAGTCCGCCTCGTTGCCTTCCCTCAACAGATTTTTGGACGATAGTTGGCCTTGATTACTCTGCCAGTTTGTGAATTGCTGTGCCCCTGAGCTCCATTTTTCAACTCGTTTTTTTGTGAGCTGAACGCAAGTCCAAACATTTGGTTCAGGACCTATACTGGTTCCCGGTGGGTGGCTGAGACTTTGGTGAATTCTTCTTCCTGCCGGGAAATTAGAGTGACATGTGCCCATCCAAATGCCTAACAGCTACTCTCTCATTGGTTCTCCCTCTTCCCTTTCCTCCTCTGCCAAATGGGCAACCTGTGTGAACCAGGAGCTTAAAGGGGCTGTCTCTCCAAGTTGGGAGATTGATAGTAAAGCTGTTGGAAAGTCAAACCGGAGCACCAGGAGAGGGACTCTTCGTTGAGTTTTAGAAACCTGTCGTATTCACAGTGTGTCCATTCTCTAGGTTTCCCGTACATGTTATAGCTGTAGGAATATTCCCTTCAACCTGGAGAGGTGGGACCCATGGAATGGTTGCCATGCATTATTGCTTTAAAGGGTCTGCATTTGCTCACCCAATCTCACCAATCCTCTCAGTCCCAAGTGTCCAGCCTCATGCCACATCCAGCTGTCATCGTAGATAGGGTCATTCCAGGTTGCATCAGAGACCCTGAAGGAATTGTAAAGAATTTCCCTGTTTCTTTGTTCTGTTTTTGAAATTCCTTTTTAGAGTGGGTTTGAGCTGATTCTCGCTGCCATGTTTATGCCAGTCTAGACACACTTGATTCCCTTACGGAGACATATCAATACATAGGTTTTAAGATTCTTACTAGTCAGATCTATTCCTCTGCGGGAAATATGGGGTTTTGAGTCCCTTTCACTGAGGAAGGTGTAGGTCTTGTCTATTCCATAGTTGGTTTTTGGAACGGTACCTGTGCTTATATCAAACTCTGGTTTGATGCATCACCCCACCTCTCCTTCCCCCTTAAGCAGGCATAAGAGTGTTTTCTAAATGTGAGACTCTGTTCTCTTTGCTAACTCAGTTCATGTGTAGCCATGTTTACAGGATCTTCCTAAGTGATATCTTATGATAAGTTTCTTTTCCTGTGTGACTTCTTTCCCTTAGAATCATCGTACCTGAATCCACTCATTTTGCTGCTACTGGTCTTATGACATTGATTTCGTGGCTGAGGGATATTCCATCGTACGTAAGTTCCACAATGTTTGGAACCATTTTTATATTTCCTGGGATATTTCAGGTGTACCCAGGTTGAGGTTCTTGTAAGCAGTGCAGCCCTCAATTTGGGGGTGGCTCTGTCTTATGGATTTTCAGTTTTCCCAAGGTATATTCCCTAGACTGGAAGTGCCCTTGGCTCTGTAGCTCTGTTGTTTACTTGTTTTAGGGAACACAATGCACTCCTCCAGTGAGGCAGTTGGCAACTTACATCCCGCCCATCAGCATAACAAGGCTCCCTGTTCTCCGGGGCCTGTCTTGCCTTTCTGGTTTTTACACATTTTGTGGATGTCCCTTTTGACCGGTGGGAAGTGATACTTCTTTGTAGTGCAGATTTGCATTGCCCGCTTGCTTGCTTGGCCAAAAAGGGCGTATGCGTTTTCTCCTGAATATATTCAGGAGAAAACGCATACGCCCTTTTTGGCCAAGTGCATCATTGTCGAAGTTGTGCCCCTCTTCCTGTGCTTTACAGGCGATTCTAACGTACCTCTTGAAATCTGTTTCCTGCTATTCTGCCTCGCATTCAAGTCCGCCTCGTTGCCTTCCCTCAACAGATTTTTGGACGATAGTTGGCCTTGATTACTCTGCCAGTTTGTGAATTGCTGTGCCCCTGAGCTCCATTTTTCAACTCGTTTTTTTGTGAGCTGAACGCAAGTCCAAACATTTGGTTCAGGACCTATACTGGTTCCCGGTGGGTGGCTGAGACTTTGGTGAATTCTTCTTCCTGCCGGGAAATTAGAGTGACATGTGCCCATCCAAATGCCTAACAGCTACTCTCTCATTGGTTCTCCCTCTTCCCTTTCCTCCTCTGCCAAATGGGCAACCTGTGTGAACCAGGAGCTTAAAGGGGCTGTCTCTCCAAGTTGGGAGATTGATAGTAAAGCTGTTGGAAAGTCAAACCGGAGCACCAGGAGAGGGACTCTTCGTTGAGTTTTAGAAACCTTTCGTATTCACAGTGTGTCCATTCTCTAGGTTTCCCGTACATGTTATAGCTGTAGTAATATTCCCTTCAACCTGGAGAGGTGGGACCCATGGAATGGTTGCCATGCATTATTGCTTTAAAGGGTCTGCATTTGCTCACCCAATCTCACCAATCCTCTCAGTCCCAAGTGTCCAGCCTCATGCCACATCCAGCTGTCATCGTAGATAGGGTCATTCCAGGTTGCATCAGAGACCCTGAAGGAATTGTAAAGAATTTCCCTGTTTCTTTGTTCTGTTTTTGAAATTCCTTTTTAGAGTGGGTTTGAGCTGATTCTCGCTGCCATGTTTATGCCAGTCTAGACACACTTGATTCCCTTACGGAGACATATCAATACATAGGTTTTAAGATTCTTACTAGTCAGATCTATTCCTCTGCGGGAAATATGGGGTTTTGAGTCCCTTTCACTGAGGAAGGTGTAGGTCTTGTCTATTCCATAGTTGGTTTTTGGAACGGTACCTGTGCTTATATCAAACTCTGGTTTGATGCATCACCCCACCTCTCCTTCCCCCTTAAGCAGGCATAAGAGGGTTTTCTAAATGTGAGACTCTGTTCTCTTTGCTAACTCAGTTCATGTGTAGCCATGTTTACAGGATCTTCCTAAGTGATATCTTATGATAAGTTTCTTTTCCTGTGTGACTTCTTTCCCTTAGAATCATCGTACCTGAATCCACTCATTTTGCTGCTACTGGTCTTATGACATTGATTTCGTGGCTGAGGGATATTCCATCGTACGTAAGTTCCACAATGTTTGGAACCATTTTTATATTTCCTGGGATATTTCAGGTGTACCCAGGTTGAGGTTCTTGTAAGCAGTGCAGCCCTCAATTTGGGGGTGGCTCTGTCTTATGGATTTTCAGTTTTCCCAAGGTATATTCCCTAGACTGGAAGTGCCCTTGGCTCTGTAGCTCTGTTGTTTACTTGTTTTAGGGAACACAATGCACTCCTCCAGTGAGGCAGTTGGCAACTTACATCCCGCCCATCAGCATAACAAGGCTCCCTGTTCTCCGGGGCCTGTCTTGCCTTTCTGGTTTTTACACATTTTGTGGATGTCCCTTTTGACCGGTGGGAAGTGATACTTCTTTGTAGTGCAGATTTGCATTGCCCGCTTGCTTGCTTGGCCAAAAAGGGCGTATGCGTTTTCTCCTGAATATATTCAGGAGAAAACGCATACGCCCTTTTTGGCCAAGTGCATCATTGTCGAAGTTGTGCCCCTCTTCCTGTGCTTTACAGGCGATTCTAACGTACCGCTTGAAATCTGTTTCCTGCTATTCTGCCTCGCATTCAAGTCCGCCTCGTTGCCTTCCCTCAACAGATTTTTGGACGATAGTTGGCCTTGATTACTCTGCCAGTTTGTGAATTGCTGTGCCCCTGAGCTCCATTTTTCAACTCGTTTTTTTGTGAGCTGAACGCAAGTCCAAACATTTGGTTCAGGACCTATACTGGTTCCCGGTGGGTGGCTGAGACTTTGGTGAATTCTTCTTCCTGCCGGGAAATTAGAGTGACATGTGCCCATCCAAATGCCTAACAGCTACTCTCTCATTGGTTCTCCCTCTTCCCTTTCCTCCTCTGCCAAATGGGCAACCTGTGTGAACCAGGAGCTTAAAGGGGCTGTCTCTCCAAGTTGGGAGATTGATAGTAAAGCTGTTGGAAAGTCAAACCGGAGCACCAGGAGAGGGACTCTTCGTTGAGTTTTAGAAACCTTTCGTATTCACAGTGTGTCCATTCTCTAGGTTTCCCGTACATGTTATAGCTGTAGGAATATTCCCTTCAACCTGGAGAGGTGGGACCCATGGAATGGTTGCCATGCATTATTGCTTTAAAGGGTCTGCATTTGCTCACCCAATCTCACCAATCCTCTCAGTCCCAAGTGTCCAGCCTCATGCCACATCCAGCTGTCATCGTAGATAGGGTCATTCCAGGTTGCATCAGAGACCCTGAAGGAATTGTAAAGAATTTCCCTGTTTCTTTGTTCTGTTTTTGAAATTCCTTTTTAGAGTGGGTTTGAGCTGATTCTCGCTGCCATGTTTATGCCAGTCTAGACACACTTGATTCCCTTACGGAGACATATCAATACATAGGTTTTAAGATTCTTACTAGTCAGATCTATTCCTCTGCGGGAAATATGGGGTTTTGAGTCCCTTTCACTGAGGAAGGTGTAGGTCTTGTCTATTCCATAGTTGGTTTTTGGAACAGTACCTGTGCTTATATCAAACTCTGGTTTGATGCATCACCCCACCTCTCCTTCCCCCTTAAGCAGGCATAAGAGTGTTTTCTAAATGTGAGACTCTGTTCTCTTTGCTAACTCAGTTCATGTGTAGCCATGTTTACAGGATCTTCCTAAGTGATATCTTATGATAAGTTTCTTTTCCTGTGTGACTTCTTTCCCTTAGAATCATCGTACCTGAATCCACTCATTTTGCTGCTACTGGTCTTATGACATTGATTTCGTGGCTGAGGGATATTCCATCGTACGTAAGTTCCACAATGTTTGGAACCATTTTTATATTTCCTGGGATATTTCAGGTGTACCCAGGTTGAGGTTCTTGTAAGCAGTGCAGCCCTCAATTTGGGGGTGGCTCTGTCTTATGGATTTTCAGTTTTCCCAAGGTATATTCCCTAGACTGGAAGTGCCCTTGGCTCTGTAGCTCTGTTGTTTACTTGTTTTAGGGAACACAATGCACTCCTCCAGTGAGGCAGTTGGCAACTTACATCCCGCCCATCAGCATAACAAGGCTCCCTGTTCTCCGGGGCCTGTCTTGCCTTTCTGGTTTTTACACATTTTGTGGATGTCCCTTTTGACCGGTGGGAAGTGATACTTCTTTGTAGTGCAGATTTGCATTGCCCGCTTGCTTGCTTGGCCAAAAAGGGCGTATGCGTTTTCTCCTGAATATATTCAGGAGAAAACGCATACGCCCTTTTTGGCCAAGTGCATCATTGTCGAAGTTGTGCCCCTCTTCCTGTGCTTTACAGGCGATTCTAACGTACCGCTTGAAATCTGTTTCCTGCTATTCTGCCTCGCATTCAAGTCCGCCTCGTTGCCTTCCCTCAACAGATTTTTGGACGATAGTTGGCCTTGATTACTCTGCCAGTTTGTGAATTGCTGTGCCCCTGAGCTCCATTTTTCAACTCGTTTTTTTGTGAGCTGAACGCAAGTCCAAACATTTGGTTCAGGACCTATACTGGTTCCCGGTGGGTGGCTGAGACTTTGGTGAATTCTTCTTCCTGCCGGGAAATTAGAGTGACATGTGCCCATCCAAATGCCTAACAGCTACTCTCTCATTGGTTCTCCCTCTTCCCTTTCCTCCTCTGCCAAATGGGCAACCTGTGTGAACCAGGAGCTTAAAGGGGCTGTCTCTCCAAGTTGGGAGATTGATAGTAAAGCTGTTGGAAAGTCAAACCGGAGCACCAGGAGAGGGACTCTTCGTTGAGTTTTAGAAACCTTTCGTATTCACAGTGTGTCCATTCTCTAGGTTTCCCGTACATGTTATAGCTGTAGTAATATTCCCTTCAACCTGGAGAGGTGGGACCCATGGAATGGTTGCCATGCATTATTGCTTTAAAGGGTCTGCATTTGCTCACCCAATCTCACCAATCCTCTCAGTCCCAAGTGTCCAGCCTCATGCCACATCCAGCTGTCATCGTAGATAGGGTCATTCCAGGTTGCATCAGAGACCCTGAAGGAATTGTAAAGAATTTCCCTGTTTCTTTGTTCTGTTTTTGAAATTCCTTTTTAGAGTGGGTTTGAGCTGATTCTCGCTGCCATGTTTATGCCAGTCTAGACACACTTGATTCCCTTACGGAGACATATCAATACATAGGTTTTAAGATTCTTACTAGTCAGATCTATTCCTCTGCGGGAAATATGGGGTTTTGAGTCCCTTTCACTGAGGAAGGTGTAGGTCTTGTCTATTCCATAGTTGGTTTTTGGAACGGTACCTGTGCTTATATCAAACTCTGGTTTGATGCATCACCCCACCTCTCCTTCCCCCTTAAGCAGGCATAAGAGGGTTTTCTAAATGTGAGACTCTGTTCTCTTTGCTAACTCAGTTCATGTGTAGCCATGTTTACAGGATCTTCCTAAGTGATATCTTATGATAAGTTTCTTTTCCTGTGTGACTTCTTTCCCTTAGAATCATCGTACCTGAATCCACTCATTTTGCTGCTACTGGTCTTATGACATTGATTTCGTGGCTGAGGGATATTCCATCGTACGTAAGTTCCACAATGTTTGGAACCATTTTTATATTTCCTGGGATATTTCAGGTGTACCCAGGTTGAGGTTCTTGTAAGCAGTGCAGCCCTCAATTTGGGGGTGGCTCTGTCTTATGGATTTTCAGTTTTCCCAAGGTATATTCCCTAGACTGGAAGTGCCCTTGGCTCTGTAGCTCTGTTGTTTACTTGTTTTAGGGAACACAATGCACTCCTCCAGTGAGGCAGTTGGCAACTTACATCCCGCCCATCAGCATAACAAGGCTCCCTGTTCTCCGGGGCCTGTCTTGCCTTTCTGGTTTTTACACATTTTGTGGATGTCCCTTTTGACCGGTGGGAAGTGATACTTCTTTGTAGTGCAGATTTGCATTGCCCGCTTGCTTGCTTGGCCAAAAAGGGCGTATGCGTTTTCTCCTGAATATATTCAGGAGAAAACGCATACGCCCTTTTTGGCCAAGTGCATCATTGTCGAAGTTGTGCCCCTCTTCCTGTGCTTTACAGGCGATTCTAACGTACCTCTTGAAATCTGTTTCCTGCTATTCTGCCTCGCATTCAAGTCCGCCTCGTTGCCTTCCCTCAACAGATTTTTGGACGATAGTTGGCCTTGATTACTCTGCCAGTTTGTGAATTGCTGTGCCCCTGAGCTCCATTTTTCAACTCGTTTTTTTGTGAGCTGAACGCAAGTCCAAACATTTGGTTCAGGACCTATACTGGTTCCCGGTGGGTGGCTGAGACTTTGGTGAATTCTTCTTCCTGCCGGGAAATTAGAGTGACATGTGCCCATCCAAATGCCTAACAGCTACTCTCTCATTGGTTCTCCCTCTTCCCTTTCCTCCTCTGCCAAATGGGCAACCTGTGTGAACCAGGAGCTTAAAGGGGCTGTCTCTCCAAGTTGGGAGATTGATAGTAAAGCTGTTGGAAAGTCAAACCGGAGCACCAGGAGAGGGACTCTTCGTTGAGTTTTAGAAACCTGTCGTATTCACAGTGTGTCCATTCTCTAGGTTTCCCGTACATGTTATAGCTGTAGTAATATTCCCTTCAACCTGGAGAGGTGGGACCCATGGAATGGTTGCCATGCATTATTGCTTTAAAGGGTCTGCATTTGCTCACCCAATCTCACCAATCCTCTCAGTCCCAAGTGTCCAGCCTCATGCCACATCCAGCTGTCATCGTAGATAGGGTCATTCCAGGTTGCATCAGAGACCCTGAAGGAATTGTAAAGAATTTCCCTGTTTCTTTGTTCTGTTTTTGAAATTCCTTTTTAGAGTGGGTTTGAGCTGATTCTCGCTGCCATGTTTATGCCAGTCTAGACACACTTGATTCCCTTACGGAGACATATCAATACATAGGTTTTAAGATTCTTACTAGTCAGATCTATTCCTCTGCGGGAAATATGGGGTTTTGAGTCCCTTTCACTGAGGAAGGTGTAGGTCTTGTCTATTCCATAGTTGGTTTTTGGAACGGTACCTGTGCTTATATCAAACTCTGGTTTGATGCATCACCCCACCTCTCCTTCCCCCTTAAGCAGGCATAAGAGGGTTTTCTAAATGTGAGACTCTGTTCTCTTTGCTAACTCAGTTCATGTGTAGCCATGTTTACAGGATCTTCCTAAGTGATATCTTATGATAAGTTTCTTTTCCTGTGTGACTTCTTTCCCTTAGAATCATCGTACCTGAATCCACTCATTTTGCTGCTACTGGTCTTATGACATTGATTTCGTGGCTGAGGGATATTCCATCGTACGTAAGTTCCACAATGTTTGGAACCATTTTTATATTTCCTGGGATATTTCAGGTGTACCCAGGTTGAGGTTCTTGTAAGCAGTGCAGCCCTCAATTTGGGGGTGGCTCTGTCTTATGGATTTTCAGTTTTCCCAAGGTATATTCCCTAGACTGGAAGTGCCCTTGGCTCTGTAGCTCTGTTGTTTACTTGTTTTAGGGAACACAATGCACTCCTCCAGTGAGGCAGTTGGCAACTTACATCCCGCCCATCAGCATAACAAGGCTCCCTGTTCTCCGGGGCCTGTCTTGCCTTTCTGGTTTTTACACATTTTGTGGATGTCCCTTTTGACCGGTGGGAAGTGATACTTCTTTGTAGTGCAGATTTGCATTGCCCGCTTGCTTGCTTGGCCAAAAAGGGCGTATGCGTTTTCTCCTGAATATATTCAGGAGAAAACGCATACGCCCTTTTTGGCCAAGTGCATCATTGTCGAAGTTGTGCCCCTCTTCCTGTGCTTTACAGGCGATTCTAACGTACCTCTTGAAATCTGTTTCCTGCTATTCTGCCTCGCATTCAAGTCCGCCTCGTTGCCTTCCCTCAACAGATTTTTGGACGATAGTTGGCCTTGATTACTCTGCCAGTTTGTGAATTGCTGTGCCCCTGAGCTCCATTTTTCAACTCGTTTTTTTGTGAGCTGAACGCAAGTCCAAACATTTGGTTCAGGACCTATACTGGTTCCCGGTGGGTGGCTGAGACTTTGGTGAATTCTTCTTCCTGCCGGGAAATTAGAGTGACATGTGCCCATCCAAATGCCTAACAGCTACTCTCTCATTGGTTCTCCCTCTTCCCTTTCCTCCTCTGCCAAATGGGCAACCTGTGTGAACCAGGAGCTTAAAGGGGCTGTCTCTCCAAGTTGGGAGATTGATAGTAAAGCTGTTGGAAAGTCAAACCGGAGCACCAGGAGAGGGACTCTTCGTTGAGTTTTAGAAACCTTTCGTATTCACAGTGTGTCCATTCTCTAGGTTTCCCGTACATGTTATAGCTGTAGTAATATTCCCTTCAACCTGGAGAGGTGGGACCCATGGAATGGTTGCCATGCATTATTGCTTTAAAGGGTCTGCATTTGCTCACCCAATCTCACCAATCCTCTCAGTCCCAAGTGTCCAGCCTCATGCCACATCCAGCTGTCATCGTAGATAGGGTCATTCCAGGTTGCATCAGAGACCCTGAAGGAATTGTAAAGAATTTCCCTGTTTCTTTGTTCTGTTTTTGAAATTCCTTTTTAGAGTGGGTTTGAGCTGATTCTCGCTGCCATGTTTATGCCAGTCTAGACACACTTGATTCCCTTACGGAGACATATCAATACATAGGTTTTAAGATTCTTACTAGTCAGATCTATTCCTCTGCGGGAAATATGGGGTTTTGAGTCCCTTTCACTGAGGAAGGTGTAGGTCTTGTCTATTCCATAGTTGGTTTTTGGAACGGTACCTGTGCTTATATCAAACTCTGGTTTGATGCATCACCCCACCTCTCCTTCCCCCTTAAGCAGGCATAAGAGGGTTTTCTAAATGTGAGACTCTGTTCTCTTTGCTAACTCAGTTCATGTGTAGCCATGTTTACAGGATCTTCCTAAGTGATATCTTATGATAAGTTTCTTTTCCTGTGTGACTTCTTTCCCTTAGAATCATCGTACCTGAATCCACTCATTTTGCTGCTACTGGTCTTATGACATTGATTTCGTGGCTGAGGGATATTCCATCGTACGTAAGTTCCACAATGTTTGGAACCATTTTTATATTTCCTGGGATATTTCAGGTGTACCCAGGTTGAGGTTCTTGTAAGCAGTGCAGCCCTCAATTTGGGGGTGGCTCTGTCTTATGGATTTTCAGTTTTCCCAAGGTATATTCCCTAGACTGGAAGTGCCCTTGGCTCTGTAGCTCTGTTGTTTACTTGTTTTAGGGAACACAATGCACTCCTCCAGTGAGGCAGTTGGCAACTTACATCCCGCCCATCAGCATAACAAGGCTCCCTGTTCTCCGGGGCCTGTCTTGCCTTTCTGGTTTTTACACATTTTGTGGATGTCCCTTTTGACTGGTGGGAAGTGATACTTCTTTGTAGTGCAGATTTGCATTGCCCGCTTGCTTGCTTGGCCAAAAAGGGCGTATGCGTTTTCTCCTGAATATATTCAGGAGAAAACGCATACGCCCTTTTTGGCCAAGTGCATCATTGTCGAAGTTGTGCCCCTCTTCCTGTGCTTTACAGGCGATTCTAACGTACCTCTTGAAATCTGTTTCCTGCTATTCTGCCTCGCATTCAAGTCCGCCTCGTTGCCTTCCCTCAACAGATTTTTGGACGATAGTTGGCCTTGATTACTCTGCCAGTTTGTGAATTGCTGTGCCCCTGAGCTCCATTTTTCAACTCGTTTTTTTGTGAGCTGAACGCAAGTCCAAACATTTGGTTCAGGACCTATACTGGTTCCCGGTGGGTGGCTGAGACTTTGGTGAATTCTTCTTCCTGCCGGGAAATTAGAGTGACATGTGCCCATCCAAATGCCTAACAGCTACTCTCTCATTGGTTCTCCCTCTTCCCTTTCCTCCTCTGCCAAATGGGCAACCTGTGTGAACCAGGAGCTTAAAGGGGCTGTCTCTCCAAGTTGGGAGATTGATAGTAAAGCTGTTGGAAAGTCAAACCGGAGCATCAGGAGAGGGACTCTTCGTTGAGTTTTAGAAACCTGTCGTATTCACAGTGTGTCCATTCTCTAGGTTTCCCGTACATGTTATAGCTGTAGTAATATTCCCTTCAACCTGGAGAGGTGGGACCCATGGAATGGTTGCCATGCATTATTGCTTTAAAGGGTCTGCATTTGCTCACCCAACCTCACCAATCCTCTCAGTCCCAAGTGTCCAGCCTCATGCCACATCCAGCTGTCATCGTAGATAGGGTCATTCCAGGTTGCATCAGAGACCCTGAAGGAATTGTAAAGAATTTCCCTGTTTCTTTGTTCTGTTTTTGAAATTCCTTTTTAGAGTGGGTTTGAGCTGATTCTCGCTGCCATGTTTATGCCAGTCTAGACACACTTGATTCCCTTACGGAGACATATCAATACATAGGTTTTAAGATTCTTACTAGTCAGATCTATTCCTCTGCGGGAAATATGGGGTTTTGAGTCCCTTTCACTGAGGAAGGTGTAGGTCTTGTCTATTCCATAGTTGGTTTTTGGAACAGTACCTGTGCTTATATCAAACTCTGGTTTGATGCATCACCCCACCTCTCCTTCCCCCTTAAGCAGGCATAAGAGTGTTTTCTAAATGTGAGACTCTGTTCTCTTTGCTAACTCAGTTCATGTGTAGCCATGTTTACAGGATCTTCCTAAGTGATATCTTATGATAAGTTTCTTTTCCTGTGTGACTTCTTTCCCTTAGAATCATCGTACCTGAATCCACTCATTTTGCTGCTACTGGTCTTATGACATGGATTTCGTGGCTGAGGGATATTCCATCGTACGTAAGTTCCACAATGTTTGGAACCATTTTTATATTTCCTGGGATATTTCAGGTGTACCCAGGTTGAGGTTCTTGTAAGCAGTGCAGCCCTCAATTTGGGGGTGGCTCTGTCTTATGGATTTTCAGTTTCCCCAAGGTATATTCCCTAGACTGGAAGTGCCCTTGGCTCTGTAGCTCTGTTGTTTACTTGTTTTAGGGAACACAATGCACTCCTCCAGTGAGGCAGTTGGCAACTTACATCCCGCCCATCAGCATAACAAGGCTCCCTGTTCTCCAGGGCCTGTCTTGCCTTTCTGGTTTTTACACATTTTTTGGATGTCCCTTTTGACCCGTGGGAAGTGATACTTCTTTGTAGTGCAGATTTGCATTGCCCGCTTGCTTGCTTGGCCAAAAAGGGCGTATGCGTTTTCTCCTGAATATATTTAGGAGAAAATGCATACGCCCTTTTTGGCCAAGTGCATCATTGTCGAAGTTGTGCCCCTCTTACTGTGCTCTACATGCGACGACCACCCTGGCTGGCCTGCAGGCACCAAGTTGGCCTGCGTGCTGTCGCTGGCGTGGCTCCACGGTCCTTCCTCTAGGCTTTCAAGCCCTTTTACATATTCAGGTGTTTTACCTGGAAAGGGTGGGAACAGTTCAGCAGCAGCTGGCCTGGGGCTCAGCTCACGTTTACTCACAGATGCCTCGGCACGGTCCCCCAGCTTTGCAATGAGGACGCTCCTTCCGTGGGGGGTGGGTTGATGGCTGTATGGGAGATGGTTCTCCACCTCTGACCAATTTCAGAATTGTTTACCACTGTAGCAAGTGCCCTGATAGGGTTTTCCTCTGTATTACTCGTGGGTCCAGATTTTTTTTTCTTTTATGGTTCAAGTTAGATTTTATTCCTCTTTTATGTATTTATAGATATAAGCATGGAAATAATTCATTCCTATAAATACATCTGTGTGACGGGAAAGAATTTTTCTGTTTTATTTTTAAATTTTATTTTTTAAAATTTTGAAATTTAATTTTATTTATTTTTTTATACAGCACATTATTATTAGTTATGTATTTTATGCGTATACATGTATACAGGTCAATCCCAAACTCCCAACTCATCCCACCACCACCACCCCATGGCTTCCCAAACTTGGTGTCCATACGTTTTTTCTCTACATCTGTGTCTCTATTTCTTCCCTGCAAACCAGTTCATCTGTACCATCTTTAGGCTCCACATATATGCATTAATATACAATATTTGTTTTCCTCTTTCTGACTTACTTCATTCTGTATGACAGTCTCTCGATCCATCGATGTCTCTACAAATGACCCAGTTTCATTCCTTTTTATGGCCGAGTAATATTCCATTTCATATATGTACAACATCTTTATCCATTCATCTGTCTGTGGGCATTTAGGTTGCTTCCATTACCTGGCTATTGTAAATAGTGCTGCAACGAACATTGTGGTGAATGTGTCTTTTTGAAATACGGTTTTCTCTGGGTATATGTCCAGAAGTGGGATTGCTGGATCAGATGGTAATTCTATTTCTAGTTTTTTTAAGGAAACTCCATACTGTTCTCCATAGTGACTGTATCAATTTACATTCCCACCAATAGTGGAAGAGGGCTCCTTTTGTCCACACCCTCCCCAGAATTGGTTGTTTGTAGATTTTCTGATGATGCCGATTCTAACAGGTGTGAGGTGATACCTCATTGTAGTTTTGATTTGCATTTCTCTAATAATTAGTGCTGTTGAGCAGCTTTTCATGTGCGTCTTGGCCATCTCTGTGCCTTCTTTGAAGAAACGTCTCTTTAGATCCTCTGCCCATTTTTGTATTTTGATGTTTGTTTTTTTTAATATTAAGCTGCATGTGTTGTTTATATATATTGGAGATTAAACCTCTGTCCATTGATTCGTCTGCAACAATTTTCGCCCATTCTGAGGGATGCCTTTTTCCATTCCCGTGTTTTTTAACAAAAAAGGAAAGAAAGGAAAAGAAGCAGAACACTAATGTGCGTAAAATATGCCTTTTGAAACGGTCGTTTTGAAATATGGACGTCCTTTGAATTTTTTGGTCGATATGTGACCCCAGGATTTGTTTTCAGGGCAGGTGTCATTTACAGGCCTGCAATGATTTTGAATATCAACTGACCATTAGCGTTGGGATTAAACTGCTGTTGTGTGAAACGGCCACAAGGTGGCAGCAGTTCACCCTTACCAAATCTGGTTACTAGGGCAAGAGAGCCTCAGTGGAAGTGGTGTTCTAGATTGGAGTTTAGAATGGAATGTACCAGGAGAAAGACCCTCACGTTTGTCTCACTACTTCTTGTTCGTGTTTTTAATTTAAGTTTTTATTTTTTATTACAGCAAGTTTGATTACAATGTTTGGCTTGTTGTAGGTGTGGAAGATGTGGTTCTTTTACACATATACAGATGACTGTTCTTCCTGGGATCCTTTTCCCATGTACGTTATGACAGAATGTTGAGTAGTCCTCTCTTGGTATTCTGTAGGTCTTTGGTGATTATATATGTCACCTGTGTTTGTATATGTCTGTTAACCCCGATATCGTAATGAAACCAATCCTCACACCTTTCCATTGGTGAACCATAAGTTTGTTTAATGAATCTGTGATTGCCCTTCTCCGTGGAAATATCTGCCCTGGTATCCATTTTTAGGTAACACCTATAAGTGATATGATTTGATATGTGTCTTTCACTTTCTGACTTACTACAAGTCACGTGATTACTTCTAGACTCATCTACGGTGCTGCAAATGGCATTGTGTCCTTTTTTCCCTTGACTTCTCTTCTGCCTTAGCGGGGTCCATTTTCAAAAATGTGATTCCCTGAGGGTTGAAGATTAGCTGACCTGGGCAGCCTTACCCTGCCGGCCCGCCCTCCCCAGGTGTGCCTCGTTGAGGTCAATATAAACAGCGCTCCAGGCAGCATTAGCCCCTGAAGCTGTGCCTGACTCCATATTCTGTGCCCCGTCAGCAGTCTCGGGGCTGTGCTGGTGGGAGGGAGTGAGGGGCCACAGCTTTGTGGGTGGCCCGGTGTGAGTGGGGTTCTGCTGGCCTTTCTGCAGGAGTTGCCAGGCTGCCCCCTGTAAAGAAGAGGTTGTGTCACCCATACCTTCCGCTGGAATTTCTCTCCGGACAGAGGTGAGGAAGGAAAAAAGCAGTGGGGGCCGGGACAGGAGGGGTATCTCACGTAGGGCAATGGAAAGCTTCTGGAAGAGCGCCCGGGGCCAGGACCACCCTGGCTGGCCTGCAGGCACCAAGTTGGCCTGCGTGCTGTCTTTGGTGTGGCTCCACGGTCCTTCCTCTAGGCTTTCAAGCCCTTGTACATATTCAGGTGTTTTACCTGGAAAGGGTGGGAAAAGTTCAGCAGCAGCTGGCCTGGGGCTCAGCTCACGTTTACTCACAGATGCCTCGGCACTGTCCCCCAGCTTTGCAATGAGGACGCTCCTTGCGTGGGGGGTGGGTTGCTGGCTGTATGGGAGATGATTCCCCACCTCTGACCAATTTCAGAATTGTTTACCTCTGGAGCAAGTGCCCTGCTAGGGTTTTCCTGTGTATAACTGGTGGGTTCAGGTTTTTTTTTTTCTTTTATGGTTCAAGTTAGATTTTATTCCTCTTTTATGTATTTATAGATATAAGCATGGAAATAATTCATTCCTATAAATACATCTGTGTGACGAGAAGAATTTTTTTCTGTTTTATTTTTAAATTTTATTTTTTAAAATTTTGAAATTTAATTTTATTTATGTTTTTAAACAGCACATTATTATTAGTTATGTATTTTATGAATATACATGTATACAGGTCAATCCCAATCTCTCAACTCATCCCACCACCACCACCCCATGGCTTCCCACACTTGGTGTCCATACGTTTGTTCTCTACCTCTGTGTCTCTATTTCTTCCCTGCAAACCAGTTCATCTGTACCATTTTTAGGCTCCACATATATGCATTAATATACAATATTTGTTTTCCTCTTTCTGACTTACTTCATTCTGTATGACAGTCTCTCGATCCATCGATGTCTCTACAAATGACCCAGTTTCATGCCTTTTAATGGCCGAGTAATATTCCATTTTATATATGTACCACATCTTTATCCATTCATCTGTCTGTGGGCATTTAGGATGCTTCCATTACCTGGCTATTGTAAATAGTGCTGCAACGAACACTGTGGTGAATGTGCCTTTTTGAAATACGGTTTTCTCTGGGTATATGCCCAGAAGTGGGATTGGTGGATCAGATGGTAATTCGATTTCTAATATTTTTAAGGAAACTCCATACTGTTCTCCATAGTGACTGTATCAGTTTACATTCCCACCAATAGTGGAAGAGGGCTCCTTTTGTCCACAACCTCCCCAGAATTGGTTGTTTGTAGATTTTCTGATGATTCCGATTCTAACAGGTGTGAGGTGATACCTCATTGTAGTTTTGATTTGCATTTCTCTAATAATTAGTGCTGTTGAGCAGCTTTTCATGTGCGTCTTGGCCATCTCTGTGTCTCCTTTGAAGAAACGTCTCTTTAGATCTTCTGCCCATTTTTTTCGGTTGTTTGTTTTTTTTAATATTAAGCTGCATGAGCTGTTTATATATATTGGAGATTAAACCTCTGTCCATTGATTCGTCTGCAACGATTTTCGCCCATTCTGAGGGATGCCTTTTTCCATTCCCGTGATTTTTAACAAAAAAGGAAAGAAAGGAAAAGAAGCAGAACACTAATGTGCGTAAAATATGCCTATTGAAATGGTCGTTTTGAAATATGGACGTCCTTTGAATTTTTTGCTCGATATGTGACCCAAGGATTTGTTTTCAGGGCAGGTGTCATTTACAGGCCTGCAATGATTTTGAATATCAACTGACCATAAGCATTGGGATTAATCGGCTGTTGTGCGAAACGGACACAAGGTGGCAGCAGTTCACCCTTACCAAATCTGGTTACTAGGGCAAGAGAGCCTCAGTGGAAGTGGTGTTCTAGATTGGAGTTTAGAATGGAATGTGCCAGGAGAAAGCCCCTCACTTTGTCTCACTACTTCTTGTTCGTGTTTTTAAATTAATTTTTTTTATTTTTTATTACAGCAAGTTTGATTACAATGTTTGGCTTGTTGTAGGTGTGGAAGATGTGGTTCTTTTACACATATACAGATGTCTGTTCTTCCTGGGATCCTTTTCCCATGTACGTTATGACAGAATGTTGAGTAGTCCTCTCTTGGTATTCTGTAGGTCTTTGGTGATTATATATGTCACCTGTGTTTGTATATGTGTGTTAACGCCGATATCGTAATGAAACCAATCCTCACACCTTTCCATTGGTGAACCATAAGTTTGTTTAATGAATCTGTGATTGCCCTTCTCCGTGGAAATATCTGCCCTGGTATCCATTTTTAGGTAACACCTATAAGTGATATGATATGATATGTGTCTTCCACTTTCTGACTTACTACAAGTCACGTGATTACTTCTAGACTCATCTACGGTGCTGCAAATGGCATTGTGTCCTTTTTTCCCTTGGCTTCTCTTCTGCCTTAGCGGGGTTCATTTTCAACAATGTGATTCCCTGAGGGTTGTGGATTAGCTGACCTGGGCAGCCTTACCCTGCCGGCCCGCCCTCCACAGGTGTGCCTCCCTGAGGTCAATATAAACAGCGCTCCAGGCAGCAATAGCCCCTGAAGCTGTTCCTGACTCCATATTCTCTGCCCCATCAGCAGTCTCGGGGCTGTGCTGGTGGGAGGGAGTGAGGGGCCACAGCTTTGTGGGTGGCCCGGTGTGAGTGGGGTTCTGCTGGCCTTTCTGCAGGAGTTGCCATGCTGCCGCCTGTAAAGAAGAGGTTGTGTCACCCATACTTTCCGCTGGAATTTCTCTTCGGACAGAGGTGAGGAAGGAAAAAAAGCAGTGGGGGCCGGGACAGGAGGGGTATCTCAGGCACGGCAATGGAAAGCTTCTGGAAGAGCGCCCGGGGCCAGGACCACCCTGGCTGGCCTGCAGGCACCAAGTTGGCCTGCGTGCTGTCGCTGGTGTGGCTCCACGGTCCTTCCTCTAGGCTTTCAAGCCCTTGTATATATTTAGGTGTTTTACCTGGAAAGGGTGGGAACAGTTCAGCAGTAGCTGGCCTGGGGCTCAGCTCACGTTTACTCACAGATGCCTCGGCACGGTCCCCCAGCTTTTCAATGAGGACGCTCCTTGAGTGGGGGGTGGGTTGATGGCTGTATGGGAGATGGTTCCCCACCTATGACCAATTTCAGAATTGTTTACCACTGGAGCAAGTGCCCTGATAGGGTTTTCCTCTGTATAACTCGTGGGTTCAGGTTTTTTTTTTCTTTTATGGTTCAAGTTAGATTTTATTCTCCTTTTATGTATTTATAGATATAAGCATGGAAATAATTCACTCCTATAAATACATCTGTGTGACGGGAAGAACTTTTTTCTGTTTCATTTTTAAATTTTATTTTTTAAAATTTTGAAATTTAATTTTATTTATTTTTTATACAGCACGTTATTATTAGTTATGTATTTTATGCATATACATGTATACAGGTCAATCCCAATCTCCCAACTCATTCCACCACCACCACCCCATGGCTTCCCACACTTGGTGTCCATACGTTTGTTCTCTACCTCTGTGTCTCTATTTCTTCCCTGCAAACCAGTTCATCTGTACCATTTTTAGGCTCCACATATATGCATTATTATACAATATTTGTTTTCCTCTTTCTGACTTACTTCATTCTGTATGACAGTCTCTCGATTCATCGATGTCTCTACAAATGACCCAGTTTCATTCCTTTTTATGGCCGAGTAATATTCCGTTTTATATATGTACCACATCTTTATCCACTCATCTGTCTGTGGGCATTTAGGTTGCTTCCATTACCTGGCTATTGTAAATAGTGCTGCAACGAACATTGTGGTGAATGTGCCTTTTTGAAATACGGTTTTCTCTGGGTATATGCCCAGAAGTGGGATTGCTGGATCAGATGGTAATTCTATTTCTAGTTTTTTTAAGGAAACTCCATACTGTTCTCCATAGTGACTGTATCAATTTACATTCCCACCAATAGTGGAAGAGGGCTCCTTTTGTCCACACCCTCCCCAGAATTGGTTGTTTGTAGATTTTCTGATGATGCCGATTCTAACAGGTGTGAGGTGAAACCTCATTGTAGTTTTGATTTGCATTTCTCTAATAATTAGTGCTGTTGATCAGCTTTTCATGTGCGTCTTGGCCATCTCTGTGTCTCCTTTGAAGAAACGACTCTTTAGATCTTCTGCCCATTTTTTTGGGGTTGTTTGTTTTTTTAATATTAAGCTGCATGAGCTGTTTATATATATTGGAGATTAAACCTCTGTCCATTGATTCGTCTGCAACCATTTTCGCCCATTCTGAGGGATGCTTTTTTCCATTCCCGTGTTTTTTAACAAAAAAGGAAAGAAAGGAAAAGAAGCAGAACACTAATGTGCCTAAAATATGCCTTTTGAAACGGTCGTTTTGAAATATGGACGTCCTTTGAATATTTTGGTCGACATGTGACCCCAGGATTTGTTTTCAGGGCAGGTGTCATTTACAGGCCTGCAATGATTTTGAATATCAACTGACCATTAGCGTTGGGATTAAAGCTGCTGTTGTGTGAAACGGCCACAAGGTGGCAGCAGTTCACCCTTACCAAATCTGGTTACTAGGGCAAGAGAGCCTCAGTGGAAGTGGTGTTCTAGATTGGAGTTTAGAATGGAATGTGCCAGGAGAAAGCCCCTCACGTTTGTCTCACTACTTCTTGTTCGTGTTTTTAAATTATTTTTTTATTTTTTATTACAACAAGTTTGATTAAAATGTTTGGTTTGTTGTAGGTGTGGAAGATGTGGTTCCTTTACACATATACACATGTCTGTTCTTCCTGGGATCCTTTTCCCATGTACGTTATGACAGAATGTTGAGTAGTCCTCTCTTGGTATTCTGTAGGTCTTTGGTGATTATATATGTCACCTGTGTTTGTATATGTCTGTTAACCCCGATATCGTAATGAAACCAATCCTCACACCTTTCCATTGGTGAACCATAAGTTTGTTTAATGAATCTGTGATTGCCCTTCTCCGTGGAAATATCTGCCCTGGTATCCATTTTTAGGTAACACCTATAAGTGATATGATATGATATGTGTCTTTCACTTTCTGACTTACTACAAGTCACGTGATTACTTCTAGACTCATCTACGGTGCTGCAAATGGCATTGTGTCCTTTTGTCCCTTGGCTTCTCTTCTGCCTTAGCGGGGTCCATTTTCAACAATGTGATTCCCTGAGGGTTGTGGATTAGCTGACCTGGGCAGCCTTAAACTGCCAGCCCGCCCTCTCCAGGTGTGCCTCGTTGAGGTCTATATAAACAGCGCTCCAGGCAGCAGTAGCCTCTGAAGCTGTGCCTGACTCCATATTCTCTGCCCAGTCAGCAGTCTCGGGGCTGTGCTGGTGGGAGGGAGTGAGGGGCCACAGCTTTGTGGGTGGCCCGGTGTGAGTGGGGTTCTGCTGGCCTTTCTGCAGGAGTTGCCAGGCTGCCGCCTGTAAAGAAGAGGTTGTGTCACCCATACCTTCCGCTGGAATTTCTCTCCGGAGAGAGGTGAGGAAGGAAAAAAGCAGTGGGGGCCGGGACAGGAGGGGTATCTCAGGCAGGGCAATGGAAAGCTTCTGGAAGAGCGCCTGGGGACAGGACCACGCTGGCTGGCCTGCAGGCACCAAGTTGGCCTGCGTGCTGTCGCTGGTGTGGCTCTACGGTCCTTCCTCTAGGCTTTCAAGCCCTTGTACATATTCAGGTGTTTTACCTGGAAAGGGTGGGAACAGTTCAGCAGTAGCTGGCCTGGGGCTCAGCTCACGTTTACTCACAGATGCCTCGGCACGGTCCCCCAGCTTTGCAATGCGGACGCTCCTTGCGTGGGGGGTGGGTTGATGGCTGTATGGGAGAAGGTTCCCCACCTCTGACCAATTTCAGAATTGTTTACCGCTGGAGCAAGTGCCCTGATAGGGTTTTCCTCTGTATAACTCGTGGGTTCAGGTTTTTTTTTTTCTTTTATTGTTCAAGTTACATTTTATTCCTCTTTTATGTATTTATAGATATAAGCATGGAAATAATTCATTCCTATAAATACATCTGTGTGACGGGAAGAACTTTTTTCTGTTTTATTTTTAAATTTTTTAAAATTTTGAAATTTAATTTTATTTATTTTTTTTATACACCCCGTTATTATTAGTTATGTATTTTATGCGTATACATGTATACAGGTCAATCCCAATCTCCCAACTCATTCCACCACCACCACCCCATGGCTTCCCTCACTTCGTGTCCATACGTTTGTTCTCTACCTCTGTGTCTCTATTTCTTCCCTGCAAAGCAGTTCATCTGTACCATTTTTAGGCTCCACATATATGCATTAATATACAATATTTGTTTCCTCTTTCTGACTTACTTCATTCTGTATGACAGTCTCTCGATCCATCGATGTCTCTACAAATGACCCAGTTTCATTCCTTTTTATGGCCGAGTAATATTCCATTTTATATATGTACCACATCTTTATCCACTCATCTGTCTGTGGGCATTTAGGTTGCTTCCATTACCTGGCTATTGTAAATAGTGCTGCAACGAACATTGTGGTGAATGTGCCTTTTTGAAATACGGTTTTCTCTGGGTATATGCCCAGAAGTGGGATTGCTGGATCAGATGGTAATTCTATTTCTAGTTTTTTTAAGGAAACTCCATACTGTTCTCCATAGTGACTGTATCAATTTACATTCCCACCAATAGTGGAAGAGTGCTCCTTTTCTCCACACCCACCCCAGAATTGGTTGTTTGTAGATTTTCTGATGATGCCGATTCTAACAGGTGTGAGGTGAAACCTCATTGTAGTTTTGATTTGCATTTCTCTAATAATTAGTGCTGTTGAGCAGCTTTTCATGGGCGTCTTGGCCATCTCTGTGTCTTCTTTGAAGAAACGCCTCTTTAGATCTTCTGCCCATTTTTGTATTGGGTTGTTTGTTTTTTTAATATTAAGCTGCATGAGCTGTTTATATATATTGGAGATTACACCTCTGTCCATTGATTCGTCTGCAACGATTTTCGCCCATTCTGAGGGATGCTTTTCTCCATTCCCGTTTTTTTTAACAAAAAAGGAAAGAAAGGAATAGAAGCAGAACACTAATGTGCCTAAAATATGCCTTTTGAAACGGTCGTTTTGAAATATGGACGTCCTTTGAATATTTTGGTCGATATGTGACCCCAGGATTTGTTTTCAGGTCAGGTGTCATTTACAGGCCTGCAATGATTTTGAATATCAACTGACCATTAGCGTTGGGATTAAAGCTGCTGTTGTGTGAAACGGCCACAAGGTGGCAGCAGTTCACCCTTACCAAATCTGGTTACTAGGGCAAGAGAGCCTCAGTGGAAGTGGTGTTCTAGATTGGAGTTTAGAATGGAATGTGCCAGGAGAAAGCCCCTCACGTTTGTCTCACTACTTCTTGTTCGTGTTTTTAATTTAATTTTTTATTTTTTATTACAACAAGTTTGATTACAATGTTTGGCTTGTTGTAGGTGTGAAAGATGTGGTTCTTTTACACATATAGACATGTCTGTACTTCCTGGGATCCTTTTCCCATGTACGTTATGACAGAATGTTGAGTAGTCCTCTCTTGGTATTCTGTAGGTCTATGGTGATTATATATGTCACCTGTGTTTGTATATGTCTGTTAACCCCGATATCGTAATGAAACCAATCCTCACACCTTTCCATTGGTGAACCATAAGTCTGTTTAATGAATCTGTGATTGCCCTTCTCCGTGGAAATATCTTCCCTGGTATCCATTTTTAGGTAACACCTATAAGTGATATGATATGATATGTGTCTTCCACTTTCTGACTTACTACAAGTCACGTGATTACTTCTAGACTCATCTACGGTGCTGCAAATGGCATTGTGTCCTTTTGTCCCTTGGCTTCTCTTCTGCCTTAGCGGGGTCCATTTTCAAAAATGTGATTCCCTGAGGGTTGTGGATTAGGTGACCTGGGCAGCCTTACCCTGCCGGCCCGCCCTCCCCAGGTGTGCCTCGTTGAGGTCAATATAAACAGCGCTCCAGGCAGCAATAGCCCCTGAAGCTGTGCCTGACTCCATATTCTCTGCCCCGTCAGCAGTCTCGGGGCTGTGCTGGTGGGAGGGAGTGAGGGGCCACAGCTTTGTGGGTGGCCCGGTGTGAGTGGGGTTCTGCTGGCCTTTCTGCAGGAGTTGCCAGGCTGCCGCCTGTAAAGAAGAGTTTGTGTCACCCATACCTTCCGCTGGAATTTCTCTCCGGACAGAGGTGAGGAAGGAAAAATGCAGTGGGGGCCGGGACAGGAGGGGTATCTCAGGCAGGGCAATGGAAAGCTTCTGGAAGAGCGCCTGGGGACAGGACCACCCTGGCTGGCCTGCAGGCACCAAGTTGGCCTGCGTGCTGTCGCTGGTGTGGCTCCACGGTCCTTCCACTAGGCTTTCAAGCCCTTGTACATATTCAGGTGTTTTACCTGGAAAGGGTGGGAACAGTTCAGCAGCAGCTGGCCTGGGGCTCAGCTCACGTTTACTCACAGATGCCTCGGCACGGTCCCCCAGCTTTGCAATGCGGACGCTCCTTGCGTGGGGGGTGGGTTGATGGCTGTATGGGAAATGCTTCCCCACCTCTGACCAATTTCATAATTGTTTACCACTGGAGCAAGTGCCCTGTTAGGGTTTTCCTCTGTATAACTCGTGGGTTCAGGTTTTTTTTTCTTTTATGGTTCAAGTTAGATTTTATTCCTCTTTTATGTATTTATAGATATAAGCATGGAAATAATTCATTCCTATAAATACATCTGTGTGACGGGAAGAACTTTTTTCTGTTTTATTTTTCAATTTTATTTTTTAAAATTTTGAAATTTAATTTTATTTATTTTTTTTATACAGCACATTATTATTAGTTATGTATTTTATGCATATACATGTACACAGGTCAATCCCAAACTCCCAACTCATCCCACCACCACCACCCCATGGCTTCCCACACTTGGTGTCCATTCGTTTGTTCTCTACCTCTGTGTCTCTATTTCTTCCCTGGAAACCAGTTCATCTGTATCATTTTTAGGCTCCACATATATGCATTAATATACAATATTTGTTTTCCTCTTTCTGACTTACTTCATTCTGTATGACAGTCTCTCGATCCATCGATGTCTCTTCAAATGACCCAGTTTCATTCCTTTTTATGGCCGAGTAATATTCCATTTCATATATATACCACATCTTTATCCATTCATCTGTCTGTGGGCATTTAGGTTGCTTCCATTACCTGCCTATTGTAAATAGTGCTGCAACAAACATTGTGGTGAATGTGCCTTTTTGAAATACGGTTTTCTCTGGGTATATGCCCAGAAGTGGGATTGCTGGATCAGATGGTAATTCTATTTCTAGTTTTTTTAAGAAAACTCCATACTGTTCTCCATAGTGACTGTATCAATTTACATTCCCACCAATAGTGGAAGAGGGCTCCTTTTGTCCACACCCTCCCCAGAATTGGTTGTTTGTAGATTTTCTGATGATGCCGATTCTAACAGGTGTGAGGTGATACCACATTGTAGTTTTGATTTGCATTTCTCTGATAATTAGTGCTGTTGAGCAGCTTTTCATGTGCGTCTTGGCCAGCTCTGTGTCTCCTTTGAAGAAACGTCTCTTTAGATCTTCTGCCCATTTTTTTGGGTTGTTTGTTTTTTTTAATATTAAGCTGCATGAGCTGTTTATATATATTGGAGATTAAACCTCTGTCCATTGATTCGTCTGCAACGATTTTCGCCCATTCTGAGGGATGCCTTTTTCCATTCCCGTGTTTTTTAACAAAAAAGGAAAGAAAGGAAAAGAAGCAGAACACTAATGTGCCTAAAATATGCCTTTTGAAACGGTCGTTTTGACATATGGACGTCCTTTGAATTTTTTGGTCGATATGTGACCCCAGGATTTGTTTTCAGGGCAGGTGTCATTTACAGGCCTGCAATGATTTTGAATATCAACTGACCATTAGCGTTGGGATTAAAGCTGCTGTTGTGTGAAACGGCCACAAGGTGGCAGCAGTTCACCCTTACCAAATCTGGTTACTAGGGCAAGAGAGCCTCAGTGGAAGTGGTGTTCTAGATTGGAGTTTAGAATGGAATGTGCCAGGAGAAAGCCCCTCACGTTTGTCTCACTACTTCTTGTTCGTGTTTTTAATTTAATTTCTTATTTTTTATTACAGCAATTTTGATTACAATGTTTGGCTTGTTGTAGGTGTGGAAGATGTGGTTCTTTTACACATATACAGATGTCTGTTCTTCCTGGGATCCTTTTCCCATGTATGTTATGACAGAATATTGAGTAGTCCTCTCTTGGTATTCTGTAGGTCTTTGGTGATTATATATGTCACCTGTGTTTGTATATGTCTGTTAACCCCGATATCGTAATGAAACCAATCCTCACACCTTTCCATTGGTGAACCATAAGTCTGTTTAATGAATCTGTGATTGCCCTTCTCCTTGGAAATATCTGCCCTGGTATCCATTTTTATGTAACACCTATAAGTGATATGATATGATATGTGTCTTCCATTTTCTGACTTACTACAAGTCACGTGATTACTTCTAGACTCATCTACGGTGCTGCAAATGGCATTGTGTCCTTTTTTCCCTTGGCTTCTCTTCTGCCTTAGCGGGGTCCATTTTCAACAATGTGATTCCCTGAGGGTTGTGGATTAGCTGACCTGGGCAGCCTTACACTGCCGGCCCGCCCTCCCCAGGTGTGCCTCGTTGAGGTCAATATAAACAGCGCTCCAGGCAGCAATAGCCCCTGAAGCTGTGCCTGCCTCCATATTCTCTGCCCCGTCAGCAGTCTCGGGGCTGTGCTGGTGGGAGGCAGTGAGGGGCCACAGCTTTGTTGGTGGCCCGGTGTGAGTGGGGTTCTTCTGGCCTTTCTGCAGGAGATGCCAGGCTGCCGCCTGTAAAGAAGAGGATGTGTCACCCATACCTTCCGCTGGAATTTCTCTCCGGACAGAGGTGAGGAAGGAAAAAAGCAGTGGGGGCCGGGACAGGAGGGTTATCTCAGGCAGGGCAATGGAAAGCTTCTGGAAGAGCGCCCGGGGCCAAGACCACCCTGGCTGGCCTGCAGGCACCAATTTGGCCTGCGTGCTGTCGCTGGTGTGGCTCCACGGTCCTTCCTCTAGGCTTTCAAGCCCTTGTACATATTCAGGTGTTTTACCTGGAAAGGGTGGGAACAGTTCAGCAGCAGCTGGCCAGGGGCTCAGCTCACGTTTACTCACAGATGCCTCGGCACGGTCCCCAAGCTTTGCAATGAGGTCGCTCTTGCGTGGGGGGTGGGTTGATGGCTGTATGGGAGATGCTTCCCCACCTCTGACCAATTTCATAATTGTTTACCACTGGAGCAAGTGCCCTGATAGGGTTTTCCTCTGTATACCTCGTGGGTTCAGGTTTTTTTTTCTTTTATGGTTCAAGTTAGATTTTATTCCTCTTTTATGTATTTATAGATATAAGCATGGAAATAATTCATTCCTATAAATACATCTGTGTGACGGGAAGAACTTTTTTCTGTTTTATTTTTAAATTTTATTTTTTAAAATTTTGAAATTTAATTTTATTTATTTTTTTTATACAGCACATTATTATTAGTTATGTATTTTATGCATATACATGTACACAGTTCAATCCCAAACTCCCAACTCATCCCACCACCACCACCCCATGGCTTCCCACACTTGGTGTCCTTACGTGTGTTCTCTACCTCTGTGTCTCTATTTCTTCCCTGCAAACCAGTTCATCTGTACCATTTTTAGACTCCACATATATGCATTAATATACAATATTTGTTTTCCTCTTTCTGACTTACTTCATTCTGTATGACAGTCTCTCGATCCATCGATGTCTCTACAAATGACCCAGTTTCATTCCTTTTTATGGCCGAGTAATATTCCATTTCATATATGTACCACATCTTTATCCATTCATCTGTCTGTGGGCATTTAGGTTGCTTCCATTACCTGGCTATTGTAAATAGTGCTGCAATGAACATTGTGGTGAATGTGCCTTTTTGATTTACGGTTTACTCTGGGTATATGCCCAGAAGTGGGATTGCTGGATCAGATGGTAATTGTATTTCTAGTTTTTTTAAGGATACTCCATACTGTTCTGCATAGTGCCTGTATCAATTTACATTCCCACAAATAGTGGAAGAGGGCTCCTTTTGTCCACACCCTCCCCAGAATTGGTTGTTTGTAGATTTTCTGATGATGCCGATTCTTACAGGTGTGAGGTGAAACCTCATTGTAGTTTTGATTTGCATTTCTCTAATAATTAGTGCTGTTGAGCAGCTTTTCATGTGCGTCTTGGCCATCTCTGAGTCTCCTTTGAAGAAACGTCTCTTTAGATCTTCTGCCCATTTTTTTGGGGTTGTTTGTTTTTTTAATATTAAGCTGCATTAGCTGTTTATATATATTGGAGATTAAACCTCTGTCCATTGATTCGTCTGCAACGATTTTCGCCCATTCTGAGGGATGCTTTTTTCCATTCCCGTTTTTTTTTAACAAAAAAGGAAAGAAAGGAAAAGAAGCAGAACACTAATGTCCCTAAAATATGCCTTTTGAAACGGTCGTTTTGACATATGGACGTCCTTTGAATTTTTTGGTCGATATGTGACCCCAGGATTTATTTTCAGGGCAGGTGTCATTTACAGGCCTGCAATGATTTTGAATATCAACTGACCATTAGCGTTGGGATTAAAGCTGCTGTTGTGTGAAACGGACACAAGGTGGCAGCAGTTCACCCTTACCAAATCTGGTTACTAGGGCAAGAGAGCCTAAGTGGAAGTGGTGTTCTAGATTGGAGTTTAGAATGGAATGTGCCAGGAGAAAGCCCCTCACGTTTGTCTCACTACTTCTTTTTCGTGTTTTTAATTTAAGTTTTTATTTTTTATTACAGCAAGTTTGATTACAATGTTTGGCTTGTTGTAGGTGTGGAAGATGTGGTTCTTTTACACATATACAGATGTCTGTTCTTCCTGGGATCCTTTTCCCATGTACGTTATGACAGAATGTTGAGTAGTCCTCTCTTGGTATTCTGTAGGTCTTTGGTGATTATATATGTCACCTGTGTTTCTATATGTCTGTTAACCCCGATATCGTAATGAAACCAATCCTCACACCTTTCCATTGGTGAACCATAAGTCTGTTTAATGAATCTGTGATTGCCCTTCTCCGTGGAAATATCTTCCCTGTTATCCATTTTTAGGTAACACCTATAAGTGATATGATATGATATGTGTCTTTCACTTTCTGACTTACTACAAGTCACGTGATTACTTCTAGACTCATCTACGGTGCTGCAAATGGCATTGTGTCCTTTTTTCCATTGGCTTCTCTTCTGCCTTAGCGGGGTCCATTTTCAACAATGTGATTCCCTGAGGGTTGTGGATTAGCTGACCTGGGCAGCCTTACCCTGCTGGCCGGCCCTCCACACGTGTGCCTCCTTGAGGTCAATATAAACAGCGCTGCAGGCAGCAATAGCCCCTGAAGCTGTGCCTGACTCCATATTCTCTGCCCCGTCAGCAGTCTCGGGGCTGTGCTGGTGGGAGGGATTGAGGGGCCACAGCTTTGTGGGTGGCCCGGTGTGAGTGGGGTTCTGCTGGCCTTTCTGCAGGAGTTGCCAGGCTGCCGCCTGTAAAGAAGAGTTTGTGTCACCCATACCTTCCGCTGGAATTTCTCTCCGGACAGAGGTGAGGAAGGAAAAAAGCAGTGGGGGCCGGGACAGGAGGGGTATCTTAGGCAGGGCAATGGAAAGCTTCGGGAAGAGCGCCCGGGGCCAAGACCACGCTGGCTGGCCTGCAGGCACCAAGTTGGCCTGCGTGCTGTCGCTGGTGTGGCTCCACGGTCCTTCCTCTAGGCTTTCAAGCCCTTGTACATATTCAGGTGTTTTACCGGGAAAGGGTGGGGACAGTTCAGCAGCAGCTGGCCTGGTGCTCAGCTCACGTTTACTCACAGATGCCTCGGCACTGTCCCCCAGCTTTGCAATGAGGACGCTCCTTGCGTGGGGGGTGGGTTGATGGCTGTATGGGAGATGCTTCCCCACCTCTGACCAATTTCATAATTGTTTACCACTGGAGCAAGTGCCCTGATAGGGTTTTCCTCTGTATAACTCGTGGGTTCAGGTTTTTTTTTCTTTTATGGTTCAAGTTAGATTTTATTCCTCTTTTATGTATTTATAGATATAAGCATGGAAATAATTCATTCCTATAAATACATCTGTGTGACGGGAAGAACTTTTTTCTGTTTTATTTTTAAATATTATATTTTAAAATTTTGAAATTTAATTTTATTTATTTTTTTATACACCACGTTTTTATTAGTTATGTATTTTATGCATATACATGTATACAGGTCAATCCCAAACTCCCAACTCATCCCACCACCACCACCCCATGGCTTCCCACACTTGGTGTCCATACGTTTGTTCTCTACCTCTGTGTCTCTATTTCTTCCCAGCAAACCATTTCATCTGTACTATTTTTAGGCTCCACATATATGCATTAATATACAATATTTGTTTTCCTCTTTCTGACTTACTTCATTCTGTATGACAGTCTCTCGATCCATCGATGTCTCTACAAATGACCCAGTTTCATTCCTTTTTATGGCCGAGTCATATTCCATTTTATATATGTACCACATCTTTATCCATTCATCTGTCTGTGGGCATTTAGGTTGCTTCCATTACCTGGCTATTGTAAATAGTGCTGCAACGAACATTGTGGTGAATGTGCCTTTTTGAAATACGGTTTTCTCTGGGTATATGCCCAGAAGTGGGATTGCTGGATCAGATGGTAATTCTATTTCTAGTTTTTTTAAGGAAACTCCATACTGTTCTCCATAGTGACTGTATCAATTTACATTCCCACCAATAGTGGAAGAGGGCTCCTTTTGTCCACACCCTCCCCAGAATTGGTTGTTTGTAGATTTTCTGATGATGCCGATTCTAACAGGTGTGAGGTGAAACCTCATTGTAGTTTTGATTTGCATTTCTCTAATAATTAGTGCTGTTGAGCAGCTTTTCATGTGCGTCTTGGCCATCTCTGTGTCTCCTTAGAAGAAACGTCTCTTTAGATCTTCTGCCCATTTTTTTGGGGTTGTTTGTATTTTTAATATTAAGCTGCATGAGCTGTTTATATATATTGGAGATTAAACCTCTGTCCATTGATTCGTTTGCAATGATTTTCGCCCATTCTGAGGGATGCCTTTTTCCATTCCCGTGTTTTTTAACAAAAAAGGAAAGAAAGGAAAAGAAGCAGAACACTAATGTGCGTAAAATATGCCTTTTGAAACGGTCGTTTTGAAATATGGACGTCCTTTGAATTTTTTGGTCGATATGTGACCCCAGGATTTGTTTTCAGGGCAGGTGTCATTTACAGGCCTGCAATGATTTGAATATCAACTGACCATTAGCGCTGGGATTAAATCTGCTGTTGTGTGAAACGGCCACAAGGTGGCAGCAGTTCTCCCTTACCAAATCTGGTTACTAGGGCAACAGAGCCTCAGTGGAAGTGATGTTCTAAATTGGAATTTAGAATGGAATATGCCAGGAGAAAGCCCCTAAAGTTTGTCTCACTACTTCTTGTTCGTGTTTTTCATTTAATTTTTTATTTTTTATTATAGCAATTTTGATTACAATGTTTGGCTTGTTGTAGGTGTGGAAGATGTGGTTCTTTTACACATATACAGATGTCTCTTCTTCCTGGGATCCTTTTCCCATGTACGTTATGACAGAATGTTGAGTAGTCCACTCTTGGTATTCTGTAGGTCTTTGGTGATTATATATGTCACCTCTGTTTGTATATGTCTGTTAACCCCGATATCGTAATGAAACCAATCCTCACACCTTTCCATTGGTGAACCATAAGTTTGTTTAATGAATCTGTGATTGCCCTTCTCCGTGGAAATATCTGCCCTGGTATCCATTTTTAGGTAACACCTATAAGTGATATGATATGATATGTGTCTTTCACTTTCTGACTTACTACAAGTCACGTGATTACTTCTAGACTCATCTACGGTGCTGCAAATGGCATTGTGTCCTTTTCTCCCTTGGCTTCTATTCTGCCTTAGCGAGGTCCATTTTCAACAATGTGATTCCCTGAGGGTTGTGGATTAGCTGACCTGGGCAGCCTTACACTGCCGGCCCGCCCTCCCCAGGTGTGCCTCGTTGAGGTCAATATAAACAGAGCTCCAGGCAGCAATAGCCCCTGAAGCTGTGCCTGACTCCTTATTCTCTGCCCCGTCAGCAGTCTTGGGGCTGTGCTGGTGGGAGGGAGTGAGGGGCCACAGCTTTGTGGGTGGCCCGGTGTGAGTGGGGCTCTGCTGGCCTTTCTGCAGGTGTTGCCAGGCTGCGCCTGTAAAGAAGAGGATGTGTCACCCATACCTTCCGCTGGAATTTCTCTCCGGACAGAGGTGAGGAAGGAAAAAAGCAGTGGGTGCCGGGAGAGGAGGGGTATCTCAGGCAGGGCAATGGAAAGCTTCTGGAAGAGCGTCCAGGACCAGGACCACCCTGGGTGGCCTGCAGGCAACAAGTTGGCCTGCGTGCTGTCGCTGGTGTGGATCGACGGCCCTTCCTCTAGGCTTTCAAGCCCTGGTACATATTCAGGTGTTTTACCTGGGAAGGGTGGGAACAGTTCAGCAGCAGCTGGCCTGGGGCTCAGCTCACGTTTACTCACAGATGCCTCGGCACGGTCCCCAACTTTGCAATGAGGACGCTCCTTGGGTGGGGGGTGGGTTGCTGGCTGTATGGGAGATGGTTCCCCACCTCTGACCAAATTCAGAATTGTTTACCGCTGGAGCAAGTGCCCTGATAGGTTTTTCCTCTGTATAACTCGTGGGTTCACATTTTTTTTTCTTTTGTGGTTCAAGTTAGATTTTATTCCTCTTTTATGTATTTATAGATATAAGCATGGAAATAATTCATTCCTATAAATACATCTGTGTGACGGGAAGCACTTTTTTCTGTTTTATTTTTAAATTTTATTTTTTAAAATATTGAAATTTAAATTTATTTATTTTTTATACAGCACGTTATTATTAGTTATGTATTTTATGCATATACATGTATTCAGGTCAATCCCAATATCCCAACTCATCCCACCACCACCACCCCATGGCTTCCCACACTTGGTGTCCATACGTTTGTTCTCTACCTCTGTGTCTCTATTTCTTCCCTGCAAACCAGTTCATCTGTACCATTTTTATGCTCCACATATATGCATTAATATACAATATTTGTTTTCCTCTTTCTGACTTACTTCATTCTGTATGACAGTCTCTCAATCCATCGATGTCTCTACAAATGACCCAGTTTCATTCCTTTTTATGGCCGAGTAATATTCCATTTTATATATGTACCACATCTTTATCCATTTATCTGTCTGTGGGCATTTAGGTTGCTTCCATTACCTGGCTATTGTAAATAGTGCTGCAACGAACATTGTGGTGAATGTGCCTTTTTGAAATACGGTTTTCTCTGGGTATATGCCCAGAAGTGGGATTGCTGGATCAGATGGTAATTCTATTTCTAGTTTTTTTAAGGAAACTCCATACTGTTCTCCATAGTGACTGTATCAATTTACATTCCCACCAATAGTGGAAGAGGGCTCCTTTTGTCCACACCCTCCCCAGAATTGGTTGTTTGTAGATTTCCTGATGATGCCGATTCTAACAGGTGTGAGGTGATACTCATTGTAGTTTTGATTTGCATTTCTCTAATAATTAGTGCTGTTGAGCAGCTTTTCATGTGCGTCTTGGCCATCTCTGTGTCTCCTTTGAAGAAACGTCTCTTTAGATCTTCTGCCCATTTTTGTATTGGGTTGTTTGTTTTTTTAATATTAAGCTGTATGAGCTGTTTATATATATTGGAGATTAAACCTCTGTCCATTGATTCGTTTGCAACGATTTTCGCCCATTCTGAGGGATGCCTTTTTCCATTCCCTTTTTTTTAACAAAAAGGGAAAGAAAGGAAAAGAAGCAGAACACTAATGTGCGTAAAATATGCCTTTTGAAACGGTCTTTTTGAAATATGGACGTGCTTTGAATTTTTTGTTCGTTATGTGACCCCAGGATTTGTTTTCAGGGCAGGTGTCATTTACAGGCCTGCAATGATTTTGAATATCAACTGACCATTAGCACTGGGATTAAAGCTGCTGTTGTGTGAAACGGCCACAAGGTGGCAGCAGTTCTCCCTTGCCAAATCTGGTTACTACTGCAAGAGAGCCTCAGTGGAAGTGGTGCTCTAGATTGGAATTTAGAATGGAATGTGCCAGGAGAAAGCCCCTCACGTTTGTCTCACTACTTCTTGTTCGTGTTTTTCATTTAATTTTTTTATTTTTTATTACAGCAAGTTTGATTACAATGTTTGGATTCTTGTAGGTGTGGAAGATGTGGTTCTTTTACACATATACAGATGACTGATCTTCCTGGGATCCTTTTCCCTTGTCCGTTATGACAGAATGTTGAGTAGTCCTCTCTTGGTATTCTGTAGGTCTTTGGTGATTATATATGTCACCTGTGTTTGTATATGTCTGTTAACCCCGATATCGTAATGAAACCAATCCTCCCACATTTCCATTGGTGAACCATAAGTTTGTTTAATGAATCTGTGATTGCCCTTCTCCGTGGAAATATCTGCCCTGGTATCCATTTTTAGGTAACACCTATAAGTGATATGATATGATATCTGTCTTTAACTTTCTGACTTACTACAAGTCACGTGATTACTTTTAGACTCATCTACGGTGCGGCAAATGGCATTGTGTCCTTTTTTTCCTTGGCATCTCTTCTGCCTTAGCGGGGTCCATTTTCAACAATGTGATTCCCTGAGGGTTGTGGATTAGCTGACCTGGGCAGCCTTACCCTGCCGGCCCGCCCTCCCCAGCTGTGCCTCGTTGAGGTCAATATAAACAGAGCTCCAGGCAGCAATAGCCCCTGAAGCTGTGCCTGACTCCATATTCTCTGCCCCATCAGCAGCCTCGGGGCTGTGCTGGTGGGAAGGAGTGAGGGGCCACAGCTTTGTGGGTGGCCCGGTGTGAGTGGGGTCCTGCTGGCCTTTCTGCAGGAGTTGCCAGGCTGCCACCTGTAAAGAAGAGGATGTGTCACCCATACCTTCCGCTGGAATTTCTCTCCGGACAGAGGTGAGGAAGGAAAAAAGCAGTGGGGGCCGGGACAGGAGGGGTATCTCAGGAAGGGCAATGGAAAGCTTCTGAAAGAGCGCCAGGGTTCAGGACCACCATGGCTGGCCTGCAGGCACCAAGTTGGCCTGCGTGCTGTCGCTGGTGTGGCTCCACAGTCCTTCCTCTTGGGTTTCAAGCCCTTGTACATATTCAGGTGTTTTACCTGGAAAGGGTGGGAACAGTTCAGCAGCAGCTGGCCTGGGGCTCAACTCACGTTTACTCACAGATGCCTCGGCACGGTCCCCCAGCTTTGCAATGAGGACGCTCCTTGCGTGGGTGGTGGGTTGCTGGCTGTATGGGAGAGGGTTCCCCACCTCTGACAAATTTCAGAATTGTTTACCGCTGGAGCAAGTGCCGTGATAGGGTTTTCCTCTGTATAACTCGTGGGTTCACTTTTTTCTTCTTTTATCGTTCAAGTTAGATTTTATTCCTCTTTTATGTATTTATAGATATAAGCATGGAAATAATTCATTCCTATAAATACATCTGTGTGACGGGAAGAACTTTTTTCTGTTTTATTTTTAAATTTTATTTTTTAAAATTTTGAAATTTAATTTTATTTATTTTTTTATACAGCACATTATTATTAGTTATGTATTTTATGCATATACATGTATACAGGTCAATCCCAAACTCCCAACTCATCCCACCACCACCACCCTATGGCTTCCCACACTTGGTGTCCATACGTTTGTTCTCTACTTCTATGTCTCTATTTCTTCCCTGCAAACCAGTTCATCTGTACCATTTTTAGGCTCCACATATATGCATTAATATACAATATTTGTTTTCCTCTTTCTGACTTACTTCATTCTGTATGACAGTCTCTCGATCCATCGATGTCTCTACAAATGACCCAGTTTCGTTCCTTTTTATGGCCGAGTAATATTCCATTTTATATATGTACCATATCTTTATCCATTCATCCGTCTGTGGGCATTTAGGTTGCTTCCATTACCTGGCTATTGTAAATAGTGCTGCAACGAACATTGTGGTGAATGTGCCTTTTTGAAATTTGGTTTTCTCTGGGTATATGCCCAGAAGTGCGATTGCTGGATCAGATGGTAATTCTATTTCTAATTTTTTTAAGGAAACTCCATACTGTTCTCCATAGTGACTGTATCAATTTACATTCCCACCAATAGTGGAAGAGGGCTCCTTTTGTCCACACCCTCCCCAGAATTGGTTGTTTGTAGATTTTCTGATGATGCCGATTCTAACCGGTGTGAGGTGATACCTCATTGTAGTTTTGATTTGCATTTCTCTAATAATTAGTGCTGTTGAGCAGCTTTTCATGTGTGTCTTGGCCATCTCTGTGTCTCCTTTGAAGAAACGTCTCTTTAGATCTTCTGCCCATTTTTTTGGGTTGTTTGTTTTTTTAATATTAAGCTGCATGAGCTGTTTATATATATTGGAGATTAAACCTCTGTCCATTGATTCGTCTGCAACGATTTTCGCCCATTCTGAGGGATGCCTTTTTCCATTCCCGTGTTTTTTAACAAAAAAGGAAACAAAGGAAAAGAAGCAGAACACTAATGTGCGTAAAATATGCCTTTTGGAACGGTCGTTTTTAAACATGGACGTCCTTTGAATTTTTTGGTCGATATGTGACCCCAGGATTTGTTTTCAGGGCAGGTGTCATTTACAGGCCTGCAATGATTTTGAATATCAACTGACCATTAGCGCTGGGATTAAAGCTGCTGTTGTGTGAAACGGCCACAAGGTGGCAGCAGTTCACCCTTACCAAATCTGGTTACTAGGGCAAGAGAGCCTCAGTGGAAGTGGTGTTCTAGATTGGAGTTTAGAATGGAATGTGCCAGGAGAAAGCCCCTCACGTTTGTCTCACTACTTCTTGTTCGTGTTTTTAATTTATTTATTTTTTATTTTTTATTACAGCAAGTTTGATTACAATGTTTGGCTTGTTGTAGGTGTGGAAGATGTGGTTCTTTTACACATATACAGATGTCTGTTCTTCCTGGGATCCTTTTCCCATGTACGTTATAACAGAATGTTGAGTACTCCTCTCTTGGTATTCTGTAGGTCTTTGGTGATTATATATGTCTCCTGTGTTTGTATATGTCTGTTAACCCCGATATCGTAATGAAACCAATCCTCCCACCTTTCCACTGGTGAACCATAAGTTTGTTTAATGAATCTGTGATTGCCCTTCTCCGTGGAAATATCTGCCCTGGTATCCATTTTTAGGTAACACCTATAAGTGATATGATATGATATGTGTCTTTCACTTTCTGACTTACTACAAGTCACGTGATTACTTCTAGACTCATCTACTGTGCTGCAAATGGCATTGTGTCCTTTTTTCCCTTGGCTTCTCTTCTGCCTTAGCGGGGTCCATTTTCAACAATGTGATTCCCTGAGGGTTGTGGATTAGCTGACCTGGGCAGCCTTAACCTGCCGGCCCGCCCTCCCCAGGTGTGCCTCGTTGAGGTCAATATAAACAGCGCTCCAGGAAGCAATAGCCCCTGAAGCTGTGCCTGACTCCATATTCTCTGCCTCGTGAGCAGTCTCGGGGCTGAGCTGGTGGGAGGGAGTGAGGGGCCACAGCTTTGTGGGTGGCCCGGTGTGAGTGGGGTTCTGCTGGCCTTTCTGCAGGAGATGCCAGGCTGCCGCCTGTAAAGAAGAGGATGTGTCACCCATACCTTCAGATGGAATTTCTCTCCGGACAGAGGTGAGGAAGGAAAAAAGCAGTGGGGGCCAGGACAGGAGGGGTATCACAGGCAGGGCAATGGAAAGCTTCTGGAAGAGCGCCAGCGTCCAGGACAACACTGGCTGGCCTGCAGGCACCAAGTTGCCCTGCGTGCTGTCACTGGTGTGGCTCCACAGTCCTTCCTCTAGGCTTTCAAGCCCTTGTACATATTCAGTTGTTTTACCTGGAAAGGTTGGGAACAGTTCAGCAGCAGCTGGCCTGGGGCTCAGCTCACGTTTACTCACAGATGCCTCGGCACAGTCCCCCAGCTTTGCAATGAGGACGCTCCTTGCATGGGGGTTGGGTTGCTGGCTGTATGGGAGATGGTTCCCCACCTCTGACCAATTTCAGAATTGTTTACCGCTGGAGCAAGTGCCTAGATAGGGTCTTCCTCTGCAAAACTCGTGAGTTCAGGTTTTTTTTTTTTCTTTTATGGTTCAAGTTATATTTTATTCCTCTTTTATGTATTTATAGATATAAGCATTGAAATAATTCATTCCTATAAAAACATCTGTGTGACAGAAGATCTTTTTTCTGTTTTATTGTTAAATTCTATTTTTTTTTAAATTTGAAAGATAATTTTATTTATGTTTTTATACAGCAGGTTTTTATTAGTTATGTATTTTATGCATATACATGTATACAGGTCAATCCCAATCTCCCAACTCATCCCACCACCACCACCCCATGGTTTCCCACACTTGGTGTCCATACGTTTGTTCTCTACCTCTGTGTCTCTATTTCTTCCCTGCAAACCAGTTCATCTGTACCATTTTTTTAGGTTCCACATTTATGCATTAATATACAATATTTGTTTTCCGCTTTCTGACTTACTTCATTCTGTATGACAGTCTCTCGATCCATCGATGTCTCTACAAATGACCCAGTTTCATTCCTTTTTATGGCCGAGTAATATTCCATTTTATATATGTACCATATCTTTATCCATTCATCCGTCTGTGGGCATTTAGGTTGCTTCCATTACCTGGCTATTGTAAATAGTGCTGCAACGAACATTGTGGTGAATGTGCCTTTTTGAAATACGGTTTTCTCTGGGTATATGCCCAGAAGTGGGATTGCTGGATCAGATGGTAATTCTATTTCTAGTTTTTTTAAGGAAACTCCACACTGTTCTCCATAGTGACTGTATCAATTTACATTCCCACCAATTGTGGAAGAGGGCTGCTTTTGTCCACACCCTCCCCAGAATTGGTTGTTTGTAGATTTTCTGATGATGCTGATTCTAACAGGTGTGAGGTGGTACCTCATTGTAGTTTTGATTTGCATTTCTCTAATAATTAGTGCTGTTGAGCAGCTTTTCATGTGTGTCTTGGCCATATCTGTGTCTCCTTTGAAGAAACGTCTCTTTAGATCTTCTGCCCATTTTTGTATTGGGTTGTTTGTTTTTTAATATTAAGCTGCATGAGCTGTTTATATATATTGGAGATTAAACCTCTGTCCATTGATTCGTTTGCAACGATTTTCGCCCATTCTGAGGGATGCCTTTTTCCATTCCCGTTTTTTTTAACAAAAAAGGAAAGAAAGGAAAAGAAGCAGAACACTAATGTGCGTAAAATATGCCTTTTGAAACGGTCGTTTTGAAATATGGACGTCCTTTGAATATTTTGGTCGATATGTGACCCCAGGATGTGTTTTCAGGGCAGGTGTCATTTACAGGCCTGCAATGATTTTGAATATCAACTGACCATTAGCACTGGGATTAAAACTGCTGTTGTGTGAAACGGCCACAAGGTGGCAGCAGTTCTCCCTTACCAAATCTGGTTACTAGGGCAAGAGAGCTTCAGTGGAAGTGGTGTTCTAGATTGGAATTTAGAATGGAATGTGCCAGGAGAAAGCCCCTCAAGTTTGTCTCACTACTTCTTGTTCGTGTTTTTAATTTAATTTTTTATATTTTTTATTACAGCAAGTTTGATTACAATGTTTGGCTTGTTGTAGGTGTGGAAGATGTGGTTCTTTTACACATATACAGATGTCTGTTCTTCCTGGGATCCTTTTCCCATGTACGTTATGACAGAGTTGAGTAGTCCTCTCTTGGTATTCTGTAGGTCTTTGGTGATTATATATGTCACCTGTGTTTGTATATGTGTGTTAACGCCGATATCGTAATGAAACCAATCCTCACACCTTTCCATTGGTGAACCATAAGTTTGTTTAATGAATCTGTGATTGCCCTTCTCCGTGGAAAAATCTTCCCTGCTATCCATTTCTAGGTAACACCTATAAGTGATATGATATGATATGTGTCTTTCACTTTCTGACTTACTACAAGTCACGTGATTACTTCTAGACTCATCTACGGTGCTGCAAATGGCATTATGTCCTTTTTTTCCTTGGCTCCTCTTCTGCCTTAGCGAGGTCCACTTTCAACAATGTGATTCCCTGAGGGTTGTGGATTAGCTGACCTGGGCAGCCTTACCCTGCCGGCCCGCCCTCCCCAGGTGTGCCTCGTTGAGTTCAATATAAACAGAGCTCCAGGCAGCAATAGCCCCTGAAGCTGTGCCTGACTCCATATTCTCTGCCCCATCAGCAGTCTCGGGGCTGTGCTGGTGGGAGGGAGAGAGGTGCCACAGCTTTGTGGGTGGCCCGGTGTGAGTGGGGTTCTGCTGGCCTTTCTGCAGGAGTTGCCAGGCTGCCGCCTCTAAAGAAGAGGATGTGTCACCCATACCTTCCGCTGGAATTTCTCTCCGGTCAGAGATGAGGAAAGAAAAAAGCAGTGGGGGCCAGGACAGGAGGGGTATCTCAGGCAGGGCAATGGAAAGCTTCTGGAGGAGCGCCCGGGGCCAGGACCACCCTGGCTGGCCTGGAGGCACCAAGTTGGCCTGCGTGCTGTCGCTGGTGTGGCTCCACGGTCCTTCCTCTAGGCTTTCAAGCCCTTGTACATATTCAGGTGTTTTACCTGGAAAGGTTGGGAACAGTTCAGCAGCAGCTGGCCTGGGGCTCAGCTCACGTTTACTCACAGATGCCTCGGCACGGTCCCCCAGCTTTGCAATGAGGACGCTCCTTGCGTGGGGGGTGGGTTGCTGGCTGTATGGGAGATGGTTCCCCACCTCTGACCAATTTCAGAATTGTTTACCGCTGGAGCAATTGTGCCCTGATAGGGTTTTCCTCTGTATAACTCGTGGGTTAAGGTTTTTTTTTTTCTTTTATGGTTCCAGTTAGATTATATTCATCTTTTATGTATTTATAGATATAAGCATTGTAATAATTCATTCCTATAAATACATCTGTGTGACAGAAGAAATTTTTTCTGTTTTATTGTTAAATTCTATTTTTTTTAAATTTTGAAATATAATTTTATTTATGTTTTTATACAGCACGTTATTATTAGTTATGTATTTTATGCATATATATGTATACAGGTCAATCCAAATCTCCCAACTCATCCCACCACCACCACCCCATGTTTTCCCACACATGGTGTCCATACGTTTGTTCTCTACCTCTGTGTCTCTGTTTCTTCCCTGCAAACCAGTTCATCTGTACCATTTTTTTAGTGTCCCATATATGCATTAATATACAATATTTGTTTTCTGCTTTCTGACTTACTTCATTCTGTATGACAGTCTCTCGATCCATCGATGTCTCTATAAATGACCCAGTTTCATTCCTTTTTATGGCCGAGTAATATTCCATTTTATATATGTACCACATCTTTATCCATTCATCTGTCTGTGGGCATTTAGGTTGCTTCCATTACCTGGCTATTGTAAATAGTGCTGCAATGAACATTGTGGTGAATGTGCGTTTTTGATTTACGGTTATCTCTGGGTATATGCCCAGAAGTGGGATTGCTGGATCAGATGGTAATTCTATTTCTAGTTTTTTTAAGGAAACTCCATACTGTTCTCCATAGGGACTGTATCAATTTACATTCCCACCAATAGTGGAAGAGGGCTCCTTTTGTCCACACCCTCCCCAGAATTGGTTGTTTGTAGATTTTCTGATGATGCCGATTCTAACCGGTGTGAGGTGATACCTCATTGTAGTTTTGATTTGCATTTCTCTAATAATTAGTGCTGTTGAGCAGCTTTTCATGTGCGTCTTGGCCATCTCTGTGTCTCCTTTGAAGAAATGTCTCTTTAGATCTTCTGCCCATTTTTGTATTGGGTTGTTGGTTTTTTTAATATTAAGCTGCATGAGCTGTTTATATATATTGGAGATTAAACCTCTGTCCATTGATTCGTTTGCAACGATTTTCGCCCATTCTGAGGGATGCCTTTTTCCATTCCCGTTTTTTTTAACAAAAAAGGAAAGAAAGGAAAAGAAGCAGAACACTAATGTGCGTAAAATATGCCTTTTGAAACGGTCGTTTTGAAATATGGACGTCCTTTGAATTTTTTGGTCGATATGTGACCCCAGGATTTGTTTTCAGGGCAGGTGTCATTTACAGGCCTGCAATGATTTTGAATATCAACTGACCATTAGCACTGGGATTAAAGCTGCTGTTGTGTGAAACGGCCACAAGGTGGCAGCAGTTCTCCCTTACCAAATCTGGTTACTAGGGCAAGAGAGCCTCAGTGGAAGTGGTGTTCTAGATTGGAATTTAGAATGGAATGTGCCAGGAGAAAGCCCCTCAAGTTTGTCTCACTACTTCTTGTTCGTGTTTTTAATTTAATTTTTTATATTTTTTATTACAGCAAGTTTGATTACAATGTTTGGCTTGTTGTAGGTGTGGAAGATGTGGTTCTTTTACACATATACAGATGTCTGTTCTTCCTGGGATCCTTTTCCCATGTACGTTATGACAGAGTTAAGTAGTCCTCTCTTGGTATTCTGTAGGTCTTTGGTGATTATATATGTCACCTGTGTTTGTATATGTGTGTTAACGCCGATATCGTAATGAAACCAATCCTCACACCTTTCCATTGGTGAACCATAAGTTTGTTTAATGAATCTGTGATTGCCCTTCTCCGTGGAAAAATCTTCCCTGCTATCCATTTTTAGGTAACACCTATAAGTGATATGATATGATATGTGTCTTTCACTTTCTGACTTACTACAAGTCACGTGATTACTTCTAGACTCATCTACGGGGCTGCAAATGGCATTGTGTCCTTTTTTTCCTTGGCTCCTCTTCTGCCTTAGCGAGGTCCATTTTCAACAATGTGATTCCCTGAGGGTTGTGGATTAGCTGACCTGGGCAGCCTTACCCTGCCGGCCCGCCCTCCCCAGGTGTGCCTTGTTGAGGTCAATATAAACAGAGCTCCAGGCAGCAACAGCCACTGAAGCTGTGCCTGACTCCATATTCTCTGCCCCATCAGCAGTCTCGGGGCTGTGCTGGTGGGAGGGAGAGAGGTGCCACAGCTTTTTGGGTGGCCCGGTGTGAGTGGGGTTCTGCTGGCCTTTCTGCAGGATTTGCCAGGCTGCCGCCTGTAAAGAAGAGGATGTGTCACCCATACCTTCCGCTGGAATTTCTCTCCGGACAGAGGAGAGGAAGGAAAAAAGCAGTGGGGGCCGGGACAGGAGGGGTATCACAGGCAGGGCAATGGAAAGCTTCTGGAGGAGCGCCCGGGTCCAGGACCACCCTGGCTGGCCTGCAGGCACCAAGTTGGCCTGCATGCTGTCACTGGTGTGGCTCCACGGTCCTTCCTCTAGGCTTTCAAGCCCTTGTACATATTCAGGTGTTTTACCTGGAAAGGTTGGGAACAGTTCAGCAGCAGCTGGCCTGGGGCTCAGCTCACGTTTACTCACAGATGCCTCGGCACGGTCCCCCAGCTTTGCAATGAGGACGCTCCTTGCATGGGGGGTGGGTTGCTGACTGTATGGGAGATGGTTCCCCACCTCTGACCAATTTCAGAATTCTTTACCGCTGGAGCAATTGTGCCCTGATAGGGTTTTCCTCTGTATAACTCGTGGGTTCAGGTTTTTTTTTCTTTTATGGTTCAAGTTAGATTTTATTCCTCTTTTATGTATTTATAGATATAAGCATGGAAATAATTCATTCCTATAAATACATCTGTGTGACGGGAAGAACTTTTTTCTGTTTTATTGTTAAATTCTATTTTTTTTAAATTTTGAAATATAATTGTATTTATTTTTTTTATACAGCACGTTATTATTAGTTATGTATTTTATGCATATATTTGTATTCAGGTCAATCCCAATCTCCCAACTCATCCTACCACCACCACCCCATGGCTTCCCACACTTGTTGTCCATACGTTTGTTCTCTACCTCTGTGTCTCTATTTCTTCCCTGCAAACCAGTTCATCTGTACCATTTTTTCGGCTCCACATATATGCATTTATATACAATATTTGTTTTCCTCTTTCAGACTTACTTCATTCTGTATGACAGTCTCTCGATCCATCGATGTCTCTACAAATGACCCAGTTTCATTACTTTTTATGGCCGAGTAATATTCCATTTTATATATGTACCACATCTTTATCCATTCATCTGTCTGTGGGCATTTAGGTTGCTTCCATTACCTGGCTATTGTAAATAGTGCTGCAATGAACATTGTGGTGAATGTGCCTTTTTGAAATAAGGTTTTCTCTGGGTATATGCCCAGAAGTGGGATTGCTGGATCAGATGGTAATTCTATTTCTAGTTGTTTTAAGGAAACTCTATACTGTTCTCCATAGTGACTGTATCAATTTACATTCCCACCAATAGTGGAAGAGGGCTACTTTTGTCCACACCCTCCCCAGAATTGGTTGTTTGTAGATTTTCTGATGATGCCGATTCTAACAGGTGTGAGGTGATACCTCATTGTAGTTTTGATTTGCATTTCTCTAATAATTAGTGCTGTTGAGCAGCTTTTCATGTGCGTCTTGGCCATCTCTGTGTCTCCTTTGAAGAAACGTCTCTTTAGATCTTCTGCCCATTTTTGTATTGGGTTGTTTGTTTTTTTAATATTAAGCTGCATGAGCTGTTTATATATATTGGAGATTAAACCTCTGTCCATTGATTCATTTGCAACGATTTTCGCCCATTCTGAGGGATGCCTTTTTCCATTCCCGTGTTTTTTAACAAAAAAAAAGGAAAGAAAGGAAAAGAAGCAGAACACTAATGTGTGTAAAATATGCCTTTTGAAACGGTCGTTTTGAAATATGGACGTCCTTTGAATTTTTTGGTCGATATGTGACCCCAGGATTTGTTTTCAGGGCAGGTGTCATTTACAGGCCTGCAATGATTCTGAATATCAACTGACTATTAGCACTGGGATTAAAGCTGCTGTTGTGTGAAACGGCCACAAGGTGGCAGCAGTTCTCCCTTACCAAATCTGGTTACTAGGGCAAGAGAGCCTCAGTGGAAGTGGTGTTCTAGATTGGAATTTAGAATGGAATGTGCCAGGAGAAAGCCCCTCAAGTTTGTCTCACTACTTCTTGTTTGTGTTTTTAATTTAATTTTTTATTTTTTATTACAGCAAGTTTGATTACAATGTTTGGCTTGTTGTAGGTGTGGAAGATGTGGTTCTTTTACACATATACAGATGTCTGTTCTTCCTGGGATCCTTTTCCCATGTACGTTATGACAGAATGTTGAGTAGTCCTCTCTTGGTATTCTGTAGGTCTTTGGTGATTATATATGTCACCTGTGTTTGAATATGTGTGTTAACGCCGATATCGTAATGAAACCAATCCTCACACCTTTCCATTGGTGAACCATAAGTTTGTTTAATGAATCTGTGATTGCCCTTCTCCGTGGAAATATCTGCCCTGGTATCCATTTTTAGGTAACACCTATAAGTGATATGATATGATATGTGTCTTTCACTTTCTGACTTACTTCAAGTCACGTGATTATTTCTAGACTCATCTACGGTGCTGCAAATGGCACCGTGTCCTTTTTTCCCTTGGCTTCTCTTCTGCCTTAGCGAGGTCCATTTTCACCAATGTGATTTCCTGAGTGTTGTGGATTAGCTGACATGGGTAGCCTTACCCTGCCGGCCCGCCCTCCCCTGGTGTGCCTCATCAGGCTATATGCTGACACACCAGTCAGTGCCAGCGTATGGGTCACGAGTAGGCTATGGCTTGGGGGTAAGCTGTAGGGCTGGTGGTGTGTTTCCGTTCCGGACTAGGGTTAGGGTTAGGGAACGGCAAGGCTTAGGGCACAGGTGAGGGTACGGAAACGAGTGAGGGTCCGGCTACGTGCTGACGCACGGGTCAGTGCCAGCGTATGGGCCAGGATTAGGCTACGGCGTAGTGTAAGGTGTAGGGCTGGTGGTGGGTTTCTGTGATGGGCTAGGGTTAGGGTTAAAGAACGGCAAGGCTTAGGGCACAGGTCATGGTACGGAAACGTGGGAGGGTCAGGCTAAGTGCTGACGCATGGCTCAGTGCCAGCGTACGGGCCAGGAGTTGGCTACAGCGTAGGGTAGAGTGTAGGGCTGGTGGGGGGTTTCCGTTCGGGGCTAGGGTTAGGATAAGGGAACGGCAAGGCTTAGGGCACAAGTGAGGGTAGAGTAACATGGGAGTGTCAGGCTATGTGCTGAAGCACAGGTCAGTGCCCGCGTACGGGCCAGGAGTAGGCTACGGCTTGGGGGTTAGGTATAGGGCTGGTGGTGTGTTTCCATTCAGGGCTAGGGTTAGGGTTAGGGAACGGCAAGGCTTAGGGCACAGGTGATGGTACGGAAACGTGGGAGGGTCAGGCTACATGCTGACGCATGGGTCAGTGCCAGCGTACGGGCAAGGAGTAGGCTACGGCTTGGGGGTTAGGTGTAGGGCTGGTGGTGGGTCTCCGTTACGGGCTAGGGTTAGTGTTATGGAACAGGAAGGCTTAGGGCATAGGTGAGGGTACGGAAACCTGGGAGGGTCAGGCTACGTGCTGACGCATGGTTCAGTGCCAGCGTACGGGCCAGGAGTATGCTATGGTTTGTGGGTTAAGTGTAGGGCTTGTGGTGTGTTTCCGTCCCGTACTAGGGTTAGGGTTAGGGAAGGGCAAGGCTTAGGGCACAGGTGACGTTACGGTAACGTGGGAAGGTCAGGCTACGTGCTGACGCAGAGGTCAGTGCCAGTGTATGGACCACGTGTAGGCTACGGCTTGGGGGTAAGTTGTAGGGCTTGTGGTGGGTTTCCGTTCGTCACTAGGGTTAGGGTTAGGGAACGGCAAGGTTTAGGGCACATGTGAGGGTACGGCAACGTGGCAGGGTCAGGATACGTTCTGACGCACGGGTCAGTGCCTGCGTATGGACCAGGAGTAGGCTACGGCTTGGGGGTAAGTTGTAGGGCTGGTGGTGGGTTTCCGTTCCGGGCTACAGTTAGGGTTAGGGAACGGCAAAGCTTAGGGCACAGATGAGGGTACGGAAATGTTGGAGGGTCAGGCTACGTGATGACGCACGGGTCAGTGCCAGCGTACCGGCCAGGAGTAGGCTACGGCTTGGGGGTAAGGTGTAGGGCTGGTGGTGGGTTTCCGTTCCGGGCTAGCGTTAGGGTTAGGGAACGGCAAGGCTTAGGGCACAGGTGAGGGTACGGAAACGTGGGAGTGTCTGGCTACGTGCTGACGCACGGGTCAGTGCCAGCATTCGGGCCAGGAGTAGGCTACGGTGTAGGGTAAGGTTTAGGGCTGGTGGTGGGTTTCCGTTCCGGGCTAGGGTAAGGGTTAGGGAACGGCAAGGCTTACAGCACAGGTGAGGGTACGGAAACGTGAGAGGGTTAGGCTACGTGCTGACGTACGGGTCAGTGCCAGCGTACGGGCCAGGAGGATGCTACGGCGTAGGGTAAGGTGTTTGGCTGGTGGTGTGTTTCCGTTCATGGGCTAGGGTTAGGGTTAGGAAACGGCAAGGCTTAGGGCCCAGGTGAGGGTACGGAAACGTGGGAGAGTCAGACTACGTGCTGACGCATGGTTCAGTGCCAGCGTACGGGCCAGGTGTAGGCTACGGCGTAGAGAACGGTTTAGGGCTACTGGTGGGTTTCCGTTCCGGGGTAGGGTTAGGGTTAGGGAACGGCAAGGCTTAGGGCACAGGTGAGGGTACGAACACGTGGGAGGGTCAGGCTACGTGCTGACACACGGGTCAGTGCCAGCGTACCAGCCAGGAGTAGGCTACGGCTTGGTGGTTAGGTGTAGGTCTGATGGTGTGTTTCCGTTCCAGGCTCGGGTTAGTGTTAGGGAACAGCAAGTCTTAGGGCACATGTGAGGGTACGGAAACGTGGGAGGGTCAAACTACATGTTGACGCACGGGTCAGTGCGAGCGTACGGGCGAGGAGTAGGCTACCCACTAGGGAAAGGTTTAGGGATGGTGGTGGTTTTCCGTTCCGAGTTAGGGTTAGGGTTAGGGAACGGCAAGGCTTAGGGCACAGGTGAGGGTACGGAAACGTGGGAGGGTCAGGCTACGTGCTGACGCACGGGTCAGTGCCAGCGTAAGGGCCAGGAGTAGGCTACGGCGTAGTGTAAGGTTTAGGGCTGGTGGTGGGTTTTCGTTCCGGGCTACGGTTACGGTTAGGGAATGGCAAGGCTTAGGGCACATGTGAGGGTACGGAAACGTGGGAGTGTATGGCTACGTGCTGAAGCACGGGTCAGTGCCAGGGTACGGGCAAGGAGTAGGCTACGGCATAGGGTAAGGTGTAGGGCGGGTGGTGGTTTTCCGTTCCGGGCTAGGGTTAGGGTAAGGGAACGTCAAGGCTTATGGCACAGGTGAGGGTACGGAAAAGTGGGAGTGTCAGGCTACGTGATGACGCACGGGTCAGTGCCAGCGTACGGGCCAGGAGTATGCTACGGCGTAGGGAAATGTGTAGGGCTGGTGGTGGGTTTGCGTTCCGGGCTAGGGTTAGGGATAGGGAACGTCAAGGCTTATGGCACATGTGAGGGTATGGAAACGTGAGAGGGTCAGGCTACATGCTGACGCACGGGTCAGTGCCAGCGTACGAGCCAGGAGTAGGCTACGGTGTAGCGTATGGTGTAGGGCTGGTGGTGGGTTTCCGTTCCGGGCTAGGGTTAGGGTTAGGGAACGGCAAGGCTTAGGGCACAGGTGAGGGTACGGAAAAGTGGGAGGGTCAGGCTACGTGCTGACGCACGGGTCAGAGCCAGCGTACGGGCCAGGAGTAGGCTACGGCTTGTGGCTAAGTTTTAGGGCTGGTGGTGGCTTTCGGTTCCGGGCTAGGGTTAGGGTTAGGGAACGGCAAGGCTTAGGGCACAGGTGAGGGTACAGAAAAGTGGGAGGGTCAGGCTACGTGCTGACGCACGGGTCAGTGCCTGCGTACGGGCCATGTGTAGGCTGCAGCATAGGGTAAGGTGTAGGGCTAATGGTGGGTTTCCGTTCCGGGCTAGGGTTAGGGTTAGGGAACGGCAAGGCTTAGGGCACAGGTGAGGGTACGGAAACGTGGGAGGGTCACGCTACGTGCTGACACACGGGTCAGTGCCAGCATATGGGCCAGGAGTACGCTACGGCTTGGGGGTAAGGTGTAGGGCTGGTGGTGGGTTTCCGTTCCGGGCTAGGGTTCGGGTTACGGAACGGCAAGACTTAGGGCACGGGTGAGGGTACAGAAACGTGGGAGGGTCAGGCTACTTGCTGATGCTAGGTTTACTGCCACCGAACGTGCCAGGATTAGGCTACGGCTTGGGGGTTAGGTGTAGGGCTGGTGGTGGGTTTCCGTTCCGGGCTAGGGTTAGGGTTACAGAACGGCAAGGCTTAGGGCAGAGGTGAGGGTACGGAAACGTGGGAGCGTCAGGCTACATGATGACGCAAGGGGCAGTGCCACCGTACAGTCCAGGAGTAGGCTACGGTGTAGGTTAAGGTGTAGGGCTGGTGGTGGGTTTCCGTTCCGGGCTAGGGTTAGGGTTAGGGAACGGCAAGGCTTAGGGCACAGATGAGGGTACGGAAACGTGGGAGGGTCAGGCTACATGCTGACACACGGGTCAGTGCCTGCGTACGGGCCAGGACTAGGCTACGGCATACGATATGGTGTAGAGCTGATGGTGAGATTCCGTGCAGGGCTAGGGTTAGGGTTAGGGAACAACAAGGCTTAGGGCACAGGTGAGGGTACGGAAACGTGGGAGGTTCAGGCTACGTGCTGATGAAAGGGTCAGTGCCTGCGTACGGGCCAGGAATAGGCTACGGCGTAGGGAAAGGTATAGGGCTGGTGGTGGGTTTCTGTTCTGGGCTAGGGTTAGGGTTAGGGAACGGCAAGGCTTAGGGCACAGGTGAGGGTACGGAAACGTGGGAGGGTCAGGCTACTTGCTGATGAAAGGGTCAGTGCCTGCGTATGAGACAGGAATAGGCTACGGCATAGGGAAAGGTGTAGGGCTGGTGGTGGGTTTCCGTTCCAGTCTAGGGTTAGTGTTAGGGAACGGCAAGGCTTAGGGCACAGGTGAGGGTCCGCAAACGTGGGAGGGTCAGGCTTCGTGCTGACGCACGGGTCTGTGCCAGCGTACGGGCCAGGAGTACTCTACGGCTTGGGGGTAAGATGTAGGGCTGGTGGTGGGTTTCCATTCCGGACTAGGGTTAGGGTTAGGGAACGGCAAGCCTTAGGGCACAGGTGAGGGTACGGAAACGTGGGAGGGTCAGGCTACGTGCTGACGCACGAGTCAGTGCCAGGGTACAGGCAAGGAGTAGGCTACGGCATAGGCTAAGGAGTAGGGCTGGTGGTGGGTTTCCGTTCCAGGCTAGGGCTAGGGTAAGGGAACGGCAAGGCTTAGGGCACAGGTGAGGGTACGGAAACGTGTGAGGATCAGGCTACGTGCTGACGCACGAGTCAGTGCCAGCGTACGTGCCAGGAGTAGGCTACAGCGTAGGGTAATGTGTAGGGCTGCTGATGGGTTTCTGTTCCTGGCTAGGGTGAGGGTGAGGGAACGGCAAGGCTTAGGGCACAGGTGATGGTACGGAAACGTGGGAGGGTCAGGCTACGTGATGACGCATGGTTCAGTGCCAGCGTACGGGCCAGGAGTAGGCTACGGCATAGGGAAAAGTGTAGGGCTGGTGGGGGGTTTGCGTTCCGGGCTAGGGTTAGGGTTAGGGAACGGCAAGCCTTAGGGCACAGGTGAGGGTACGGAAACGTGTGAGGATCAGGCTACGTGCTGACGCACGAGTCAGTGCCAGCGTACGTGCCAGGAGTAGGCTACAGCGTAGGGTAATGTGTAGGGCTGCTGATGGGTTTCTGTTCCTGGCTAGGGTGAGGGTGAGGGAACGGCAAGGCTTAGGGCACAGGTGATGGTACGGAAACGTGGGAGGGTCAGGCTACGTGCTGACGCACGGGTCAGTGCCAGCGTACGGGCCAGGAGTAGGCTACGGCTTGGGGGTAAGTTGTAGGGCTGGTGGTGGTTTTCCGTTCCGGTCTAGGGTTAGGGTTAGTGAACGGCAAGGCTTAGGGCACAGGTGAGGGTATAGAAACGTGGGAGGGTCAGGCTAAGTGCTGATGAAAGTGTCAGTGCCTGCGTACGAGCCAGGAATAGGCTACGGCGTAGGGAAATGTGTAGGGCTGGTGGTGGGTTTCCGTTCAGGGCTAGGGTTAGGGTTAGGGAACGGCAAGTCTTAGGGCACAGGTGAGGGTCCGCAAACGTGGGATGGCCAGGCTACGTGCTGAAGCACAGGTCAGTGCCCGCGTATGCGCCAGGTGTAGGCTACGGCATAGGGTAAGGTGTAGGGCTGGTGGTGGGTTTCCCTTCCGGGCTAAGGTTAGTGTTAGGGAATGGCAAGGCTGAGGGCCCACGTGAGGGTACGGAAACGTGGGAGGGTCAAACTACATGTTGACGCACGGGTCAGTGCGAGCGTACGGGCGAGGAGTAGGCTACCCACTAGGGAAAGGTTTAGGGATGGTGGTGGGTTTCCGTTCCGATTTAGGGTTAGGGTTAGGGAACGGCAAGGCTTAGGGCACAGGTGAGGGTACGGAAACGTGGGAGGGTCAGGCTACGTGCTGACGCACGGGTCAGTGCCAGCGTACGGGCCAGGAGTAGGCTACGGCGTAGTGTAAGGTTTAGGGCTGGTGGTGGGTTTTCGTTCCGGGCTACGGTAACGGTTAGGGAATGGCAAGGCTTAGGGCACATGTGAGGGTACGGAAACGTGGGAGTGTATGGCTACGTGCTGAAGCACGTGTCAGTGCCAGGGTACGGGCAAGGAGTAGGCTACGGCATAGGGTAAGGTGTAGGGCTGGTGTTGGGTTTCCGTTCCGGGCTAGGGTTAGGGTAAGGGAACGTCAAGGCTTAGGGCACAGGTGAGGGTACGGAAAAGTGGGAGGGTCAGGCTACGTGATGACGCACGGGTCAGTGCCAGCATACGGGCCATGAGTATGCTACGGCGTAGGGAAAGGTGTAGGGCTGGTGGTGGGTTTGCGTTCCGGGCTAGGGTTAGGGTTAGGGAACGTCAAGGCTTAGGGCACATGTGAGGGTATGGAAACGTGAGAGGGTCCGGCTACATGCTGACGCACGGGTCAGTGCCAGCGTACGAGCCAGGAGTAGGCTATGGTGTAGCGTATGGTGTAGGGCTGGTGGTGGGTTTCCGTTCCGGGCTGGGGTTAGGCTTACAGAACGGCAAGGCTTAGGGCAGAGGTGAGGGTACGGAAACGTGGGAGGGTCAGGCTACATGATGACGCAAGGGGCAGTGCCACCGTACAGTCCAGGAGTAGGCTACGGCGTAGGTTAAGTTGTAGGGCTGGTGGTGGGTTTCCGTTCCGGGCTAGGGTTACGGTTAGGGAACGGCAAGACTTAGGGCACAGATGAGGGTACGGAAACGTGGGAGGGTCAGGCTACGTGCTGATGAAATGGTCAGTGCCTGCGTACGGGACAGGAATAGGCTACGGCTTGGTGTAAGGTGTAGGGCTGGTGGTGGGTTTCTGTTCTGGGCTAGGGTTAGGGTTAGGGAACGGCAATGCTTAGTGCTAAGGAGAGGGTACGGAAACGTGGGAGGGTCAGGCTACATGCTGACACACGGGTCAGTGCCAGCGTACGGGCCAGGACTAGGCTACGGCATACGATATGGTGTAGAGCTGGTGGTGAGATTCCGTGCCGGGCTAGGGTTAGGGTTAGGGAACGACAAGGCTTAGGGCACAGGTGAGCGTACGGTAAAATGGGAGGGTCAGGCTAAGTGCTGACGCACGGGTCAGTGCCAGCGAACCGGCCAGGAGTAGGCTACGGCTTGGGGGTTAGGTGTAGGGCTGGTGGTGGGTTTCCGTTCCAGGCTAGGGTTAGTGTTATGGAACAGGAAGGCTTAGGGCATAGGTGAGGGTACGGAAACCTGGGAGGGTCAGGCTACGTGCTGACGCACGTTTCAGTGCCAGCGTACGGGCCAGGAGTATGCTATGGTTTGTGGGTTAGGTGTAGGGCTTGTGGTGTGTTTCCGTCCCGTACTAGGGTTAGGGTTAGGGAAGGGCAAGGCTTAGGGCACAGGTGACGTTACGGTAACGTGGGAAGGTCAGGCTACGTGCTGACGCACAGGTCAGTGCCAGCGTATGGACCACGTGTAGGCTACGGCTTGGGGGTAAGTTGTAGGGCTTGTGGTGGGTTTCCGTTCCGCACTAGGGTTAGGGTTAGGGAACGGCAAGGTTGAGGGCACATGTGAGGGTACGGCAACGTGGCAGGGACAGGATACATTCTGACGCACGGGTCAGTGCCAGCGTATGGACCAGGAGTAGGCTACGGCTTGGGGGTAAGTTGTAGGGCTGGTGGTGGGTTTCCTTTCCGGGCTACAGTTAGGGTTAGGGAACGGCAAGGCTTACAGCACAGGTGAGGGTACGGAAACGTGAGAGGGTTAGGCTACGTGCTGACGCACGTGTCAGTGCCAGCGTACGGGCCAGGAGTATGCTACGGCGTAGGGTAAGCTGTTTGGCTGGTGGTGTGTTTCCGTTCATGGGCTAGGGTTAGGGTTAGGAAACGGCAAGGCTTAGGGCCCAGGTGAGGGTACAGAAACGTGGGAGGGTCAGACTACGTGCTGACGCATGGTTCAGTGCCAGCGTACGGGCCAGGTGTAGGCTACGGCGTAGGGAACGGTTTAGGGCTAGTGGTGGGTTTCCGTTCCGGGGTAGGGTTAGGGATTAGGGAACGGCAAGGCTTAGGGCACAGGTGAGGGTACGAACACGTGGGAGGGTCAGGCTCCGTGCTGACACACGGGTCAGTGCCAGCGTACCAGCCAGGAGTAGGCTACGGCTTGGTGGTTAGGTGTAGGTCTGATGGTGTGTTTCCATTCCAGGCTCGGGTTAGTGTTAGGGAACATCAAGTCTTAGGGCACATGTGAGGGTACGGAAACGTGGGAGTGTCAGGCTACGTGCTGACGCACGTGTCAGTGCCAGCATACGGGCCAGGAGTAGGCTACGGCTTGGGGGTTAGGTGTAGGGCTTATGGTGTGTTTCCGTTCAGTACTAGGGTTAGGGTTAGGGAACGGCAAGGCTTACGGCACAGGTGAGGGTACGGTAATGTGGGAAGTTCAGGCTACGTGCTGACGCAAAGGTCAGTGCCAGCGTATGGACCAGGAGTAGGCTACGGCTTGGGAGTAAGGTTTAGGGCTGGTGGTGGGTTTCCGTTCAGGGCTAGGGTTAGGGTTAGGGAACGGCAAGGCTTAGGGCACAGGTGAGGGTACGGAAACGTGGGAGGGTCAGGCTACGTGCTGATGAAAGGGTCAGTGCCTGCGTACGGGCCAGGAATAGGCTACGGCATAGGGAAAGGTATAGGGCTGGTGGTGGGTTTCTGTTCTGGGCTAGGGTTAGGGTTAGGGAACGGCAAGGCTTAGGGCACAGGTGAGGTTACGGAAACGTGGGAGGGTCAGGCTACATGCTGACTCACGGGTCAGTGCCAGCGTAAAGGCCAGGACTAGGCTACGGCATACGATAAGGTGTAGGGCTGGTGGTGGGATTCCGTGCCGGGCTAGGGTTAGGGTTAGGGAAAGGCAAGGCTTAGGGCACAGGTGAGCATACGGTAACATTGGAGGGTCAGGCTACGTGCTGAAGCACAGGTCAGTGCACGCGTACGGGCCAGGTGTAGGCTACGGCATAGAGTAAGGTGTAGGTCTGGTGGTGGGTTTCCGTTCCGGGCTAGGGTTAGGGTTAGTGAAAGGCAAGGCTTAGGGCACAGGTGAGGGTACGGAAACGTGGGAGGGTCAGGCTACTTGCTGATGAAAGATTCAGTGCCTGCGTATGAGCCAGGAATAGGCTACGGCGTAGGGAAAGGTGTAGGGCTGGTGGTGGGTTTCCGTTCCAGTCTAGGGTTAGTTTTAAGGAACGGCAAGGCTTAGGGCACAGGTGAGGGTCCGCAAACCTGGGAGGGTCAGGCTTCGTGCTGACGCACGGGTCTGTGCCAGCGTACGGGCCAGGAGTAGGCTACGGCTTGGGGGTAAGTTGTAGGGCTGGTGGTGGTTTTCCATTCGGGGCTAGGGTTAGGGTTAGGGAACGGCAAGGTTTAGGGCACAGGTGAGGGTACGGAAACGTGGGAGGGTCAGACTACGTGATGATGCACGGGTCAGTGCCAGCGTACTGGCCAGGAGTAAGCTACGGCTTGGGTGTTAGTTTTAGGGCTGGTGGGGTGTTTCCGTTCCGGACTACGGTTAGGGTTAGGGAACGGCAAGGCTTAGGGCACAGGTGAGGGTACGGAAACGTGGGAGGGTCAGGCTACGTGCTGACGCACGGGTCAGTGCCAGGGTACAGGCAAGGTGTAGGCTACGGCATAGGCTAAGGAGTAAGGCTGGTGGTGGGTTTCCGTTCCATGCTAGGGCTAGGGTAAGGGAACGGCAAGGCTTAGGGCACAGGTGAGGGTACGGAAACGTGGGAGGGTCAGGCTACGTGCTGACGCACGGGTCAGTGCCAGGGTACAGGCAAGGTGTAGGCTACGGCATAGGCTAAGGAGTAAGGCTGGTGGTGGGTTTCCGTTCCAGGCTAGGGCTAGGGTAAGGGAACGGCAAGGCTTAGGGCACAGGTGAGGGTACGGAAACGTGGGAGGGTCACGCTACGTGCTGACGCACGGGTCAGTGCCAGCATATGGGCCAGGAATAGGCTATGGCTTGGGGGTAAGTTGTAGGGCTGGTGGTGGGTATCCGTTCCGGGCTAGGGTTAGGGTTACGGAATGGCAAGGCTTAGGGCACGGGTGAGGGTACAGAAACGTGGGAGGTTCATGCTACTTGCTGATGCTTGGGTTAGTGCCACCGAACGGGCCAGGTGTAGGCTACGGCTTGGGGGTAAGGTGTAGGGCTGGTGGTGGGTTTCCGTTCCGGGCTCGGGTTAGGGTTACGGAACGGCAAGGCTTAGGGCACAGGTGAGGGTACGGAAACGTGGGAGGGTCAGGCTACATGCTGACGCAAGTGTCAGTGCCACCGTACAGCCCAGGAGTAGGCTACGGCTTAGGGGTAAGTTGTAGGGCTGGTGGTGGGTTTCCGTTCCGGGCTAGGGATAGGGTTAGGGAACGGCAAGGCGTAGGGCACAGCTGAGGGTACGGAAACGTGGGAGGGTCAGGCTACGTGCTGATGCACGGCTCAGTGGCACCGTACCGGGCAGGAGTAGGCTACGACATATGGTAAGGTGTAGGGCTGGTGGTGGGATTCCATCCCGGGCTAGGTTTAGGGTTAGGGTACGGCAAGGCTTAGGGCTCAGGTAAGGGTACAGAAAAGTGGGAGGGTCAGGCTACGTGCTGACGCACGTGTCAGTGCCAGTGTACGGGCCAGGAGTAGGCTACGGCTTGTGGGTAAGCTTTAGGGCTGGTGGTGGGTTTCCGTTCCGGGCTAGGGTAAGGGTTAGGGAACGGCAAGGCTTAGGGCACAGGTGAGGTTACGGAAACGTGGGAGGGTCAGGCTACAAGCTGATGCACGGGTCAATGCCAGCGTACGGGCCAGGACTAGGCTACAGCATATGATAAGGTGTCGGGCTGGTGGTGGGATTCCGTGCCGGTCTACGGTTAGGGTTAGGGAACGGCTAGGCTTAGTGCACAGGTGAGCATACGGTAACATGGGAGGGTCAGGCTACGTACTGAAGCACAGGTCAGTGCCCACGTACGGGCCAGGTGTAGGCTACAGCATAGGGTAAGGTGTAGGGCTGGTGGTGTGTTTCCGTTCCGCGCTAGGGTTAGGGTTAGGGAATGGCAAGGCTTAGGGCACATGTGAGGGTACGGAAACGTGGGAGGGTCAGGCTACATGCTGACGCACGTGTCAGTGCCAGCGTACGGGCCAGGAGTAGGCTACGGCGTAGGGTAAGGTTTAGTGCTGGTGGTGGATTTCCGTTCCGGGCTAGGGTTAGGGTTAGGGAACGGCAAGGCTTAGGGCACAGGTGATGGTACGGAAACGTGGGAGGGTCAGGCTACCTGCTGACGCACGGGTCAGTGCCAGCGTACGGGCCAGGAGTAGGCTACGGCTTGTGGGTAAGTTTTAGGGCTGGTGGTGGGTTTCCGTTCCGGGCTAGGGTTAGGGTAAGGGAACGGCAAGGCTTAGAGCACAGCTGAGGGTACGGTAACATGGTAGTGTCAGGCTACATGCTGAAGCACAGGCTATTACCCGCGTACGGGCCAGGTATAGGCTACGTCATAGGGTAAGGTGTAGGGCTGGTGGTGGGTTTCCGTTCCGGGCTAGGGTTATGGTTAGGGAACGGCAAGGCTTAGGGCACAGGTGAGGTTACGGAAACGTGGGAGGGTCAGGCTATGTGCTGACGCATGGGTCAGTGCCAGCATATGGGCCAGGAGTAGGCTACAGCGTGGTGGTAAGTTGTAGGGCTGGTGGTGGGTTTCTGTTCCAGGCTAGGGTTAGGGTTAGCGAACGTCAAGGCTTAGGGCACAGGTGAGGGTACGGAAACTTGGGAGGGTCAGGCTACATGCTGATGCAAGGATCAGTGCCAGCGTATGGGCCAGGAATATGCTACGGCATAGGGTATAGTGTAGGGCTGGTGGTTGGATTCTGTTCCGGGCTAGGGTTAGGGTTAGGGAACGGCAAAGCTTAGGGCACAGGTGAGGGTACGGAAACGTGGGAGGGTCAGGGTACGTGCTGACGCACGTGTCAGTGCCAGCGTACCGGCCAGGAGTAGGCTACGGCTTGGGGGTTAGATGTAGGGCTGGTGGCGGGGTTCATTCAAGGCTAGGGTTATGGTTAGGGAACGGCAAGGCTTAGGGCACAGGTGAGGGTACGGAAACGTGCGAGGGTCAGGCTACATGGTGACGCACGGGTCAGTGCCATGTACGGTTCAGGAGTAGGCTATGGTTTGGGCGTTAGGTTTAGGGCTGGTGGTGGGTTTCCGTTCCGTACTAGGGTTAGGGTTAGGGAACGGCAAGCCTTAGGTCACAGGTGAGGGTACGGAAATGTGGTAAGGTCAGGTTAAGTGCTGACGCACATGTCAGTGCCAGTGTACGGGCCAGGAGTAGGCGAGGGCGTAGGGTAAGGTGTAGGGCTGGTGGTGGGTTTCCGTTGCGGTCTAGGGTTAGGGTTAGGGAACGGCAAGGCTTAGGGCACAGGTGAGGGTACGGAAACGTGGGAGGGTCAGGCTACATGCTGACGCACGGGTCAGTGCCAGCGTACGAGCCAGGAGTAGGCTATGGTGTAGCGTATGGTGTAGGGCTGGTGGTGGGTTTCCGTTCCGGGCTGGGGTTAGGCTTACAGAACGGCAAGGCTTAGGGCAGAGGTGAGGGTACGGAAACGTGGGAGGGTCAGGCTACATGATGACGCAAGGGGCAGTGCCACCGTACAGTCCAGGAGTAGGCTACGGCGTAGGTTAAGTTGTAGGGCTGGTGGTGGGTTTCCGTTCCGGGCTAGGGTTACGGTTAGGGAACGGCAAGACTTAGGGCACAGATGAGGGTACGGAAACGTGGGAGGGTCAGGCTACGTGCTGATGAAATGGTCAGTGCCTGCGTACGGGACAGGAATAGGCTACGGCTTGGTGTAAGGTGTAGGGCTGGTGGTGGGTTTCTGTTCTGGGCTAGGGTTAGGGTTAGGGAACGGCAATGCTTAGTGCTAAGGAGAGGGTACGGAAACGTGGGAGGGTCAGGCTACATGCTGACACACGGGTCAGTGCCAGCGTACGGGCCAGGACTAGGCTACGGCATACGATATGGTGTAGAGCTGGTGGTGAGATTCCGTGCCGGGCTAGGGTTAGGGTTAGGGAACGACAAGGCTTAGGGCACAGGTGAGCGTACGGTAAAATGGGAGGGTCAGGCTAAGTGCTGACGCACGGGTCAGTGCCAGCGAACCGGCCAGGAGTAGGCTACGGCTTGGGGGTTAGGTGTAGGGCTGGTGGTGGGTTTCCGTTCCAGGCTAGGGTTAGTGTTATGGAACAGGAAGGCTTAGGGCATAGGTGAGGGTACGGAAACCTGGGAGGGTCAGGCTACGTGCTGACGCACGTTTCAGTGCCAGCGTACGGGCCAGGAGTATGCTATGGTTTGTGGGTTAGGTGTAGGGCTTGTGGTGTGTTTCCGTCCCGTACTAGGGTTAGGGTTAGGGAAGGGCAAGGCTTAGGGCACAGGTGACGTTACGGTAACGTGGGAAGGTCAGGCTACGTGCTGACGCACAGGTCAGTGCCAGCGTATGGACCACGTGTAGGCTACGGCTTGGGGGTAAGTTGTAGGGCTTGTGGTGGGTTTCCGTTCCGCACTAGGGTTAGGGTTAGGGAACGGCAAGGTTGAGGGCACATGTGAGGGTACGGCAACGTGGCAGGGACAGGATACATTCTGACGCACGGGTCAGTGCCAGCGTATGGACCAGGAGTAGGCTACGGCTTGGGGGTAAGTTGTAGGGCTGGTGGTGGGTTTCCTTTCCGGGCTACAGTTAGGGTTAGGGAACGGCAAGGCTTACAGCACAGGTGAGGGTACGGAAACGTGAGAGGGTTAGGCTACGTGCTGACGCACGTGTCAGTGCCAGCGTACGGGCCAGGAGTATGCTACGGCGTAGGGTAAGCTGTTTGGCTGGTGGTGTGTTTCCGTTCATGGGCTAGGGTTAGGGTTAGGAAACGGCAAGGCTTAGGGCCCAGGTGAGGGTACAGAAACGTGGGAGGGTCAGACTACGTGCTGACGCATGGTTCAGTGCCAGCGTACGGGCCAGGTGTAGGCTACGGCGTAGGGAACGGTTTAGGGCTAGTGGTGGGTTTCCGTTCCGGGGTAGGGTTAGGGATTAGGGAACGGCAAGGCTTAGGGCACAGGTGAGGGTACGAACACGTGGGAGGGTCAGGCTCCGTGCTGACACATGGGTCAGTGCCAGCGTACCAGCCAGGAGTAGGCTACGGCTTGGTGGTTAGGTGTAGGTCTGATGGTGTGTTTCCATTCCAGGCTCGGGTTAGTGTTAGGGAACATCAAGTCTTAGGGCACATGTGAGGGTACGGAAACGTGGGAGTGTCAGGCTACGTGCTGACGCACGTGTCAGTGCCAGCATACGGGCCAGGAGTAGGCTACGGCTTGGGGGTTAGGTGTAGGGCTTATGGTGTGTTTCCGTTCAGTACTAGGGTTAGGGTTAGGGAACGGCAAGGCTTACGGCACAGGTGAGGGTACGGTAATGTGGGAAGTTCAGGCTACGTGCTGACGCAAAGGTCAGTGCCAGCGTATGGACCAGGAGTAGGCTACGGCTTGGGAGTAAGGTTTAGGGCTGGTGGTGGGTTTCCGTTCAGGGCTAGGGTTAGGGTTAGGGAACGGCAAGGCTTAGGGCACAGGTGAGGGTACGGAAACGTGGGAGGGTCAGGCTACGTGCTGATGAAAGGGTCAGTGCCTGCGTACGGGCCAGGAATAGGCTACGGCGTAGGGAAAGGTATAGGGCTGGTGGTGGGTTTCTGTTCTGGGCTAGGGTTAGGGTTAGGGAACGGCAAGGCTTAGGGCACAGGTGAGGTTACGGAAACGTGGGAGGGTCAGGCTACATGCTGACTCACGGGTCAGTGCCAGCGTAAAGGCCAGGACTAGGCTACGGCATACGATAAGGTGTAGGGCTGGTGGTGGGATTCCGTGCCGGGCTAGGGTTAGGGTTAGGGAAAGGCAAGGCTTAGGGCACAGGTGAGCATACGGTAACATTGGAGGGTCAGGCTACGTGCTGAAGCACAGGTCAGTGCACGCGTACGGGCCAGGTGTAGGCTACGGCATAGAGTAAGGTGTAGGTCTGGTGGTGGGTTTCCGTTCCGGGCTAGGGTTAGGGTTAGTGAAAGGCAAGGCTTAGGGCACAGGTGAGGGTACGGAAACGTGGGAGGGTCAGGCTACTTGCTGATGAAAGATTCAGTGCCTGCGTATGAGCCAGGAATAGGCTACGGCGTAGGGAAAGGTGTAGGGCTGGTGGTGGGTTTCCGTTCCAGTCTAGGGTTAGTTTTAAGGAACGGCAAGGCTTAGGGCACAGGTGAGGGTCCGCAAACCTGGGAGGGTCAGGCTTCGTGCTGACGCACGGGTCTGTGCCAGCGTACGGGCCAGGAGTAGGCTACGGCTTGGGGGTAAGTTGTAGGGCTGGTGGTGGTTTTCCATTCGGGGCTAGGGTTAGGGTTAGGGAACGGCAAGGTTTAGGGCACAGGTGAGGGTACGGAAACGTGGGAGGGTCAGACTACGTGATGATGCACGGGTCAGTGCCAGCGTACTGGCCAGGAGTAAGCTACGGCTTGGGTGTTAGTTTTAGGGCTGGTGGGGTGTTTCCGTTCCGGACTACGGTTAGGGTTAGGGAACGGCAAGGCTTAGGGCACAGGTGAGGGTACGGAAACGTGGGAGGGTCAGGCTACGTGCTGACGCACGGGTCAGTGCCAGGGTACAGGCAAGGTGTAGGCTACGGCATAGGCTAAGGAGTAAGGCTGGTGGTGGGTTTCCGTTCCATGCTAGGGCTAGGGTAAGGGAACGGCAAGGCTTAGGGCACAGGTGAGGGTACGGAAACGTGGGAGGGTCAGGCTACGTGCTGACGCACGGGTCAGTGCCAGGGTACAGGCAAGGTGTAGGCTACGGCATAGGCTAAGGAGTAAGGCTGGTGGTGGGTTTCCGTTCCAGGCTAGGGCTAGGGTAAGGGAACGGCAAGGCTTAGGGCACAGGTGAGGGTACGGAAACGTGGGAGGGTCACGCTACGTGCTGACGCACGGGTCAGTGCCAGCATATGGGCCAGGAATAGGCTATGGCTTGGGGGTAAGTTGTAGGGCTGGTGGTGGGTATCCGTTCCGGGCTAGGGTTAGGGTTACGGAATGGCAAGGCTTAGGGCACGGGTGAGGGTACAGAAACGTGGGAGGTTCATGCTACTTGCTGATGCTTGGGTTAGTGCCACCGAACGGGCCAGGTGTAGGCTACGGCTTGGGGGTAAGGTGTAGGGCTGGTGGTGGGTTTCCGTTCCGGGCTCGGGTTAGGGTTACGGAACGGCAAGGCTTAGGGCACAGGTGAGGGTACGGAAACGTGGGAGGGTCAGGCTACATGCTGACGCAAGTGTCAGTGCCACCGTACAGCCCAGGAGTAGGCTACGGCTTAGGGGTAAGTTGTAGGGCTGGTGGTGGGTTTCCGTTCCGGGCTAGGGATAGGGTTAGGGAACGGCAAGGCGTAGGGCACAGCTGAGGGTACGGAAACGTGGGAGGGTCAGGCTACGTGCTGATGCACGGCTCAGTGGCACCGTACCGGGCAGGAGTAGGCTACGACATATGGTAAGGTGTAGGGCTGGTGGTGGGATTCCATCCCGGGCTAGGTTTAGGGTTAGGGTACGGCAAGGCTTAGGGCTCAGGTAAGGGTACAGAAAAGTGGGAGGGTCAGGCTACGTGCTGACGCACGTGTCAGTGCCAGTGTACGGGCCAGGAGTAGGCTACGGCTTGTGGGTAAGCTTTAGGGCTGGTGGTGGGTTTCCGTTCCGGGCTAGGGTAAGGGTTAGGGAACGGCAAGGCTTAGGGCACAGGTGAGGTTACGGAAACGTGGGAGGGTCAGGCTACAAGCTGATGCACGGGTCAATGCCAGCGTACGGGCCAGGACTAGGCTACAGCATATGATAAGGTGTCGGGCTGGTGGTGGGATTCCGTGCCGGTCTACGGTTAGGGTTAGGGAACGGCTAGGCTTAGTGCACAGGTGAGCATACGGTAACATGGGAGGGTCAGGCTACGTACTGAAGCACAGGTCAGTGCCCACGTACGGGCCAGGTGTAGGCTACAGCATAGGGTAAGGTGTAGGGCTGGTGGTGTGTTTCCGTTCCGCGCTAGGGTTAGGGTTAGGGAATGGCAAGGCTTAGGGCACATGTGAGGGTACGGAAACGTGGGAGGGTCAGGCTACATGCTGACGCACGTGTCAGTGCCAGCGTACGGGCCAGGAGTAGGCTACGGCGTAGGGTAAGGTTTAGTGCTGGTGGTGGATTTCCGTTCCGGGCTAGGGTTAGGGTTAGGGAACGGCAAGGCTTAGGGCACAGGTGATGGTACGGAAACGTGGGAGGGTCAGGCTACCTGCTGACGCACGGGTCAGTGCCAGCGTACGGGCCAGGAGTAGGCTACGGCTTGTGGGTAAGTTTTAGGGCTGGTGGTGGGTTTCCGTTCCGGGCTAGGGTTAGGGTAAGGGAACGGCAAGGCTTAGAGCACAGCTGAGGGTACGGTAACATGGTAGTGTCAGGCTACATGCTGAAGCACAGGCTATTACCCGCGTACGGGCCAGGTATAGGCTACGTCATAGGGTAAGGTGTAGGGCTGGTGGTGGGTTTCCGTTCCGGGCTAGGGTTATGGTTAGGGAACGGCAAGGCTTAGGGCACAGGTGAGGTTACGGAAACGTGGGAGGGTCAGGCTATGTGCTGACGCATGGGTCAGTGCCAGCATATGGGCCAGGAGTAGGCTACAGCGTGGTGGTAAGTTGTAGGGCTGGTGGTGGGTTTCTGTTCCAGGCTAGGGTTAGGGTTAGCGAACGTCAAGGCTTAGGGCACAGGTGAGGGTACGGAAACTTGGGAGGGTCAGGCTACATGCTGATGCAAGGATCAGTGCCAGCGTATGGGCCAGGAATATGCTACGGCATAGGGTATAGTGTAGGGCTGGTGGTTGGATTCTGTTCCGGGCTAGGGTTAGGGTTAGGGAACGGCAAAGCTTAGGGCACAGGTGAGGGTACGGAAACGTGGGAGGGTCAGGGTACGTGCTGACGCACGTGTCAGTGCCAGCGTACCGGCCAGGAGTAGGCTACGGCTTGGGGGTTAGATGTAGGGCTGGTGGCGGGGTTCATTCAAGGCTAGGGTTATGGTTAGGGAACGGCAAGGCTTAGGGCACAGGTGAGGGTACGGAAACGTGCGAGGGTCAGGCTACATGGTGACGCACGGGTCAGTGCCATGTACGGTTCAGGAGTAGGCTATGGTTTGGGCGTTAGGTTTAGGGCTGGTGGTGGGTTTCCGTTCCGTACTAGGGTTAGGGTTAGGGAACGGCAAGCCTTAGGTCACAGGTGAGGGTACGGAAATGTGGTAAGGTCAGGTTAAGTGCTGACGCACATGTCAGTGCCAGTGTACGGGCCAGGAGTAGGCGAGGGCGTAGGGTAAGGTGTAGGGCTGGTGGTGGGTTTCCGTTGCGGTCTAGGGTTAGGGTTAGGGAACGGCAAGGCTTAGGGCACAGGTGAGGGTACGGAAACGTGGGAGGGTCAGGCTACGTGCTGACGCACGGGTCACTGCCAGAGTTCGGGCCAGGAGTAGTCTACGGCGTAGGGTAAGGTGTAGGGCTGGTGGTGGGTTTCCTTTCCGGGCTAGGGTTAGTGTTAGGTAACGGCAATGCTTAGGACCCAGGTGAGGGTACGGAAACGTGGGACGTTCAGGCTACGTGCTGACGCACGGGTCAGTGCCAGCGTACGGGCCAGGAGTAGGCTACAGCGTAGAGTAAGGTTTAGGGTTGGTGGTGGGTTTCTGTTCCGGGCTAGGGTTAGGGTTAGGGAATGGCAAGGTTTAGGGCACAGGTGAGGGTACAGCAACGTGGCAGGTTCAGGATACGTTCTGACGCACGGGTCAGTGCCAGCGTATGGACCAGGAGTAGGCTACAGCTTGGGGGTAAGTTGTAGGGCTGTTGGTGTGTTTCAGTTCCGGGCTACAGTTAGGGTTAGGGAACGGCAAAGCTTAGGGCACATGTGAGGGTACGGAAACGTGGGAGGTTCAGGCTACGTGATGACGCACGTGTCAGTGCCAGCGTACCGGCCAGGAGTAGGCTACGGTTTCGTGGTTAGGTGTAGGGCTGGTGGTGGGTTTCCATTCCAGGCTAGGGTTAGTGTTAGGGAACAGCAAGGCTTAGGGCACAGGTGAGGGTACGGAAACGTGGGAGGTTCAGGCTACATGCTGACGCATGCGTCAGTGCCAGCGTACGTGCCAGGAGTAGGCTACGGCATAGGGTAAGGTGTAGGGCTGCTGGAGGGTTTCTATTCCTGGCTAGGGTGAGGGTGAGGAAACGGCAAGGCTTAGGGCACAGGTGATGGTACAGAAACGTGGGAGGGTCAGGCTATGTGCTGACACACGGGTCAGTGCCAGCGTACGGGCCAGGAATAGGCTATGGCTTAGGGGAGAGTGTAGGGCTGGTGGTGGGTTTCTGTTCCGGGCTAGGGTTAGGGTTAGGAAACGGCAAGGCTTAGGGCACAGGTGGGGTTACGGAAACGTGTGAGGGTCAGGCTACGTGCTGACGCACGTGTCAGTGCCAGCGTACCGGCCAGGAGTAGGCTACGGCTTGGGGGTAAGGTGTAGGGCTGGTGGTGGTTTTCCGTTCCGGGCTAGGGTTTGGGTTAGTGAACGGCAAGGCTTAGGGCACAGGTGAGGGTACAGAAACGTGGGAGCGTCAGGCTACGTGCTGATGAAAGTGTCATTGCCTGCGTACGAGCCAGGAATAGGCTATGGCGTAGGGAAAGGTGTAGGGCTGGTGGTGGGATTCCGTTCCGGGCTAGGGTTAGTGTTAGGGAACGACAAGTCTTAGGGCACAGGTGAGGGTCTGCAAACGTGGGAGGGTCAGGCTACGTGCTGAAGCACAGGTCAGTGCCTGCGTATGGGCCAGGTGTAGGCTACAGCATAGGGTAAGGTGTAGGGCTGGTGGTGGGATTCCTTTCCGGACTAAGGTTAGTGTTAGGGAATGGCAAGGCTTAGGGCCCAGGTGAGGGTACGGAAACGTGGGAGGGTCAAACTACATGCTGACGCACGGGTCAGTGCGAGCGTACGGGCGAGGAGTAGGCTACCCAGTAGGGAAAGGTTTAGGGATGGTGGTGGGTTTCCGTTCCGCGTTGGGGTTTGGTTAAGGAACGGCAAGGCTTAGGGCACAGGTGAGGGTACGGAAACGTGGGAGGGTTAGGCTACATGCTGACGCACGGGTCAGTGCCAGCGTATGGGCCAGGAGGAGGCTACGGCGTAGGGAAAGGTGTAGGGCTGGTGGTGGGTTTGCGTTCCGGGCTAGGGTTAGGGTTAGGGAACGGCAAGGCTTAGGGCACAGGTGAGGGTACGGAAACGTGGGAGGGTCAGGCTACGTGCTGACGCATGTGTCAGAGCCAGCATACGGCCCAGGAGTAGGCTACGGCGTAGGGTAAAGTGTAGGGCTGGTGGTGGTTTTCCCTTCAGGGCTAGGGTTAGGGTTAGGGAACGGCAAGGCTTAGGGCACAGGTGAGGATACAGAAACGTGGGAGGGTCAGGCTACTTGCTGACGCACGGGTCAGTGCCAGCGTACGGGTCAGGAGTAGGCTACGGCGTAGGGTAAAGTGTAGGGCTGGTGGGGGTTTTCCGTTCAGGGCTAGGGTTAGGGTTAGGGAACGGCAAGTCTTAGGGCACAGGTGAGGATACAGAAACGTGGGAGGGTCAGGCTACGTGCTGACGCACGGGTCAGTGCAATCGTACCGGCCAGGAGTTGGCTACGGCTTGGGGTTTAGTTGTAGGGCTGGTGGTGGGTTTCTGTACCGGGCTAGGGTTAGGGTTAGGGAACGGCAAGGCTTAGGGCATATGTGATGGTACAGAAACGTGGGAGGGTCAGGCTACGTTCTGACGCACGGGTCAGTGCCAGCGTACGGGCCATAATTAGGCTATGGCTTGGAGGGTAGGTGTAGGGCTGGTGATGGTTTTCCGTTCCGTACTAGGGTTAGGGTTAGGGAACAGCAAGGCTTACGGCACAGGTGAAGGTACGGAAATGTGGGAAGGTCAGGCCACGTGCTGACGCACGGGTCAGTGCCAGCGTTCGGGCCAGGAGTAGGCTACGGCATAGGGTAAGGTGTAGGGCTTGTGGTGGGTTTCCGTTCCGGGCTAGGGTTAGGGTTAGGGAACGGCAAGGCTTAGGGCCCAGGTGAGGGTACGGAAACGTGTGGGGGTCAGACTACATGCTGACGCACGGGTCAGTGCCAGCGTACGGGCCAGGAGTAGGCTACGGCGTAGGGAAAGGTTTAGGGCTGGTGGTGGGTTTCCGTTCCGGGCTAGGGTTAGGGTTACGGAACGGCAAGGCTTAGGGCACAGGTGAGGGTACGGAAACGTGGGAGGGTCAGGCTACGTGCTGACACACGTGTCAGTGTCAGCGTACAGGCCAGGAGTAGGCTACGCCGTAGGGTAAGGTCTAGGGCTGGTGGTGGTTTTCCGTTCTGGGCTAGGGTTATGGTTAGGGAACGTCAAGGCTTAGGGCACAGGTGAGGGTACGGAAACGTGGGAGGGTCAGGCTACGTGCTTACGCATGGGTCAGTGCCAGCATACGGGCCAGCAGTAGGCTACAGCCTAGGGTAAGGTATAGGGCTGGAGGTGGGTTTCCGTTCTGTGCTAGGGTTAGGGTTAGGGAAGGCCAAGGCTTAGGGCTTAGCAGAGGGTACGGAAATGTGGGAGGGTCAGGCTACGTGCTGACGCACGGGTCAGTGCCTGTGTACGGGCCAGGAGTAGGCTATGGCATGGGGGTAAGTTTTAGGGCTGGTGGTGGGTTTCCATTCCGGGCTAGGGTTAGTGTTAGGGAACGGCAAGGTTTAGGGCCCAGGTGAGGGTATGGAAACGTGGCGTGTCAGTCTACATGCTGACGCACGGGTCAGTGCCAGCATACGGGCCAGGAGTAGGCTACGGCGTAGGGAAAGGTTTAGGGCTGGTGGTGGGTTTCCGTTCCGGGCTAGGGTTAGGGTTAGGGAACGACAAAGCTTAGGGCACAGGTGAGGGTACGGAAACGTGGGAGGGTCAGGCTACGTGCTGACACACGTGTCAGTGTCAGCGTACAGGCCAGGAGTAGGCTACGCCGTAGGGTAAGGTCTAGGGCTGGTGGTGGTTTTCCGTTCTGGGCTAGGGTTATGGTTAGGGAATGTCAAGGCTTAGGGCACAGGTGAGGGTACGGAAACGTGGGAGGGTCAGGCTACGTGCTTACGCATGGGTCAGTGCAAGCATACGGGCCAGCAGTAGGCTACAGCGCAGGGTAAGGTATAGGGCTGGAGGTGGGTTTCCGTTCAGTGCTAGGGTTAGGGTTAGGGAACGGCAAGGCATAGGGCACAGGTGAGGGTACGGAAACTTGGGAGGGTCAGGCTACGTGCTGACGCACGGGTCAGTGCCAGCATACGGTCCAGGAGTAGGCTACAACTTGGGGGTAAGTTGTAGGGCTGGTGGTGGCTTTCCGTTCTGGGCTAGGGTTAGGGTAAGGGAACGTCAAGGTTTAGGGCACAGGTGAGGGTACGGAAACGTGGGCAGATCAGGCCACGTGCTGACGCACGGGTCAGTGCCAACGTACGGGCCAGGTGTAGGCTACGGCATAGGGTAAGGTGTAGGGCTGGAGGTGGGTTTCCGTTCTGTGCTAGGGTTAGGGTTAGGGAACGGCAAGGCATAGGGCACAGGTGAGGGTACGGAAACGTGGGAGGGTCAGGCTACGTGCTGACGCATGGGTCAGTGCCAGCGTACGGGCCAGGACTAGGCTACAGCATACGATAAGGTGTCGGGCTGGTGGTGGGATTCCGTGCCGGTCTAGGGTTAGGGTTAGGGAACGGCGAGGCTTAGTGCACAGGTGAGCATACGGTAACATGGGAGGGTCAGGCTACGTACTGAAGCACAGGTCAGTGCCCACGTACGGGCCAGGTGTAGGCTACAGCATAGGGTAAGGTGTAGGGCTGGTGGTGTGTTTCCGTTCCGGGCTAGGGTTAGGGTTAGGGAATGGCAAGGCTTAGGGCACATGTGAGGGTACGGAAACGTGGGAGGGTCAGGCTACATGCTGACGCACGTGTCAGTGCCAGCGTACGGGCCAGGAGTAGGCTACGGCGTAGGGTAAGGTTTAGTGCTGGTGGTGGATTTCCGTTCCGGGCTAGGGTTAGGGTTAGGGAACGGCAAGGCTTAGGGCACAGGTGATGGTACGGAAACGTGGGAGGGTCAGGCTACCTGCTGACGCACGGGTCAGTGCCAGCGTACGGGCCAGGAGTAGGCTACGGCTTGTGGGTAAGTTTTAGGGCTGGTGGTGGGTTTCCGTTCCGGGCTAGGGTTAGGGTAAGGGAACGGCAAGGCTTAGAGCACAGCTGAGGGTACGGTAACATGGTAGTGTCAGGCTACGTGCTGAAGCACAGGCTATTACCCGTGTACGGGCCAGGTATAGGCTACGTCATAGGGTAAGGTGTAGGGCTGGTGGTGGGTTTCCGTTCCGGGCTGGGGTTATGGTTAGGGAACGGCAAGGCTTAGGGCACAGGTGAGGTTACGGAAACGTGGGAGGGTCAGGCTATGTGCTGACGCACGGGTCAGTGCCAGCATATGGGCCAGGAGTAGGCTACAGCGTGGTGGTAAGTTGTAGGGCTGGTGGTGGGTTTCTGTTCCAGGCTAGGGTTAGGGTTAGCGAACGTCAAGGCTTAGGGCACAGGTGAGGGTACGGAAACTTGGGAGGGTCAGGCTACGTGCTGATGCAAGGATCAGTGCCAGCGTATGGGCCAGGAATATGCTACGGCATAGGGTATAGTGTAGGGCTGGTGGTTGGATTCTGTTCCGGGCTAGGGTTAGGGTTAGGGAACGGCAAAGCTTAGGGCACAGGTGAGGGTACGGAAACGTGGGAGGGTCAGGGTACGTGCTGACGCACGTGTCAGTGCCAGCGTACCGGCCAGGAGTAGGCTACGGCTTGGGGGTTAGATGTAGGGCTGGTGGCGGGGTTCATTCAAGGCTAGGGTTATGGTTAGGGAACGGCAAGGCTTAGGGCACAGGTGAGGGTACGGAAACGTGCGAGGGTCAGGCTACGTGCTGACGCACGGGTCAGTGCCATGTACGGTTCAGGAGTAGGCTATGGTTTGGGCGTTAGGTTTAGGGCTGGTGGTGGGTTTCCGTTCCATACTAGGGTTAGCGTTAGGGAACGGCAAGCCTTAGGTCACAGGTGAGGGTACGGAAATGTGGTAAGGTCAGGCTAAGTGCTGACGCACATGTCAGTGCCAGTGTACGGGCCAGGAGTAGGCGAGGGCGTAGGGTAAGGTGTAGGGCTGGTGGTGGTTTTCCGTTGCGGTCTAGGGTTAGGGTTAGGGAACGGCAAGGCTTAGGGCACAGGTGAGGGTACGGAAACGTGGGAGGGTCAGGCTACGTGCTGACGCACGGGTCACTGCCAGAGTTCGGGCCAGAAGTAGTCTACGGCGTAGGGTAAGGTGTAGGGCTGGTGGTGGGTTTCCTTTCCGGGCTAGGGTTAGTGTTAGGTAACGGCAATGCTTAGGACCCAGGTGAGGGTACGGAAACGTGGGACGTTCAGGCTACGTGCTGACGCACGGGTCAGTGCCAGCGTACGGGCCAGGAGTAGGCTACAGCGTAGGGTAAGGTTTAGGGCTGGTGGTGGGTTTCTGTTCCGGGCTATGGTTAGGGTTAGGGAATGGCAAGGTTTAGGGCACAGGTGAGGGTACAGCAACGTGGCAGGTTCAGGATACGTTCTGACGCACGGGTCAGTGCCAGCGCATGGACCAGGAGTAGGCTACAGCTTGGGGGTAAGTTGTAGGGCTGTTGGTGGGTTTCGGTTCCGGGCTACAGTTAGGGTTAGGGAACGGCAAAGCTTAGGGCACATGTGAGGGTACGGAAACGTGGGAGGTTCAGGCTACGTGATGAGGCACGTGTCAGTGCCAGCATACCGGCCAGGAGTAGGCTACGGTTTCGTGGTTAGGTGTAGGGCTGGTGGTGGGTTTCCATTCCAGGCTAGGGTTAGTGTTAGGGAACAGCAAGGCTTAGGGCACAGGTGAGGGTACGGAAACGTGGGAGGTTCAGGCTACATGCTGACGCATGCGTCAGTGCCAGCGTACGTGCCAGGAGTAGGCTACGGCGTAGGGTAAGGTGTAGGGCTGCTGGAGGGTTTCTATTCCTGGCTAGGGTGAGGGTGAGGAAACGGCAAGGCTTAGGGCACAGGTGATGGTACAGAAACGTGGGAGGGTCAGGCTATGTGCTGACACACGGGTCAGTGCCAGCGTACGGGCCAGGAATAGGCTATGGCGTAGGGAAGAGTGTAGGGCTGGTGGTGGGTTTCCGTTCCGCGTTGGGGTTTTGGTTAGGGAACGGCAAGGCTTAGGGCACAGGTGAGGGTACGGAAACGTGGGAGGGTTAGGCTACGTGCTGACGCACGGGTCAGTGCCAGCGTATGGGCCAGGAGGAGGCTACGGCGTAGGGAAAGGTGTAGGGCTGGTGGTTGGTTTGCGTTCCGGGCTAGGGTTAGGGTTAGGGAACGTCAAGTCTTAGGGCACAGGTGAGGGTACGGAAACGTGAGAGGGTCAGGCTACATGCTGACGCACGGGTCAGTGCCAGCGTACGGGCCAGGAGTAGGCTACGGTGTAGGGTATGGTGTAGGGCTGGTGGTGGGTTTCCGTTCCGGGCTAGGGTTAGGGTTAGGGAACGGCAAGGCTTAGGGCACAGGTGAGGGTACGGAAACTTGGGAGGGTCAGGCTACGTGCTGACGCATGTGTCAGAGCCAGCATACGGCCCAGGAGTAGGCTACGGCGTAGGGTAAAGTGTAGGGCTGGTGGTGGTTTTCCCTTCAGGGCTAGGGTTAGGGTTAGGGAACGGCAAGGCTTAGGGCACAGGTGAGGATACAGAAACGTGGGAGGGTCAGGCTACTTGCTGACGCACGGGTCAGTGCCAGCGTACGGGTCAGGAGTAGGCTACGGCGTAGGGTAAAGTGTAGGGCTGGTGGTGGTTTTCCGTTCAGGGCTAGGGTTAGGGTTAGGGAACGGCAAGTCTTAGGGCACAGGTGAGGATACAGAAACGTGGGAGGGTCAGGCTACGTGCTGACGCACGGGTCAGTGCAATCGTACCAGCCATGAGTAGGCTACGGCTTGGGGTTTAGTTGTAGGGCTGGTGGTGGGTTTCTGTACCGGGCTAGGGTTAGGGTTAGGGAACGGCAAGGCTTAGGGCAAATGTGATGGTACGGAAACGTGGGAGGGTCAGGCTACGTGCTGACGCACGGGTCAGTGCCAGCGTACGGGCCATAATTACGCTATGGCTTGGAGGGTAGGTGTAGGGCTGGTGATGGTTTTCCGTTCCGTACTAGGGTTAGGGTTAGGGAACAGCAAGGCTTACGGCACAGGTGAAGGTATGGAAATGTGGGAAGGTCAGGCTACGTGCTGACGCACGGGTCAGTGCCAGCGTTCGGGCCAGGAGTAGGCTACGGCATAGGGTAAGGTGTAGGGCTTGTGGTGGGTTTCCGTTCCGGGCTAGGGTTAGGGTTAGGGAACGGCAAGGCTTAGGGCCCAGGTGAGGGTACGGAAACGTGTGGGGGTCAGACTACATGCTGACGCACGGGTCAGTGCCAGCGTACGGGCCAGGTGTAGGCTACGGCGTAGGGAAAGGTTTAGGGCTGGTGGTGGGTTTCCGTTCCGGGCTAGGGTTAGGGTTACGGAACGGCAAGGCTTAGGGCACAGGTGAGGGTACGGAAACGTGGGAGGGTCAGGCTACGTGCTGACACACGTGTCAGTGTCAGCGTACAGGCCAGGAGTAGGCTACGCCGTAGGGTAAGGTCTAGGGCTGGTGGTGGTTTTCCGTTCTGGGCTAGGGTTATGGTTAGGGAACGTCAAGGCTTAGGGCACAGGTGAGGGTACGGAAACGTGGGAGGGTCAGGCTACGTGCTTACGCATGGGTCAGTGCCGGCATACGGGCCAGCAGTAGGCTACAGCCTAGGGTAAGGTATAGGGCTGGAGGTGGGTTTCCGTTCTGTGCTAGGGTTAGGGTTAGGGAAGGCCAAGGCTTAGGGCTTAGCAGAGGGTACGGAAATGTGGGAGGGTCAGGCTACGTGCTGACGCACGGGTCAGTGCCTGTGTACGGGCCAGGAGTAGGCTATGGCATGGGGGTAAGTTTTAGGGCTGGTGGTGGGTTTCCATTCCGGGCTAGGGTTAGTGTTAGGGAACGGCAAGGTTTAGGGCCCAGGTGAGGGTATGGAAACGTGGCGTGTCAGTCTACATGCTGACGCACGGGTCAGTGCCAGCATACGGGCCAGGAGTAGGCTACGGCGTAGGGAAAGGTTTAGGGCTGGTGGTGGGTTTCCGTTCCGGGCTAGGGTTAGGGTTATGGAACGACAAAGCTTAGGGCACAGGTGAGGGTACGGAAACGTGGGAGGGTCAGGCTACGTGCTGATGCACGTGTCAGTGTCAGCGTACAGGCCAGGAGTAGGCTACGCCGTAGGGTAAGGTCTAGGGCTGGTGGTGGTTTTCCGTTCTGGGCTAGGGTTATGGTTAGGGAATGTCAAGGCTTAGGGCACAGGTGAGGGTACGGAAACGTGGGAGGGTCAGGCTACGTGCTTACGCATGGGTCAGTGCCAGCATACGGGCCAGCAGTAGGCTACAGCGCAGGGTAAGGTATAGGGCTGGAGGTGGGTTTCCGTTCAATGCTAGGGTTAGGGTTAGGGAACGGCAAGGCATAGGGCACAGGTGAGGGTACGGAAACTTGGGAGGGTCAGGCTACGTGCTGACGCACGGGTCAGTGCCAGCATACGGTCCAGGAGTAGGCTACAGCTTGGGGGTAAGTTGTAGGGCTGGTCGTGGCTTTCTGTTCTGGGCTAGGGTTAGGGTAAGGGAACGTCAAGGCTTAGGGCACAGGTGAGGGTACGGAAACGTGGGCGGATCAGGCCACGTGCTGACGCACGGGTCAGTGCCAACGTACGGGCCAGGTGTAGGCTACGGCATAGGGTAAGGTGTAGGGCTGGAGGTGGGTTTCCGTTCTGTGCTAGGGTTAGGGTTAGGGAACGGCAAGGCATAGGGGACAGGTGAGGGTACGGAAACGTGGGAGGGTCAGGCTACGTGCTGACGCATGGGTCAGTGCCAGCGTATGGGCCTGGATTAGGCTACGGCGTAGGGAATGGTCTATGGCTGGTGGTGGGTTTCCATTCCGGGCTAGGGTTAGGGTTAGGGAAAGGCAAGGTTTAGGGCCCAGGTGAGGGTACGGAAAGGAGGGAGGGTCAGGCTACGTGCTGACGCACGGGTCAGTGCCAGTGTACGGACCAGGAGTAGGCTACGGCTTGGGGGTAAGTTTTAGGGCTGGTGGTGGTTTTCCGTTTCGGGCTAGGGTTAGGGTTAGGCAACGGCAAGGCTTAGGGCACAGGTGAGGGTACGGAAACGTGGGAGGGTCAGGCTACTTGCTGACCCACCGGTCAGTGCCAGCGTATGGGCCAGGAGTAGTCTACGGCTTGGGGGTAAGATGTAGGGCTGGTGGTCCATTTCCGTGCCGGGCTAGGGTTAGGGTTATGGAACGGCAAGGCTTAGGGCACTGGTGAGGGTTACGGAAACGTGGGAGCGTCAGGCTACGTGCTGACGCATGGGTCAGTGCCAGCGTACAGGCCAGGAGTAGGCTACAGCATAGGTTAAGGTCTAGGGCTGGTTGTGGGTTTCCGTTCCGGGCTAGGGTTAGGGTTAGGGAAAGGCAAGGCTTAGGGCCCAGGTGAGGGTACGGAAACGTGGGAGGGTCAGGCTACGTGCTGACGCACGGGTCAGTGCCATCGTACCGGCCAGGAATAGGCTACGGCTTGGGGGTTAGTGTAGGGCTGGTGGTGGGTTTCCGTTCTGGGCTAGGGTTAGGGTTAGCGAACGTCAATGCTTAGGGCACAGGTGAGGGTACGGTAACAAGGTAGTGTCAGGCTACCTGCTGAAGCACAGGCTATTACCCGCGTACGGGCCAGGTATAGGCTACGTCATAGGGTAAGGTTTAGGGCTGGTGGTGGGTTTCCGTTCCGGGCTAGGGTTAGGGTTAGGGAACGGCAAGGCTTAGGGCACAGGTGAGGGTACGAAAACGTGGGAGGGTAAGGCTATGTGCTGACGCACGGGTCAGTGCCAGCATATGGGCCAGGAGTAGGCTACGGCATGGTGGTAAGGTGTAGGGCTGGTGGTGGGTTTCTGTTCCGGGCTAGGGTTAGGGTTGGCGAACATCAAGGCTTAGGGCACAGGTGAGGGTACGGAAACTTGGGAGGGTCAGGCTACGTGCTGACGCAAGGATCAGTGCCAGCGTATGGGCCAGGAATATGCTACAGCGTAGGGTAAAGTTTAGGGCTGGTGGTTGGATTCTGTTCCGGGCTAGGGTTAGGGTTAGGGAACGGCAAGGCTTAGGGCACAGGTGAGGGTACGGAAACGTGGGAGAGTCAGGGTACGTGCTGACGCACGTGTCAGTGCCAGCGTACCGGCCAGGAGTAGGCTACGACTTGGGGGTTAGATGTAGGGCTGGTGGCGGGTTTCCATTCAAGGCTAGGGTTATGGTTAGGGAACGGCAAGGCTTAGGGCACAGGTGAGGGTACGAAAACGTGCGAGGGTCAGGCTACATGGTGACGCACGCGTCAGTGCCAGCGTACGGTGCAGGAGTAGGCTATGGTTTGGGCGTTAGATTTATGGCTGGTGGTGGGTTTCCGTTCCGTACTAGGGTTAGGGTTAGGGAACGGCAAGCCTTAGGTCACAGGTGAGGGTACGGAAATGTGGTAAGGTCAGGCTAAGTGCTGACGCACATGTCAGTGCCAGTGTACGGGCCAGGAGTAGGCGAGGGCGTAGGGTAAGGTGTAGGGCTGGTGGTGGGTTTCCGTTGCCGTTTAGGGTTAGGGTAAGGGAACGGCAAGGCTTAGGGCACAGGTGAGGGTACGGAAACGTGGGAGGTTCAGGCTACGTGCTGACGCACGGGTCACTGCCAGAGTTCGGGCCAGGAGTAGGCTACGGCGTACGGTAAGGTGTAGGGCTGGTGGTGGGTTTCCTTTCCGGGCTAGGGTTAGTGTTAGGGAACGGCAATGCTTAGGGCCCAGGTGAGGGTACGGAAACGTGGGAGGTTCAGGCTACGTGCTGACGCACGGGTCAGTGCCAGCGTACGGGCCAGGAGTAGGCTACAGCGTAGGGTAAGGTTTAGGGCTGGTGGTGGGTTTCCGTTCCGGGCTAGGGTTAGGGTTAGGGAAAGGCAAGGCTTAGGGCCAGGTGAGGGTACGGAAACTTGGGAGGGTCAGGCTACGTGCTGACGCACGTGTCACTGCCAGCGTACGGGCCAGGAATAGGCTACGGCATACAATAAGGTGTAGGGCTGGTGGAGGGATTCCGTTCCGGGCTTGGGTTAGAGTTAGGGAAGGCCAAGGCTTACGGCTTAGCAGAGGGTACGGAAAAGTGGGAGGGTCAGGCTACGTGCTGACGCACGTGTCAGTGCCAGCGTATGGGCCAGGAGTAGGCTACGGCGTAGGGTAAGGTGTAGTGCTGCTGGAGGGTTTCTATTCCTGGCTAGGTTGAGGGTGAGGGAACGGCAAGGCTTAGGGCACAGGTGATGGTACAGAAACGTGGGAGGGTCAGGCTACGTGCTGACACACGGGTCAGTGCCTGCGTATGGGCCAGGTGTAGGCTACGGCATAGGGTAAGGTGTAGGGCTGGTGGTGGTTTTCCTTTCCGGACTAAGGTTAGTGTTAGGGAATGGAAAGGCTTAGGGCCCAGGTGAGGGTATGGAAACGTGGGAGGGTCAAACTACATGCTGACGCACGGGTCAGTGCGAGCGTACGGGCGAGGAGTAGGCTACCCAGTAGGGAATGGTTTAGGGATGGTGGTGGGTTTCCGTTCCGGGTTAGGGTTTTGGTTAGGGAACGGCAAGGCTTAGGGCACAGGTGAGGGTACGGAAACGTGGGAGGGTCAGGCTACGTGCTGACGCACGGGTCAGTGCCAGCGTACGGGCCAGGAGTAGGCTACGGCGTAGGGAAAGGTGTAGGGCTGGTGGTGGGTTTGCGTTCCAGGCTAGGGTTAGGGTTAGGGAACGTCAAGGCTTAGGGCACAGGTGAGGGTACGGAAACGTGAGAGGGTCAGGCTACATGCTGACGCACGGGTAAGTGCCATCGTACGGGCCAGGAGTAGGCTACGGTGTAGGGTATGGTGTAGGGCTGGTGGTGGGTTTCCGTTCCGGGCTAGGGTTAGGGTTAGGGAACGGCAAGGTTTAGGGCACAGGTGAGGGTACGGAAATGTGGGAAGGTGAGGCTAGGTGCTGACGCACGGGTCAGTGCCAGCGTACGGGCCAGGAGTAGGCTACGGCATAGGGTAAGGTGTAGGGCTGGTGTTGGGTTTCCATTCCGGGCTAGGGTTAGGGTTATGGAACGGAAAGGCTTAGGGCACAGGTGAGGGTACGGAAACGTGGGAGGGTCAGGCTACGTGCTGACGCATGTGTCAGATCCAGCATACGGGCCAGGAGTAGGCTACTGCTTGGGGGTAAGATGTAGGGCTGGTGGTGGGTTTCCGTTCTGGGCTAGGGTTAGGGTTAGGGAACGGCAAGGCTTAGGGCACAGGTGAGGGTACGGAAAAGTGGGAGCGTCAGGCTACTTGCTGACGCACGGGTCAGTGCCAGCGTACGGGCCAGGAGTAGGTTACGGCGTAGGGTAAAGTGTAGGGCTGGTGGTGGTTTTCCGTTCATGGCTAGGGTTAGGGTTAGGGAACGGCAAGGCTTAGGGCGCAGGTGAGGATACAGTAACGTGGGAGGGTCAGGCTACGTGCTGACGCACGGGTCAGTGCAATTGTACCGGCCAGGAGTAGTCTACGGCTTGGGGTTTAGGTGTAGGGCTGGTGGTGGGTTTCTGTACCGGGCTTGGGTTAGGGTTAGGGAACGGCAAGGCTTAGGGCAAAGGTGATGGTACGGAAACGTGGGAGGGTCAGGCTACGTGCTGACGCACGGGTCAGTGCCAGCGTACGGGCCATAAGTAGGCTATGGCTTGGAGGTTAGTTGTAGGGCTGGTGATGGTTTTCCGTTCCGTACTAGGGTTAGGGTTAGGGAACAGCAAGGCTTACGGCACAGGTGAAGGTACGGAAATGTGTGAAGGTCAAGCTACGTGCTGACGCACGGGTCAGTGCCAGCGTTCGGGCCAGGAGTAGGCTACGGCATAGGGTAAGGTGTAGGGCTTGTGGTGGGTTTCCGTTTCGGGCTAGGGTTAGGGTTAGGGAACGGCAAGGCTTAGGGCCCAGATGAGGGTACGGAAACGTGTGGGGGTCAGACTACATGCTGACGCACGGGTCAGTGCCAGCGTACGGGCCAGGAGTAGGCTACGGCGTAGGGAAAGGTTTAGGGCTGGTGGTGGGTTTCCGTTCCGGGCTAGGGTTAGGCTTAGGGAACGGCAAGGCTTAGGGCACAGGTGAGGGTACGGAAACGTGGGAGGGTCAGGCTACGTGCTGACGCACAGGTCAGTGCCAGCGTACGGGCCAGGAATAGGCTACGGCATACATTAAGGTTTAGGGCTGGTGGTGGGATTCCGTTCCGGGCTTGGGTTAGAGTTAGGGAAGGCCAAGGCTTAGGGCTTAGCAGAGGGTACGGAAAAGTGGGAGGGTCAGGCTACGTGCTGACGCACGTGTCAGTGCCTGTGTACGGGCCAGGAGTAGGCTATGGCATGGGGGTAAGTTTTAGGGCTGGTGGTGGGTTTCCATTCCGGGTTAGGTTTAGTGTTAGGGAATGGCAAGGTTTAGGGCCCAGGTGAGGGTATGGAAACGTGGGGTGTCAGTCTACATGCTGACGCACGGGTCAGTGCCAGCATACGGGCCAGGAGTATGCTACGGCGTAGGGAAAGGTTTAGGGCTGGTGGTGGGTTTCCGTTCCGGGCTAGGGTTAGGGTTAGGGAACGACAAAGCTTAGGGCACAGGTGAGGGTACGGAAACGTGGGAGGGTCAGGCTACGTGCTGACGCACGTGTCAGTGTCAGCGTACAGGCCAGGAGTAGGCTACACCGTAGGGTAAGGTATAGGGCTGGAGGTGGGTTTCTGTTCTGTGGTAGGGTTAGGGTTAGGGAACGGCAAGGCATAGGGCACAGGTGAGGGTACGGAAACTTGGGAGGGTCAGGCTACGTGCTGACGCACGGGTCAGTGCCAGCATACGGGCCAGGAATAGGCTACAGCTTGGGGGTAAGTTGTAGGGCTGGTGGTGGCTTTCCGTTCCGGGCTAGGGTTAGGGTAAGGGAACGTCAAGGCTTAGGGCACAGGTGAGGGTACAGAAACGTGGGCGGGTCAGGCTACGTGCTGACGCATGGGTCATTGCCATAGTACGGGCCAGGTGTAGGCTACGGCATAGGGTAAGGTGTAGGGCTGGAGGTGGGTTTCCGTTCTGTGCTAGGGTTAGGGTTAGGGAACGGCAAGGCATAGGGCACAGGTGAGGGTACGGAAAGGTGGGAGGGTCAGGCTACGTGCTGACGCACGGGTCAGTGCCAGTGTACGGACCAGGAGTAGGCTACGGCATGGTGGTAAGGTGTAGGGCTGGTGGTGGGTTTCTGTTCCGGGCTAGGGTTAGGGTTGGCGAACATCAAGGCTTAGGGCACAGGTGAGGGTACGGAAACTTGGGAGGGTCAGGCTACGTGCTGACGCAAGGATCAGTGCCAGCGTATGGGCCAGGAATATGCTACAGCGTAGGGTAAAGTGTAGGGCTGGTGGTTGGATTCTGTTCCGGGCTAGGGTTAGGGTTAGGGAACGGCAAGGCTTAGGGCACAGGTGAGGGTACGGAAACGTGGGAGAGTCAGGGTACGTGCTGACGCACGTGTCAGTGCCAGCGTACCGGCCAGGAGTAGGCTACGACTTGGGGGTTAGATGTAGGGCTGGTGGCGGGTTTCCATTCAAGGCTAGGGTTATGGTTAGGGAACGGCAAGGCTTAGGGCACAGGTGAGGGTACGAAAACGTGCGAGGGTCAGGCTACATGGTGACGCACGCGTCAGTGCCAGCGTACGGTGCAGGAGTAGGCTATGGTTTGGGCGTTTGATTTATGGCTGGTGGTGGGTTTCCGTTCCGTACTAGGGTTAGGGTTAGGGAACGGCAAGCCTTAGGTCACAGGTGAGGGTACGGAAATGTGGTAAGGTCAGGCTAAGTGCTGACGCACATGTCAGTGCCAGTGTACGGGCCAGGAGTAGGCGAGGGCGTAGGGTAAGGTGTAGGGCTGGTGGTGGGTTTCCGTTCCGGTCTAGGGTTAGTGTTAGGGAAGAGCAAGGCTTAGGGCATAGGTGAGGGTACGCAAACGTGGGAGGGTCAGGCTACGTGCTGACGCATGGGTCAGTGCCAGCGTACGGGCCAGGAGTAGGCTATGGATTGTGGGTTAGGTGTAGGGCTTGTGGTGTGTTTCTGTCCCGTACTAGGGTTAGGGTTAGGGAACGGCAAGGCTTAGGGCACAGGTGACGTTACGGTAACGTGGGAAGGTCAGGCTACATGCTGACGCACAGGTCAGTGCCAGCGTATGGACCACGAGTAGGCTATGGCTTGGGGGTAAGGTGTAGGGCTTGTGGTGGGTTTCCGTTCCGGGCTAGGGTTAGGGTTAGGGAATGGCAAGGTTTAGGGCACAGGTGAGGGTACAGCAACGTGGCAGTTTCAGGATACGTTCTGACGCACGGGTCAGTGCCAGCGTATGGACCAGGTGTAGGCTACAGTTGGGGGTAAGGTGTAGGGCTGTTGGTGGGTTTCCGTTCCGGGCTACAGTTAGGGTTAGGGAACGGCAAAGCTTAGGGCACACGTGAGGGTACGGAAACGAGGGAGGTTCAGGCTACGTGATGACGCACGTGTCAGTGCCAGCGTACCGGCCAGGAGTAGGCTACGGTTTGGTGGTTAGGTGTAGGGCTGGTGGTGGGTTTCCATTCCAGGCTAGGGTTAGTGTTAGGGAACAGCAAGGCTTAGGGCACAGGTGAGGGTACGGAAACGTGGGAGGGTCAGGCTACGTGCTGACGCACGGGTCACTGCCAGCGTACGGGCCAGGAATAGGCTATGGCTTGGGGGTAAGGTGTAGGGCTGGTGGTGTGTTTCCGTTCTGGGCTAGGGTTAGGGTTAGGGAACGGCAAGGCTTAGGGCACAGCTGAGGGTACAGAAACGTGGGAGGGTCAGGCTACGTGCTGATGTACGGCTCAGTGGCAGCGTACCGGCCAGGAGTAGGCTACGGCATATGGTAAGGTATAGGGCTGGTGGTGGGATTCCGTTCCGGTCTAGGGTTAGGGTTAGGGAACGGCAAGTCTTAGGGCTCAGGTAAGGGTACAGGAAAGTGGGAGAGTCAGGCTACGTGCTGACGCACGGGTCAGTGCCAGTGTACGGGCCAGGTGTAGGCTACGGCTTGTGGGTAAGGTTTAGGGCTGGTGGTGGGTTTCCGTTCCGGGCTAGGGTTATGGTTAGGGAACGGCAAGGCTTAGGTCACAGATGATGGTACGGAAACGTGGGAGTGTCAGGCTACGTGCTGACGCACGGTCAGTGCCAGCGTACGGGCCAGGAGTAAGCCACGGCTTGTGGGTTAGGATTAGGGCTGGTGGTGGGTTTCCGTTCCGGGCTAGGATTAGAGTTAGGGAACGACAAGCCTTAGGGCACAGGTGAGGGTACGGTAACATGGGAGGGTCAGGCTACATGCTGAAGCACAGGTCAGTGCCCGCGTACGGTCCAGGTGTAGGCTACGGCATAGAGTAAGGTGTAGGGCTGGGGGTGGGTTTCCGTTCCGGGTTAGGATTAGGATTAGGGAATGGCAAGGCTTAGGGCACAGGTGAGGTTACGGAATCGTGGGAGGGTCAGGCTACGTGCTGACACACGGCTCAGTGCCAGCATATGGGCCAGGAGCAGGCTACGGCGTGGTGGTTAGGTGTAGGGCTGGTGGTGGGTCTCTGTTCCGGGCTAGGGTTAGGGTTAGGGAACGTCAAGGCTTAGGGCACAGGTGAGGGTACGGAAACGTGGGAGGGTCAGGCTATGTGCTGACGCATGGGTCAGTGCCAGCGTACGGGCCAGGAATAGGCTACGGCGTAGGGTAGAGTTTAGGGCTGGTGGTGGGTTTCTGTTCTGGGCTAGGGTTAGTGTTAGGGAACGGCAAGGCTTAGGGCACAGGTGAGGGTAAGGAAAAGTGTAAGGGTCAGGCTACGTGCTGACGCACGTGTCAGTGCCAGCATACCAGCCAGGAGTAGGGTAAGGCTTCGGGGTTAGGTGTAGTGCTGATGGTGTGTTTCCATTCTGGGCTAGGGTTAGGGTTAGGGAACGGTAAGGCTTAGGGCACAGGTGAGCGTACGGAAACGTGGGAGGGTCAGGCTACGTGCTGCCACACGGGTGAGTGCCAGCGTACGGGCCAGGAGTAGGCTATGGCTTTGTGGTTAGGTGTAGGGCTGGTGGTGGATTTCCGTTCCAGGCTAGGGTTAGTGTTAGGGAACAGCAAGGCTTAGGGCACACGTGAGGGTACGGAAACGTGGTAGGGGCAGGCTAAGTGCTGACGCACGGGTCATTGCCAGCGTACGGGCCAGCATTAGGCTATGGCTTGTGGGTTAGGTGTAGGGCTTGTGGTGTGTTTCCGTTCCGAACTAGGGTTAGGGTTAGGGAACGGCAAGGCTTAGGGCACAGGTGAGGGTACGGTAATGTGGGAAGTTCAGGCTACGTGCTGACGCACAGGTCAGTGCCAGCGTATGGACCAGGAGTAGGCTACGGCTTGGGGGTAAGGTTTAGGGCTGGTGTTGGGTTTCCGTTCCAGGCTAGGGTTAGGGTTAGGGAACGGCAAGGCTTAGGGCACAGGTGAGGGTACGGAAACGTGGGAGGATCAGGCTACGTGCTGATGAAAGGGTCAGTGCCTGCGTATGGGCCAGGAATAGGCTACGGCGTAGGGAAAGGTGTAGGGTTGGTTGTGGGTTTCCGTTCCGGGCTAGGGTTAGGGTTAGGGAATGGCAAGGCTTAGGGCACAGGTGAGGGTCCGCAAACGTGCGAGGGTCAGGCTACGTGCTTACGCACGGGTCAGTGCCACCGTAAGGACCAGGAGTAGCCTACGGCTTTGGGGTAAGGTGTAGGGCTGGTGGTGGGTTTCCGTTCATGTATAGGGTTAGGGTTAGGGAACGGCAAGGCTTAGAGCACAGGTGAGGGTACGGAAACGGGGGAGGGTCAGGCTATGTGTCGATGCACGGGTCAGGGCCAGCGTACCAACCAGGAGTAGGCTACGGCTTGGGGGTTAGGTGTAGGGCTGGTGTTGGGTTTCCGTTCGGGGCTAGGGTTAGGGTTAGGGAACGGCAAGGCTTAGGGCACAGGTGAGGGTACGGAAACGTGGGAGGTTCAGGCTACATGCTGACACACGAGTCAGTGCCATCGTACGGGCCAGGAGTAGGCTACGGCGTATGGTAAGGTGTAGGGCTTGTGGTGGGTTTTCGTTCCAGGCTAGTGTTAGGGTTAGGGAACGGCAAGGCTTAGGGCACAGGTGAGAGTACGGAAACGTGTGAGGTTCAGGCTACATGCTGACGCACGTGTCAGTGCCAGCGTACGGGCCAGGAATAGGCTACGGCATACGGTAATGTGTAGGGCTGGTGGTGGCATTCTGTTCCGGCTTGGGTTATGGTTAGTGAACGGCAAGGCTTAGGGCACAGGTGAGGGTACGGAAACGTGGGAGGGTCAGGCTTCATGCTGATGCACGTGTCAGAGCCAGCGTACTGGCCAGGAGTAGGCTACGGCATAGGGTAATGTGTTGGGCTGTTTCACTTTCGGGCTACAGTTAGGGTTAGGGAATGGCAAAGCGTAGGTCACAGGTGAGGTTACGGAAACGTGGGAGGTTCAGGCTACATGCTGATGAACGTGTCAGTGCCAGCGTACCGGCCAGGAGTAGGCTACGGCTTGGTGGTTAGGTGTAGGGTTGGTGGTGTGTTTCCGTTCCAGGCTAGGGTTAGTGTTAGGGAACAGCAAGGCTTAGGGCACAGGTGAGGGTACGGAAATGTGGGAGGGTCAGGCTACGTGCTGACGCACGGGTCAGTGCCAGCGTACGGGCCAGGAGTAGGCTATGGCTTGGGTGTTAGTTGTAGGGCTGGTGGTGTGTTTCCGTTCCGTACTAGGGTTAGAGTTAGGGAACGGCAAGGCTTAGGGCACAGGTGAGGTTACGGTAATGTGGGAAGTTCAGGCTACGTGCTGACGCACAGGACAGTGCCAGCGTATGGACCAGGAGTAGGCTACGGCTTGGGGGTAAGGTGTAGGGCTGGTGGTGGGTTTCCGATCCAGGCTAGGGTTAGGGTTAGGGAACGGCAAGGCTTAGGGCACAGGTGAGGGTACGGAAACGTGGGAGGGTCAGGCTACGTGCTGATGAAAGGGTCAGTGCCTGCGTACGGGCCAGGAATAGGCTACGGCGTAGGGAAAGGTGTAGGGCTGGTGGTGGGTTTCCATTCCGGGCTAGTGTTAGGGTTAGGGAATGGCAAGGCTTAGGGCACAGGTGAGGGTCCACAAACGTGGGAGGGTCAGGCTACATGCTGACGCACAGGTCAGTGCCAGCATAAGGTCCAGGAGTAGCCTACGGCTTGGGGGTAAGTTGTAGGGCTAGTGGTGGGTTTCCATTCCTGGCTAGGATTAGGGTAAGGGAACGGCAAGTCTTAGGGCACAGGTGAGGGTACAGAAACGTGGGAGGGTCAGGCTATGTGCTGATGCATGGGTCAGTGCCAGCGTACCGGCTAGGAGTAGGCTACGGCTTGGGGGTTAGGTGTAGGGCTGGTGTTGGGGTTCCGTTCGGGGCTAGGGTTAGGGTTAGGGAACGGCAAGGCTTAGGGTATAGGTGAGGGTACGGAAACGTGGGAGGTTCAGGCTACATGCTGACACACGGGTCAGTGCCAGCGTACGGGCCAGGAATAGGCTATGGCTTGGTGGTAAACTGTAGGGCTGGTGGTGGGTTTCAGTTCCGGACTAGGGTTAGGGTTAGGGAACGGCAACGCTTAGGGCACAGGTGAGGGTACGGAAACGTGTGAGGGTCAGGCTACGTGCTGACGCACGGGTCAGTGCCATCGTACGGTCCAGGAGTAGGCTACGGCGTAGGGTAAGGTTTAGGGCTGCTGGTGGTTTTCCGTTCCTGGCTAGGGTTAGGGTGAGGGAATGGCAAGGCTTAGGGCACAGGTGATGGTACGGAAACGTGGGAGGCTCAGGCTACGTGCTGACTTACGGGTCAGTGCCGGCGTACGGGCCAGGAGTAGGCTATGGCGTATGGTAAGGTGTAGGGCTTGTGGTGGGTTTTTGTTCCGGGCTAGTGTTAGGGTTAAGGAACGGCAAGGCTTAGGGCACATTTGAGGGTACGGAAACGTGTGAGGGTCAGGCTACATGCTGACGCACGTGTCAGTGCCAGCGTACGGGTCAGGAATAGGCTACGGCATACGGTAATGTGTAGGGCTGGTGGTGGGATTCCGTTCCGGCTTGGGTTATGGTTAGTGAACGGCAAGGCTTAGGGCACAGGTGAGGGTACGGAAACGTGGGAGGGTCAGGCTTCATGCTGATGCACGTGTCAGTGCCAGCGTACCAGCCAGGAGTAGGCTACGGCGTAGGGTAATGTGTAGGGCTGTTTCCCTTTCGGGCTACAGTTAGGGTTAGGGAATGGCAAAGCATAGGGCACAGGTGAGGTTACGGAAACGTGGGATGTTCAGGCTACATGCTGATGCACGTGTCAGTGCCAGCGTACCGGCCAGGAGTAGGATACGGCTTGGTGGTTAGGTGTAGTGTTGGTGGTGTGTTTCCGTTCCAGGCTAGGGTTAGTGATAGGGAACAGCAAGGCTTAGGGCACAGGTGAGGGTACGGAAATGTGGGAGGGTCAGGCTACGTGCTGACGCACGGGTCAGTGCCAGCGTACGGGCCAGGAGTAGGCTATGGCTTGGGGGTAAGTTGTAGGGCTGGTTGTGTGTTTCCGTTCCGTACTAGGGTTAGAGTTAGGGAACGGCAAGGCTTAGGGCACAGGTGAGGATACGGTAATGAGGGAAGTCCAGGCTACGTGCTGACGCACAGGTCAGTGCCAGCGTATGGACCAGGAGTAGGCTACGGCTTGGGGGTAAGGTGTAGGGCTGGTGGTGGGTTTCCGTTCCGGGCTAGGGTTAGGGTTAGGGAACGGCAAGGCTTAGGGCACAGGTGAGGGTACGGAAACGTGGGAGGGTCAGGCTACGTGCTGACTCACGGGTCAGTGCCAGCGTACGGGCCAGGATTGGGCTACGGCGTATGGTAAGGTTTAGGGCTTCTGGTGGGTTTCCGATCCTGGCTAGGGTTAGGGTTAGGGAACGGCAAGGCTTAGGGCACAGGTGAGGGTACGGAAACGTGGGAGGGTCAGGCTACGTGCTGACGCACGTGTCAGTGCCAGCGTACGGGCAAGGAATAGGCTACGGCATACGTTAAGGTGTAGGGCTGGTGGTGGGATTCCGTTCCGGGCTTGGGTTAGATTTAGGGAAGGCCAATGCTTAGGGCTTAGCTGAGGGTACGGAAAAGTGGGAGTGTCAGGCTACGTGATGACGCACGGGTCAGTGCCTGTGTACGGGCCAGGAGTAGGCTATGGCATGGGGGTAAGTTTTAGGGCTGGTGGTGGGTTTCCATTCCGGGCTAGGGTTAATGTTAGGGAACGGCAAGGTTTAGGGCCCAGGTGAGGGTATGGAAACGTGGGGTGTCAGTCTACATGCTGACGCACGGGTCAGTGCCAGCGTACGGGCCAGGAGTAGGCTACGGCGTAGGGAAAGGTTTAGGGCTGGTGGTGGGTTTCCGTTCCGGGCTAGGGTTAGTGTTAGGGAACGGCAAAGCTTAGGGCACAGGTGAGGGTACGGAAACGTGGGAGGGTCAGGCTATGTGCTGACACACGTGTCAGAGTCAGCGTACAGGCCAGGAGTAGGCTACGCCGTAGGGTAAGGTCTAGGGCTGGTGGTGGTTTTCCGTTCTGGGCTAGGGTTAGGGTTAGGGAACGTCAAGGCTTAGGGCACAGGTGAGGGTACGGAAACGTGGGAGGGTCAGGCTACGTGCTTACGCATGGGTCAGTGCCAGCATACGGGCCAGCAGTAGGCTACAGCCTAGGGTAAGGTATAGGGCTGGAGGTGGGTTTCCGTTCTGTGCTAGGGTTAGGGTTAGGGAACGGCAAGGCATAGGGCACAGGTGAGGGTACGGAAACGTGGGAGGGTCAGGCTACGTGCTGACGCATGGGTCAGTGCCACCATACGGGCCAGGAGTAGGCTACAGCTTGGGGGTAAGATGTAAGGCTGCTGGTGGGTTTCTATTCCTGGCTAGGGTGAGGGTGAGGGAACGGCAAGGCTTAGGGCACAGGTGAGGGTACGGAAACGTGGGAGCGTCAGGCTACGTGCTGACGCATGGGTGAGTGCCAGCGTACAGGCCAGGAGTAGGCTACGGCATAGGTTAAGGTCTAGGGCTGGTGGTGGGTTTCCGTTCCGGGCTAGGGTTAGGGTTAGGGAACGGCAAGGCTTAGGGCACAGGTGATGGTACGGAAACGTGGGAGGGTCAGGCTACGTGCTGACGCACGGGTCAGTGCCAGCGTACGGGCCAGGATTAGGCTATGGCTTGTGGGTAAGTTTTAGGGCTGGTGGTTGGTTCCCGTTCCGGGCTAGGGCTAGGGTAAGGGAACGGTAAGGCTTAGAGCACAGCGGTGGGTACGGTAACATGGTAGTGTCAGGCTACGTGCTGAAGCACAGGCTATTACCCGCGTACGGGCCAGGTATAGGCTACGTCATAGGGTAATGTGTAGGGCTGGTGGTGGGTTTCCGTTCCGGGCTAGGGTTATGGTTAGGGAATGTCAAGGCTTAGGGCACAGGTGAGGGTACGGAAACATGGGAGGGTCGGGCTACATGCTTACGCATGGGTCAGTGCCAGCATACGTGCCAGCAGTAGGCTACAGCGCATGGTAACGTATAGGGCTGGAGGTGGGTTTCCGTTCTGTGCTAGGGTTAGGGTTAGGGAACGGCAAGGCATAGGGCACAGGTGCGGGTACGGAAACTTGGGAGGGTCAGGCTACGTGCTGACGCATGGGTCAGTGCCAGCATACGGGCCAGGAGTAGGCTACAGCTTGGGGTTAAGTTGTAGGGCTGGTGGTGGCTTTCCGTTCCAGGCTAGGGTTAGGGTAAGGGAACGTCAAGGCTTAGGGCACAGGTGAGGGTACGGAAACGTGGGCGGGTCAGGCTACGTGCTGACGCACGGGTCAGTGCCAACGTACGGGCCAGGTGTAGGCTACGGCATAGGGTAAGGTGTAGGGCTGGAGGTGAGTTTCCGTTCTGTGCTAGGGTTAGGGTTAGGGAACGGCAAGGCATAGGGCACAGGTGAGGGTACGGAAACGTGGGAGGCTCAGGCTACGTGCTGACGCATGTGTCAGAGCCAGCATATGGGCCAGGAGTAGGCTACGGCGTGGTGGTAATTTGTAGGGCTGGTGGTGGGTTTCTGTTCCGGGCTAGGGTTAGGGTTAGGGAACGTCAAGGCTTAGGGCACAAGTGAGGGTACGGAAACGTGGGAGGGTCAGGATACGTGATGACGCACGGCTCAGAGCCAGCGTACGGGCCAGGAATAGGCTATGGCGTAGGGTAGAGTGTAGGGCTGGTGGTGGGTTTCTGTTCCGGGCTAGGGTTAGGGTTAGGAAACGGCAAGGCTTAGGGCACAGGTGAGGGTACGGAAACATGTGAGGGTCAGGCTACGTGCTGACGCACGTGTCAGTGCCAGCGTACCGGCCAGGAGAAGGCTACGGCTTGGGGGTAAGGTGTAGGGCTGGTGGTGGGTTTCCGTTCCGGGCTAGGGTTAGGGTTAGTGAACGGCAAGGCTTAGGGCACAGGTGAGGGTACAGAAACGTGGGAGGGTCAGGCTACGTGCTGATGAAAGTGTCAGTGCCTGCGTACGAGCCAGGAATAGGCTACGGCGTAGGGAAAGGTGTAGGGCTGGTGGTGGGATTCCGTTCTGGGCTAGGGTTAGTGTTAGGGAACGGCAAGTCTTAGGGCACAGCTGAGGGTCCGCAAACGTGGGAGGGTCAGGCTACGTGCTGAAGCACAGGTCAGTGCCTGCGTATGGGTCAGGTGTAGGTTACGGCATAGGGTAAGGTGTAGGGTTGGTGGTGGGTTTCCTTTCCGGACTAAGGTTAGTGTTAGGGAATGGCAAGGCTTAGGGCCCAGGTGAGGGTACGGAAACGTGGGAGGGTCAAACTACATGCTGACGCATGGGTCAGTGCGAGCGTACGGGCGAGGAGTAGGCTACCCAGTAGGGAAAGGTTTAGGGATGGTGGTGGGTTTCCGTTCCAGGTTAGGGTTTTGGTTAGGGAACGGCAAGGCTTAGGGCACAGGTGAGGGTACGGAAACGTGGGAGGGTCAGGCTACGTGCTGACGCACGGGTCAGTGCCAGCGTACGGGCCAGGAGTAGGCTACGGCGTAGGGAAAGGTGTAGGGCTGGTGGTTGGTTTGCGTTCCGGGCTAGGATTAGGGTTAGGGAATGTCAAGGCTTAGGGCACAGGTGAGGGTACGGAAACGTGAGAGGGTCAGGCTACATGCTGATGCACGGGTCAGTGCCAGCGTACGGCCAGGAGTAGGCTACGGTGTAGGGTATGGTGTAGGGCTGGTGGTGGGTTTCCGTTCCGGGCTAGGGTTAGGGTTAGGGAACGGCAAGGCTTAGGGCACAGGTGAGGGTACGGAAATGTGGGAAGGTGAGGCTAGGTGCTGACGCACGGATCAGTGCCAGCGTACGGGCCAGGAGTAGGCTACGGCGTTGGGTAAGGTGTAGGGCTGGTGGTGGGTTTCCGTTCTGGGCTAGGGTTAGGGTTAGGGAACGGCAAGGCTTAGGGCACAGGTGAGGGTACGGAAAAGTGGGAGGGTCAGGCTACGTGCTGACGCACGGGTCAGTGCAATCTTACCGGCCAGGAGTAGGCTACGGCTTGGGGTTTAGGTGTAGGGCTGGTGGTGGGTTTCTGTACCGGGCTAGGGTTAGGGTTAGGGAACGGCAAGGCTTAGGGCAAAGGTGATGGTACGGAAACGTGGGAGGGACAGGCTACGTGCTGACGCATGGGTCAGTGCCAGCGTACGGGCCGTAAGTAGGCTATGGCTTGGAGGTTAGGTGTAGGGCTGGTGATGGTTTTCCGTTCCGTACTAGGGTTAGGGTTAGGGAACAGCAAGGCTTACGGCACAGGTGAAGGTACGGAAATGTGGGAAGGTCAGGCTACGTGCTGACGCACGGGTCAGTGCCAGCGTTCGGGCCAGGAATAGGCTACGGCATAGGGTAAGGTGTAGGGCTTGTGGTGGGTTTCCGTTCCGGGCTAGGGTTAGGGTTAGGGAACGGCAAGGCTTAGGGCACAGGTGAGGGTACGGAAACGTGTGGGGGTCAGACTACATGCTGACGCACGGGTCAGTGCCAGCGTACGGGCCAGGAGTAGGCTACGGCGTAGGGAAAGGTTTAGGGCTGGTCGTGGGTTTCCGTTCCGGGCAAGGGTTAGGGTTAGGGAACGGCAAGGCTTAGGGCACAGGTGAGGGTACGGAAACGTGGGAGGGTCAGGCTACGTGCTGACGCACGGGTCAGTGCCAGCGTACGGGCCAGGAATAGGCTACGGCATACATTAAGGTGTAGGGCTGGTGGTGGGATTCCGTTCCGGGCTTGGGTTAGAGTTAGGGAAGGCCAAGGCTTAGGGCTTAGCAGAGGGTACGGAAAAGTGGGAGGGTCAGGCTACGTGCTGATGCACGGGTCAGTGCCTGTGTACGGGCCAGGAGTAGGCTATGGCATGGGGGTAAGTTTTAGGGCTGGTGGTGGGTTTCCATTCCGGGCTAGGGTTAGTGTTAGGGAACGGCAAGGTTTAGGGCCCAGGTGAGGGTATGGAAACGTGGGGTGTCAGTTTACATGCTGACGCACGGGTCAGTGCCAGCATACGGGCCAGGAGTAGGCTACGGCGTAGGGTAAGGTGTAGGGTTGCTGGTGGGTTTCCTTTCCTGGCTAAGATGAGGGTGAGGGAACGGCAAGGCTTAGGGCACAGGTGATGGTACGGAAACGTGGGAGGGTCAGGCTACGTGCTGATGCACGGGTCAGTGCCAGCGTACGGGCCAGGAGTAGGCTACGGCTTGTGGGTAAGGTTTAGGGCTGGTGGTGTGTTTCCGTTCCGGGCTAGGGTTAGGGTTAGGGAACGGCAAGGCTTAGGGCACAGGTGAGTGTACGGTAACATGGAAGGGTCAGGCTACGTGCTGATGCACATGTCAGTGCCCACGAACTGGCCAGGTGTAGGCTACGGCATAGGGTAAGGTGTAGGGCTGGTGGTGGGTTTCCGTTCCGGGCTAGGGTTAAGGTTAGGGAACGGCAAGGCGTAGGGCACAGGTGAGGTTACGGAAACGAGGGAGGGTCAGGCTACATGCTGACACATGGTCAGTGCCAGCGTACGGGCCAGGAATAGGCTATGGCTTGGTGGTAAGCTGTAGGGCTGGTGGTGGGTTTCCGTTCCGGACTAGGGTTAGGGTTAGGGAACGGCAATGCTTAGGGCACAGGTGAGGGTAAGGAAACGTGTGAGGGTCAGGCTACGTGCTGACGCATGGGTCAGTGCCAGCGTACTGGCCAGGCGTAGGCTACGGCGTAGGGTAAGGTGTAGGGCTGCTGGTGGGGTTCCGTTCCTGGCTAGGGTTAGGGTGAGGGAACGGCAAGGCTTAGGGCACAGGTAAGGGTACGGAAACGTGGGAGGGTCAGGCTAAATGCTGATGCACATGTCAGTGCCAGCGTACCGGCCAGGAGTAGGCTATGGCGTAGGGTAAGGTGTAGGGCTGTTTCCCTTTCGGGCTACAGTTAGGGTTAGGGAATGGCAAAGTGTAGGGCACAGGTGAGGTTACGGAAACGTGGGAGGGTCAGGCTACATGCTGATGCACATGTCAGTGCCAGCGTACCGGCCAGGAGTAGGCTACGGCTTGGTGGTTAGGTGTAGGGTTGGTGGTGTGTTTCCGTTCCAGGCTAGGGTTAGTGTTAGGGAACAGCAAGGCTTAGGGCACAGGTGAGGGTACGGAAATGTGCGAGGGTCAGGCTACGTGCTGACGCACGGGTCAGTGCCATCCTACGGGCCAGGAGTAGGCTATGGCTTGGGGGTTAGGTGTAGGGCTGGTGGTGTGTTTCCGTTCCGTACTAGGGTTAGGGTTAGGGAACGGCAAGGCTTAGGGCACAGGTGAGGTTACGGTAATGTGGGAAGTTCAGGCTACGTGCTGACGCACAGGTCAGTACCAGCGTATGGACCAGGAGTAGGCTACGGCTTTGGGGTAAGGTGTAGGGCTGGTGGTGGGTCTCCATTCCGGGCTAGGGTTAGGGTTAGGGAACGGCAAGGCTTAGGGCACAGGTGAGGGTACGGAAATGTGGGAGGGTCAGGCTACGTGCTGATGAAAGGGTCAGTGCCTGCGTAGGGGCCAGGAATAGTCTACGTCGTAGGGAAAGTTGTAGGGCTGGTGGTGGGTTTCCGTTCCGGGCTAGGGTTAGGGTTAGGGAATGGCAAGGCTTAGGGCACAGGTGAGGGTCCGCAAACGTGGGAGGGTCAGGCTACGTGCTGACACACAGGTCAGTGCCAGCGTAAGGTCCAGGAGAAGCCTACGGCTTGGGGTAAGTTGTAGGGCTGGTGGTGGGTTTCCGTTCCTGGCTAGGATTAGGGTAAGGGTACGGTAAGGCTTAGGGCACAGGTGAGGGTACGGAAATGTGTGAGGGTCAGCCTACGTGCTGACGCATGGGTCAGTGCCAGCGTACGGGCCAGGAGTAGGCTACGGCGTAGGGTAAGGTGTAGGGCTGCTGGTGGATTTCCGTTCCTGTCTAGGGTTATGGTGAGGGAACGGCAAGGCTTAGGGCACAGGTGAGGATACGGAGACGTGGGAGGGTCAGGCTACGTGCTGACTTACGGGTCAATGCCAGCGTACGGGCCAGGAGTGGGCTACGGCGTATGGTAAGGTGTAGGGGTCCTGGTGGGTTTCCGTTCCTGGCTAGGGTTAGTGTTAGGGAACGGCAAGGCTTAGGGCACAGGTGATGGTACGGAAACGTGGGAGGGTCAGGCTACGTGCTGACGCACGTGTCAGTGCCAGCGTACGGGCCAGGAATAGGCTACGGCATACGTTAAGGTGTAGGGCTGGTGGTGGGATTCCGTTCCGGGCTTCGGTTAGAGTTAGGGAAGGCCAAGGCTTAGGGCTTAGCTGAGGGTACGGATAAGTGGGAGGGTCAGGCTACGTGCTGACGCACGGGTCAGTGCCTGTGTACGGGCCAGGAGTAGGCTATGGCATGGGGGTATGTTTTAGGGCTGGTGGAGTGTTTCCATTCCGGGCTAGGGTTAGGGTTAGGGAACGGCAAGGCTTAGGGCACAGGTGAGGGTACAGAAACGTGGTAGGGTCAGGCTACGTGCTGACGCACGGGTCAGTGCCAGCGTTCGGGCCAGGAGTAGGCTACGGCGTAGGGAAAGGTTTAGGGCAGGTGGTGGGTTTCTGTTCCGGGCTAGGGTTAGGGTTAGGGAACGGCAAAGCTTAGGGCACAGGTGAGGGTACGGAAACGTGGGAGGGTCAGGCTACGTGCTAACGCATGGGTCAGTGTCACCATATGGGCCAGGAGTAATCTACGGCGTAGGGTAAGGTGTAGGACGGGTGTTGGTTTTCCGTTCCGGGCTAGGGTTAGGGTTACGGAACGGCAAGGCTTAGGGCACAGGTGAGGGTACGGAAACGTGTGAGCATCAGGCTACGTGCTGACGCCTGGGTCAGTGCCAGCGTACGGGGCAGGAGTAGGCTACGGCGTTGGGTAAGGTGTAGGGAAGGTTGTGGGTTTCCGTTCTGGGCTGGGGTTAGGGTTAGGGAACGGCAAGGCTTAGGGCACAGGTGAGGGTACGGAAACGTGGGAGGGTCAGGCTACTTGCTGACCCACGTGTCAGTGCCAGCGTATGGGCCAGGAGTAGTCTACGGCTTGGGGGTAAGATGTACGGCTGGTGGTCCATTTCCGTTCCGGGCTAGGGTTAGGGTTAAGGAACGGCATGGCTTAGGGCACTGGTGAGAGTTACGGAAACGTGGGAGGGTGAGGCTACGTGCTGACGCACGGGTCATTGCCAGCGTACAGGCCAGGAGTAGGCTACGCCGTAGGGTAAGGTGTAGGGCTGGTGGTGGGTTTCCGTTCCGGGCTAGGGTTAGGGCTAGGAAACGTCAAGGCTTAGGGCACAGGTGAGGTTATGGAAACGTGGGAGGGTCAGGCTACGTACTGATGCACGGGTCAGTGCCAGCATACGGGCCAGGAGTAGGCTACGGTGTAAGGTAAGGTGTAGGGCTGGTGGTGGGTTTTCGTTCCGGGCTACGGTTAGGGTTAGGGAACGGCAAGGCTTAGGGCACAGGTGAGGGTATGGAAACGTGGGAGGGTCAGGCTACGTGCAGACGCACGTGTCATTGCCAGCGTACGGGCCAGGAGTAGGCTACGGCGTTGGGTAAGGTGTAGGGCAGGTGGTGGGTTTCCGTTCTGGGCTAGGTTTAGGGTTAGGGAACGGCATGGCTTAGGGCCCAGGTGAGGGTACGGCAACGTGTCAGTGTCAGGATACGTTCTGAGGCACGGGTCAGTGCCAGCGTATGGACCAGGAGTAGGCTACGGCTTGGGGGTAAGGTTTAGGGCTGGTGGTGGGTTTCCGTTCTTGGCTAGGGTTAGGGTTAGTGAACGGCAAGGCTTAGGGCACAGGTGAGGGTACGGAAACGTGGGAAGGTCAGGCTACGTGCTGATGAAAGGGTCAGTGCCTGCGTATGAGCCAGGAATAGGCTACGGCTTAGGGAAAGGTGTAGGGCTGGTGGTGGGTTTCCGTTCAGGGCTAGGGTTAGGGTTAGGGTACGGCAAGGATTAGGGCACAGGTGAGGTTCCGCAAACGTTGGAGGGTCAGGCTACGTGCTGACGCACAGGTCAGTTCCAGCGTACCGGCCAGGAGTAGGCTACGGCTTGGGGGTTAGGTGTAGGGCTGGTGGTGGGTTTCCTTTCTGGGCTAGGGTTAGGGTTAGGGAATGGCAAGGCTTAGGGCACAGGTGAGGGTACAGAAACGTGGGAGGGTCAGGCTACGTGCTGACGCATGGATCAGTGTCAGCGTACGTGCCAGGAGTAGGCTACGGTGTAGGGTAAGGTTTAGGGCTGGTGGTGGTTTTCTGTTCCAGGCTACGGTTAGTGTTAGGGAACAGCAAGGCTTAGGGCACAGGTGAGGGTACGGAAACGTGGGAGGGTCAGGCTACGTGCTGACGCACGGGCCAGTGCCAGCGTACCGGCCAGGAGTAGGCTACAGATTGGGGGTTAGGTGTAGGGCTGGTGGTGGGTTTCCCTTCCAGGCTAGGGTTAGTGTTAGGGAACAGCAAGGCTTAGGGCACAGGTGAGGGTACGGAAACGTGGGAGGGTCAGGCTACATGCTGACGCATGGGTCAGTGCCAGCGTACTGGCCAGGAGTAGGCTATGGCTTGGGGGTTAGGTGTAGGGCTTGTGGTGTGTTTCCCTTCCGTACTAGTGTTAGGGTCAAGGAACGGCAAGGCTTAGGGCATAGGTGACGTTACGGTAATGTGGGAAGGTCAGGCTACGTGCTGACGCACATGTCATTGCCAGCGTATGGACCAGGAATAGGCTACGGCTTGGGGGTAAGGTGTAGAGCTGGTGGTCGGTTTCCGTTCTGGGCTAGGGTTAGTGTTAGGAACGGTCAGGCTTAGGGCACAGTTGAGGGTCCTGAAACGTGGGAGGGTCAGGCTACTTGCTGACGCACGTGTCAGTGCCAGAGTACGGGCCAGGAGTAGGCTACGGCTTGGGGTTAAGGTGTAGGGCTGGTGGTGGGTTTCCCTTCTGGGATAGGGTTAGTGTTAGGAACGGCCAGGCTTAGGGCACAGTTGAGGGTCCTGAAACGTGGGAGGGTCAGGCTACTTGCTGACGCACGTGTCAGTGCCAGAGTACGGGCCAGGAGTAGGCTACGGCTTGGGGTTAAGGTGTAGGGCTGGTGGTGGGTTTCCATTCAGGGCTAGGGTTAGGGTTACGGAACGGCAAGGCTTAGTGCTCAGGTGAGGGTACGGAAACGTGGGAGGGTCAGGCTATGTGCTGACGCACGGGTCAGTGCCAGCATACAGGCCAGGAGTAGGCTACGCCGGAGGGTAATGTCTAGGGCTGGTGGTGGGTTTCCATTCCGGGCTAGTGTTAGGGTTAGGGAACGGCAAGGCTTAGGGCACAGGTGAAGGTACGGAAACGTGGGAGGGTCAGGCTACGTACTGATGCATGGGTCAGTGCCAGCGTACGGGCCAGGAGTAGGCTACGGCGTAGGGTAAGTTGTAGGGCTCGTGTTGGGTTTTCATTGTGGACCACGGTTAGGGTTAGGGAACGGCAAGGCTTAGGGCACAGGTGAGGGTACGGAAACGTGGGAGGGTGTGGCTACGTGCTGACGCACAGGTCAGTGCCAGCGTACGGGCCAGGAGTAGGCTACGGCGTAAGGTAAGGTGTAGGGCTGGTGGTGGGTTTCTGTTCTAGGCTAGGGTTAGGGTTAGGGAACGGCAAGGCTTATGGCACAGGTGAGGGTACGGAAACGTGGGAGTGTCAGGCTTCGTGCTGATGCACGGGTCATTGCCACCGTATGGGCCAGGAGTAGGCTACGGCTTTTGGGTAAGTTTTGGGGCTGGTGGTGGGTTTCTGTTCTGGGCTAGGGTTAGGGTTAGGAAACGGCAAGGCTTAGGGCACAGGTGAGGGTACGGAAACGTGGGAGGGTCAGGCTACGTGCTGACTTACGGGTCAGTGCCAGCGTACGGGCCAGGAGTGGGCTACGGTGTATGGTAAGGTGTAGGGCTTCTGGTGGGTTTCCGTTCATGGCTAGGGTTAGGGTTAGGGAATGGCAAGGCTTAGGGCACAGGTGAGGGTACGGAAACGTGGGAGGGTCAGGCTACGTGCTGACGCACGTGTCAGTGCCAGCGTACGGGCCAGGAATAGGCTACGGCATACGTTAAGGTGTAGGGCTGGTGGAGGGATTCCGTTCCGGGCTTCGGTTAGAGTTAGGGAAGGCCAAGGCTTAGGGCTTAGCTGAGGGTACGGAAAAGTGGGAGGGTCAGGCTACGTGCTGACGCACATGTCATTGCCAGCGTATGGACCAGGAGTAGGCTACGGCTTGGGGGTAAGGTGTAGGGCTGGTGGTGGGTTTCCGTTGGGGGCTAGGGTTAGGGTTAGGGAACGGCAAGGCTTAGGGCACAGGTGAGGGTACGGAAACGTTGGAGGGTCGGGCTACATGCTGACGCATGGGTCAGTGCCAGCCTACGGGCCAGGAGTAGGCTATGGCTTGTGGGTAAGTTTTAGGGCTGGTGGTGGGTTTCCGTTCCGGGCTAGGGTTTGAGTTAGGGAACGGCAAGGCTTAGGGCAGAGGTGACGGTACGGTAACATGGGAGGGTCAGGCTACGTGCTGAAGCACATGTCAGTGCCCGCGTACGGGCCAGGTGTAGGCTACGTCATAGAGTAATGTTTAGGGCTGGTGGTCGGTTTCCGTTCCGGGCTAGGGTTAGGGTTACGGAACGGCAAGACTTAGGGCACAGGTGAGGGTACGGAAACGTGGGAGGGTCAGGCTACATGCTGACGCAAGGGTCAGTGCCACCGTACAGGCCAGGAGTAGGCTACGGCGTAGGATAAGGTGTTTGGCTGGTTGTGGGTTTCCGTTCCGGGCTACGTTTAGGGTTACGGAACGGCAAAGCTTAGGGCACATGTGAGGGTACGGAAACGTGGGAGGGTCAGGCTACGTGCTGACGCACGGGTCAGTGCCAGTGTACGGCCAGGAGTAGGCTACGGCTTGTGGGTAAGGTTTACAGCTGGTGGTGGTTTTCCGTTCGGGGCTAGGTTTAGGGTTAGGGAACGGCAAGGCTTACGGCACAGGTGAGGGTACGGAAACGTGGGAGGGTCAGGCTACGTGCTGACGCACGGGTCAGTGCCCGCGTACGGGCCAGGTTTAGGCTACGACATATGGTGAGGTGTAGGGCTGGTGGTGGTTTTCCGTTCCGACTAGGGTTAGGGTTAGGGAACGGCAAGGCTTAGTGGACAGGTGAGGGTACGGAAACGTGGGAGTGTCAGGCTACGTGCTGACGCATGGGTCAGTGTCAGCATACAGGCCAGGAGTAGACTACGGCTTGTGGGTAAGGTGTAGAGCTGGTGGTGGCTTTCCATTCTGGGCTAGGGTTAGTGTTAGGAACGGCCAGGCTTAGGGCACAGTTGAGGGTCCTGAAACATGGGAGGGTCAGGCTACTTGCTGACGCATGTGTCAGTGCCAGAGTACAGGCCAGGAGAAGGCTACGGCTTGGGGTTAAGTTGTAGGGCTGGTGGTGGGTTTCCATTATGGGCTAGGGTTAGTGTTAGGAACGGACAGGATTAGGGCACAGTTGAGGGTCCTGAAACATGGGAGGGTCAGGCTACTTGCTGACGCACGTGTCAGTGCCAGAGTACGGGCCAGGAGAAGGCTACGGCTTGGGGTTAAGGTTTAGGGCTGGTGGTGGGTTTCCATTCTGGGCTAGGGTTAGGGTTACGGAACGGCAAGGCTTAGTGCTCAGGTGAGGGTACGGAAACGTGGGAGGGTCAGGCTACGTGCTGACACACGGGTCAGTGCCAGCATACAGGCCAGGAGTAGGCTACACCGGAGGGTAATGTCTAGGGCTGGTGGTGGGTTTCCGTTCTGGGCTAGGGTTAGGGTTAGGGAACGGCAAGGCTTATGGCACAGGTGAGGGTACGGAAACGTGGGAGGGTCAGGCTTCGTGCTGACACACGGGTCAGTGCCAGTGTACAGGCCAGGAGTAGGCTACGGCGTAGGGTAAGCTGTAGGGTTCGTGGTGGGTTTCCGTTCCGGACTAGGGTTAGGGTTAGGGAAAGGCAAGGCTTAGGGCACAGGTGAGGTTACAGAAACGTGGGAGGGTCAGGCTATGTGGTGACGCACGTTTCAGTGCCAGCATACGGGCCAGGAGTAGGCTACGGCTTGGGGGTAAACTGTAGGGCTGGTGGTGGGTTTCCGTTCCGGGCTAGGGTTAGGGTTACGGAACGGCAAGTCTTAGTGCTCAGGTGAGGGTACGGAAACGTGGGAGGGTCAGGCTACGTGCTGACGCACGGGTCATTGCCAGCGTATGGGCCACGAGTAGGCTACGGCTTTTTGGTAAGTTTTGGGGCTGGTGGTGGGTTTCTGTTCTGGGCTAGGGTTAGGGTTAGGAAACGGCAAGGCTTAGGGCACAGGTGAGGGTACGGAAACGTGGGAGGGTCAGGCTACGTGCTGACACACGGGTCAGTGCCAGTGTACAGGCCAGGAGTAGGCTACGGCGTAGGGTAAGCTGTAGGGTTCGTGGTGGGTTTCCGTTCCGGACTAGGGTTAGGGTTAGGGAAAGGCAAGGCTTAGGGCACAGGTGAGGTTACAGAAACGTGGGAGGGTCAGGCTATGTGGTGACGCACGTTTCAGTGCCAGCATACGGGCCAGGAGTAGGCTACGGCTTGGGGGTAAACTGTAGGGCTGGTGGTGGGTTTCCGTTTCGGGCTAGGGTTAGGGTTAGGGAACGGCAAGTCTTAGGGCACAGGTGAGGTTATGGTAACGTGGGAGGGTCAGGCTACATGGTGACGCATGGGTCAGTGCCAGCGTACGGGCCAGGAGTAGGCTACGGCGTAGGGTATGGTGTAGGGCTGGTGGTGGGTTTCCGTTTCGGGCTACGGTTAGGGTTAGGGAACGGCAAGGCTTAGGGCACAGGTGAGGGTACGGAAACGAGGGAGGGTCAGGCTACGTGCTGACGCACGGGTCTGTGCCAGCGTACGGGTCAGGAGTAGGCTACGGCTTGTGGCTAAGCTATAGGGCTGGTGGTGGCTTTCCGTTCCGGGGTAGGGTTAGGGTTAGAGAACGGCAAGGCTTAGGGCACAGGTGAGGGTACGGAAACGTGGGAGTGTCAGGCTACGTGCTGACGCATGGGTGAGTGCCCACGTACGGGCCAGGTGTAGGCTACAGCATAGGGTAAGTTGTAGGGCTGGTGGTGGGTTTCCGTTCCGGGCTAGGGTAAGGGTTAGGGAATGGCCAGGCGTAGGGCACAGGTGAGGGTACGGAAACGTGGGAGGGTCACGCTACGTGCTGACGCACGGGTCAGTGCCAGCATATGGTCCAGGAGTAGTCTACGGCTTGGTGGTAAGGTGTAGGGCAGGTGGTGTGTTTCCGTTCCGGGCTAGGGTTAGGGCTACGGAACGGCAAGGCTTAGGGCACGGGTGAGGGTACGGAAACGTGGGAGGGTCAGTCTACTTGCTGATGCTCAGGTTAGTGCCACCGAACGGGCCAGGAGTAGGCTACGGCTTGGGGTTAAGGTGCAGGGCTGGTGGTGGGTTTCCGTTCCGGGCTAGGGTTAGGGTTACGGAACGGCAAGGCTTAGGGCACAGGTGAGAGTACGGAAACTTGGGAGGGTCAGGCTACATGCTGACGCAAGGGTCAGTGCCCCCGTACAGGCCAAGAGTAGGCTACGGCGTAGGGTAACGTGTAGGGCTGGTGGTGGGTTTCCGTTCCGGGCTAGGGATAGGGTAAGGGAACGGCAAGGCTTAGGGCACAGGTTAGGGTACAGAAACGTGGGAGAGTCAGGCTACGTGCTGACGCACGTGTCAGTGCCAGCGTACCGGCCAGGTGTTGGCTACGGCTTCGGGGTTAGGTGTAGGGCTGGTGGTGTGTTTCCGTTCCGGGCTAGGGTTAGGGTTAGGGCACGGCAAGGCTTAGTGCACAGGTGAGGGTACGGAAACGTGGGAGGGTCATGATACGTGCTGACGCACGGGTCAGTGCTAGCGTACGGGCCATGAGTAGGCTATGGCATGGAGGTTAGGTGTAGGGCTGGTGGTGGGTTTCCGTTCCGGGCTAGGGTTAGGGTTAGGGAACGTCAAGGCTTAGGGCACAGGTGAGGGTATGGAAACGTGGGAGGGTCAGGCTACGTACGGATGCATGGGTCAGTGCCAGCGTACGGGCCAGGAGTAGGCTACGGTGTAGGGTAACGTGTAGGGCTGTTGGTGGGTTTTCTTTGCGGGATACGGTTAGGGTTAGGGAACGGCAAGGCTTAGGGCACAGGTGAGGGAACGGAAACGTGGGAGGGTCAGGCTACTTGCTGACGCACGGGTCAGTGCCAGCATACGGACAAGGAGTAGGCTACGTGGTAGGCTAAGGTCTAGGGCTGGTGGTGGGTGTCCGTTCCGGGCTAGGGTTAGGGTTAGGAAACGTCAAGGCTTAGGGCACAGGTGAGCTTACGGAAACGTGGGAGGGTAAGGCTACGTACTGATGCACGGGTCAGAGCCAGCATATGGGCCAGGAATAGGCTACGGCGTAAGGTAAGGTGTAGGGCTGGTGGTGGGTTTTCGTTCCAGGCTACGGTTAGGGTTAGGGAACGGCAAGGCTTAGGGCACAGGTGAGGGTATGGAAACGTGGGAGGGTCAGGCTACGTGCAGACGCACGGGTCATTGCCATCGTACAGGCCAGGAGTAGGCTACGGCGTTGGGTAAGGTGTAGGGCAGGTGGTGGTTTTCCGTTCTGGGCTATGTTTAGGGTTAGGGAACGGCATGGCTTAGGGCCCAGGTGAGGGTACGGCAACGTGGCAGTGTCAGGATACGTTCTGACGCACGGGTCAGTGCCAGCATATGGACCAGGAGTAGGCTACGGCTTGGGGGTAAGGTTTAGGGCTGGTGGTGAGTTTCCATTCTGGGCTAGGGTTAGGGTTAGTGAACGGCAAGGCTTAGGGCACAGGTGAGGTTACGGAAACGTGGGAAGGTCAGGCTACGTGCTGATGAAAGGGTCACTGCCTGCGTACGAGCCAGGAATAGGCTACGGCTTAGGGAAAGGTTTAGGGCTTGTGGTGGGTTTCCGTTCAGGGCTAGGGTTAGTGTTAGGGAACGGCAAGGATTAGGGCACAGGTGAGGTTACGCAAACGTTGGAGGGTCAGGCTACGTGCTGACGCACAGGTCAGTTCCAGCGTACGGGCCAGGAGTAGGCTACGGCTTGGGGGTAAGGTTTGGGCTGGTGGTGGGTTTCTGTTCCGGGCTAGGGTTAGGGTTAGGGAACGGCAAGGCTTAGGGCACAGGTGAGGGTACGGAAAGTTGGGAGGGTCAGGCTACGTGCTGATGCACGGGTCAGTACCAGCGTATGGGCCAGGAGTAGGCTACGGCTTGGGGTTACGTTGTAGGGCTGGTGGTGTGTTTCCGTTCCGGGCTAGGGTTAGGGTTAGGGAATGGCAAGGCTTAGGGCACAGTTGAGGGTACGAAAAAGTGGGAGGGTCTGGCTACGTGCTGACGCACAGGTCAGTGCCAGCGTACGGGCCAGGAGTAGGCTACGGCGTAAGGTAAGGTGTAGGGCTGGTGGTGGGTTTCCGTTCTGGACTAGGGTTAGGGTTAGGGAACGACAAGGCTTATGGCACAGGTGAGGGTACGGAAACGTGGGAGGGTCAGGCTACGTGCTGACGCACGGGTCATTGCCAGCGTATGGGCCAGGGGTAGGCTACGGCTTTTGGGTAAGTTTTGGGGCTGGTGGTGGGTTTCTGTTCTGGGCTAGGGTTAGGGTTAGGAAACGGCAAGGCTTAGGGCACAGGTGAGGGTACGGAAACGTGGGAGGGTCAGGCTACGTGCTGACACACGGGTCAGTGCCAGTGTACAAGCCAGGAGTAGGCTACGGCGTAGGGTAAGCTGTAGGGTTTGTGGTTGGTTTCCGTTCCGGACTAGGGTTAGGGTTAGGGAAAGGCAAGGCTTAGGGCACAGGTGAGGTTACAGAAATGTGGGAGGGTCAGGCTATGTGGTGACGCACGTTTCAGTGCCAGCATACGGGCCAGGAGTAGGCTACGGCTTGGGGGTAAAGTGTAGGGCTGGTCGTGGGTTTCCGTTCCGGGCTAGGGTTAGGGTTAGGGAACGGCAAGGCTTAGGGCACAGGTGAGGGTACGGAAACGTGGTAGGGTCAGGCTACGTGCTGACGCAAGTGTCAGTGCTAGCATTTGGGCCAGGAGTAGGCTACGGCATAGAGTAAGGTGTAGGGCTGGTGGTGGGTTTCCGTTCCGGGCTAGGGTTAGGGTTAGGGAACGGCAAGGCATAGGGCACAGGTGAGGGTAGGGAAACGTGGGAGGGTCAGGCTACATGCTGACGCACGGGTCAGTGCCAGCGCACGTGCCAGGAGTAGGCTATGGCTTGGGGGTAAGCTGTAGGGCTGGTGGTGTGTTTCCTTTTCGGAATAGGGTTAGGGTTAGGGAACGGCAATGCTTAGGGCACAGGTGAGGGTACGGAAACGTGTGAGGGTCAGGCTACGTGCTGACACGCGGGTTAGTGCCAGCGTACGGGCCAGGAGTAGGCTACGGCGTAGGGTAAAGTGTAGGGCTGGTGGTGGGTTTCCGTTCCGGTCTAGGGTTAGTGTTAGGGAACGGCAAGGCTTAGGGCACAGTTGAGGGTACGGAAACGTGGGAGGTTCAGGCTACGTGCTAATGCACGTGTCAATGCCAGCGTATGGGCCAGGAGTAGGCTACGTCGTAGAGAAAGGTTTATGGCTGCTGGTTCGTTTCCGTTCGGGGCTAGGGTAAGGGATAGGGATCGGCAAGGCTTAGGACAGAGGTGAGGGTACGGAAACGTGGGAGGGTCAGGCTACGTACTGACGCATGGGTCAGTGCCAGCGTACAGGCCAGGAGTAGGCTATGGCTTGGGTGTTAGGTGTAGGGCTGGTGGTGTGTTTCCGTTCCGTACTAGGGTTAGGGTTAGGGAACGGCAAGGCTTAGGGCACAGGTGAGGGTACGGAAATGTGGGAAGGTCAGGCCACGTGCTGACACACGGGTCAGTGCCAGTGCACGGGCCAGGAGTAGGCTACGGCGTAGGGTAAGGTGTAGGGTTGGTGGTGGGTTTCCATTCCGGGCTATAGTTAGGGTTAGTGAAAGGCAAGGCTTAGGGCACAGGTGAGGGTACGGAAACGTGGGAGTGTCAGGCTACGTGCTGACGAACGTGTCAGTGCCAGAATACGGGCCAGGAGTAGGCTACGGCTTGGGGGTAAGGTTTAGGGCTGGTGGTGGGTTTCCGTTGGGGACTAGGGTTAGGGTTAGGGACCGGCAAGGCTTAGGGCACAGGTGAGGGTACGGAAACGTGGGAGGGTCAGACAACGTGCTGACGCACGTGTCAGTGCCAGAATACGGGCCAGGAGTAGGCTACGGCTTGTGGGTAAGTTTTAGGGCTGGTGGTGGGTTTCCGTTCCGGGCTAGGGTTAGGGTAAGGGAACGGCAAGGCTTAGAGCACAGCTGAGGGTACGGTAACATGGTAGTGTCAGGCTACGTGCTGAAGCACAGGCTATTACCCGCGTACGGGCCAGGTATAAGCTACGTCATAGGGTAAGGTGTAGGGCTGGTGGTGGGTTTCCGTTCCGGGCTAGGGTTAGGGTTAGGGAACGGCAAGGCTTAGGGCACAGGTGAGGTTACGGAAACGTGGGAGGGTCAGGCTATGTGCTGACGCATGGGTCAGTGCCGGCATATGGGCCAGGAGTAGGCTACGGCGTGGTGGTAAGGTGTAGGGCTGGTGGTGGGTTTCTGTTCCAGACTAGGGTTAGGGTTAGCGAACGTCAAGGCTTAGGGCACAGGTGAGGGTACGGAAACTTGGGAGGGTCAGGCTACGTGCTGACGTAAGGATCAGTGCCATCGTATGGGCCAGGAATATGCTATGGCGTAGGGTAAAGTGTAGGGCTGGTGGTTGGATTCTGTTCCGGGCTAGGGTTAGGGTTAGGGAACGGCAAAGCTTAGGGCACAGGTAAGGGTACGGAAACGTGGGAGGGTCAGGGTACGTGCTGACGCACGTGTCAGTGCCAGCGTACCAGCCAGGAGTAGGCTACGGCTTGGGGGTTAGATGTAGGGCTGGTGGAGGGTTTCCATTCAAGGGTAGTGTTATGGTTAGGGAACGGCAAGGCTTAGGGCACAGGTGAGGGTACGGAAACATGCGAGTGTCAGGCTACATTGTGACGCACGGGTCAGTGCCAGCGTACGGTGCAGGAGTAGGCTATGGTTTGGGCGTTAGATTTAGGGCTGGTGGTGGGTTTCCATTCAGGGCTAGGTTTAGGGTTAGGGAATGGCAAGGCTTAGGGAACAGGTGATGGTCCGCAAACGTGGGAGGGACAGGCTACGTGCTGATGCACGGGTCAGTGCCAGCATAAGGTCCAGGAATAGGCTACGGCTTTGGGGTAAGTTGTAGGGCTGGTGGTGGGTTTCCGTTCTGGGCTAGTGATAGGGTTAGGGAACGGCAAGGCTTAGGGCACAGGTGAGGGTCCACAAACGTGGGAGGGTCAGGCTTCGTGCTGATGCACGGGTCTGTGCCAGCGTACGGGCCAGAAGTAGGATACGGCTTGGGGCTAAGGTGTAGGGCTGGTGGTGGGTTTCCGTTCCGGGCTACGGTTAGGTTTAGGGAACGGCAAGGCTTAGGGCACAGGTGAGGGTACGGCAACGTGGGAGCGACAGGCTATGTGAAGATGCACGTGTCACTGCCAGCGTACTGGCCAGTAGTAACCTACGGCTTGGGGGTTAGGTGTAGGGCTGATGGTGGGTTTCCGTTCCGCGCTAGGGTTAGGGTTACAGAACGGCAAGGCTTAGGTCACAGGTGAGGGTACGGAAACGTGGGAGGTTCAGGCTACATGCTGACGCAAGGATCAGTGCCACCGTACAGGCCAGGAGTAGGCTACAGCGTCGGTTATGGTGTAGGGCTGGTGGTGGTTTTCCGTTCTGGGCTAGGGTTAGGGTTAGGGAACGGTAAGGCTTAGGGCACAGATGAGGGTACGGAAACGTGGGAGGGTCAGGCTACGTGCTGATGAAAGGGTCAGTGCCTGCGTACGGGCCAGGAATAGGCTACGGCTTGGGGTAAGGTGTAGGGCTGGTGGTGGTTTTCTGTTCCGGGCTAGGGTTAGGGTTAGGGAACGGCAAGGCATAGGGCACAGGTGAGGTTACGGAAACGTGGGAGGGTCAGGATACATGCTGACACACGGGTCAGTGCCAGCGTACGGGCCAGGACTAGGCTACGGCATACGAGAAGGTGTAGAGCTGGTGGTGAGATTCCGTGCCGGGCTAGGGTTAGGGTTAGGGAACGACAAGGCTTAGGGCACAGGTGAGTGTACGGTAACATGGGAGGGTCAGGCTACGTGCTGAAGCACAGGTCAGTGCCCGCGTACGGGCCAGGTGTAGGCTACGGCATAGAGTAAGGTGTAGGGCTGGTGGTGGGTTTCCGTTCCGGGCTAGGGTTAGGGTGAGTGAACGGCAAGGCTTAGGGCACAGGTGAGGGTACGGAAACGTGGGAGGGTCAGTCTAATTGCTGATGAAAGGGTCAGTGCCTGCGTATGAGCCAGGAATAGGCTACGGCGTAGGGAAAGGTGTAGGGCTGGTGGTGGGTTTCGGTTCCGGGCTAGGGTTAGGGTTAGGGAACGGCAATGCTTAGGGCACAGGAGAGTGTCCGCAAACGTGGGAGGGTCAGGCTTCGTGCTGACGCACGGGTCTGTGCCAGCGTACGGGCCAGGAGTAGGCTACGGCTTGGGGGTAAGTTGTAGGGCTGGTTGTGGATTTCCGTTCCGGGCTACGGTTAGGGTTAGGGAACGGCAAGGCTTAGGGCACAGGTGAGGGTACGGAAACTTGGGAGGGTCAGGCTACGTGATGATGCACGGGTCAGTGCCAGCGTACTGGCCAGGAGTAAGCTACGGGTTGGGGGTTAGGTGTAGGGCTGGTGCTGGGTTTCCGTTCCGGGCTAGGGTTAGGGATAGGGAACGGCAAGGCTTAGGGCACAGGTGAGGGTACGGAAACGTGGGAGGGTCAGGCTAATTGCTGATGAATGGGTCAGTGCCTGCGTATGAGCCAGGAATAGGCTACGGCGTAGGGAAAGGTGTAGGGCTGGTGGTGGGTTTCGGTTCCGGGCTAGGGTTAGGGTTAGGGAACGGCAAGGCTTAGGGCACAGGAGAGTGTCCGCAAACGGGTGAGGGTCAGGCTACGTGCTGACGCACGTGTCAATGCCAGCGTACGTGCCAGGATTTGGCTACGGCTTAGGGTAATGTGTAGGGCTGCTGATGGGTTTCTGTTCCTGGCTAGGGTGAGGGTGAGGGAACGGCAAGGCTTAGGGCACAGGTGATGGTACGGAAACGTGGGAGGGTCAGGCTACGTGCTGACACACGGGTCAGTGCCAGCGTACGGGCCAGGAGTAGGCTACGCCTTGTGGGTAAGGTTTAGGGCTGGTGGTGGATTTCCGTTCCGGGCTAGGGTTAGGGTTACGGACCGGCAAGGCTTAGGGCACAGATGATGGTACGGAAACGTGGGAGGGTCTGGCTACGTGCTGATGAAAGGGTCAGTGCCTGCGTACGGGCCAGGAATAGGTTACGGCATAGGGAAAGGTTTAGGGCTGGTGGTGGGTTTCCGTTCCGGGCTAGGGTTAGGGTTAGGGAACGGCAAGGCTTACAGCACAGGTGAGGGTACGGAAACGTGAGAGGGTTAGGCTACGTGCTGACTCACAGGTCAGTGCCAGCGTACGGGCCAGGAGTATGCTACGGCGTAGGGTAAGGTGTAGGGCTGGTGGTGGGTTTCTATTCATGGGCTAGGGTTAGGGTTAGGAAACGGCAAGGCTTAGGGCCCAGGTGAGGGTACGGAAACGTGGGAGGGTCAGACTACGTGCTGACGCATGGTTCAGTGTCAGCGTACAGGCCAGGTGTAGGCTACGGCGTAGGGAAAGGTTTAGGGCTAGTGGTGGGTTTCCGTTCAGGGCTAGGGTTAGGGTTAGGGAACGGCAAGGCTTAGGGCACAGGTGAGGGTACGGAAACGTGGGAGGGTCAGGCTACGTGCTGACACACGGGTCAGTGCCAGCGTACAGGCCAGGAGTAGGCTACGGCTTGGTGGTTAGGTGTAGGTCTGATGGTGTGTTTCCGTTCCAGGCTAGGGTTAGTGTTAGGGAACAGCAAGTCTTAGGGCACAGGTGAGGGTACGGAAACGTGGGAGGGTCAGGCTACGTGCTGACGCACGGGACAGTGCCAGCATAAGGTCCAGGAATAGGCTACGGCTTTGGGGTAAGTTGTAGGGCTGGTGGTGGGTTTCCGTTCCGGGCTAGGCTTAGGGTTAGGGAACGGCAATGCTTAGGGCACAGGTGAGGGTCCACAAACGTGGGAGGGTCAGGCTTCGTGCTGACTCAGGGGTCTGTGCCAGCGTACGGGCCAGGAGTAGGCTACGGCTTGGGGTAAGGTGTAGGGCTGGTGGTGGGTTTCCGTTCCGGGCTACGGTTAGGTTTAGGGAACGGCAAGGCCTAGGGCACAGGTGAGGGTACGGAAACGTGGGAGCGTCAGGCTACGTGATGATGCACGTGTCAGTGCCAGCGTACTGGCCAGGAGTAAGCTACGGCTTGGGGGTTAGGTGTAGGGCTGGTGGAGGGTTTCCGTTCCGCGCTAGGGTTAGGGTTAGGGAACGGCAAGGCTTAGGGCACAGGTGAGGGTACGGAAACGTGGGAGTGTCAGGCTACATGCTGACGCATGGGTCAGTGCCAGCGTACGGGCCAGGAATAGGCTATGGCTTGGGGGTAAGCTGTAGGGCTGGTGGTGGGTTTCCGTTCCGGACTAGGGTTAGGGTTAGGGAACGGCAAGGCTTAGGGCACAGGTGAGGGTACGGAAACGTGTTAGGGTCAGGCTACGTGCTGAGGCACGTGTCAGTGCCAGCGTACGTGCCAAGAGTAGGCTACGGCGTAGGGTAAGGTGTAGGGCTGCTGATGGGTTTCTGTTCCTGGCTAGGATGAGGGTGAGGGAACGGCAAGGCTTAGGGCACAGATGATGTTACGGAAACGTGGGAAGGTCAGGCTACGTGCTGACGCATGGGTCAGTGCCAGCGTACGGGCCAGGAGTAGGGTACGGCTTGTGGGTAAGGTTTATGGCTGGTGATGTGTTTCCGTTCCTGGCTAGGGTTAGGGTTAGGGAACGGCAAGGCTTAGGGCACAGGTGAGGGTACGGTAACATGGGAGGGTCAGGCTACGTGCTGAAGCACAGGTCAGTGCCCGCGAACGGGCCAGGTGTAGGCTACGGCATAGGGTAAGGTGTAGGGCTGGTGGTGGGTTTCCGTTCCGGGCTAGGGATAAGGTTAGGGAACGGCAAGGCTTAGGGCACAGGTGAGTTTACAGAAACGTGGGAGGGTCAGGCTACGTGGTGACGCACGGGTCAGTGCCAGAGTACCGGCCAGGAGTAGGCTACGGCTTGGGGGTAAGGTGTAGGGCTGGTGGTGGGTTTCCGTTCCGGGCTAGGGTTAGGGTTAGGGAACGGCAAGGCTTAGGGCACAGGTGAGGGTACGGAAACGTGGGAGGGTCTGGCTACGTGCTGACGCACGGGTCAGTGCCAGCATTCGGGCCAGGAGTAGGCTACGGCGTAGGGTAAGGTGTAGGGCTGGTGGTGGGTTTCCGTTCCAGGCTAGGGTAAGGGTTAGGGAACGGCAAGGCTTACAGCACAGGTGAGGGTACGGAAACGTGAGAGGGTTAGGCTACGTGCTGACGCACGTGTCAGTGCCAGCGTACGGGCCAAGAGTATGCTACGGCGTACGGTAAGGTGTAGGGCTGGTGGTGGGTTTCCGTTCATGGGCTAGGGTTAGGGTTAGGAAACGGCAAGTCTTAGGGCCCAGGTGAGGGTACTGAAGCGTGGGAGGGTCAGACTACGTGCTGACGCATGGTTCAGTGCCAGCGTACGGGCCAGGTGTAGGCTACGGCGTAGGGAAAGGTTTAGGGCTAGTGGTGGGTTTCCGTTCTGGGCTAGGGTTAGGGTTAGGTAACGGCAAGGCTTAGGGCACAGGTGAGGGTACGAAAACGTGGGAGTGACCGGCTACATGCTGACGCATGGGTCATTGCCAGCGTACCGGCCAGGAGTAGGCTACGGCTTGGTGGTTAGGTGTAGGTCTGATGGTGTGTTTCTGTTCCAGGCTAGGGTTAGTGTCAGGGAACAGCAAGTCTTAGGGCACAGGTGAGGGTACGGAAACGTGGGAGGGTCAGGCTACGTGCTGACGCACAGGTCAGTGCCAGCGTACGGGCCAGGAGTAGGCTACGGCTTGGGGGTTAGGTGTAGGGCTTGTGGTGTGTTTCTGTTCCGTACTAGGTTTAGGGTTAGGGAACGACAAGGCTTAGGGCACAGGTGAGGGTACGGTAATGTGGGAAGTTCAGGCTACGTGCTGACGCACAGGTCATTGCCAGCGTATGGACCAGGAGTAGGCTACGGCTTGGGGGTAAGGTTTAGGGCTGGTGGTGGGTTTCCGTTCCGGGCTAGGGTTAGGGTTAGGGAATGGCAAGGCTTAGGGCACAGGTGAGGGTACGGAAACGTGGGAGGGTCAGGCTACGTGCTGATGAAAGGGTCAGGGCCTGCGTACGGGCCAGGAATAGGCTACGGCGTAGGGAAAGGTATAGGGCTGGTGTTGGGTTTCTGTTCCGGGCTATTGTTAGGGTTAGGGAACGGCAAGGCTTAGGGCACAGGTGAGGGTACGGAAACGTGGGAGGGTCAGGCTACGTGCTGACCCACGGGTCAGTGCCAGCGTACGGGCCAGGAGTAGGCTACGGCATAGGGAAAGGTGTAGGGCTGGTGGTGGGTTTGCGTTCCGGGCTAGGGTTAGGGTTAGGGAACGTCAAAGCTTAGGGCACAGGTGAAGGTACGGAAACGTGAGAGGGTCAGGCTACATGCTGACGCACGGATCAGTGCCAGCGTACGGGCCAGGAGTAGGCTACGGTGTAGGGTATGGTGTAGGGCTGGTGGTGGGTTTCCGTTCCGGGCTAGGGTTAGGGTTAGGGAACGGCAAGGCTTAGGGCACAGGTGAGGGTACGGAAATGTGGGAAGGTGAGGCTAGGTGCTGACGCACGGGTCAGTGCCAGGGTACGGTCCAGGAGTAGGCTACGGCGTAGGGTAATGTGTAGGGCTGGTGGTGGGTTTCCGTTCCGGGCTAGGGTTAGGGTTATGGAACGGAAAGGCTTAGGGCACAGGTGAGGGTACGGAAACGTGGGAGGGTCAGGCTACGTGCTGACCCATGTGTCAGAGCCAGCATACGGGCCAGGAGTAGGCTACTGCTTGGGGGTAAGGTATAGGGCTGGTGGTGGGTTTCCGTTCTGGGCTAGGGTAAGGGTTAGGGAACGGCAAGGCTTAGGGCACAGGTGAGGGTACGGAAAAGTGGGAGGGTCAGGCTACATGCTGACGCACGTGTCAGTGCCAGCGTACGGGCCAGGAATAGGCTACGGCGTAGGGTAAAGTGTAGGGCTGGTGGTGGTTTTCCATTTAGGGCTAGGGTTAGGGTTAGGGAACGGCAAGGCTTAGGGCACAGGTGAGGATACAGAAACGTGGGAGGGTCAGGCTACGTGCTGACGCACGGGTCAGTGCAATCGTACCGGCCAGGAGTAGGCTACGGCTTGGGGTTTAGGTGTAGGGCTGGTGGTGGTTTTCCGTTCCGTACTAGGGTTAGGGTTAGGGAACAGCAAGGCTTACAGCACAGGTGAAGGTACGGAAATGTGGGAAGGTCAGGCTACGTGCTGACGCACAGGTCAGTGCCAGCGTTCGGGCCAGGAGTAGGCTACGGCATAGGGTAAGGTGTAGGGCTTGTGGTGGGTTTCCGTTCCGGGCTAGGGTTAGTGTTAGGGAACGGAAAGGCTTAGGGCCCTGGTTAGGGTACGGAAACGTGTGGGGGTCACACTACATGCTGACACACGGGTCAGTGCCAGCGTACGGGCCAGGAGTAGGCTACGGCGTAGGGAAAGGTTTAGGGCTGGTTGTGGGTTTCCGTTCCGGGCTAGGGTTAGGGTTAGGGAACGGCAAGGCTTAGGGCACAGGGGAGGGTACTGAAACGTGGGAGGGTCAGGCTACGTGCTGACGCACGGGTCAGTGCCAGCGTACGGGCCAGGAATAGGCTACGGCATACATTAAGGTGTAGGGCTGGTGGTGGGATTCCGTTCCGGGCTTGGGTTAGAGTTAGGGAAGGCCAAGACTTAGGGCTTAGCAGAGGGTACGGAAAAGTGGGAGGGTCAGGCTATGTGCTGATGCACGGGTCAGTGCCTGTGTACGGGCCAGGTGTAGGCTATGGCATGGGGGTAAGTTTTAGGGCTGGTGGTGGGTTTCCATTCCGGGCTAGGGTTAGTGTTAGGGAACGGCAAGGTTTAGGGCCCAGGTGAGGGTATGGAAAAGTGGGGTGTCAGTCTACATGCTGACGCACGGGTCAGTGCCAGCATACGGGCCAGGAGTAGGCTACGCCTTGTGGGTAAGGTTTAGGGCTGGTGGTGGGTTTCCTTTCCGTACTAGGGTTAGGGTTAGGGAACGGCAAGGCTTAGGGCACAGGTGAGGGTACGGTAATGTGGGAAGTTCAGGCTACGTGCTGACGCACAGGTCATTGCCAGCGTATGGACCAGGAGTAGGCTACGGCTTGGGGGTAAGGTGTAGGGCTGGTGGTGGGATTCCGTTCCGGGCTTGGGTTAGAGTTAGGGAAGGCCAAGGCTTAGGGCTTAGCAGAGGGTACGGAAAAGTGGGAGGGTCAGGCTACGTGCTGACCCACGGGTCAGTGCCAGCGTATGGGCCAGGAGTAGTCTACGGCTTGGGGGTAAGATGTAGGGCTGGTGGTCCGTTTCCGTGCCGGGCTAGCGTAAGGGTTACGGAACGGCAAGGCTTAGGGCACTGGTGAGGGTTACAGAAACGTGGGAGGGTCAGGCTATGTGCTGACTCACGGGTCAGTGTCCGCGTATGGTCCAGGAGTAGGCTACGGCGTACGGTAATGTGTAGGGCTGGTGGTGGGTTTCCGTTCCGGGCTAGGGTTAGGGTTAGGGAACGGCAAGGCTTAGGGCACAGGTGAGGGTACGGAAACGTGGGAGCGTCAGGCTACGTGCTGACGCATGGGTCAGTGCCAGCGTACAGGCCAGGAGTAGGCTACGGTATAGGTTAAGGTCTAGGGCTGGTGGTGGGTTTCCGTTCCGGGCTAGGGTTAGGGTTAGGGAAAGGCAAGGCTTAGGGCCCAGGTGAGGGTACGGAAACGTGGGAGGGTCAGGCTACGTGCTGACGCATGGGTCAGTGCCATCGTACCGGCCAGGAATAGGCTACGGCTTGGGGGTTAGTGTAGGGCTGGTGGTGGGTTTCCGTTCCGGGCTAGGGTTACTGTTAGGGAAGAGCAAGGCTTAGGGCATAGGTGAGGGTACGGAAACGTGGGAGGGTCAGGCTACGTGCTGACGCATTGGTCAGTGCCAGCGTACGGGCCAGGAGTAGGCTATGGCTTGTGGGTTAGGTGTAGGGATTGTGGTGTGTTTCTGTCCCGTACTAGGGTTAGGGTTAGGGAACGGCAAGGCTTAGGGCACAGGTGACGTAATGGTAACGTGGGAAGTTCAGGCTACATGCTGACGCACAGGTCAGTGCCAGCATATGGACCACGAGTAGGCTATGGCTTGGGGGTAAGCTGTAGGGCTTGTGGTGGGTTTCTGTTCCGGGCTAGGGTTAGGGTTAGGGAATGGCAAGGTTTAGGGCACAGGTGAGGGTACAGCAACGTGGCAGGTTCAGGATACGTTCTGACGCACGGGTCAGTGCCAGCGTATGGACCAGGAGTAGGCTACAGTTGGGGGTAAGGTGTAGGGCTGTTGGTGGGTTTCCGTTCCGGGCTACAGTTAGGGTTAGGGAACGGCAAAGCTTAGGGCACACGTGAGGGTATGGAAACGAGGGAGGTTCAGGCTACGTGATGACGAACGTGTCTGTGCCAGCGTACCAGCCAGGAGTAGGCTACGGTTTGGTGGTTAGGTGTAGAGATGGTTGTGGGTTTCCATTCCAGGCTAGGGTTAGTGTTAGGGGACAGCAAGGCTTAGGGCACAGGTGAGGGTACGGAAACGTGGGAGGGTCAGGCTACGTGCTGACGCACGGGTCAGTGCCAGCGTACGGGCCAGGAGTAGGCTACGGCTTGGCGGTAAGTTGTAGGGCTGGTGGTGGGTTTCCGTTCAGGGCTAGGGTTAGGGTTAGGGAACGGCAAGGCTTAGGGCACAGCTGAGGGTACAGAAACGTGGGAGGGTCAGGCAACGTGCTGATGCACGGCTCAGTGGCAGCGTACCGGCCAGGAGTAGGCTACGGCATATGGTAAGGTGTAGGGCTGGTGGTGGGATTCCGTTCCGGTTTGGGTTAGGGTTATGGAACGGCAAGTCTTAGGGCTCAGGTAAGGGTACAGGAAAGTGGGAGGGTCAGGCTACGTGCTGACGCACGGGTCAGTGCCAGTGTACAGGCCAGGTGTAGGCTACGGATTGTGGGTAAGGTTTAGGGCTGGTGGTGAGTTTCCGTTCCGGGCTAGGGTTAGGGTTAGGGAACAGAAAGGCTTAGGGCACAGGTGAGGGTACGGAAACGTGGGAGGGTCAGGCTACGTGCTGACACACGGGTCAGTGCCAGCGTTCGGGCCAGGAGTAGGCTACGGCGTAGGGTAAAGTGTAGGGCTGGTGGTGGGTTTCTGTGCAGGGCTAGGGTTAGGGTTAGGGAACGGCAAGGCTTAGGGCACAGGTGATGGTACGGAAACGTGGGAGGGTCAGGCTACGTGCTGACGCACGGTAAGTGCCAGCGTACGGGCCAGGAGTAAGCCACGGCTTGTGGGTTAGGATTAGGGATGGTGGTGGGTTTCCGTTTCGGACTAGGGTTAGAGTTAGGGAACGACAAGCCTTAGGGCACAGGTGAGGGTACGGTAACATGGGAGGGTCAGGCTACATGCTGAAGCACAGGTCAGTGCCCGCGTACGGTCCAGGTGTAGGCTACGGCATAGGGTAAGGTGTAGGGCTGGGGGTGGTTTTCCGTTCCGGGCTAGGATTAGGATTAGGGAACGGCAAGGCTTAGGGCACAGGTGAGGTTACCGAATCGTTGGAGGGTCAGGCTACGTGCTGACACACGGCTCAGTGCCCGCATATGGGCCAGGAGCAGGCTACGGCGTGGTGGTAAGGTTTAGGGCTGGTGGTGGGTTTCTGTTCTGGGCTAGGGTTAGTGTTAGGGAACGGCAAGGCTTAGGGCACAGGTGAGGGTAAGGAAAAGTGTGAGGGTCAGGCTACGTGCTGACGCACGTGTCAGTTCCAGCATACCAGCCAGGAGTAGGCTAAGGCTTCGGGGTTAGGTGTAGGGCTGATGGTGGGTTTCCATTCCGGGCTAGGGTTAGGGTTAGGGAACGGTAAGGCTTAGGGCACAGGTGAGGGTATGGAAACGTGGGGGGTCAGGCTACATGCTGCCGCACGGGTCAGTGCCAGCGTATGGGCCAGGAGTAGGCTATGGCTTGGGCGTTAGGTGTAGGGATGGTGGAGGGTTTCTGTTCCGTACTAGGGATAGGGTTAGGGAAGAGGAAGGCTTAGGGAAAAGGTGAGGGTACGGAAATGTGGGAAGGTCAGGCTACGTGCTGACGCACGGGTCAGTGCCAGCGTACGGGACAGGAGTAGGCTACGGCGTAGGGTAAGGTATAGGGTTGGTGGTGGTTTTCCTTTTCGGGCTAGGGTTAGGGTTAGGGAACGGCACGGCTTAGGGAACAGGTGAGGGTACGGAAACGTGGGAGGGTCAGGCTACGTGCTGACGCATGGGTCAGTGCCAGCGTTCGGGCCAGGAGTAGGCTACGGCGTAGGGTAAGGCGTAGGGCTGGTGGTGGGTTTCCGTTCCGGGCTAGGGTTAGGGTTACGGAACGGCAAGGCTTTGGGCACAGGTGAGGGTACAGAAACGTGGGAGTGTCAGGCTACCTGCTGACGCATGGGTCAGTGCCAGCGTACAGGCCAGCAATAGGCTACGGAGTAGGGTAAGGTCTAGGGCTCGCGGTGGGTTTCCGTTCCGGGCGAGGGTTAGGGTTAGGGAACGGCAAGTCTTAGGGCACAGGTGAGGATACGGAAACGTGGGAGGGTCAGGCTACGGGCTGACGCACCGGTCAGTGCCAGCGTACGGGCCAGGAGTAGGCTACAGCTTTGTGGTTAGATGTAGGGCTGGTGGTGGGTTTCCGTTCCAGGCTAGGGTTAGTGTTAGGGAACAGCAAGGCTTAGGGCACAGGTGAGGGTACGGAAACGTGGGAGGGGCAGGCTACGTGCTGACGCACGGGTCAGTGCCAGCGTATGGGCCAGCATTAGGCTATGGCTTGGGGGTTAGGTGTAGGGCTTGTGGTGTGTTTCGGTTCAGTACTAGGGTTAGGGTTAGGGAACGGCAAGGCTTAGGGCACAGGTGAGGGTACGGTAATGTGGGAAGTTCAGGCTACGTGCTGACGCACAGGTCAGTGCCAGCGTATGGATCAGGAGTAGGCTACGGCTTGGGGGTAAGTTTTAGGGCTGGTGTTGGGTTTCCGTTCCGGGCTAGGGTTAGGGTTAGGGAACGGCAAGGCTTAGGGCACAGGTGAGGGTACGGAAACGTGGGAGGCTCAGGCTACGTGCTGATGAAAGGGTCAGTGCCTGCGTATGGGCCAGGAATAGGCTACGGCGTAGGAAAAGGTGTAGGGCTGGTGGTGGGTTTCCGTTCCGGGCTAGGGTTAGGGTTAGGGTTAGGGAATGGCAAGGCTTAGGGCACAGGTGTGGGTCCGCAAACGTGGGAGGGTCAGGCTACGTGATGACCCACGGGTCAGTGCCAGCGTACCGACCAGGAGTAGGCTACGGCTTCTTGGTTAGGTGTAGGGCTGGTGGTGGGTTTCCGTTCCAGGCTAGGGTTAGTGTTAGGGAACGGCAAGGCTTAGGGCACAGGTGAGGGTACGGTAATGTTGGAAGGTCAAGCTACGTGCTGACATACAGGTCAGTGCCAGCGTATGGACCAGGAGTAGGCTACGGCTTGGGGGTAAGGTGTAGGGCTTGTGGTGCTTTTCCGTTCAGGGCTAGGGTTAGGGTTAGGGAACGGCAAGGCTTAGGGCACAGGTGAGGGTACGGCAACGTGGCAGGGTCAGGATACGTTCTGACTCACGGGTCAGTGCCAGCGTATGGACCAGTAGTAGGCTACGGCTTGTGGGTAAGGTGTAGGGCTGGTGGTGGTTTTCTGTTCTGGGCTAGGATTAGGGTTAGTGAACGGCAAGGCTTAGGGCACAGGTGAGGTTACGGAAACGTGGGAGTGTCAGGCTACGTGCTGATGAAAGTGTCAGTGCCTGCGTACGATCCAGGAATAGGCTACGGTGTATGGAAAGGTGTAGGGCTGGTGTTGGGTTTCCGTTCAGGGCTAGGGTTAGGGTTAGGGAACGGCAAGGCTTAGGGCTCAGGTGAGGTTCCGCAAAGGTGGGAGTGTCAGGCTACATGCTGACGCACGGGTCAGTTCCAGCGTACGGGCCAGGAGTAGGCTACGGCTTGGGGGTAAGTTGTAGGGCTGGTTGTGGGTTTCCGTTCCAGGCTAGGTTTAGGGATAGGGAACGGAAAGACTTAGGGCACAGGTGAGGGTACGGAAACGTGGGAGGGTCAGGCTACGTGCTGACGCACGGGTCAGTGCCAGCGTACGGGCCAGGAGTAGGCTATGACGTAGGGTTAGGTGTAGGGCTGCTGGTGGGTTTCCGTTCCTGTCTAGGGTTAGGGTGAGGGAACGGCAAGGCTTAGGGCACAGGTGAGGGTACGGTAACATTGGAGGGTTAGGCTACGTGGTGAAGCACAGGTGATTACCCACGTATGGGCCAGGTGTAGGCTACGGCATAGGGTAAGGTATAGGGCTGGTGGTGGGTTTTCATTCCGGGCTAGGGTTAGGGTTAGGGAACGGCAAGGCTTAGGGCACTGGTGATGGTACGGAAACGTGGGAGGGTCAGGCTACGTGCTGACGCACGGGTCAGTGCCACCGTACGGGCCAGGAGTAGGCTACGTCTTGGGGGTAAGGTGTAGGGCTGGTGGTGGTTTTCCGTTCAGGTCTAGGGTTATGGTTAGGGAACGGCAAGGCTTAGGGCACAGGTGAGGATACAGAAACGTGGGAGGGTCAGGCTACGTGCTGACGCACGGGCCAGTGCAAGCGTACCGGCCAGGAGTAGGCTACGGCTTGGGGTTTAGGTGTAGGGCTGGTGGTGGGATTCAGTTCCGGGCTTGGATTAGAGTTAGGGACGGCCAAGGCTTAAGGCTTAGCAGAGGGTATGGAAAAGTGGGAGGGTCAGGCTACGTGCTGACGCACGGGTCAGTGCCAGCGTACCGGCCAGGAGTAGGCTACGGCTTTGTGGTTAGTTGTAGGGCTGGTGGTGGGTTTGCGTTCCAGGCTAGGGTTAGTGTTAGGGAACAGCAAGGCTTAGGGCACAGGTGAGGGTACGGAAACGTGGGAGGGGCAGGCTACATGCTGACGCACGGGTCAGTGCCAGCGTACGGGCCAGCATTAGGCTATGGCTTGGGGGTTAGGTGTAGGACTTGTGGTGTGTTTCCGTTCCGTACTAGGGTTAGGGTTAGGGAACGGCAAGGCTTAGGGCACAGGTGAGGGTAAGGGAACGTCGGAGGGTCAGGCTACGTGCTGACGCACGGGTCAGTGCCAGAGTTCGGGCCAGGAGTAGGCTACGGCGTAGGGTAAGGTGTAGGGCTGGTGGTGGGTTTCCGTTCCGGGATAGGGTTAGTGTTAGGGAACGGCAATGCTTAGGGCCCAGGTGATGGTACGGAAACGTGGGAGTGTTAAACTACATGCTGACGCACGGGTCAGTGCGAGCGTACGGGCGAGGCGTAGGCTACCCAGTAGGGAAAGGTTTAGAGCTGGTGGTGGGTTTCCCTTCCGGGCTAGGGTTAGGGTTAGGGAACGGCAAGGCTTAGGGCACAGGTGAGGGTAAGGAAACGTGGGAGGGTCAGGCTACGTGCTGACGCACGTGTCAGTGCTAGCGTATGGGCCAGGAGTAGGCTACGGCGTAGGTTAAGGTGTAGGGCTGGTGGTGGGTTTCCGTTCCAGGCTACGGTTAGGGTTAGGGAACGGCAAATCTTAGGACACAGGTGAGGGTACGGAAACGTGGGAGGGTCAGGCTACGTGCTGACGCACGGGTCAGTGCCAGCGTACCGGCCAGGAGTAGGCTACGGCTTGGGGGATAGTTGTAGGGCTGGTGGTGGGTTTCCGTTCCGGGCTAGGGTTAGGGTTAGGGAACGGCAAGGCTTAGGGCACAGGTGAGGGTACGGAAATGTGAGAAGGTAAGGCTACGTGCTGACGCACGTGTCAGTGCCAGCGTATGGGCCAGGAGTAGGCTACGGCGTAGGGTAAGGTGTAGGGCTGGTGGTGGGTTTCCTTTCCGGGCTAGGTTTAGGGTTAGGGAACGGCAAGAGTTAGGGCACAGGTGAGGGTACGCAAACGTGGTAGGGTCAGGCTATGTGCTGACGCACGGATCAGTGTCAGCGTACGTGCCAGGAGTAGGCTACCGCGTAGGGTAAGGTGTCGGGCTGGTGGTGGTTTTCTGTTCCGGGCTACGGTTAGTGTTAGGGAACAGCAAGGCTTAGGGCACAGGTGAGGGTACGGAAACATGGGAGGGTCAGGCTACGTGCTGACGCACGGGTCAGTGCCAGCGTACCGGACAGGAGTAGGCTACGGCTTGGGAGTTAGGAATAGGGCTGGTGGTGGGTTTCCTTTCCAGGGTAGGGTTAGTGTTAGGGAACAGCAAGGCTTAGGGCACAGGGGAGGGTAAGGAAACGTGGGAGGGTCCGGCTACGTGCTGACGCACGGGTCAGTGCCAGCGTACGGGCCAGGAGTAGGCTATGGCTTGGGGCTTAGGTGTAGGGCTTGTGGTGTGTTTCTCTTCCGTACTAGTGCTTGGGTTAAGGAACGGCAAGGCTTAGGGCACAGGTGAAGGTTCGGAAACGTGGGAGGGTCAGGCTACGTACTGATGCATGGGTCAGTGCCAGCGTACGGGCCAGGAGTAGGTTACGGCGTAGGGTAAGGTGGAGGGCTGGTGGTGGGTTGGCATTGTGGTCCACGGTTAGGGTTAGGGAACTGCAAGGCTTAGGGCACAGGTGAGGGTACGGAAACGTGGGAGGGTCAGGCTACGTGCTGACGCACTGGTCAGTGCCATCGTATGGGCAAGGAGTAGGCTACGGTGTAGGGTAAGGTGTAGGGCTGGTGGTAGGTTTCCGTTCCGGGCTAGGTTTAGGGTTACGGAACGGCAAGGCTTAGGGCACGGGTTAGGGTACGGAAACGTGGGAGGGTCAGGCTACTTGCTGATGCTCAGGTTAGTGCCACCGAACAGGCCAGGAGTAGGCTACGGCTTGGGGGTAAGGTGCAGGACTGGTGGTGGGTTTCCGTTCCGGGCTAGGGTTAGGGTTAGGGAATGGCAAGGCTTAGTGCACAGGTGAGGGTACAGAAACGTGGGAGGGTCAGGATACGTGCTGACGCACGGGTCAGTGCCAGCGTACGGGCCATGAGTAGGCTATGGCATGGAGTTTAGGTGTAGGGCTGGTGGTGTGTTTCCGTTCGGTACTAGGGTTAGGGTTAGGGAACGGCAAGGCTTAGGGCACAGGTGAGGGTACGGAAATGTGTGAAGTTCAGGCTACGTGCTGACGCACGGGTCAGTGCCAACGTACGGGCCAGGAGTAGGCTAAGGCGTAGGGTAAGGTGTAGGGCTGGTGCAGGGTTTCCGTTCCGGGCTAGGGTTAGGTTTACGGAACGGCAAGACTTAGGGCACAGGTGAGGCTACGGAAACGTGGTAGCATAAGGCTACGTGCTGACGCAAGCGTCAGTGGCAGCGTGCGGGCCAGGAGTAGGCTACGGCGTAGGGTAAGGTGTAAGGCTGGTGGTGGGTTTCCGTTCCGGGCTAGGGTTAGGGTTAGGGAACGGCAAGGCATAGGGCACAGGTGAGGGTACAGAAACGTGGGAGGGTCAGGCTACATGCTGACGCACGGCTCAGTGCCAGCGTACGGGCCAGGAGTAGGCTATGGCTTGTGGGTAAGCTGTAGGGCTGGTGGTGTGTTTCCTTTTGGGAATAGGGTTAGGGTTAGGGAACGGCAAGGCTTAGGGCACAGGTGAGTGTACGGAAACGTGTGAGGGCCAGGCTTCGTGCTGACGCGCGGGTTAGTGCCAGCGTACGGGCCAGGAGTAGGCTACGGCGTAGGGTAAGGTGTAGGGCTGGTGGTGGGTTTCCGTTCCTGGCTAGGGTTAGGGTGAGGGAACGGTAAGGCTTAGGGCACAGGTGAGGGTACGGAAACGTGGGAGTGTTAGGCTACGTGATGACGCACAGGTCAGTGCCAACGTACAGGCCAGGAGTAGGCTACGGCGTAGGGTAATGTCTAGGGATGGTGGTGGGTTTCCGTTCCGGGCTAGGGTTAGGGTTAGGGAACGTCAAGGCTTAGGGCACAGGTGAGGGTACGGAAACGTGGGAGGGTCAGGCTACGTACTGATGCATGGGTCAGTGCCAGCGTACGGGCCAGGAGTAGGCTACGGTGTAGGGTAACGTGTAGGGCTGTTGGTGGGTTTTCATTGCGGGGTACGGTTAGGGTTAGGGAACGGCAAGGCTTAGGGCATAGGTGAGGGAACGGAAACGTGGCAGGGTCAGGCTACGTGCTGACGCACGGGTCAGTGCCAGCGTACGGGCAAGGAGTAGGCTACGGGGTAGGGTAAGGTCTAGGGCTGGTGCTGGTTTTCCGTTCCAGGCTAGGGTTAGTGTTAGGGAACGGCAAGGCTTAGGGCTCAGGTGAGGGTACAGAAAAGTTGGAGGTTCAGGCTACGTGCTAATGCACGTGTCAATGCTAGCGTACGGGCCAGGAGTAGGCTACGTCGTAGAGAAAGGTGTATGGCTGGTGGTGGTTTTCCTTTCTGGGCTAGGGTTAGGGATAGGGAACGGAAAGGCTTAGGGCACAGGTGAGGTTACGGAAACGTGGGAGGGTCAGGCTACGTGCTGACGCATGGGTCAGTGCCAGCGTACAGGCCAGGATTAGGCTATGGCTTGGGTGTAAGTTGTAGGGTTGGTGGTGGGTTTCCGTTCAGGGCTATGGTTAGGGTTAGTGAAAGGCAAGGCTTAGGGCACAGGTGAGGATACGGAAACGTGGGAGGGTCACGCTACGTGCTGACGCACGTGTCAGTGCCACAATACGGGCCAGGAGTAGGCTACGGCTTGGGGGTAAGTTGTAGGGCTGGTGGTGCGTTTCCGTTGGGGGCTAGGGTTAGGGTTAGGGAACGGCAAGGCTTAGGGCATAGGTGAGGGTACGGAAACGTGGGAGGGTTAGACAACGTGCTGACGCACGGGTCAGTGCCAGCGTACGGGCCAGGAGTAGGCTGCGGCATAGGGTAAAGTGTAGGTCTGGTGGTGGGTTTCCGTTCCGGGCTAGGGTTAGGGTTACGGAACGGCAAGGCTTAGTCCTCAGGTGAGGGTACGGAACAGTGGGAGTGTCTCGCTACGTGCTGACGCACGGGTCAGTGCCAGCGTACAGGCCAGGAGTAGGCTACGGCGTAGGGTAAGGTGTAAGGCTGGTGGTGGGTTTCCGTTACGGGCTAGGGTTAGGGTTAGGGAACGGCAAGGCTTAGGGCACAGGTGAGGGTACAGAAATGTGCGAGGGTCAGGTTACGTGCTGACACACCGGTCAGTGCCAGCGTACCGGCCAGGAGTAGGCTACGTCTTCGGGGTTAGGTGTAGGGCTGGTGGTGGGTTTCCGTTCCGGGCTGGGGTTAGGGTTAGGGAACGGCAAGTCTTAGGGCACAGGTGATGGTACGGAAACGTGGGAGCGTCAGGCTACGTGCTGACGGATGGGCCACTGCCAGCGTACAGGCCAGGAGTAGGCTATGTCGTAGGGTAAGGTCTAGGGCTGGTGGTGGTTTTCCGTTCCAGGCTAGGGTTAGGGTTAGGGAACGGCAAGGCTTTGGGCACAGGTGAGGGTACGGAAACGTGGCAGGGTTAGGCTACGTGCTGACGCACGGGTCAGTGGCAGCGTACCGGCCAGGAGTAGTCCACAGGTTGGGGGTTAGGTGTAGGGCTGGTGGTGGGTCTCCGTTCCGGGCTAGGGTTAGTGTTAGGGAACAGCAAGGCTTAGGGCACAGGTGAGGGTACGGAAACTTGGGAGGGTCAGGCTACGTGCTGACGCACGGGTCAGTTCCAGCGTACGGGCCAGGAGTAGGCTATGGCTTGGGGGTTAGGTGTAGGGCTTGTGGTGTGTTTCCATTCCGTACTAGGGTTAGGGTTAGGGAACGGCAAGGCTTAGGGCACAGGTGACTTTACGGTAATGTGGGAAGGTCAGGCTACGTGCTGACGCACAAATCAGAGCCCACGTTTGGACCAGGAGTAGGCTACGGCTTGGGGGTAAGGTGTAGTGCTTGTGGTGGGTTTCCGTTCCAGGCTAGGGTTAGGGTTAGGGAACGGCAAGGCTTAGGGCACAGGTGAGGGTACGGCAAAATGGCAGGGTCAGGATACGTGCTGATGAAAGGTTCAGTGCCTGCGTACGGGCCAGGAATAGGCTACGGCATAGGGAAAGGTATAGGGCTGGTGGTGGGTTTCTGTTCCGGGCTAGGGTTAGGGTTAGGGAACGGCAAGGCTTAGGAGTTACCAGGCTGCCACCTGTAAGGAAGAGGATGCGTCACCCATAACGTCTGCTGAAATTACTCTCCGGGCTGAGGTGAGGAAGGAAAAAAAGGAGTGTGGGCCGGGACAGGAGGGGTATCTCAGGCAGGAAAATGGAAAGCTTCCAGAAGAGCGCCTGTGGCCAGGACCATCATGGCTGGCCTGCAGGCACCAAGTGGGCCTGTGTGCTGTCGCTGCTGTGGCTCCACTGCCCTTCCTCTAGGCTTTCAAGCCCTTGTACATATTCAGGTGTTTTACCTGGGAAGGGTGGGAACAGTTCAGCAGCAGCTGGCCTGGGGCTCAGCTCACGTTTACTCACAGACGCCTCGGCAGGGTCCCACAGCTTTGCAATGAGGACCCTCCTTGCGTGGGGTGGGGCTGCTGGCTGTATGGGAGATGATTCTCCACATCTGACCAATTTCAGAATTGTTTACCTCTGGAGTAAGTGCCTTGATAGGGTTTTCCTCTGTATAACTGTTGGGTTCAGGGTTTTTTTTTCTCCATTGTTTCAAGTTAAATTTTATTCCTCTTTTATGTATTTATAGATATAAGCATGGAAATAAGTCATTCATATAAATACATCTGTGTGAATGGAAGAACATTTTTCTGTTTCATTTTTAAAAATTTTGAAATTTAAATTTATTTTCTTATACAGCAGGTTATTATTAGTTATGTATTTTATGCATTTACATGTATACAGGTCAATCCCAATCTCCCAACTCATCCCACCACCACCACCACCCCATGGCTTCACCATCTTTGTGTCCATACGTTTGTTCTCTACCTGTGTGTCTCTATTTCTGCCCTGCAAACAAGTTCATCTGTACCACTTTTCTAGGTACCAAATATAGGCATTAATATACAATATTTGTTTTTCTGTTTCTGACTTACTCCACTCTGTATGACCGTCTCTAGATCCATCGAGTTCTCTACAAATGACCCAGTTTCATTCCTTTATATGGTTGAGTAATACTCCATTTTATATATGTACCACATCTTTATCCGTTCTTCTGTCTGTGGGCATTTAGGTTGCTTCCATTACCTGGCTATTGTAAATAGTGCTGCAATGAACATTGTGGTGAATGTGTCTCTTTGATTTATGGTTTTCTCTGGGTATATGCTCAGAAGTGGGATTGCTGGATCAGATGGTACTCCTCTTTTTAGTTTTTTAAAGGAACCTCCATACTGTTCTCCATAGTGACTGTATCAATTTACATTCCCACCAATAGTGGAAGAGGGTTCCTTTTGTCCACACCCTCCCCAGAATTTTTGTTTGTAGATTTTCTGATGATGCCGACTCTAATGGGTGTGACGTCATACCTTATTGTAGTTTTGATTTGCATTTCTCTAACAATTAGTGATGTTGAGCAGCTTTTCATGTGCGTCTTGGCCATCTCTGTGTCTTCTTTGAAGAAACGTCTATTTAGATCTTCTGCCCATTTTTGTATTGGGTTGTTTGTTTTAGTAATATTAAGCTGCATGTGCTGTTTATATATATTGGAGATTAAACCTTTGTCCATTGATTAGTTTGCAACGATTTTCGCCCATTCTGAGGGATGCCTTTTTCCATTCCCGTGTTTTTTAACAAAAAAGGAAAGAAAGGAAAAGAAGCAGAACACTAATGTGCGTAAAATATGCCTTTTGAAACGGTCGTTTTGAAATATGGACGTCCTTTGAATTTTTTGGTCGATATGTGACCCCAGGATTTGTTTTCAGGGCAGGTGTCATTTACAGGCCTGCAATGATTTTGAATATCAACTGACCATTAGCGTTGGGATTAAAGCTGCTGTTGTGTGAAACGGCCACAAGGTGGCAGCAGTTCACCCTTACCAAATCTGGTTACTAGGGCAAGAGAGCCTCAGTGGAAGTGGTGTTCTAGATTGGAGTTTAGAATGGAATGTGCCAGGAGAAAGCCCCTCACGTTTGTCTCACTACTTCTTGTTCGTGTTTTTAATTTAAGTTTTTATTTTTTATTACAGCAAGTTTGATTACAATGTTTGGCTTGCTGTAGGTGTGGAAGATGTGGTTCTTTTACATATATACAGATGACTGTTCTTCCTGGGATCCTTTTCCCATGTACGTTATGACAGAATGTTGAGTAGTCCTCTCTTGGTATTCTGTAGGTCTTTGGTGATTATATATGTCACCTGTGTTTGTATATGTTTGTTAACCCCAATATCGTAATGAAACCAATCCTCACACCTTTCCATTGGTGAACCATAAGTTTGTTTAATGAATCTGTGATTGCCCTTCTCCGTGGAAATATCTGCCCTGGTATCCATTTTTAGGTAACACCTATAAGTGATATGATATGATATGTGTCTTTCACTTTCTGACTTACTACAAGTCACGTGATTACTTCTAGACTCATCTACGGTGCTGCAAATGGCATTGTGTCCTTTTTTCCCTTGGCTTCTCTTCTGCCTTAGCAAGGTCCATTTTCAACAATGTGATTCCCTGAGGGTTGTGGATTAGCTGACCTGGGCAGCCTTACGCTGCCAGCTGGCCCTCCCCAGGTTTGCCTGGTTGAGTTCAAGAAAAACAGTGCTCCAGGCAGCAATAGCCCCTGAAGCTGTGCCTGACTCCATATTCTCTGCCCCATCAGCAGTCTCGGGGCTGTGCTGGTGGGAGGGAGTGAGGGGCCACAGCTTTGTTGGTGGCCCAGTGTGAGTGGGGTTCTGCTGGCCTTTCTGCAGGAGTTGCCAGGCTGCCGCCTGTAAAGAAGAGGATGTGTCACCCATACCTTCCGCTGGAATTTCTCTCCGGACAGAGGTGAGGAAGGAAAAAAGCAGTGGGGGCCGGGACAGGAGGGGTATCTCAGGCAGGGCAATGGAAAGCTTCTGGAAGAGCGCCAGGGTCCAGGACCACGCTGGCTGGCCTGCAGGCACCAAGTTGGCCTGCGTGCTGTCGCTGGTGTGGCTCCACGGTCCTTCCTCTAGGCTTTCAAGCCCTTGTACATATTCAGGTGTTTTACCTGGAAAGGGTGGGAACAGTTCAGCAGCAGCTGGCCTGGGGCTCAGCTCACGTTTACTCACAGATGCCTCGGCACGGTCCCCCAGCTTTGCAATGAGGACGCTCCTTGCGTGGGGGTTGGGTTGCTGGCTGTATGGGAGATGGTTCCCCACCTCTGACCAATTTCAGAATTGTTTACCACTGGAGCAAGTGCCGTGATAGGGTTTTCCTCTGTATAACTCGTGGGTTCACTTTTTGTTTTCTTTTATGTTTCAAGTTAGATGTTATTCCTCTTTTATGTATTTATAGATATAAGCATGGAAATAATTCATTCCTATAAATACATCTGTGTGACGGGAAGAACTTTTTTCTGTTTTATTTTTAAATTTTATTTTTTAAAATTTTGAAATTTTATTTATTTTTTTATACAGCACGTTATTATTAGTTATGTATTTTATGCATATACATGTATACAGGTTAATCCCAAACTCCCAACTCATCCCACCACCACCACCCCATGGCTTCCCACACTTGGTGTCCATACGTTTGTTCTCTACTTCTGTATCTCTATTTCTTCGCTGCAAACCAGTTCATCTGTACCATTTTTAGGCTCCACATATATGCATTAATATACAATATTTGTTTTCCTCTTTCTGACTTACTTCATTCTGTATGACAGTCTCTCGATCCATCGATGTCTCTACAAATGACCCAGTTTCATTCCTTTTTATGGCCGAGTCATATTCCATTTTATATATGTACCACATCTTTATCCATTCATCTGTCTGTGGGCATTTAGGTTGCTTCCATTACCTGGCTATTGTAAATAGTGCTGCAACGAACATTGTGGTGAATGTGCCTTTTTGAAATACGGTTTTCTCTGGGTATATGCCCAGAAGTGGGATTGCTGGATCAGATGGTAATTCTATTTCTAGTTTTTTTAAGGAAACTCCATACTGTTCTCCATAGTGACTGTATCAATTTACATTCCCACCAATAGTGGAAGAGGGCTCCTTTTGTCCACACCCTCCCCAGAATTGGTGGTTTGTAGATTTTCTGATGATGCCGATTCTAACAGGTGTGAGGTGATACCTCATTGTTGTTTTGATTTGCATTTCTCTAATAATTAGTGCTGTTGAGCAGCTTTTCATGTGCGTCTTGGCCATCTCTGTGTCTCCTTTGAAGAAACGTCTCTTTAGATCTTCTGCCCATTTTTTTGGGGTTGTTTGTTTTCTTAATATTAAGCTGCATGAGCTGTTTATATATATTGGAGATTAAACCTCTGTCCATTGATTCGTCTGCAACGATTTTCGCCCATTCTGAGGGATGCCTTTTTCCATTCCCGTGTTTTTTAACAAAAAAGGAAAGAAAGGAAAAGAAGCAGAACACTAATGTGCGTAAAATATGCCTTTTGAAACGGTGGTTTTGAAATATGGACGTCCTTTGAAATTTTTGGTCGATATGTGACCCCAGGATTTGTTTTCAGGGCAGGTGTCATTTACAGGCCTGCAATGATTTTGAATATCAACTGACCATTAGCGTTGGGATTAAAGCTGCTGTTGTGTGAAACGGCCACAAGGTGGCAGCAGTTCACCCTTACCAAATCTGGTTACTAGGGCAAGAGAGCCTCAGTGGAAGTGGTGTTCTAGATTGGAGTTTAGAATGGAATGTGCCAGGAGAAAGCCCCTCACGTTTGTCTCACTATTTCTTGTTCGTGTTTTTAATTTAATTTTTTATTTTTTATTACAGCAAGTTTGATTACAATGTTTGGCTTGTTGTAGGTGTGGAAGATGTGGTTCTTTTACACATATACAGATGACTGTTCTTCTTGGGATCCTTTTCCCATGTACGTTATGACAGAATGTTGAGTAGTCCTCTCTTGGTATTCTGTAGGTCTTTGGTGATTATATATGTCACCTGTGTTTGTATATGTCTGTTAACCCCGATATCGTAATGAAACCAATCCTCACACCTTTCCATTGGTGAACCATAAGTTTGTTTAATGAATCTGTGATTGCCCTTCTCCGTGGAAATATCTGCCCTGGTATCCATTTTTAGGTAACACCTCTAAGTGATATGATATGATATGTGTCTTTCACTTTCTGACTTACTACAAGTCACGTGATTACTTCTAGACTCATCTACGGTGCTGCAAATGGCATTGTGTCCTTTTTTCCCTTGGCTTCTCTTCTGCCTTAGCGGGGTCCATTTTCAACAATGTGATTCCCTGAGGGTTGTGGATTAGCTGACCTGGGCAGCCTTACCCTGCCGGCCCGCCCTCCCCAGGTGTGCCTCGTTGAGATCAATATAAACAGAGCTGCAGGCAGCAATAGCCCCTGAAGCTGTGCCTGACTCCATATTCTCTGCCCCGTCAGCAGTCTCGGTGCTGTGCTGGTGGGAGGGAGTGAGGGGCCACAGCTTTGTTTGTTTCTCGGTGTGAGTGGGGTTCTGCTGGCCTTTCTGCAGGAGTTGCCAGGCTGCCACCTGTAAAGAAGAGGATGTGTCACCCATACCTTCCGCTGGAATTTCTCTCCGGACAGAGGTGAGGAAGGAAAAAGGCAGTGGGGGCCGGGACAGGAGGAGTATCTCAGGCAGGGCAATGGAAAGCTTCCGGAAGAGCGCCCGGGGCCAGGACCACCCTGGCTGGCCTGCAGGCACCAAGTTGGCCTGCGTTCTGTCGCTGGTGTGGCTCCATGGTCCTTCCTCTAGGCTTTCAAGCCCTTGTACATATTCAGGTGTTTTACATGGAAAGGGTGGGAACAGATCAGCAGCAGCTGGCCTGGGGCTCAGCTCACGTTTACTCACAGATGCCTCGGCACGGTCCCCCAGCTTTTCAATGAGGACGCTCCTTGTGTGTGGGGTGGGTGGCTGGCTGTATGGGAGATGGTTCCCCACCTCTGACCAATTTCAGAATTGTTTACCGCTGGAGCAAGTGCCGTGATAGGGTTTTCCTCTGTATAAATCGTGGGTTCAATTTTTTTTTCTTTTTTGGTTCATGTTAGGTTTTATTCCTCTTTTATGTATTTATAAATATAAGCATGGAAATAATTCATTCCTATAAATACATCTGTGTGACGGGAAGAATTTTTTCTGTTTTATTTTTAAATTTTATTTTTTAAAATTTTGAAATTTAATTTTATTTATGTTTTTATACAGCACGTTATTATTAGTTATGTATTTTATGCTTATACATGTATACAGGTCAATCCCAATCTCCCAACTCATCCCACCACCACCACCCCATGGCTTCCCACACTTGGTGTCCATACGTTTGTTCTCTACCTCTGTGTCTCTATTTCTTCCCTGCAAACCAGTTCATCTGTACCATTTTTAGGCTCCACATATATGCATTAATATACAATATTTGTTTTCCTCTTTCTGACTTACTTCATTCTGTATGACAGTCTCTCGATCCATCGATGTCTCTACAAATGACCCAGTTTCATTCCTTTTTATGGCCGAGTCATATTCCATTTGATATATGTACCACATCTTTATCCATTCATCTGTCTGTGGGCATGTAGGTGGCTTCCATTACCTGGCTATTGTAAATAGTGCTGCAACGAACATTGTGGTGAATGTGCCTTTTTGAAATACGGTTTTCTCTGGGTATATGCCCAGAAGTGGGATTGCTGGATCAGATGGTAATTCTATTTCTAGATTTTTTAAGGAAACTCCATACTGTTCTCCATAGTGACTGTATCAATTTACATTCCCACCAATAGTGGAAGAGGGCTCCTTTTGTCCACACCCTCCCCAGAATTGGTTGTTTGTAGATTTTCTGATGATGCCGATTCTAACAGGTGTGAGGTGATACCTCATTGTAGTTTTGATTTGCATTTCTCTAATAATTAGTGCTGTTGAGCAGCTTTTCATGTGCGTCTTGGCCATCTCTGTGTCTCCTTTGAAGAAACGTCTCTTTAGATCTTCTGCCCATTTTTTTTTGGGTGGTTTGTTTTTTTTAATATTAAGCTGCATGAGCTGTTTATATATATTGGAGATTAAACCTGTGTCCATTGATTCGTTTGCAACGATTTTCACCCATCCTGAGGGATGCCTTTTTCTATTCCCGTGTTTTTTAACAAAAAAGGAAAGAAAGGAAAAGAAGCAGAACACTAATGTGCGTAAAATATGCCTTTTGAAACGGTCGTTTTGAAATATGGACGTCTTTTGAATTTTTTGGTCGATATGTGACCCCAGGATTTGTTTTCAGGGCAGGTGTCATTTACAGGCCTGCAATGATTTTGAATATCAACTGACCATTAGCGTTGGGATTAAAGCTGCTGTTGTGTGAAACGGCCACAAGGTGGCAGCAGTTCACCCTTACCAAATCTGGTTACTAGGGCAAGAGAGCCTCAGTGGAAGTGGTGTTCTAGATTGGAGTTTAGAATGGAATGTGCCAGGAGAAAGCCCCTCACGTTTGTCTCACTACTTCTTGTTCGTGTTTTTAATTTAAGTTTTTATTTTTTATTACAGCAAGTTTGATTACAATGTTTGGCTTGTTGTAGGTGTGGAAGATGTGGTTCTTTTACACATATACAGATGACTGTTCTTCTTGGGATCCTTTTCCCATGTACGTTATGACAGAATGTTGAGTAGTCCTCTCTTGGTATTCTGTAGGTCTTTGGTGATTATATATGTCACCTGTGTTTGTATATGTCTGTTAACCCCGATATCGTAATGAAACCAATCCTCACACCTTTCCATTGGTGAACCATAAGTTTGTTTAATGAATCTGTGATTGCCCTTCTCCGTGGAAATATCTGCCCTGGTATCCATTTTTAGGTAACACCTATAAGTGATATGATATGATATGTGTCTTTCACTTTCTGACTTACTACAAGTCACGTGATTACTTCTAGACTCGTCTACGGTGCTGCAAATGGCATTGTGTCCTTTTTTCCCTTGGCTTCTCTTCTGCCTTAGCGGGGTCCATTTTCAACAATGTGATTCCCTGAGGGTTGTGGATTAGCTGACCTGGGCAGCCTTACCCTGCCTGCCCGCCCTCCCCAGGTGTGCCTCCTTGAGGTCAATATAAACAGCGCTCCAGGGAGCAATAGCCCCTGAAGCTGTGCCTGACTCCATATTCTCTGCCCCGTCAGCAGTCTCGGGGCTGTGCTGGTGGGAGGGAGTGAGGGGCCACAGCTTTGTGGGTGGCCCGGTGTGAGTGGGGTTCTGCTGGCCTTTCTGCAGGAGTTGCCAGGCTGCCGCCTGTAAAGAAGAGGATGTGTCACCCATACCTTCCGCTGGAATTTCTCTCCGGACAGAGGTGAGGAAGGAAAAAAGCAGTGGGGGCCGGGACAGGAGGGGTATCTCAGGCAGGGCAATGGAAAGCTTCCGGAAGAGCACCAGGCTCCAGGACCACGCTGGCTGGCCTGCAGGCACCAAGTTGGCCTGCGTGCTGTCGCTGGTGTGGCTCCACGGTCCTTCCTCTAGGCTTTCAAGCCCTTGTACATATTCAGGTGTTTTACCTGGAAAGGGTGGGAACAGTTCAGCAGCAGCTGGCCTGGGGCTCAGCTCACGTTTACTCACAGATGCCTCGGCACGGTCCCCCAGCTTTGCAATGAGGACGCTCCTTGCGTGGGGGTTGGGTTGCTGGCTGTATGGGAGATGGTTCCCCACTTCTGACCAATTTCAGAATTGTTTACCACTGGAGCAAGTGCCGTGATAGGGTTTTCCTCTGTATAACTCGTGGGTTCACTTTTTTTTTTCTTTTATGTTTCAAGTTAGATGTTATTCCTCTTTTATGTATTTATAGATATAAGCATGGAAATAATTCATTCCTATAAATACATCTGTGTGACGGGAAGAACTTTTTTCTGTTTTATTTTTAAATTTTATTTTTTAAAATTTTGAAATTTTATTTATTTTTTTATACAGCACGTTATTATTAGTTATGTATTTTATGCATATACATGTATACAGGTCTATCCCAAACTCCCAACTCATCCCACCACCACCACCCCATGGCTTCCCACACTTGGTGTCTATACGTTTGTTCTCTACCTCTGTGTCTCTATTTCTTCCCTGCAAACCAGTTCATCTGTACCATTTTTAGGCTCCACATATATGCATTAATATACAATATTTGTTTTCCTCTTTCTGACTTACTTCATTCTGTATGACAGTCTCTCGATCCATCGATGTCTCTACAAATGACCCAGTTTCATTCTTTTATATGGCCGAGTCATATTCCATTTTATATATGTACCACATCTTTATCCATTCATCTGTCTGTGGGCATTTAGGTGGCTTCCATTACCTGGCTATTGTAAATAGTGCTGCAACGAACATTGTGGTGAATGTGCCTTTTTGAAATACGGTTTTCTCTGGGTATATGCCCAGAAGTGGGATTGCTGGATCAGATGGTAATTCTATTTCTAGTTTTTTTAAGGAAACTCCATACTGTTCTCCATAGTGACTGTATCAATTTACATTCTCACCCATAGTGGAAGAGGGCTCCTTTTGTCCACACCCTCCCCAGAATTGGTTGTTTGTAGATTTTCTGATGATGCCGATTATACCAGGTGTGAGGTGATACCTCATTGTAGTTTTGATTTGCATTTCTCTAATAATTAGTGCTGTTGAGCAGCTTTTCATGTGCGTCTTGACCATCTCTGTGTCTCCTTTGAAGAAACGACTCTTTAGATCTTCTGCCCATTTTTTGGGGGGTTGTTTGTTTTTTTAATATTAAGCTGCATGAGCTGTTTATATATATTGGAGATTAATCCTGTGTCCATTGATTCGTTTGCAACGATTTTCACCCAGCCTGAGGGATGCCTTTTTCCATTCCCGTTTGTTTTAACAAAAAAGGAAAGAAAGGAAAAGAAGCAGAACACTAATGTGCGTAAAATATGCCTTTTGAAACGGTCGTTTTGAAATATGGACGTCTTTTGAATTTTTTGGTCGATATGTGACCCCAGGATTTGTTTTCAGGGCAGGTGTCATTTACAGGCCTGCAATGATTTTGAATATCAACTGACCATTAGCGTTGGGATTAAAGCTGCTGTTGTGTGAAACGGCCACAAGGTGGCAGCAGTTCACCCTTACCAAATCAGGTTACTAGGGCAAGAGAGCCTCAGTGGAAGTGGTGTTCTAGATTCGAATTTAGAATGGAATGTGCCAGGAGAAAGCCCCTCACGTTTGTCTCACTACATCCTGTTCGTTTTTTAATTTAATTTTTTTTTATTTTTTATTACAGCAAGTTTGATTACAATGTTTGGCTTGTTGTAGGTGTGGAAGATGTGATTCTTTTACACATATACAGATGTCTGTTCTTCCTGGGATACTTTTCCCATGTACGTTATGACAGAATGTTGAGTAGTCCTCTCTTGGTGTTCTGTAGGTCTTTGGTGATTATATATGTCACCTGTGTTTGTATATGTCTGTTAACCCCGATATCGTAATGAAACCAATCCTCACACCTTTCCATTGGTGAACCATAAGTTTGTTTAATGAATCTGTGATTGCCCTTCTCCGTGGAAATATCTGCCCTGGTATCCATTTTTAGGTAACACCTCTAAGTGATATGATATGTGTCTTTCACTTTCTGACTTACTACAAGTCACGTGATTACTTCTAGACTCATCTACGGTGCTGCAAATGGCATTTTGTCCTTTTTTCCCTTGTCTTCTCTTCTCCCTTTGCAGGGTCCATTTTCAACAATGTGATTCCCTGAGGGTTGTGGATTAGCTGACCTGGGCAGCCTTACCCTGCCGGCTTGCCCTCCCCAGGTGTGCCTCGTTGAGGTCAATATAAACAGCGCTCCAGGCAGCAGTAGCCTCTGAAGCTGTGCCTGACTCCATATTCTCTGCCCCGTCAGCAGTCTCGGGGCTGTGCTGGTGGGAGGGAGTGAGGGGCCACAGCTTTGTGGGTGGCCCGGTGTGAGTGGGGTTCTGCTGGCCTTTCTGCAGGAGTTGCCAGGCTGCCGCCTGTAAAGAAGAGGATGTGTCACCCATACCTTCCGCTGGAATTTCTCTCCGGACAGAGGTGAGGAAGGAAAAAAGCAGTGGGGGCCGGGACAGGATGGGTATCTCAGGCAGGGCAATGGAAAGCTTCTGGAAGAGCGCCGGGGCCAGGACCACCCTGGCTGGCCTGCAGGCACCAAGTTGGCCTGTGTGCTGTCGCTGGTGTGGCTCCACGGTCCTTCCTCTAGGCTTTCAACCCCTTGTACATATTCAGGTGTTTTACCTGGAAAGGGTGGGAACAGTCCAGCAGCAGCTGGCCTGGGGCTCAGCTCACGTTTACTCACAGATGCCTCGGCACTGTCCCCCAGCTTTGCAATGAGGACGCTCCTTGCGTGGGGTGTGGGTTGCTGGCTGTATGGGTGATGGTTCCCCACCTCTGACCAATTTCAGAATTGTTTACCACTGGATCAAGTGCCCTGATAGGGTTTTCCTCTGTATAACTCCTGGGTTCAGGTTTTCTTTTTCTTTTATGGTTCAAGTTAGATTTTATTCCCCTTTTATGTATTTATAGATATAAGCATGGAAATAATTCTTTCCTATAAATACATCTGTGTGATGGGAAGAATTTTTTCTGTTTTATTTTTAAATTTTATTTTTTAAAATTTTGAAATTTAATTTTATTTATTTTTTTATACAGCACGTTATTATTAGTTATGTATTTTATGTATATACATGTATACAGGTCAATCCCAAACTCCCAACTCATCCCACCACCACCACCGCATGGCTTCCCAAACTTGGTGTCCATACGTTTGTTCTCTACCTCTGTGTCTCTATTTCTTCCCTGCAAACCAGTTCATCTGTACCATTTTTAGGCTCCACATATATGCATTAATATACAATATTTGTTTTCCTCTTTCTGACTTACTTCATTCTGTATGACAGTCTCTCGATCCATCGATGTCTCTACAAATGACCCAGTTTCATTCCTTTTTATGGCCGAGTCATATTCCATTTTATATATGTACCACATCTTTATCCATTCATCTGTCTGTGGGCATTTAGGTGGCTTCCATTACCTGGCTATTGTAAATAGTGCTGCAACGAACATTGTGGTGAATGTGCCTTTTTGAAATATGGTTTTCTCTGGGTATATGCCCAGAAGTGGGATTGCTGGATCAGATGGTAATTCTATTTCTAGTTATTTTAAGGAAACTCCATACTGTTCTCCATAGGGACTGTATCAATTTACATTCCCACCAATAGTGGAAGAGGGCTCCTTTTGTCCACACCCTCCCCAGAATTGGTTGTTTGTAGATTTTCTGATGATGCCGATTCTAACAGGTGTGAGGTGATACCTCATTGTAGTTTTGATTTGCATTTCTCTAATAATTAGTGCTGTTGAGCAGCTTTTCATGTGCGTCTTGGCCATCTCTGTGTCTCCTTTGAAGAAACGTCTCTTTAGATCTTCTGCCCATTTTTTTTGGGTTGTTTGTTTTTTTAATATTAAGCTGCATGAGCTGTTTATATATATTGGAGATTAAACCTCTGTCCATTGATTCGTCTGCAACGATTTTCGCCCATTCTGAGGGATGCCTTTTTCCATTCCCGTGTTTTTTAACAAAAAAGGAAAGAAAGGAAAAGAAGCAGAACACGAATGTGCGTAAAATATGCCTTTTGAAACGGTGGTTTTGAAATATGGAGGTCCTTTGAAATTTTTGGTCGATATGTGACCCCAGGATTTGTTTTCAGGGCAGGTGTCATTTACAGGCCTGCAATGATTTTGAATATCAACTGACCATTAGCGTTGGGATTAAAGCTGCTGTTGTGTGAAACGGCCACAAGGTGGCAGCAGTTCACCCTTACCAAATCTGGTTACTAGGGCAAGAGAGCCTCAGTGGAAGTGGTGTTCTAGATTGGAGTTTAGAATGGAATGTACCAGGAGAAAGCCCCTCACGTTTGTCTCACTACTTCTTGTTCGTGTTTTTAATTTAAGTTTTTATTTTTTATTACAGCAAGTTTGATTACAATGTTTGGCTTGTTGTAGGTGTGGAAGATGTGGTTCTTTTACACATATACAGATGACTGTTCTTCTTGGGATCCTTTTCCCATGTACGTTATGACAGAATGTTGAGTAGTCCTCTCTTGGTATTCTGTAGGTCTTTGGTGATTATATATGTCACCTGTGTTTGTATATGTCTGTTAACCCCGATATCGTAATGAAACCAATCCTCACACCTTTCCATTGGTGAACCATAAGTTTGTTTAATGAATCTGTGATTGCCCTTCTCCGTGGAAATATCTGCCCTGGTATCCATTTTTAGGTAACACCTATAAGTGATATGATATGATATGTGTCTTTCACTTTCTGACTTACTACAAGTCACGTGATTACTTCTAGACTCATCTACGGTGCTGCAAATGGCATTGTGTCCTTTTTTCCCTTGGCTTCTCTTCTGCCTTAGCGGGCTCCATTTTCAACAATGTGATTCCCTGAGGGTTGTGGATTAGCTGACCTGGGCAGCCTTACCCTGCCGGCCCGCCCTCCCCAGGTGTGCCTCGTTGAGGTCAATATAAACAGAGCTCCAGGCAGCAATAGCCCCTGAAGCTGTGCCTGACTCCATATTCTCTGCCCCGTCAGCAGTCTCGGGGCTGTGCTGGTGGGAGGGAGTGAGGGGCCACAGCTTTGTGGGTGGCCCGGTGTGAGTGGGGTTCTGCTGGCCTTTCTGCAGGAGTTGCCAGGCTGCCGCCTGTAAAGAAGAGGATGTGTCACCCATACCTTCCGCTGGAATTTCTCTCCGGACAGAGGTGAGGAAGGAAAAAAGCAGTGGGGGCCGGGACAGGAGGGGTATCTCAGGCAGGGCAATGGAAAGCTTCTGGAAGAGCGCCAGGGTCCAGGACCACGCTGGCTGGCCTGCAGGCACCAAGTTGGCCTGCGTGCTGTCGCTGGTGTGGCTCCAGGGTCCTTCCTCTAGGCTTTCAAGCCCTTGTACATATTCAGGTGTTTTACCTGGAAAGGTTGGGAACAGTTCAGCAGCAGCTGGCCTGGGGCTCAGCTCACGTTTACTCACAGATGCCTTGGCACGGTCCCCCAGCTTTGCAATGAGGACGCTCCTTGCGTGGGGGTTGGGTTGCTGGCTGTATGGGAGATGGTTCCCCACCTCTGACCAATTTCAGAATTGTTTACCACTGGAGCCAGTGCCGTGATAGTGTTTTCCTCTGTATAACTCGTGGGTTCACTTTTTTTTTCTTTTATGTTTCAAGTTAGATGTTATTCCTCTTTTATGTATTTATAGATATAAGCATGGAAATAATTCATTCCTATAAATACATCTGTGTGACGGGAAGAACTTTTTTCTGTTTTATTTTTAAATTTTATTTTTTAAAATTTTGAAATTTTATTTATTTTTTTATACAGCACGTTATTATTAGTTATGTATTTTATGCATATACATCTATACAGGTCAATCCCAAACTCCCAACTCATCCCACCACCACCACCCCATGGCTTCCCACACTTGGTGTCCATACGTTTGTTCTCTACCTCTGTGTCTCTATTTCTTCCCTGCAAACCAGTTCATCTGTACCATTTTTAGGCTCCACATATATGCATTAATATACAATATTTGTTTTCCTCTTTCTGACTTACTTCATTCTGTATGACAGTCTCTCGATCCATCGATGTCTCTACAAATGACCCAGTTTCATTCCTTTTTATGGCCGAGTAATATTCCATTTCATATATGTACCACATCTTTATCCATTCATCTGTCTGTGGGCATTTAGGTGGCTTCCATTACCTGGCTATTGTAAATAGTGCTGCAACGAACATTGTGGTGAAAGTGCCTTTTTGAAATACGGTTTTCTCTGGGTATATGCCCAGAAGTGGGATTGCTGGATCAGATGGTAATTCTATTTCTAGATTTTTAAAGGAAACTCCATACTGTTCTCCATAGTGACTGTATCAATTTACATTCCCACCAATAGTGGAAGAGGGCTCCTTTTGTCCACACCCTCCCCAGAATTGGTTGTTTGTAGATTTCCTGATGATGCCGATTCTAACAGGTGTGAGGTGATACCTCATTGTAGTTTTGATTTGCATTTCTCTAATAATTAGTGCTGTTGAGCAGCTTTTCATGTGTGTCTTGGCCATCTCTGTGTCTCCTTTGAAGAAACGTCCCTTTAGATCTTCTTCCCATTTTTTGGGGGTTGTTAATTTTTTAATATTAAGCTGCATGAGCTGTTTATATATATTGGAGATTAAACCTCTGTCCATTGATTCGTCTGCAACGATTTTCGCCTATTCTGAGGGATGCCTTTTTCCATTCCCGGGTTTTTTAACAAAAAAGGAAAGAAAGGAAAAGAAGCAGAACACTAATGTGCGTAAAATATGCCTTTTGAAACGGTCGTTTTGAAATATGGACGTCCTTTGAATTTTTTGGTCGATATGTGACCCCAGGGTTTGTTTTCAGGGCAGGTGTCATTTACAGGCCTGCAATGATTTTGAATATCAACTGACCATTAGCGTTGGGATTAAAGCTGCTGTTGTGTGAAACGGCCACAAGGTGGCAGCAGTTCACCCTTACCAAATCTGGTTACTAGGGCAAGAGAGCCTCAGTGGAAGTGGTGTTCTAGATTGGAGTTTAGAATGGAATGTGCCAGGAGAAAGCCCCTCACGTTTGTCTCACTACTTCTTGTTCGTGTTTTTAATTTATTTTTTTTTTATTTTTTATTACAGCAAGTTTGATTACAATGTTTGTCTTCTTGTAGGTGTGGAAGATGTGGTTCTTTTACACATATACAGATGACTGTTCTTCCTGGGATCCTTTTCCCATGTACGTTATGACAGAATGTTGAGTAGTCCTCTCTTGGTATTCTGTAGGTCTTTGGTGATTATATATGTCACCTCTGTTTGTATATGTCTGTTAACCCCGATATCGTAATGAAACCAATCCTCACACCTTTCCATTGGTGAACCATAAGTTTGTTTAATGAATCTGTGATTGCCCTTCTCCGTGGAAATATCTGCCCTGGTATCCATTTTTAGGTAACACCTATAAGTGATATGATATGATATGTGTCTTTCACTTTCTGACTTACTACAAGTCACGTGATTACTTCTAGACTCATCTACGGTGCTGCAAATGGCATTGTGACCTTTTTTTCCTTGGCATCTCTTCTGGCTTAGCGGGGTCCATTTTCAACAATGTGATTCCCTGAGGGTTGTGGATTAGCTGACCTGGGCAGCCTTGCCCTGCCGGCCCGCCCTCACCAGGTGTGCCTTGTTGAGGTCAATATAAACAGAGCTCCAGGCAGCAATAGCCCCTGAAGCTGTGCCTGACTCCATATTCTCTGCCCCGTTAGCAGTCTCGGGGCTGTGCTGGTGGGAGGAAGTGAGGGGCCACAGCTTTGTGGGTGGCCCGGTGTGAGTGGGGTTCTGCTGGCCTTTCTGCAGGAGTTGCCAGGTTGCCACCTGTAAAGAAGAGGATGTGTCACCCATACCTTCCGCTGGAATTTCTCTCCGGACAGAGGTGAGGAAGGAAAAAAGCAGTGGGGGGCGGGACAGGAGGGGTATCTCAGGCAGGGCAATGGAAAGCTTCTGGAAGAGCGCCAGGGTCCAGGACCACGCTGGCTGGCCTGCAGGCACCAAGTTGGCCTGCGTGCTGTCGCTGGTGTGGCTCCACGGTCCTTCCTCTAGGCTTTCAAGCCCTTGTACATATTCAGGTGTTTTACCTGGAAAGGTTGGGGACAGTTCAGCAGCAGCTGGCCTGGGGCTCAGCTCACGTTTACTCACAGATGCCTCGGCACGGTCCCCCAGCTTTGCAATGAGGACGCTCCTAGCGTGGGGGGTGAATTTGTGGCTGTATGGGAGATGGTTCCCCACCTCTGACCAATTTCAGAATTGTTTACCGCTGGAGCAAGTGCCGTGATAGGGGTTTCCTCTGTATAACTCGTGGGTTCACTTTTTTTTTCTTTTATGGTTCAAGTTAGATTTTATTCCTCTTTTATGTATTTATAGATATAAGCATGGAAATAATTCACTCCTATAAATACATCTGTGTGACGGGAAGAACTTTTTTCTGTTTTATTTTTAAATTTTATTTTTTAAAATTTTGAAATTTAATTTTATTTATTTTTTTAAAGAGCACGTTATTATTAGTTATGAATTTTATGCATATACATGTATACAGGTCAATCCCAAACTCCCAACTCATCCCACCACCACCACACCATGGCTTCCCACACTTGGTGTCCATACGTTTGTTCTCTACCTCTGTGTCTCTATTTCTTCCCTGCAAACCAGTTCATCTGTACCATTATTAGGCTCCACATATATGCATTAATATACAATATTTGTTTTCCTCTTTCTGACTTACTTCATTCTGTATGACAGTCTCTCGATCCATCGATGTCTCTACAAATGACCCAGTTTCATTCCCTTATATGGCCGAGTAATATTCCATATTATATATGTACCACATCTTTATCCATTCATCTGTCTGTGGGCATTTAGGTTGCTTCCATTACCTGGCTATTGTAAATAGTGCTGCAACGAACATTGTGGTGAATGTGCCTTTTTGAAATACGGTTTTCTCTGGGTATATGCCCAGAAGTGGGATTGCTGGATCAGATGGTAATTCTATTTCTAGATTTTTAAAGGAAACTCCATACTGTTCTCCATAGTGACTGTATCAATTTACATTCCCACCAATAGTGGAAGAGGGCTCCTTTTGTCCACACCCTCCCCAGAATTGGTTGTTTGTAGATTTCCTGATGATGCCGATTCTAACAGGTGTGAGGTGATACCACATTGTAGTTTTGATTTGCATTTCTCTAATAATTAGTGCTGTTGAGCAGCTTTTCATGTGTGTCTTGGCCATCTCTGTGTCTCCTTTGAAGAAACGTCCCTTTAGATCTTCTTCCCATTTTTTGGGGGTTGTTAATTTTTTAATATTAAGCTGCATGAGCTGTTTATATATATTGGAGATTAAACCTCTGTCCATTAATTCATCCGCAACGATTTTCGCCCATTCTGAGGGATGCCTTTTTCCATTCCCGTGTTTTTTAACAAAAAAGGAAAGAAAGGAAAAGAAGCAGAACACTAATGTGCGTAAAATATGCCTTTTGAAACGGTCGTTTTGAAATATGGACGTCCTTTGAATTATTTGGTCGATATGTGACCCCAGGATTTGTTTCCAGGGCAGGTGTCATTTACAGGCCTGCAATGATTTTGAATATCAACTGACCATTAGCGCTGGGATTAAAGCTGCTGTTGTGTGAAACGGCCACAAGGTGGCAGCAGTTCACCCTTACCAAATCTGGTTACTAGGGCAAGAGAGCCTCAGTGGAAGTGGTGTTCTAGATTGGAGTTTAGAACGGAATGTGCCAGGAGAAAGCCCCTCAAGTTTGTCTCACTACTTCTTGTTAGTGTTTTTAATTTATTTTTTTTTATTTTTTATTACAGCAAGTTTGATTACAATGTTTGTCTTCTTGTAGGTGTGGAAGATGTGGTTCTTTTACACATATACAGATGACTGTTCTTCCTGGGATCCTTTTCCCATGTACGTTATGACAGAATGTTGAGTAGTCCTCTCTTGGTATTCTGTAGGTCTTTGGTGATTATATATGTCACCTGTGTTTGTATATGTCTGTTAACCCCGATATCGTAATGAAACCAATCCTCACACCTTTCCATTGGTGAACCATAAGTCTGTTTAATGAATCTGTGATTGCCCTTCTCCGTGGAAATATCTGCCCTGGTATCCATTTTTAGGTAACACCTATAAGTGATATGATATGATATGTGTCTTTAACTTTCTGACTTACTACAAGTCACGTGATTACTTCTAGACTCATCTACGGTGCTGCAAATGGCATTGTGACCTTTTTTTCCTTGGCATCTCTTCTGCCTTAGCGGGGTCCATTTTCAACAATGTGATTCCCTGAGGGCTGTGGATTAGCTGACCTGGGCAGCCTTACCCTGCCGGCCTGCCCTCCCCAGCTGTGCCTCGTTGAGGTCAATATAAACAGAGCTCCAGGCAGCAATAGCCCCTGAAGCTGTGCCTGACTCCATATTCTCTGCCCCGTCAGCAGTCTCGGGGCTGTGCTGGTGGGAGGGAGTGAGGGGCCACAGCTTTGTGGGTGGCCCGGTGTGAGTGGGGTTCTGCTGGCCTTTCTGCAGGAGTTGCCAGGCTGCCACCTGTAAAGAAGAGGATGTGTCACCCATACCTTCCACTGGAATTTCTCTCCGGACAGAGGTGAGGAAGGAAAAAAGCAGTGGGGGCCGGGAAAGCAGTGGTATCTCAGGCAGGGCAATGGAAAGCTTCTGGAAGAGCGCCAGGGTCCAGGACCACCCTGGCTGGTCTGCAGGCACCAAGTTGGCCTGCGTGCTGTCGCTGGTGTGACTCCACAGTCCTTCCTCTAGGCTTTCAAGCCCTTGTACATATTCAGGTGTTTTACCTTGAAAGGGTGGGGACAGTTCAGCAGTAGCTGGCCTGGGGCTCAGCTCACGTTTACTCACAGATGCCTCGGCACTGTCCCCCAGCTTTGCAATGAGGACGCTCCTAGCGTGGGGGGTGGGTTGCTGGCTGTATGGGAGATGGTTCCCCACCTCTGACCAATTTCAGAATTGTTTACCGTTGGAGCCAGTGCCGTGATAGGGATTACCTCTGTATAACTCGTGGGTTCACTTTTTATTTTCTTTTATGGTTCAAGTTAGATATTATTCCTCTTTTATGTATTTATAGATATAAGCATGGAAATAATTCATTCCTATAAATACATCTGTGTGACGGGAAGATCTTTTTTCTGTTTTATTTTTAAATTTTATTTTTTAAAATTTTGAAATTTAATTTTATTTATTTTTTTAAAGAGCACGTTATTATTAGTTATGAATTTTATGCATATACATGTATACAGGTCAATCCCAAACTCCCAACTCATCCCACCACCACCACCCCATGGCTTCCCACACTTGGTGTCCATACGTTTGTTCTCTACCTCTGTGTCTCTATTTCTTCCCTGCAAACCAGTTCATCTGTACCATTTTTTAGGCTCCACATATATGCATTAATATACAATATTTGTTTTCCTCTTTCTGACTTACTTCATTCTGTATGACAGTCTCTCGATCCATCGATGTCTCTACAAATGACCCAGTTTCATTCCTTTTTATGGCCGAGTAATATTCCATTTTATATATGTACCACATCTTTATCCATTCATCTGTCTGTGGGCATTTAGGTTGCTTCCATTACCTGGCTATTGTAAATAGTGCTGCAACGAACATTGTGGTGAATGTGCCTTTTTGAAATACGGTTTTCTCTGGGTATATGCCCAGAAGTGGGATTGCTGGATCAGATGGTAATTCTATTTCTACATTTTTAAAGGAAACTCCATACTGTTCTCCATAGTGACTGTATCAATTTACATACCCACCAATAGTGGAAGAGGGCTCCTTTTGTCCACACCCTCCCCAGAATTGGTTGTTTGTAGATTTCCTGATGATGCCGATTCTAACAGGTGTGAGGTGATACCTCATTGTAGTTTTGATTTGCATTTCTCTAATAATTAGTGCTGTTGAGCAGCTTTTCATGTGTGTCTTGGCCATCTCTGTGTCTCCTTTGAAGAAACGTCCCTTTAGATCTTCTTCCCATTTTTTTGGGGTTGTTAATTTTTTAATATTAAGCTGCATGAGCTGTTTATATATATTGGAGATTAAACCTCTGTCCATTAATTCATCCGCAACGATTTTCGCCCTTTCTGAGGGATGCCTTTTTCCATTCCCGTGTTTTTAAAAAAAAAAGGAAAGAAAGGAAAAGAAGCAGAACACTAATGTGCGTAAAATATGCCTTTTGAAATGGTCGTTTTGAAATATGAACGTCCTTTGAATTTTTAGGTCGATATGTGACCCCAGGATTTGTTTTCAGGGCAGGTGTCATTTACAGGCCTGCAATGATTTTGAATATCAACTGACCATGAGCGCTGGGATTAAAGCTGCTGTTGTGTGAAACGGCCACAAGGTGGCAGCAGTTCTCCCTTGCCAAATCTGTTTACTAGGGCAAGAGAGCCTCAGTGGAAGTGGTGTTCTAGATTGGAGTTTAGAATGGAATGTGCCAGGAGAAAGCCCCTCACGTTTGTCTCACTACTTCTTGTTCGTCTTTTTAATTTAATTTTTTATTTTTTATTACAGCAAGTTTGATTACAATGTTTGGCTTGTTGTAGGTGTGGAAGATGTGGTACTTTTACACATATACAGATGACTGTTCTTCCTGGGATCCTGTTCCCATGTACGTTATGACAGAATGTTGAGTAGTCCTCTCTTGGTATTCTGTAGGTCTTTGGTGATTATATATGTCACCTGTGTTTGTATATGTCTGTTAAACCCGATATCGTAATGAAACCAATCCTCACACCTTTCCATTGGTGAACCATAAGTTTGTTTAATGAATCTGTGATTGCCCTTCTCCGTGGAAATATCTGCCCTGCTATCCATTTTTAGGTAACACCTATAAGTGATATGATATGTGTCTTTCACTTTCTGACTTACTACAAGTCACGTGATTACTTCTAGACTCATCTACGGTGCTGCAAATGGCATTGTGTCCTTTTTTTCCTTGGCATCTCTTCTGCCTTAGCGGGGTCAATTTTCAACAATGTGATTCCCTGAGGGTTGTGGATTAGCTGACCTGGGCAGCCTTACCCTGCCGGCCCGCCCTCCCCAGGTGTGCCTCGTTGAGGTCAATATAAACAGAGCTCCAGGCAGCAATAGCCCCTGAAGCTGTGCCTGACTTCATATTCTCTGCCCCGTCAGCAGTCTCGGGGCTGTGCTGGTGGGAGGGAGTGATGGGCCACAGCTTTGTGGGTGGCCCGGTGTGAGTGGGGTTCTGCTGGCCTTTCTGCAGGAGTTGCCAGGCAACCGCCTGTAAAGAAGAGGATGTGTCACCCATACCTTCCGCTGGAATTTCTCTCCGGACAGAGGTGAAGAAGGAAAAAAGCAGTGGGGGCCGGGACAGGAGGGGTATCCTTGGCAGGGCAATGGAAAGCTTCTGGAAGAGCGCCAGGGTCCAGAACCACCCTGGCTGGCCTGCAGGCACCAAGTTGGCCTGTGTGCTGTCGCTGGTGTGGCTCCACAGTCCTTCCTCTAGGCTTTCAAGCCCTTGTACATATTCAGGTGTTTTACCTGGAAAGCGTGGGGACAGTTCAGCAACAGCTGGCCTGGAGCTCAGCTCACGTTTACTCACAGATGCCTCGGCACGGTCCCCCAGCTTTGCAATGAGGACGCTCCTTGCGTGGGGGGTGGGTTGCTGGCTGTATGGGAGATGGTTCCCCACCTCTAACCAATTTCAGAATTGTTTACCGCTGGAGCAAGTGCCGTGATAGTGTTTTCCTCTGTATAACTCGTGGGTTCACTTTTTTTTTCTTTTATCGTTCAGGTTAGATGTTATTCCTCTTTTATGTATTCATAGATATAAGCATGGAAATAATTCATTCCTATAAATACATCTGTGTGACAGAAGAAATTTTTTCTGTTTTATTGTTAAATTCTATTTTTTTAAAATTTTGAAATATAATTTTATTTATGTTTTTATACAGCAGGTTTTTATTAGTTATGTATATTATGCATATATATGTATACAGGTCAATCCAAATCTCCCAACTCATCCCACCACCACCACCCCATGGTTTCCCACACTTGGTGTCCATACGTTTGTTCTCTACCTCTGTGTCTCTATTTCTTCCCTGCAAACCAGTTCATCTGTACCATTTTTTTAGGTTCCACATATATGCATTAATATACAATATTTGTTTTCCTCTTTCTGACTTACTTCATTCTGTATGACAGACTCTCGATCCATCGATGTCTCTACAAATGACCCAGTTTCATTCCTTTTTATGGCCGAGTAATATTCCATTTTATATATGTACCACATCTTAATCCATTCATCTGTCTGTGGGCATTTAGGTTGCTTCCATTACCTGGCTATTGTAAATAGTGCTGCAATGAACATTGTGGTGAATGTGCCTTTTTGATTTACGGTTTTCTCTGGGTATATGCCCAGAAGTGGGATTGCTGGATCAGATGGTAATTCTATTTCTAGTTTTTTTAAGGAAACTCCATACTGTTCTCCATAGTGACTGTATCAATTTACATTCCCACCAATAGTGGAAGAGGGCTCCTTTTGTCCACACCCTCCCCAGAATTGGTTGTTTGTAGATTTTCTGATGATGCCGATTCTAACAGGTGTGAGGTGATACCTCATTGTAGTTTTGATTTGCATTTTCTAATAATTAGTGCTGTTGAGCAGCTTTTCATGTGCGTCTTGGCCATCTCTGTGTCTCCTTTGAAAAAACGTCTCTTTAGATCTTCTGCCCATTTTTGTATTGGGTTGTTTGTTTTTTTTAATATTAAGCTGCATGAGCTGTTTATATATATTGGAGATTAAACCTCTGTCCATTGATTCGTTTGCAACGATTTTCGCCCATTCTGAGGGATGCCTTTTTCCATTCCCGTGTTTTTTAACAAAAAAGGAAAGAAAGGAAAAGAAGCAGAACACTAATGTGCGTAACATATGCCTTTTGAAATGGTCTTTTTGAAATATGGACGTGCTTTGAATTTTTTGGTCGATATGTGACCCCAGGATTTGTTTTCAGGGCAGGTGTCATTTACAGGCCTGCAATGATTTTGAATATCAACTGACCATTAGCACTGGGATTAAAGCTGCTGTTGTGTGAAACGGCCACAAGGTGGCTGCAGTTCTCCCTTACCAAATCTGGTTACTAGGGCAAGAGAGCCTCAGTGGAAGTGGTGTTCTAGATTGGAATTTAGAATGGAATGTGCCAGGAGAAAGCCCCTCAAGTTTGTCTCACTACTTCTTGTTCGTGTTTTTAATTTAATTTTTTATATTTTTTATTACAGCAAGTTTGATTACAATGTTTGGCTTGTTGTAGGTGTGGAAGATGTGGTTCTTTTACACATATACAGATGTCTGTTCTTCCTGGGATCCTTTTCCCATGTACGTTATGACAGAGTTGAGTAGTCCTCTCTTGGTATTCTGTAGGTCTTTGGTGATTATATATGTCACCTGTGTTTGTATATGTGTGTTAACGCCGATATCGTAATAAAACCAATCCTCACTCGTTTCCTTTGGTGAACCATAAGTTTGTTTAATGAATCTGTGATTGCCCTTCTCCGTGGAAATATCTGCCCTGCTATCCATTTTTAGGTAACACCTATAAGTGATATGATATGATATGTGTCTTTCACTTTCTGACTTACTACAAGTCACGTGATTACTTCTAGACTCATCTACGGGGCTGCAAATGGCATGGTGTCCTTTTTTTCCTTGACTCCTCTTCTGCCTTAGCGAGGTCCATTTTCAACAATGTGATTACCTGAGGGTTGTGGATTAGCTGACGTGGGCAGCCTTACCCTGCCGGCCTGCCCTCCCAAGGTGTGCCTCGTTGAGGTCAATATAAACAGAGCTCCAGGCAGCAATAGCCCCTGAAGCTGTGCCTGACTCCATATTCTCTGCCCCATCAGCAGTCTCGGGGCTGTGCTGGTGGGAGGGAGAATGGTGCCACAGCTTTGTGGGTGGCCCGGTGTGAGTGGGGTTCTGCTGGCCTTTCTGCAGGAGTTGCCAGGCTGCCGCCTGTAAAGAAGAGGATGTGTCACCCATACCTTCCGCTGGAATTTCTCTCCGGACAGAGATGAGGAAGGAAAAAAGCAGTGGGGGCCGGGACAGGAGGGGTATCTCAGGCAGGGCAATGGAAAGCTTCTGGAGGAGCGCCCGGGGCCAGGACCACGCTGGCTGGCCTGCAGGCACCAAGTTGGCCTGCATGCTGTCGCTGGTGTGGCTCCACGGTCCTTCCTCTAGGCTTTCAAGCCCTTGTACATATTCAGGTGTTTTACCTGGAAAGGTTGGGAACAGTTCAGCAGCAGCTGGCCTCGGGCTCAGCTCACGTTTACTCACAGATGCCTCGGCACGGTCCCCCAGCTTTGCAATGAGGACGCTCCTTGCGTGGGGGGTGGGTTGCTGGCTGTATGGGAGATGGTTCCCCACCTCTGACCAATTTCAGAATTGTTTACCGCTGGAGCAATTGTGCCCTGATAGGGTTTTCCTCTGTATAACTCGTGGGTTCAGTTTTTTTTTCTTTTATTGTTCAAGTCAGATTTTATTCCTCTTTTATGTATTTATAGATATAAGCATTGTAATAATTCATTCCTATAAATACATCTGTGTGACAGAAGAAATTTTTTCTGTTTTATTGTTAAATTCTATTTTTTTAAATTTTGAAATATAATTTTATTTATGTTTTTATACAGGTTTTTATTAGTTATGTATTTTATGCATATATATGTATACAGGTCAATCCAAATCTCCCAACTCATCCCACCACCACCACCCCATGGTTTCGCACACTTGGTGTCCATACGTTTGTTCTCTACCTCTGTGTCTCTATTTCTTCCCTGCAAACCAGTTCATCTGTACCATTTTTTTTAGGTTCCACATATATGCATTAATATACAATATTTGTTTTCCGCTTTCTGACTTACTTCATTCTGTATGACAGTCTCTCGATCCATCGATGTCTCTACAAATGTCCCAGTTTCATTCCTTTTTATGGCCGAGTAATATTCCATTTTATATATGTACCACATCTTTATCCATTCATCTGCCTGTGGGCATTTAGGTTGCTTCCATTACCTGGCTATTGTAAATAGTGCTGCAATGAACATTGTGGTGAATGTGCCTTTTTGATTTACGGTTTTCTCTGGGTATATGCCCAGAAGTGGGATTGCTGGATCAGATGGTAATTCTATTTCTAGTTTTTTTAAGGAAACTCCATACTGTTCTCCATAGTGACTGTATCAAGTTACATTCCCACCAATAGTGGAAGAGGGCTCCTTTTGTCCACACCCTCCTCAGAATTGGTTGTTTGTAGATTTTCTGATGATGCCGATTGTAACAGGTGTGAGGTGATACCTCATTGTAGTTTTGATTTGCATTTCTCTAATAATTAGTGCTGTTGAGCAGCTTTTCATGTGCGCCTTGGCCATCTCTGTGTCTCCTTTGAAGAAACGTCTCTTTAGATCTTCTGCCCATTTTTGTATTGGGTTGTTGGTTTTTTTAATATTAAGCTGCATGAGCTGTTTATATATATTGGAGATTAAACCTCTGTCCATTGATTCGTTTGCAACGATTTTCGCCCATTCTGAGGGATGCCTTTTTCCATTCCCGTGTTTTTTAACAAAAAAGGAAAGAAAGGAAAAGAAGCAGAACACTAATGTGCGTAAAATATGCCTTTTGAAACGGTCGTTTTGAAATATGGACGTGCTTTGAATTTTTTGGTCGATATGTGACCCCAGGATTTGTTTTCAGGGCAGGTGTCATTTACAGGCCTGCAATGAATTTGAATAGCAACTGACCATTAGCACTGGAATAAAGCTGCTGTTGTGTGAAACGGCCAGAAGGTGGCAGCAGTTCTCCCTTACCAAATCTGGTTACTAGGGCAAGAGAGCCTCAGTGGAAGTGGTGTTCTAGATTGGAGTTTAGAATGGAATGTGCCAGGAGAAAGCCCCTCAAGTTTGTCTCACTAATTCTTGTTCGTGTTTTTAATTTAATTTTTTATATTTTGTATTACAGCAAGTTTGATTACAATGTTTGGCTTGTTGTAGGTGTGGAAGATGTGGTTCTTTTACACATATACAGATGTCTGTTCATCCTGGGATCCTTTTCCCATGTACGTTATGACAGAATTTTGAGTAGTCCTCTCTTGGTATTCTGTAGGTCTTTGGTGATTATATATGTCACCTGTGTTTGTATATGTCTGTTAACCCCGATATCGTAATGAAACCAATCCTCACACCTTTCCATTGGTGAACCATAAGTTTGTTTAATGAATCTGTGATTGCCCTTCTCCTTGGAAATATCTGCCCTGGTATCCATTTTTAGGTAACACCTATAAGTGATATGATATGATATGTGTCTTTCACTTTCTGACTTACTACAAGTCACGTGATTACTTCTAGACTCATCTACGGTGCTGCAAATGGCATTGTGTCCTTTTTTTCCTTGGCTCCTCTTCTGCCTTAGCGAGGTCCATTTTCAATAATGTGATTCCCTGAGGGTTGTGGATTAGCTGACCTGGGCAGCCTTACCCTGCCGGCCCGCCCTCCCCAGGTGTGCATCGTTGAGGTCAATATAAACAGAGCTCCAGGCAGCAATAGCCCCTGAAGCTGTGCCTGACTCCATATTCTCTGCCCCATCAGCAGTCTCGGGGCTGTGCTGGTGGGAGGGAGAGATGTGCCACAGCTTTGTGGGTGGCCCGGTGTGAGTGGGGTTCTGCTGGCCTTTCTGCAGGAGTTGCCAGGAAGCCGCCTGTAAAGAAGAGGATGTGTCACCCATACCTTCCGCTGGAATTTCTCTCCGGACAGAGATGAGAAAGGAAAAAAGCAGTGGGAGCCGGGACAGGAGGGTTATCTCAGGCAGGGCAATGGAAAGCTTCTGGAAGAGCGCCAGGATCCAGGACCACCCTGGCTGCCCTGCAGGCACCAAGTTGGCCTGCGTGCTGTCGCTGGTGTGGCTCCAGGGTCCTTCCTCTAGGCTTTCAAGCCCTTGTACATATTCAGGTGTTTTACCTGGAAAGGTTGGGAACAGTTCAGCAGCAGCTGGCCTGGGGCTCAGCTCACGTTTACTCACAGATGCCTCGGCACGGTCCCCCAGCTTTGCAATGAGGACGCTCCTTGCGTGGGGGGTGGGTTGCTGGCTGTATGCGAGATGGTTCCCCACCTCTGACCAATTTCAGAATTGTTTACCACTGGAGCAATTGCCCTGATAGGGTTTTCCTCTGTATAACTCGTGGGTTCAGTTTTTTTTTCTTTTATGTTTCAAGTTAGATTTTATTCCTCTTTTATGTATTTATAGATATAAGCATGGAAATAATTCATTCCTATAAATACATCTGTGTGACGGGAAGAACTTTTTTCTGTTTTATTTTTAAATTTTATTTTGTAAAATTTTGAAATTTAATTTTATTTATTTTTTTTATACAGCACGTTATTATTAGTTATGTATTTTATGCATATATATGTATTCAGGTCAATCCCAATCTCCCAACTCATCCCACCACCACCACCCCATGGCTTCCCACACTTGGTGTCCATACGTTTGTTCTCTACCTCTGTGTCTCTATTTCTTCCCTGCAAACCAGTTCATCTGTACCATTTTTTAGGCTCCACATATATGCATTTATATACAATATTTGTTTTCCTCTTTCTGACTTACTTCATTCTGTATGACAGTCTCTCGATCCATCGATGTCTCTACAAATGACCCAGTTTCATTCCTTTTTATGGCGGAGTAATATTCCATTTTATATATGTACCACATCTTTATCCATTCATCTGTCTGTGGGCATTTAGGTTGCTTCCATTACCTGGCTATTGTAAATAGTGCTGCAATGAACATTGTGGTGAATGTGCCTTTTTGATTTACGGTTTTCTCTGGGTATATGCCCAGAAGTGGGATTGCTGGATCAGATGGTAATTCTATTTCTAGTTTTTTTTAAGGAAACTCCATACTGTTCTCCATAGTGACTGTATCAAGTTACATTCCCACCAATAGTGGAAGAGGGCTCCTTTTGTCCACACCCTCCCCAGAATTTGTTGTTTGTAGATTTTCTGATGATGCCGATTCTAACAGGTGTGAGGTGATACCTCATTGTAGTTTTGATTTGCATTTCTCTAATAATTAGTGCTGTTGAGCAGCTTTTCATGTGCGTCTTGGCCATCTCTGTGTCTCCTTTGAAGAAATGTCTCTTTAGATCTTCTGCCCATTTTTGTATTGGGTTGTTGGTTTTTTTAATATTAAGCTGCATGAGCTGTTTATATATATTGGAGATTAAACCTCTGTCCATTGATTCATTTGCAACGATTTTCGCCCATTCTGAGGGATGCCTTTTTCCATTCCCGTTTTTTTTAACAAAAAAGGAAAGAAAGGAAAAGAAGCAGAACACTAATGTGCGTAAAATATGCCTTTTGAAATGGTCGTTTTGAAATATGGACGTCCTTTGAATTTTTTGGTCGATATGTGACCCCAGGATTTGTTTTCAGGGCAGGTGTCATTTACAGGCCTGCAATGATTCTGAATATCAACTGACCATTAGTGCTGTGATTAAAGCTGCTGTTGTGTGAAACGGCCACAAGTTGGCAGCAGTTCACCCTTACCAAATCTGGTTAATAGGGCAAGAGAGCCTCAGTGGAAGTGGTGTTCTAGATTGGAATTTAGAATGGAATGTGCCAGGAGAAAGCCCCTCATGTTTGTCTCACTACTTCTTGTTTGTGTTTTTAATTTAATTTTTTATTTTTTATTACAGCAAGTTTGATTACAATGTTTGGCTTGTTGTAGGTGTGGAAGATGTGGTTCTTTTACACATATACAGATGTCTGTTCTTCCTGGGATCCTTTTCCCATGTACGTTATGACAGAGTTGAGTAGTCCTCTCTTGGTATTCTGTAGGTCTTTGGTGATTATATATGTCACCTGTGTTTGTATATGTGTGTTAACGCCGATATCGTAATAAAACCAATCCTCACACGTTTCCATTGGTGAACCATAAGTTTGTTTAATGAATCTGTGATTGCCCTTCTCCGTGGAAATATCTGCCCTGCTATCCATTTTTAGGTAACACCTATAAGTGATATGATATGATATGTGTCTTTCACTTTCTGACTTACTACAAGTCACGTGATTACTTCTAGACTCATCTACGGGGCTGCAAATGGCATTGTGTCCTTTTTTTCCTTGTCTCCTCTTCTGCCTTAGCGAGGTCCATTTTCAATAATGTGATTCCCTGAGGGTTGTGGATTAGCTGACCTGGGCAGCCTTACCCTGCCGGCCCGCCCTCCCCAGGTGTGCCTCGTTGAGGTCAATATAAACAGAGCTCCAGGCAGCAATAGCCCCTGAAGCTGTGCCTGACTCCATATTCTCTGCCCCATCAGCAGTCTCGGGGCTGTGCTGGTGGGAGGGAGAGATGTGCCACAGCTTTGTGGGTGGCCCGGTGTGAGTGGGGTTCTGCTGGCCTTTCTGCAGGAGTTGCCAGGAAGCCGCCTGTAAAGAAGAGGATGTGTCACCCATACCTTCCGCTGGAATTTCTCTCCGGACAGAGATGAGAAAGGAAAAAAGCAGTGGGAGCCGGGACAGGAGGGGTATCTCAGGCAGGGCAATGGAAAGCTTCTGGAAGAGCGCCAGGATCCAGGACCACCCTGGCTGCCCTGCAGGCACCAAGTTGGCCTGCATGCTGTCGCTGGTGTGGCTCCAGGGTCCTTCCTCTAGGCTTTCAAGCCCTTGTACATATTCAGGTGTTTTACCTGGAAAGGTTGGGAACAGTTCAGCAGCAGCTGGCCTCGGGCTCAGCTCACGTTTACTCACAGATGCCTCGGCACAGTCCCCCAGCTTTGCAATGAGGACGCTCCTTGCGTGGGGGGTGGGTTGCTGGCTGTATGCGAGATGGTTCCCCACCTCTGACCAATTTCAGAATTGTTTACCACTGGAGCAATTGCCCTGATAGGGTTTTCCTCTGTATAACTCGTGGGTTCACTTTTTTTTTCTTTTATGGTTCAAGTTAGATTTTATTCCTCTTTTATGTATTTATAGATATAAGCATGGAAATAATTCATTCCTATAAATACATCTGTGTGACGGGAAGAACTTTTTTCTGTTTTATTTTTAAATTTTATTTTGTAAAATTTTGAAATTTAATTTTATTTATTTTTTTTATACAGCACGTTATTATTAGTTATGTATTTTATGCATATATATGTATTCAGGTCAATCCCAATCTCCCAACTCATCCCACCACCACCACCCCATGGCTTCCCACACTTGGTGTCCATACGTTTGTTCTCTACCTCTGTGTCTCTATTTCTTCCCTGCAAACCAGTTCATCTGTACCATTTTTTAGGCTCCACATATATGCATTTATATACAATATTTGTTTTCCTCTTTCTGACTTACTTCATTCTGTATGACAGTCTCTCGATCCATCGATGTCTCTACAAATGACCCAGTTTCATTCCTTTTTATGGCGGAGTAATATTCCATTTTATATATGTACCACATCTTTATCCATTCATCTGTCTGTGGGCATTTAGGTTGCTTCCATTACCTGGCTATTGTAAATAGTGCTGCAATGAACATTGTGGTGAATGTGCCTTTTTGATTTACGGTTTTCTCTGGGTATATGCCCAGAAGTGGGATTGCTGGATCAGATGGTAATTCTATTTCTAGTTTTTTTTAAGGAAACTCCATACTGTTCTCCATAGTGACTGTATCAATTTACATTCCCACCAATAGTGGAAGAGGGCTCCTTTTGTCCACACCCTCCCCAGAATTTGTTGTTTGTAGATTTTCTGATGATGCCGATTCTAACAGGTGTGAGGTGATACCTCATTGTAGTTTTGATTTGCATTTCTCTAATAATTAGTGCTGTTGAGCAGCTTTTCATGTGCGTCTTGGCCATCTCTGTGTCTCCTTTGAAGAAATGTCTCTTTAGATCTTCTGCCCATTTTTGTATTGGGTTGTTGGTTTTATTAATATTAAGCTGCATGAGCTGTTTATATATATTGGAGATTAAACCTCTGTCCATTGATTCGTTTGCAACGATTTTCGCCCATTCTGAGGGATGCCTTTTTCCATTCCCGTTTTTTTTAACAAAAAAGGAAAGAAAGGAAAAGAAGCAGAACACTAATGTGCGTAAAATATGCCTTTTGAAACGGTCGTTTTGAAATATGGACGTCCTTTGAATTTTTTGGTCGATATGTGACCCCAGGATTTGTTTTCAGGGCAGGTGTCATTTACAGGCCTGCAATGATTCTGAATATCAACTGACCATTAGTGCTGGGATTAAAGCTGCTGTTGTGTGAAACGGCCACAAGTTGGCAGCAGTTCACCCTTACCAAATCTGGTTACTAGGGCAAGAGAGCCTCAGTGGAAGTGGTGTTCTAGATTGGAATTTAGAATGGAATGTGCCAGGAGAAAGCCCCTCATGTTTGTCTCACTACTTCTTGTTTGTGTTTTTAATTTAATTTTTTATTTTTTATTACAGCAAGTTTGATTACAATGTTTGGCTTGTTGTAGGTGTGGAAGATGTGGTTCTTTTACACATATACAGATGTCTGTTCTTCCTGGGATCCTTTTCCCATGTACGTTATGACAGAGTTGAGTAGTCCTCTCTTGGTATTCTGTAGGTCTTTGGTGATTATATATGTCACCTGTGTTTGTATATGTGTGTTAACGCCGATATCGTAATAAAACCAATCCTCACACGTTTCCATTGGTGAACCATAAGTTTGTTTAATGAATCTGTGATTGCCCTTCTCCGTGGAAATATCTGCCCTGCTATCCATTTTTAGGTAACACCTATAAGTGATATGATATGATATGTGTCTTTCACTTTCTGACTTACTACAAGTCACGTGATTACTTCTAGACTCATCTACGGGGCTGCAAATGGCATGGTGTCCTTTTTTTCCTTGGCTCCTCTTCTGCCTTAGCGAGGTCCATTTTCAACAATGTGATTCCCTGAGGGTTGTGGATTAGCTGACCTGGGCAGCCTTACCCTGCCGGCCTGCCCTCCCCAGGTGTGCCTCGTTGAGTTCAATATAAACAGAGCTCCAGGCAGCAATAGCCCCTGAAGCTGTGCCTGACTCCATATTCTCTGCCCCATCAGCAGTCTCGGGGCTGTGCTGGTGGGAAGGAGAATGGTGCCACAGCTTTGTGGGTGGCCCGGTGTGAGTGGGGTTCTGCTGGCCTTTCTGCAGGAGTTTCCAGGCTGCCGCCTGTAAAGAAGAGGATGTGTCACCCATACCTTCCGCTGGAATATCTCTCCGGACAGAGATGAGGAAGGAAAAAACCAGTGGGGGCCGGGACAGGAGGGGTATCTCAGGCAGGGCAATGGAAAGCTTCTGGAGGAGTGCCCGGGGCCAGGACCACGCTGGCTGGCCTGCAGGCACCAAGTTGGCCTGCATGCTGTCGCTGGTGTGGCTCCACGGTCCTTCCTCTAGGCTTTCAAGCCCTTGTACATATTCAGGTGTTTTACCTGGAAAGGTTGGGAACAGTTCAGCAGCAGCTGGCCTGGGGCTCAGCTCACGTTTACTCACAGATGCCTCGGAACGGTCCCCCAGCTTTGCAATGAGGACGCTCCTTGCGTGGGGGGTGGGTTGCTGGCTGTATGGGAGATGGTTCCCCACCTCTGACCAATTACAGAATTGTTTACCGCTGGAGCAATTGTGCCCTGAGAGGGTTTTCCTCTGTATAACTCGTGGGTTCAGTTTTTTTTTCTTTTATGGTTCAAGTTAGATTTTATTCCTCTTTTATGTATTTATAGATATAAGCATTGTAATAATTCATTCCTATAAATACATCTGTGTGACAGAAGAAATTTTTTCTGTTTTATTGTTAAATTCTATTTTTTTAAATTTTGAAATATAATTTTATTTATGTTTTTATACAGCAGGTTTTTATTAGTTATGTATTTTATGCATATATATGTATACAGGTCAATCCAAATCTCCCAACTCATCCCACCACCACCACCCCATGGTTTCCCACACTTGGTGTCCATACGTTTGTTCTCTACCTCTGTGTCTCTATTTCTTCCCTGCAAACCAGTTCATCTGTACCATTTTTTTAGGTTCCACATATATGCATTAATATACAAAATTTGTTTTCCGCTTTCTGACTTACTTCATTCTGTATGACAGTCTCTCGATCCATCGATGTCTCTACAAATGACCCAGTTTCATTCCTTTTTATGGCCGAGTAATATTCCATTTTATATATGTACCACATCTTTATCCATTCATCTGTCTGTGGGCATTTAGGTTGCTTCCATTACCTGGCTATTGTAAATAGTGCTGCAATGAACATTGTGGTGAATGTGCCTTTTTGATTTACGGTTTTCTCTGGGTATATGCCCAGAAGTGGGATTGCTGGATCAGATGGTAATTCTATTTCTAGTTTTTTTAAGGAAACTCCATACTGTTCTCCATAGTGACTGTATCAAGTTACATTCCCACCAATAGTGGAAGAGGGCTCCTTTTGTCCACACCCTCCCCAGAATTGGTTGTTTGTAGATTTTCTGATGATGCCGATTCTAACAGGTGTGAGGTGATACCTCATTGTAGTTTTGATTTGCATTTCTCTAATAATTAGTGCTGTTGAGCAGCTTTTCATGTGCGTCTTGGCCATCTCTGTGTCTCCTTTGAAGAAACGTCTCTTTAGATCTTCTGCCCATTTTTGTATTGGGTTGTTTGTTTTTTTAATATTAAGCTGCATGAGCTGTTTATATATATTGGAGATTAAACCTCTGTCCATTGATTCGTTTGCAACGATTTTCGCCCATTCTGAGGGATGCCTTTTTCCATTCCCGTGTTTTTTAACAAAAAAGGAAAGAAAGGAAAAGAAGCAGAACACTAATGTGCGTAAAATATGCCTTTTGAAACGGTCGTTTTGAAATATGGACGTGCTTTGAATTTTTTGGTCGATATGTGACCCCAGGATTTGTTTTCAGGGCAGGTGTCATTTACAGGCCTGCAATGAATTTGAATATCAACTGACCATTAGCACTGGGATTAAAGCTGCTGTTGTGTGAAACGGCCAGAAGGTGGCAGCAGTTCTCCCTTACCAAATCTGGTTACTAGGGCAAGAGAGCCTCAGTGGAAGTGGTGTTCTAGATTGGAGTTTAGAATGGAATGTGCCAGGAGAAAGCCCCTCAAGTTTGTCTCACTACTTCTTGTTCGTGTTTTTAATTTAATTTTTTATATTTTGTATTACAGCAAAATTGATTACAATGTTTGGCTTGTTGTAGGTGTGGAAGATGTGGTTCTTTTACACATATACAGATGTCTGTTCTTCCTGGGATCCTTTTCCCATGTACGTTATGACAGAATGTTGAGTAGTCCTCTCTTGGTATTCTGTAGGTCTTTGGTGATTATATATGTCACCTGTGTTTGTATATGTCTGTTAACCCCGATATCGTAATGAAACCAATCCTCACACCTTTCCATTGGTGAACCATAAGTTTGTTTAATGAATCTGTGATTGCCCTTCTCCGTGGAAATATCTGCCGTGGTATCCATTTTTAGGTAACACATATAAGTGATATGATATGATATGTGTCTTTCACTTTCTGACTTACTACAAGTCACGTGATTACTTCTAGACTCATCTACGGTGCTGCAAATGGCATTGTGTCCTTTTTTTCCTTGGCTCCTCTTCTGCCTTAGCGAGGTCCATTTTCAGTAATGTGATTCCCTGAGGGTTGTGGATTAGCTGACCTGGGCAGCCTTACCCTGCCGGCCCGCCCTCCCCAGGTGTGCATCGTTGAGGTCAATATAAACAGAGCTCCAGGCAGCAATAGCCCCTGAAGCTGTGCCTGACTCCATATTCTCTGCCCCATCAGCAGTCTCGGGGCTGTGCTGGTGGGAGGGAGAGAGGTGCCACAGCTTTGCGGGTGGCCCGGTGTGAGTGGGGTTCTGCTGGCCTTTCTGCAGGAGTTGCCAAGAAGCCGCCTGTAAAGAAGAGGATGTGTCACCCATACCTTCCGCTGGAATTTCTCTCCGGACAGAGATGAGAAAGGAAAAAAGCAGTGGGAGCCTGGACAGGAGGGGTATCTCAGGAAGGGCAATGGAAAGCTTCTGGAAGAGCGCCAGGGTCCAGGACCACCCTGGCTGCCCTGCAGGCATCAAGTTGGCCTGCGTGCTGTCGCTGGTGTGGCTTTCAAGCCCTTGTACATATTCAGGTGTTTTACCTGGAAAGGGTGGGAACAGTTCAGCAGCAGCTGGCCTGGGGCTCAGCTCACGTTTACTCACAGATGCCTCGGCACGGTCCCCCAGCTTTGCAATGAGGACGCTCCTTGCGTGGGGGGTGGGTTGCTGGCTGTATGGGAGATGGTTCCCCACCTCTGACCAATTTCAGAATTGTTTACCACTGGAGCAATTGCCCTGATAGGGTTTCCTCTGTATAACTCGTGGGTTCAGTTTTTTTTTCTTTTATGTTTCAAGTTAGATGTTATTCCTCTTTTATGTATTTATAGATATAAGCATGGAAATAATTCATTCCTATAAATACATCTGTGTGACGGGAAGAACTTTTTTCTGTTTTATTTTTAAATTTTATTTTGTAAAATTTTGAAATTTAATTTTATTTATTTTTTTTATACAGCACGTTATTATTAGTTATGTATTTTATGCATATATATGTATTCAGGTCAATCCCAATCTCCCAACTCATCCCACCACCACCACCCCATGGCTTCCCACACTTGGTGTCCATACGTTTGTTCTCTACCTCTGTGTCTCTATTTCTTCCCTGCAAACCAGTTCATCTGTACCATTTTTTAGGCTCCACATATATGCATTTATATACAATATTTGTTTTCCTCTTTCTGACTTACTTCATTCTGTATGACAGTCTCTCGATCCATCGATGTCTCTACAAATGACCCAGTTTCATTCCTTTTTATGGCCGAGTCATATTCCATTTTATATATGTACCACATCTTTATCCATTCATCTGTCTGTGGGCATTTAGGTTGCTTCCATTACCTGGCTATTGTAAATAGTGCTGCAATGAACATTGTGGTGAATGTGCCTTTTTGATTTACGGTTTTCTCTGGGTATATGCCCAGAAGTGGGATTGCTGGATCAGATGGTAATTCTATTTCTAGTTTTTTTTAAGGAAACTCCATACTGTTCTCCATAGTGACTGTATCAAGTTACATTCCCACCAATAGTGGAAGAGGGCTCCTTTTGTCCACACCCTCCCCAGAATTTGTTGTTTGTAGATTTTCTGATGATGCCGATTCTAACAGGTATGAGGTGATACCTCATTGTAGTTTTGATTTGCATTTCTCTAATAATTAGTGCTGTTGAGCAGCTTTTCATGTGCGTCTTGGCCATCTCTGTGTCTCCTTTGAAGAAATGTCTCTTTAGATCTTCTGCCCATTTTTGTATTGGGTTGTTGGTTTTTTTAATATTAAGCTGCATGAGCTGTTTATATATATTGGAGATTAAACCTCTGTCCATTGATTCATTTGCAACGATTTTCGCCCATTCTGAGGGATGCCTTTTTCCATTCCCGTTTTTTTTAACAAAAAAGGAAAGAAAGGAAAAGAAGCAGAACACTAATGTGCGTAAAATATGCCTTTTGAAACGGTCGTTTTGAAATATGGACGTCCTTTGAATTTTTTGGTCGATATGTGACCCCAGGATTTGTTTTCAGGGCAGGTGTCATTTACAGGCCTGCAATGATTCTGAATATCAACTGACCATTAGTGCTGGGTTTAAAGCTGCTGTTGTGTGAAACGGCCACAAGTTGGCAGCAGTTCACCCTTACCAAATCTGGTTACTAGGGCAAGAGAGCCTCAGTGGAAGTGGTGTTCTAGATTGGAATTTAGAATGGAATGTGCCAGGAGAAAGCCCCTCAAGTTTGTCTCACTACTTCTTGTTTGTGTTTTTAATTTAATTTTTTATTTTTTATTACAGCAAGTTTGATTACAATGTTTGGCTTGTTGTAGGTGTGGAAGATGTGGTTCTTTTACACATATACAGATGTCTGTTCTTCCTGGGATCCTTTTCCCATGTACGTTATGACAGAATGTTGAGTAGTCCTCTCTTGGTATTCTGTAGGTCTTTGGTGATTATATATGTCACCTGTGTTTGTATATGTGTGTTAACCCCGATATCGTAATGAAACCAATCCTCACACCTTTCCATTGGTGAACCATAAGTTTGTTTAATGAATCTGTGATTGCCCTTCTCCGTGGAAATATCTGCCCTGGTATCCATTTTTAGGTAACACCTATAAGTGATACGATATGATATGTGTCTTTCACTTTCTGACTTACTACATGTCACGTGATTACTTCTAGACTCATCTACGGTGCTGCCAATGGCACCGTGTCCTTTTTTCCGTTGGCTTCTATTCTGCTTTAGCGAGGTCCATTTTCACCAATGTGATTCCCTGAGGGTTGTGGATTAGCTGACCTGGGTAGCCTTACCCTTCCGGCCCGCCCTCCCCTGGTGTGCCTGGTCAGGCTATATGCTGACACACCGGTCAGTGCCAGCGTATGGGCGACGAGTAGGCTATGGCTTGGGGGCAAGCTGTAGGGCTGGTGGTGGGTTTCCGTTCCGGACTAGGGTTAGGGTTAGGGAACGGCAAGGCTTAGGGCACAGGTGAGGGTACAGAAACGTGTGAGGTTCCGGCTACGTGCTGACGCACGGGTCAGTGCCAGCGTACGGGCCAGGATTAGGCTACGGCGTAGGGTAAGGTGTAGGGCTGGTGGTGGGTTTCCGTGATGGGCTAGGGTTAGGGTTAAGGAACGGCAAGGCTTAGGGCACAGGTGATGGTACGGAAACGTGGGAGGGTCAGGCTACGTGCTGACGCATGGCTCAGTGCCAGCGTACGGGCCAGTAGTAGGCTAAAGTGTAGGGTACAGTGTAGGGCTGGTGGTGGGTTTCCGTTCGGGGCTAGGGTTAGAATAAGGGAACGGCAAGGCTTAGGGCACAGGTGAGGGTAGAGTAACATGGGAGGGTTAGGCTATGTGCTGAAGCACAGGTCAGTGCCCACGTATGGGCCAGGAGTAGGCTACGGCTTGGGGGTTAGGTATAGGGCTGGTGGTGTGTTTCCATTCCGGGCTAGGGTTAGGGTTAGGGAACGGCAAGGCTTAGGGCACAGGTGATGGTACGGAAACGTGGGAGGATCAGGCTACGTGCTGACGCACATGTCAGTGCCAGCGTACGGGCCAGGAGTAGGCTACGGCTTGGGGGTAAGTTGTAGGGCTGGTGGTTGGTTTCCGTTCCGGGCTAGGGTTAGGGTTAGGGAACGGCAAGGCTTAGGGCCCACGTGAGGGTACGGAAACGAGGGAAGGTCAGGCTCCGTGCTGACGCACAGGTCAGTGCCAGCGTAAGGGCCAGGAGTAGGCTATAGGTTGTGGGTAAGTTTTAGGCTGGTGATGGGTTTCTGTTCTGGGCTAGGGTTAGGGTTAGGGTACGTCAAGGCTTAGGGCACAGGTGAGGGTACGGAAACGTGGGAGGGTCAGGCTACCTGCTGAATGCACGGGTCAGTGCCCGCGTACGGGCCAGGAGTAGGCTACGGCGTAGGGTAAGGTGTAGTGTTGGTGGTGGTTTTCCCTTCTGGGCTAGGGTTAGGGTTAGGGAACCGCAAGGCTTAGGGCACACTTGAGGGTACGGAAAGTGGGAGTTTCATTGCTACATGCTGACGCACGCATCAGTGCCAGCGTACGGGCCAGGAGAAGGCTATGGCTTGGGGGTAAGGTGTAGGGCTGGTGGTGTGTTTCCGTTCCGGGCTATGGTTAGAGTTAGGGAACGTCAAGTCGTAGGGCACAGGTGAGGCTCCGGAAACGTGGGACGGTCAGGCTACGTGCTGACGCACGGGTCAGTGCCAGCGTACGGGCCCGGAGTAGGCTACAGTGTAGGGTAAGGTGTAGGGCTGGTGGTGGGTTTCATTTCCGGGCTAGGGTTAGGGTTAGGAAACGTCAAGGCTTAGGGCACAGGTGACGTTACGGAAATGTGGGAGGGTCAGGCTACGTACTGATGCACGGGTCAGTGCCAGCTTACGGGACAGGAATAGGCTACGGCTTGGGGGTAAGTTGTAGGGCTGGTGGTGTGTTTCCGTTCCGGGTTAGGGTTAGTGTTAGGGAACGTCAAGGCTTAGGGCACAGATGAGGGTGCGGAAATGTGGGAAGGTCAGGCTTCGTGCTGACGCACAGGTCAGTGCCAGCGTATGGGACAGGAATAGGCTACGGCTTGGGGGTAAGTTGTAGGGCTGGTGGTGTGTTTCCGTTCCGGGCTAGGGTTAGGGTGAGGGAACTGCCAGGCTTAGGACACTGGTGAGGGTATGGAAACGTGGGAGTGTCAGGCTACGTGCTGATTCACGGGTCAGTGCCAGCGTATGGGCCAGGAGTAGGGTATGGCGTAGGGTATGGTTTAGGGCTAGTCGTGGTTTTCCGTTCCGGGCTAGGGTTAGGGTTAGGGAACTGCAAGGCTTAGGGCCCAGGTGAGGGTACGGAAACGTGGGAGGTTCAGGCTCACACACGTGTCAGTGCCAGCGTAAGGGCCAGCAGTAGGCTTCAGCTTGGGGGTAAAGTTTAGGGCTGGTGGTGAGTTTCCGTTCCGGGCTAGGGTTAGGGTTAGGGAACTGCAAGGCTTAGGGCACAGGTGAGGGTACGGAAACGTGGGAGGGTCAGGCTACGTGATGACGCACGGGTCAGTGCCAGGATTCGGGCCAGGATTAGGCTTCGGCGTAGGGTAAGGTTTAGGGCTGGTGGTGGCTTTCCGTTTCGGGCTAGGGTTAGGGATAGGGAACAGCAAGGCTTAGGGCACAGGTGAGTGTACAGAAACGTGGGAGGGTCAGGCTACATGCTGACGCACGTGTCAGTGCCAGCGTACGGGCCAGGAGTAGGCTATGGCATACGGTAAGGTGTAGGGCTGGTGGTGGGTTTCCGTTCCGGGCTAGGGTTATGGTTAGGGAACAGCAAGGCTTAGGGCACAGGTGAGGGTACGAAACGTGGGAGGGTCAGGCTTCGTGCTGACGCAAGGGTCAGTGTCACCGTATGGACCAGGAGTAGGCTACGGCGTAGGGTAAGGTTTAGGGCTGGTGGTGGGTTTCCATTTTGGGCTAGGGTTAGGGTTAGGGAACGGCAAGGCTTAGGGCACAGGTGAGGGTACAGAAAAGTTGGAGGGTCAGGCTACGTGCTGACGCACGGGTCAGTGCCAGCGTACGGGCCAGGAGTAGGCTAAGTCGTAGGGGAAGGTGTAGTGCTGGTGGTGGGATTCCATTCCGGGCTAGGGTTACGGTTAGGAAACGGCAAGGCTTAGGGCACAGGTGAGGGTACTGAAACGTGTGAGGGTCAGGGTACGTGTTGACGCACGGGTCAGTGCCAGCATACGGGCCAGGAGTAGGCTACGGCGTAGGGTAAGGTGTAGGGCTGGTGGTGGGTTTCCGTTCCGGGTTAGGGTTAGGGTGAGGGAACACCAAGGCTTAGGGCACAGGTGAGGGTACGGAAACGTGGGATGGTCAGGCAACGTGCTGACGCATGGGTCAGTGCCAGCATACGGGCCAGGAGTAGGCTACGGCATAGGGTAAAGTGAAGGGTTGATGGTGGGTTTCCGTTCCGGGCTAGGGTTAGGGTTAGGAAACGGCAAGGCTTAAGGCACAGGTGAGGGTAAAGAAATATGGGAGGGTCAGGCTACGTGCTGACGCACGTGTCAGTGCAAGCGTACCGGCCAGGAGTAGGCTACGGCTTGGGGTTTAGCTGCAGGGCTGCTGGTGGGTTTCCATTCAGGGCTAGGGTTAGGGTGAGGGAACGGCAAGGTTTAGGGCACAGGTGAGGGTACGGCAATGTCGCAGGGTCAGGATATGTTCTGACGCACGGGTCAGTGCCAGCGTATGGACCAGGAGTAGGCTGCATTTTGGGGGTAAGGTGTAGGGCTGGTGGTGGGTTTCCGTTCCAGGCTAGGGTTAGTGTTAGGGAACAGCAAGGCTTAGGGCACAGGTGAGGATACGGAAACGTGGGAGGGTCAGTCTACGTGCTGACGCATGGGTCAGTGCCACTGTACGGGCCAGGAATAGGCTATGGCGTAGGGTAGAGTTTAGGGCTGGGGGTGGTTTTCTGTTCTGGGCTAGGGTTAGGGTTAGGGAACGGCAAGGCTTAGGGCACAGGTGAGGGTACGGAAAAGTGTGAGGGTCAGGCTACGTGCTGACTCACGTGTCAGTGCCAGCATACCGGCCAGTTGTAGGCTAAGGCTTCGGGGTTAGGTGTAGGGCTGATGGTGGGTTTCCATTCCGGGCTAGGGTTAGGGTTAGGGAACGGTAAAGCTTAGGGCACAGGAGAGGGTACGGAAACTTGGGAGGGTCAGGCTACGTGCTGCCGCATGGGTCAGTGCCAGCGTACGGGCCAGGAGTAGGCTATGGCTTGGGAGTTAGGTGTAGGGCTTGTGGTGGGTTTCCTTTTCGGGCTAGGGTTAGGGTTAGGGAACGGCAAGTCTTAGGGAACAGGTGAGGGTACGGAAACGTGGGAGGGTCAGGCTACATGCTGACGCATGGGTCAGTGCCAGCGTTCGGGCCAGGAGTAGGCTACGGCGTAGGGTAAGGTGTAGGGCTGGTGGTGGGTTTCCGTTCCGGGCTAGGGTTAGGGTTAGGGAACGGCAAGGTTTAGGCCACAGGTGAGGGTACGGAAACGTGGGGGGGGTCAGACTAGATGCTGACGCACGGGTCAGTGCCAGCGTACGGGCCAGGATTAGGCTACGGCGTAGGGAAAGGTTAAGGCTGCTGGTGGGTTTCCGTTCCGGGCTAGGTTTAGGGTTAGGGAACGGCAAGGCTTAGGGCACAGGTGAGGGTACGGAAATGTGGGAGTGTCAGGCTACGTGCTGTCGCACGGGTCAGTGCCAGCGTAAGGTCCAGGAGTAGCCTAAGGCTTGGGGGTAAGGTGTAGGGCTGGTGGTGGGTTTCCGTTCAGGGCTAGGGTTAGGGTTAGGGAACGGCAAGGTTTAGGCCACAGGTGAGGGTACGGAAACATGGGGGGGTCAGACTAGATGCTGACGCACGGGTCAGTGCCAGCGTACGGGCCAGGATTAGGCTAAGGCGTAGGGAAAGGTTAAGGCTGCTGGTGGGTTTCCGTTCCGGGCTAGGTTTAGGGTTAGGGAACGGCAAGGCTTAGGGCACAGGAGAGGGTACGGAAACGTGGGAGGGTCAGGCTACGTGCTGCCACATGGTTCAGTGCCAGCGTATGGGCCAGGAGTAGGCTATGGCTTGGGAGTTAGGTGTAGGGCTTGTGGTGGGGTTCCTTTTCGGGCTAGGGTTAGGGTTAGGGAACGGCAAGGCTTAGGGAACAGGTGAGTGTACGGAAACGTGGGAGGGTCAGGCTACATGCTGACGCACCGGTCAGTGCCAGCGTACGGGCCAGGAGTAGGCTACGGCGTAGGGTAAGGTGTAGGGCTGGTTGTTGGTTTCCGTTCCGGGCTACGTTTAGGGTTAGGGAACGGCAAAGCTTAGCGCACAGGTGAGTTTACGGAAACTTGGGAGGGTCAGGCTACGTGATGACGCACGGGTCAGTGCCAGCGTACCGGCCAGGAGTAGGCTACGGCTTGGTGGTTAGGTGTAGGGCTGGTGGTGTGTTTCCGTTCAAGGCTAGGGTTAGTGTTAGGGAACAGCAATGCTTAGGGCACAGGTGAGGGTACGGAAACGTGGGAGGGTCAGGCTACGTGCTGATGCACGGGTTAGTGTCAGCATTCGGGCCAGGATTAGGCTATGGCTTGGGAGTAGGTGTAGGGCTTGTGGTGTGTTTCCGTTCCGTACTAGGGTTAGGGTTAGGGAACGGCAAGGCTTAGGGCACAGGTGAGGGAACGGTAATGTGGGAAGTTCAGGCTACGTGCTGACGCACAGGTCAGTGCCAGCGTATGGACCAGGAGTAGGCTACGGCTTGGGGGTAAGGTGTAGGGCTGGTGTTGGGTTTCCGTTCCGGGCTAGGGTTAGGGTTAGGGAACGGTAAGGCTTAGGGCACAGGTGAGGGTACGGAAACGTGGGAGGGTCAGGCTACGTGCTGATGAAAGGGTCAGTGCCTGCGTATGGGCCAGGAATAGGCTACGGTGTAGGGAAAGGTGTAGGGCTGGTGGTGGGTTTCCGTTCAGGGTTAGGGTTAGAGTTAGGGAATGGCAAGGCTTAGGCCACAGGTGAGGGTCCGCAAACGTGGGATGGTCAGGCTACGTGCTGACGCACGGGTCAGTGCCAGCGTAAGGTCCAGGAGTAGCCTAAGGCTTGGGGGTAAGTTGTAGGGCTGGTGGTGGGTTTCCGTTCATGGCTAGGGTTAGAGTTAGGGAACGGCAAGGATTAGGGCACAGGTGAGGGTACGGAAACGGGGGAGGGTCAGGCTATGTGTCGATGCACGGGTCAGTGCCAGCGTACGGGCCAGGAGTAGGCTATGGCGTATGGTAAGGTATAGGGCTTCTGGTGGGTTTCCGTTCCTGGCTAGGGTTAGGCTTAGGGAACGGCAAGGCTTAGGGTACAGGTGAGGGTACGGAAACGTGGGAGCGTCAGGCTACGTGCTGACGCACGGGTCAGTGCCAGCGTACGGGCCAGGAGTAGGCTATGGCTTGGGCGTTAGGTGTAGGGCTGGTGGTGTGTTTCCGTTCCGTACTATGGTAAGGGTTAGGGAACGGCAAGGCTTAGGGCACAGGTGAGGGTACGGAAATGTGGGAAGGTCAGGCTACGTGTTGACACACGGGTCAGTGCCCACGTACGGGCCAGGTGTAGGCTACGGCATAGGGTAAAGTGTAGGGCTGGAGGTGGGTTTCCGTTCTGTGCTAGGGTTAGGGTTAGGGAACGGCAAGGAATAGGGCACAGTTGAGGGTACGGAATCGTGGGAGGGTCAGGCTACGTGCTGACGCACGGGTCAGAGCCAGCATACGGGCCAGGAGTAGGCTACAGCTTGGGGGTAAGTTGAAGGGCTGATGGTGGGTTTCCGTTCCGGGCTAGGGTTAGGGTAAGGGAACGGCAAGGCTTAGGGCACAGGTGAGGGTACGGAAACGTGGGCTGGTCAGGCTACGTGCTGACGCATGTGTCAGTGCCAGCGTACGCGCCAGGTGTAGGCTACGGCATAGGGAAGGTGTAGGTCTGGAGGTGGGTTTCCGTTCTGTGCTAGGGTTAGCGTTAGGGAACGGCAAGGCATAGGGCACAGGTGAGGGTACGGAAACGTGGGAGGGTCAGGCTACGTGCTGACGCATGGGTCAGTGCCAGCGTACGGGTCCGGAGTAGGCTATGGCGTAGGGAAAAGTCTAGGGCTGGTGGTGGGTTTCCGTTCCGGGCTAGGGTTAGCGTTAGGGAACGGCAAGGCTTAGGGCACAGGTGAGTGTACGGAAAGGTGGGAGGGTCAGTCTATGTGCTGACGCACGTGTCAGTGCTAGCATATGGGCCAGGAGTAGGCTACGGCTTGGGGGTAAGTTGTAGGGCTGGTGGTGGGTTTCTGTTCCAGGCTAGGGATAGGGTTAGGGAACGGCAAGGCTTAGGGCACAGTTGAGGGTACGGAAACGTGGGAGGGTCAGGCTACGTGCTGACGCACGTGTCAGTGCCACCGTACAGGCCTGAATTAGGCTACGGCATAGGGTAAGGTGTAGGGCTGGTAGTGGGTTTCCGTTCCGGGCTAGGGTTAGGGTTAGGGAATGTCAAGGCTTAGGGCACAGGTGAGGATACAGAAACGTGGGAGGGTCAGGCTACGTGCTGACGCATGGGTTAGTGCCAGCGTTCGGGCCAGGAGTAGGCTACGGCGTAGGGTAAGGTGTAGGGCTGGTGGTGTGTTTCCGTTCCGGGCTAGGGTTAGGGTTAGGGAACGTCAAGTTTTAGGCCACAGGTGAGGGTACGGAAACGTGGGGGGGTCAGACTAGATGCTGACGCATGGGTCAGTGCCAGCGTACGGGCCAGGAGTAGGCCACGGCGTAGGGCAAGGTTAAGGCTGCTGGTGGGTTTCCGTTCCGGGCTAGGGTTAGGGTTAGGGAACGGCAAGGCTTAGGGCAGAGGTGAGGGTACGGAAACGTGGGAGGGTTAGGCTACATGCTGACACACGGGTCAGTACCCACGTACGGGCCAGGTGTAGGCTACGGCATAGGGTAAAGTGTAGGGCTGGAGGTGGGTTTCCGTTCTGTGCTAGGGTTAGGGTTAGGGAACGGCAAGGCATAGGGCACAGGTGAGGGTACGGAAACGTGGGAGGGTCAGGCTACGTGCTGACGCACGGGTCAGTGCCAGCATACGGGCCAGGAGTAGGCTAGAGCTTGGGGGTAAGTTGTAGGGCTGGTGGTGGGTTTCCATTCCGGGCTACGGTTAGGGTAAGGGAACGGCAAGGCTTAGGGCACAGGTGAGGGTACGGAAACGTGGGCAGGTCAGGCTACGTGCTGACGCACAAGTCAGTGCCAATGTGCGGCCCATGTGTAGGCTACGGCGTAGGTAAGGTGTAGGGCTGGTGGTGGGTTTCCGTTCCGGGCTAGGGTTAGTGTTAGGGAACGTCAAGGCTTAGGGCACAGGTGAGGGTACAGAAAAGTTGGAGGTTCAGGCTACGTGCTGATGCATGGGTCAGTGCCAGCGTACGGGCCAGGAGTAGGCTACGTCGTAGGGAAATGTGTAGGGCTGGTGGTGGGTTTCTATTCCGGGCTAGGGTTAGGGTTAGGGAACGTCAAGGCTTAGGTTACAGGTGAGAGTACGGAAACGTGGGAGGGTCTGGCTACGTGCTGACGCACGGGTCAGTGCCAGCATACGCGCCAGGAGTAGGGTACGGCGTAGGGTAAGGTGTAGGGCTGGTGGTGGGTTTCCGTTCCGGGCTAGGGTTAGGGTTAGGGTACGGCAAGGCTTAGGGCACAGGTGGGGGTACAGAAACGTGGGAGTGTCAGGCTACGTGCTGACGCATGGGTCAGTGTCAGCGTACAGGCCAGAATTAGGCTACGGCATAGGGTAAGGTGTAGGGCTGGTAGTGGATTTCCGTTCCGGGCTAGGGTTAGGGATATGGAACGGCAAGGCTTAGGGCACAGGTGATGGTACGGAAACGTGGGAGGGTCAGGCTACGTGATGACGCACGGGTCAGTGCCAACGTACCGGCCAGGATTACGCTATGGCTTGGTGGTTAGGTGTAGGGCTGGTGGTGGGTTTCAGTTCCAGGCTAGGGTTAGTGTTAGGGAACAGCAAGGCTTAGGGCACAGGTGAGGGTACGGAAATGTGGGAGGGTCAGGCTACGTGCTGACTCACGGGTCAGTGCCAGCGTACGGGCCAGGAGTAGGCTATGGCGTAGGGTAATGTGTAGGGCTGGTGGTGGGTTTCCGTTCCTGGCTAGGGTTAGGGTGAGGGAACGGCAAGGCTTAGAGCACAGGTGAGGGTACGGAAACGTGGGAGGGTCAGGCTACGTGCTGACTCACGGGTCAGTGCCAGCGTACGGGCCAGGAGTAGGCTATGGCGTATGGTAAGGTATAGGGCTTCTGGTGGGTTTCCGTTCCTGGCTAGGGTTAGGCTTAGGGAACGGCAAGGCTTAGGGCACAGGTGAGGGTACGGAAACGTGGGAGGGTCAGGCCACGTGTTGACGCACGGGTCAGTGCCAGCGTACGGGCCAGGAGTAGGCTATGGCTTGGGCGTTAGGTGTAGGGCTGGTGGTGGGATTCCGTTCCGTACTATGGTAAGGGTTAGGGAACGGCAAGGCTTAGGGCACAGGTGAGGGTACGGAAACGTGGGAGGGTCAGGCTACGTGCTGATGCACGGGTCAGTGCCCACGTACGGGCCAGGTGTAGGCTACGGCATAGGGTAAAGTGTAGGGCTGGAGGTGGGTTTCCGTTCTGTGCTAGGGTTAGGGTTAGGGAACGGCAAGGCATAGGGCACAGGTGAGGGTACGGAAAGGTGGGAGGGTGAGGCTACGTGCTGACGCACGGGTCAGTGCCAGCCTACGGGCCAGGAGTAGGCTACGGCTTGTGGGTAAGTTTTAGGGCTTGTGGTGGGTTTCCGTTCCGGGCTAGGGTTAGGGTTAGGAAACGGCAAGGCTTAGGGCACAGGTGAGGGTACGGTAACATGGGAGGGTCAGTCTACGTGCTGAAGCACAGGTCATTACCCGCGTACGGGACAGGTGTAGGCTACAGCATAGGGTAAGGTGTAGGGCTGGTGGTGGGTTTCCGTTCCGGGCTAGGGTTAGGGTTAGGGAACGGCAAGGCTTAGGGCACAGGTGAGGGTACGGAAATGTGGGAGTGTCAGGCTACGTGCTGACGCATGTGTCAGGGCCAGCATACGTGCCAGGAGTAGGCTACGGATTGGGGGTAAGTTGTAGGGCTGGTGGTGGGTTTCCGTTCCGGGCTAGAGTTAGGGTTAGGGAACGGCAAGTCTTAGGGCACAGGTGAGGGTACGGAAACGTGGGAGGGTCAGGCTACTTGGTGACGCACGGGTCAGTGCCAGCGTTCGGGCCAGGAGTAGGCAACGGCGTAGGGTAAAGTGTAGGGCTGGTGGTGGTTTTCCGTTCAGGGCTAGGGATAGGGTTAGGGAACGGCAAGGCTTAGGGCTCAGGTGACGATACAGAAACGTGGGAAGGTCAGGCTACGTGCTGACGCATGGGTCAGTGCAAGCGTACCGGCCAGGAGTAGGCTACGGCTTGGGGGTTAGTTGTAGGGCTGCTGGTGGGTTTCCGTACGGGGCTAGGGTTAGGGTTAGGGAACGGCAAGTCTTAGGGCAAATGTGATGGTACGGATACGTGGGAGGGTCAGGCTACGTGCTGACGCACGTGTCAGTGCCAGCGTACGGGCCATAAGTAGGCTGTGGCTTGAAGGTTAGGTGTAGTGCTGGTGGTGGGTTTCCGTTCCGGGCTAGGGTTAGTGTTAGGGAATGGCAAGGCTTAGGGCACAGGTGAAGGTACGGAAATGTGGGAAGGACAGTCTACATGCTGTCGCACGGGTCAGTGCCAGCGTTCGGGCCAGGAGTAGGCTACGGCATAGGGTAAGGTGTAGGGCTTGTGGTGGGTTTCCGTTCCGGGCTAGGGTTAGTGTTAGGGAATGGCAAGGCTTAGGGCACAGGTGAGGGTATGGAAACGTGTGGGGGTCAGACTACATGCTGACGCATGGGTCAGTGCCAGGGTACGGGCCAGGAGTAGGCTACGGCTTAGGGAAAGGTTTGGGGCTGGTGGTGGTTTTCCGTTCCGGGCTAGGGTTAGGGTTAGGGAACGGCAAGGCTTAGGGCACAGGTGAGGGTACGGAAACATGGGTGGGTCAGGCTACGTGCTGACGCACGGGTCTGTGTCCGCGTACGGTCCAGGAGTAGGCTACGGCGTACGGTAAGGTGTAGGGCTGGTGGTGGGTTTCCGTTCCGCGCTAGGGTTAGGGTTAGGGAACGGCAAGGCTTAGGGCACAGGTGAGGGTACGGAAACGTGGGAGCGTCAGGCTACGTGCTGACGCATGTGTCAGTGCCAGCGTACAGTCCAGGAGTAGGCTACGGCGTAGGGTAAGGTCTAGGGCTGGTGGTGGGTTTCCGTTCCGGGCTACGGTTAGGGTTAGGGAATGGCAAGGCTTAGGGCCCAGGTGAGGGTACGGAAACGTGGGAGGGTCAGGCTACGTGCTGACACATGGTTCAGTGCCATCGTACCGGCCAGGAGTAGGCTACGGCTTGGGGGTTAGGTGTAGGGCTGGTGGTGGTTTTCCGTTCAGGGCTAGGGTTAGTGTTAGGGAACAGCAAGGCTTAGGGCATAGGTGAGGGTACGGAAACGTGGGAGGGTCAGGCTACGTGCTGACACATGGGTCAGTGCCAGCGTACGGGCCAGGAATAGGCTATGGCTTGTGGGTTAGGTGTAGGGCTTGTGGAGTGTTTCCGTCCCGTACTAGGGTTAGTGTTAGGAAACGGCAAGGCTTAGGGCACAGGTGACGTTACGGTAACGTGGGAAGGTCAGGCTACATGCTGACGCACAGGTCAGTGCCAGCGTATGGACCACGAGTAGGCTATGGCTTGGGGGTAAGGTGTAGGGCTTGTGGTGGGTTTCCGTTCCGGGCTAGGGTTAGGGTTAGGGAATGGCAAGGTTTAGGGCACAGGTGAGGGTACAGCAACGTGGCAGGTTCAGGATACGTTCTGACGCACGGGTCAATGCCAGCGTATGGACCAGGAGTAGGCTACGGCTTGGGGGTAAGTTGTAGGGCTGTTGGTGGGTTTCCTTTCCGGGCTACAGTTAGGGTTAGGGAACGGCAAGGCTTAGGGCACATGTGTGGGTACGGAAACATGGGAGGTTTAGGCTACGTGATGACGCACGGGTCAGTGCCAGCATACCGGCCAGGAGTAGGCTACGGTTTGGTGGTTAGGTGTGGGGCTGTTGGTGGGTTTCCATTCCAGGCTAGGGTTAGTGTTAGGGAACTGCAAGGCTTAGGGCACAGGTGAGGGTACGGAAACTTGGGAGGGTCAGGCTACGTGCTGACGCACGGGTCAGTGCCAGCGTACGGGCCAGGAGTAGGCTACGGCTTTGGGGTAAGGTGTAGGGCAGGTGGTGGGTTTCCATTCCAGGCTAGGGTTCGGGTTAGGGAATGGCAAGGCTTAGGGCACAGGTGAGGGTACAGAAACGTGGGAGGGTCAGGCTACGTGCTGATGAAATGGTCAGTGCCTGCGTATGGGCCAGAAATAGGCTACGGCGTAGGGAAAGGTGTAGGGCTGGTGGTGGGTTTCCGTTCCGGGCTAGGGTTACAGTTAGGGAATGGCAAGGCTTAGGGCACAGGTGAGGGTCCGCAAACGTGGGAGGGTCAGGCTACGTGCTGACGCACGGGTCAGTGCCAGCGTAAGGTCCAGGAGTAGCCTAAGGCTTGGGGGTAAGGTGTAGGGCTGGTGGTGGGTTTCCGTTCATGGCTAGGGTTAGGGTTAGGGAACGGCAAGGCTTAGAGCACAGGTGAGGGTACGGAAACGGGGGAGGGTCAGGCTATGTGTCGATGCACGGGTCAGTGCCAGCGTACCGGCCAGGAGTAGGCTACGGCTTGGGGGTTAGGTGTAGGGCTGGTGTTGGGTTTCCGTTCCGGGCTAGGGTTAGGGTTAGGGAACGGCAAGGCTTAGGGCACAGGTGAGGGTACGGAAACGTGGCAAGTTCAGCCTACCTGGTGACACAAGGGTCAGTGCCAGCGTACGGGCCAGGAGTAGGCTACGGCGTAGGGAAAGGTTTAGGGCTGGTGGTGGGTTTCTGTTCCGGGCTAGGGTTAGGGTTAGGGAACGGCAAAGCTTAGGGCACAGGTGAGGGTACGGAAACGTGGGATGGTCAGGCTACGTGCTGACGCACGTTTCAGTGTCAGCTTACAGGCCAGGAGTAGGCTACGCCGTAGGGTAAGGTCTAGGGCTGGTGGTGGGTTTCCGTTCCGGGCTAGGGTTAGGGTTAGGGAACGTCAAGCCTTAGGGCACAGGTGAGGGAACGGAAACGTGGGAGCGTCAGGCTACGTGCTTACGCATGGGTCAGTGCCAGCGTACGGGCCAGCAGTAGGCTACAGCGTAGGGTAAGGTATAGGGCTGGTGGTGGGTTTCCGTTCTGGGCTAGGGTTAGGGTTAGGGAACGGCAAGGCTTAGGGCACAGTTGAGTGTACGTAAACGTGGGAGGGTCAGGCTACATGCTGACGCACGGGTCAGTGCCAGCATACGGGCCAGGTATAGGCTACGGTTTGTGGGAAATATTTAGGGCTGGTGGTGGGTTTCCGTTCCGGGCTAGGGTTAGAGTTAGGGAACGGCAAGGCTTAGGGCACAGGTGAGGGTACGGAAACGTGGGCAGGTCAGGCTACGTGCTGACGCACGGGTCAGTGCAACGTACGGGCCAGGTGTAGGCTACGGCGTAGGGTAAGGTGTAGGGCTGGTTGTGGGTTTCCGTTCCGGGCTAGGGTTAGTGTTAGGGAACGTCAAGGCTTAGGGCACAGGTGAGGGTACAGAAAAGTTGGAGGTTCAGGCTACGTGCTGATGCATGGGTCAGTGCCAGCGTACGGGCCAGGAGTAGGCTACGTCGTAGGGAAATGTGTAGGGCTGGTGGTGGGTTTCCATTCCGGGCTAGGGTTAGGGTTAGGGAACGTCAAGGCTTAGGGCACAGGTGAGAGTACGGAAACGTGGGAGGGTCTGGCTACGTGCTGACACATGGGTCAGTGCCAGCATACGCGCCAGGAGTAGGCTACGGCGTAGGGTAAGGTTTAGGGCTGGTGGTGGGTTTCCGTTCAGGGCTAGGGTTAGGGTTAGGGTACAGCAAGGCTTAGGGCACAGGTGAGGGTACAGAAACGTGGGAGGGTCAGGCTATGTGCTGACGCATGGGTCAGTTCCAGCGTACGGGCCAGGAGTAGGCTATGGCGTATGGTAAGGTATAGGGCTTCTGGTGGGTTTCCGTTCCTGGCTAGGGTTAAGCTAAGGGAACGGCAAGGCTTAGGGCACAGGTGAGGGTACGGAAACGTGGGAGGGTCAGGCTACGTGCTGACGCACGGGTCAGTGCCAGCGTACGGGCCAGGAGTAGGCTATGGCTTGGGCGTTAGGTGTAGGGCTGGTGGTGGGTTTCCGTTCTGTACTATGGTAAGGGTTAGGGAATGGCAAGGCTTAGGGCACAGGTGAGGGTACGGAACTGTGGGAAGGTCAGGCTAAGTGTTGACACACGGGTCAGTGCCCACGTACGGGCCAGGTGTAGGCTACGGCATAGGGTAAAGTGTAGGGCTGGAGGTGGGTTTCCGTTCTGTGCTAGGGTTAGGGTTAGGGAATGGCAAGGCATAGGGCACAGTTGAGGGTACGGAATCGTGGGAGGGTCAGGCTACGTGCTGACGCACGGGTCAGAGCCAGCATACGGGCCAGGAGTAGGTTACAGCTTGGGGGTAAGTTGTAGGACTGGTGGTGGGTTTCCGTTCCGGGCTAGGGTTAGGGTAAGGGAATGGCAAGGCTTAGGGCACAGGTGAGTGTACGGAAACGTGGGCTGGTCAGGCTACGTGCTGACGCACGTGTTAGTGCCAGCGTACGGGCCAGGTGTAGGATACGGCATAGGGAAGGTGTAGGTCTGGAGGTGGGTTTCCGTTCTGTGCTAGGTTTAGGGTTAGGGAACGGCAAGGCATAGGGCACAGGTGAGGGTACGGAAACGTGGGAGGGTCAGGCTACGTGCTGACGCATGGGTCAGTGCCAGCGTACGGGTCAGGAGTAGGCTACGGCGTAGGGAAAGGTCTAGGGCTGGTGGTGGGTTTCCGTTCCGGGCTAGGGTTAGGGTTAGGGAACGGCAAGGCTTAGGGCACAGGTGAGTGTACGGAAAGGTGGGAGGGTCAGGCTACGTGCTGACGCACGGGTCAGTGCTAGCATATGGGCCAGGATTAGGCTACGGCTTGGGGGTAAGTTGTAGGGCTGGTGGTGGGTTTCCGTTCCGGGCTAGGGTTAGGGTTAGGGAACGGCAAGGCTTAGGGCACAGGTGATGGTACGGAAACGTGGGAGGGTCAGGCTACGTGATGACGCACGGGTCAGTGCCATCGTACCGGCCAGGAGTAGGCTACGGCTTGGTGCTTAGGTTTAGGGCTTGTGGTGGGTTTCCGTTCAAGGCTAGGGTTAGTGTTAGGGAACCGCAAGGCTTAGGGCACAGGTGAGGGTACGGAAACGTGGGAGGGTCAGGCTACGTGCTGACTCACGGGTCAGTGCCAGCGTACGGGCCAGGAGTAGGCTATGGCTTGGGTGTTAGGTGTAGGGCTGGTGGTGGGTTTCCGTTCCGTACTATGGTAAGGGTTAGGGAACGGCAAGGCTTAGGGCACAGGTGAGGGTACGGAAATGTGGGAAGGTCAGGCTACCTGCTGACGCACGGGTCACTGCCAGCGTACGGGCCAGGAGTAGGCTACAGCGTAGGGTAAGGTTTAGGGCTGGTGGTGGGTTTCCGTTCCGGGCTACGGTTAGTGTTAGGGAATGGCAAGGCTTAGGGCACAGGTGAGGGTACGGAAACGTAGGAGGGTCAGGCTACGTGCTGACGCAAGGGTCAGTGCCAGCGTACGGTCCAGGAGTAGGCTACGGCTTGTGGGTAAGGTTTAGGGCTGGTGGTGGCTTTCCGTTCCGGGCTAGGTTTAGGGTTAGGGAACGGCAAGACTTAGGGCACAGGTGAGGGTACGGTAACATGGGAGGGTCAGGCTACGTGCTGAAGCACAGGTCATTACCCGCGTACGGGACAGGTGTAGGCTACAGCATAGGGTAAGGTGTAGGGCTGGTGGTGGGATTCCGTTCCGGGCTAGGGTTAGGGTTAGGGAACGGCAAGGCTTAGGGCACAGGTGAGGGAACGGAAACGTGGGAGTATCTGGCTATGTGCTGAAGCAAAGGTCATTACCCGCGTACGGGACAGGTGTAGGCTACAGCATAGGGTAAGGTGTAGGGCTGGTGGTGGGATTCCATTCCGGCTTTGGTTAGGGTTAGGGAACGGCAAGGCTTAGGGCACAGGTGAGGGTACGGAAACGTGGGAGGGTCAGGGTACATGCTGATGCACGTGTCAGTGCCAGCGTACCGGCCAGGAGTAGGCTACGGCGTAGGGTAAGGTGTAGGGCTGTTTCCCTTTCGGGCTAGAGTTAGGGTTAGGGAATGGCAAAGCGTAGGGCACAGGTGTGGTTACAGAAACGTGGGAGGGTCAGGCTACATGCTGATGCACGTGTCAGTGCCAGCGTACCGGCCAGGAGTAGGCTACGGCTTGGTTGTTAGGTGTAGGGTTGGTGGTGTGTTTCCATTCAAGTCTAGGGTTAGTGTTAGGGAACAGCAAGGCTTAGGGCACAGGTGAGGGTACGGAAATGTGGGAGGGTCAGGCTACGTGCTGATGCACGGGTCAGTGCCAGCGTATGGGCCAGGAGTTGGCTATGGCTTGGGGGTTAGGTGTAGGGCTGGTGGTGTGTTTCCGTTCCGTACTAGGGTTAGGGTTAGGGAACGGCAAGGCTTAGGGCTGAGGTTACGGTAATGTGGGAAGTTCAGGTTACGTGCTGACGCACAGGTCAGTGCCAGCGTATGGACCAGGAGTAGGCTACGGCTTGGGGGTAAGTTGTAGGGCTGGTGGTGTGTTTCCGTTCCGGGCTGGGGTTAGGGTTAGGGAACGGCAAGGCTTAGGGCACAGGTGAGGGTACGGAAACATGGGAGGGTCAGGCTACGTGCTGATGAAAGGATCAATGCCTGTGTACAGGCCAGGTATAGGCTACGGCGTAGGGAAAGGTGTAGGGCTGGTGTTGGGTTTCCGTTCCGGGCTAGGGATAGTGTTAGGGAATGGCAAGGCTTAGGGCACAGGTGAGGGTCCGCAAACGTGGGAGGGTCAGGCTACGTGCTGACGCACAGGTCAGTGCCAGCGTAATGTCCAGGAGTAGCCTACGGCTTGGGGGTTAGTTGTAGGGCTGGTTGTGTGTTTCCGTTCCTGGCTAGGATTAAGGTTAGGGAACGGCAAGGCTTAGGGCACAGGTGAGGGTACAGAAACGTGGGAGGGTCAGCTATGTGTCGATGCACGGGTCAGTGCCAGCGTACCAGCCAGGAGTAGGCTACGGCTTGGGGGTTAGGTGTAGGGCTGTTGGTGGGTTTCCGTTCCGGGCTAGGGTTAGGGTTAGGGAACGGCAAGGCTTAGGGCACAGGTGAGGGTACGGAAACGTGGGAGGTTCAGGCTACATGCTGACACACGGATCAGTGCCAGCGTACGGGCCAGGAGTAGGCTATGGCTTGGTGGTAAGCTGTAGGGCTGGTGGTGGGTTTCCGTTCCGGACTAGGGTTAGGGTTACGGAACGGCAACGCTTAGGGCACAGGTGAGGGTACGGAAACGTGTGAGGGTCAGGCTACGTGCTGACGCACGGGTCAGTGCCAGCGTACGGGCCAGGAGTAGGCTACGGCATAGGGTAAGGTGTAGGGCTGCTGGTGGTTTTCCGTTCCTGGCTAGGGTTAGGGTGAGGGAACGGCAAGGCTTAGGGCACAGGTGTGGGTACGGAAACGTGGGAGGGTCAGGCTACGTGCTGACTCACGGGTCAGTGCCAGCGTACGGGCCAGGAGTAGGCTATGGCATATGGTAAGGTGTAGGGCTTGTGGTGGGTTTCCGTTCCGGGCTAGTGTTAGGGTTAGGGAACGGCAAGGCTTAGGGCACAGGTGAGGGTACGGAAACGTGTGAGGGTCAGGCTACATGCTGACGCACATGTCAGTGCCAGCATACGGGCCAGGAATAGGCTACGGCATACGGTAAGGTGTAGGGCTGGTGGTGGGATTCCGTTCCGGCTTGGGTTAGGGTTAGGGAACGGCAAGGCTTAGGGCACAGGTGAGGGTACGGAAACGTGGGAGGGTCAGGCTACATGCTGATGCACGTGTCAGTGCCAGCGTACCGGCCAGGAGTAGGCTACGGCGTAGGGTAAGGTATAGGGCTGTTTCCCTTTCGGGCTACAGTTAGGGTTAGGGAATGGCAAAGCGTAGGGCACAGGTGAGGTTACGGAAACGTGGGAGGGTCAGGCTACCTGCTGAGGCACATGTCAGTGCCAGCGTTCCGGCCAGGATTAGGCTACGGCTTGGTGGTTAGGTGTAGGGTTGGTGGTGTGTTTCCATTCCAGGCTAGGGTTAGTGTTAGGGAACAGCAAGGCTTAGGGCACAGGTGAGGGTACGGAAATGTGGGAGAGTCACGCTACGTGCTGACGCACAGGTCAGTGCCAGCGTATGGACCAGGAGTAGGCTACGGCTTGGGTGTAAGGTGTACGGCTGCTGGTGAGTTTCCGTTCCGGGCTAGGGTTAGGGTTAGGGAACGGCAAGGCTTAGGGCACAGGTAAGGGTACGGAAACGTGGGAGTGTCAGGCTACGTGCTGATGAAAGGGTCAGTGCCTGCGTAGGGGCCAGGAATAGGCTACGTCGTAGGGAAAGTTGTAGGGCTGGTGGTGGGTTTCCATTCCGGGCTAGGGTTAGGGTTAGGGAATGGCAAGGCTTAGGGCACAGGTGAGGGTCCGCAAACTTGGGATGGTCAGGCTACGTGCTGACGCACTGGTCAGTGCCAGCGTAAAGTCCAGGAGTAGCCTACGGCTTGGGGGTAAGTTTTAGGGCTGGTGGTGGGTTTCCGTTCCTGGCTAGGATTAGGGTTAAGGAACGGCAAGGCTTAGGGCACAGGTGAGGGTACAGAAACGTGGGAGGGTCAGGCTATGTGCTGATGCACGGGTCAGTGCCAGCGTACCGGCTAGTAGTAGGCTACGGCTTGGGGGTTAGGTGTAGGGCTGGTGGTGGGTTTCCGTTCGGGGCTAGGGTTAGGGTTAGGGAACAGCAAGGCTTAGGGCACAGGTGAGGGTACAGAAACGTGGGAGCGTCAGGCTACATGCTGACGCACGGGTCAGTGCCAGCGTACGGGCCAGGAATAGTCTATGGCTTGGGGGTAAGCTGTAGGGCTGGTGGTGGGATTCCGTTCCGGGCTTGGGTTAGAGTTAGGGAATGCCAAGGCTTAGGGCTTAGCTGAGGGTACGGAAAAGTGGGAGGGTTAGGCTACGTGCTGATGCACGGGTCACTGCATGTGTACGGGCCCGGAGTAGGCTATGGCATGGGGGTAAGTTTTAGGGTTGGTGGTGGTTTTCCATTCCGGGGTAGGGTTAGGATTAGGGAACGGCAAGGCTTAGGGCACAGGTGAGGGTACAAAAAAGTGTTAGGGTCAGGCTACGTGCTGACGCACGGGTCAGTGCCAGCGTATGGGCCAGGAGTAGGCTACGGCGTAGGGAAATGTGTAGGGCTGGTGGTGGGTTTCCCTGCAGGGCTAGGGATAGGGTTAGGGAACGGCAAGGTTTAGGGCCCAGGTGATGGTATGGAAACGTGGGTGGGTCAGTCTACATGCTGACGCATGGGTCAGTGCCAGCATACGGGCCAGGATTAGGCTACGGCGTAGGGAAAGGTTTAGGGCTGGTGGTGGGTTTCCGTTCCGGTCTAGGGTTAGGGTTAGGGAACGGCAAAGCTTAGGGCACAGGTGAGGGTACGGAAACGTGGGAGGGTCAGGCTACGTGCTGACGCACGTGTCAGTGTCAGCGTACAGGCCAGGAGTAGTCTACGCCATAGGGTAATGTCTAGGGCTGGTGGTGGGTTTCCGTTCCGGGCTAGGGTTAGGGTTAAGGAACGGCAAACCTTAGGGCACAGGTGAGGGTACGGAAACCTGGGAGGGTCAGGCTACGTGCTAACGCACGGGTCAGTGTCACCATATGGGCCAGGAGTAATCTACGGCGTAGGGTAAGGTGTAGGACGGGTGTTGGTTTTCCGTTCTGGCCTAGGCTTAGGTTTACGGAACGGCAAGTCTTAGGGCACAGGTGAGGGTATGGAAACGTGTGAGCATCAGGCTACGTGCTGACGCCTGGGTCAGTGCCAGCGTACGGGCCAGGAGTAGGCTACGGCGTTGGGTAAGGTGTAGGGCAGGTTGTGGGTTTCCGTTCTGGGCTAGGGTTAGGGTTAGGGAAGGGCAAGGCTTAGGGCACAGGTGAGGGTACGGAAACGTGGGAGGGTCAGGCTACTTGCTGACCCACGGGTCAGTGCCAGCGTATGGGCCAGGAGTAGTCTACGGCTTGGGGGTAAGATATAGGGCTGGTGGTCTGTTTCCATTCCGGGCTAGGGTTAGGGTTACGGAACGGCAAGGCTTAGGGCACAGGTGAGGGTACGGAAATGTGGGAAGGTCAGGCTACGTGCTGACACACGGGTCAGTGCCAGCGTACGGGCCAGGAGTAGGCTACGGCATAGGGTAAGGTGTAGGGTTTGTGGTGGGTTTCCATTCCGTGCTATAGTTAGGGTTAGTGAAAGGCAAGGCTTGGGGCACAGGTGAGGATACTGAAACGTGGGAGGGTCAGGCTACCTGCTGACGCACGTGTCAGTGCCAGAATACGGGCCAGGAGTAGGCTACGGCTTGGGGGTAAGGTGTAGGGCTGGTAGTGGGTTTCCATTGGGGGCTAGGGTTAGGGTTAGGGAACGGCAAGGCTTAGGGCACAGGTGAGGGTACGGAAACGTGGGAGGGTCAGACAACGTGCTGACGCATGGGTCAGTGCCAGCGTACGGGCCAGGAGTAGGCTACGGTGTAGGGTAAGGTGTAGGGCTGGTGGTGGGTTTCCATTCCGGGCTAGGTTTAGGGTTAGGGAACGGCAAGACTTAGGGCACAGGTGAGGGTACGGAAACGTGGTAGGGTCAGGCTACGTGCTGACGCATGGGTCAGTGCCAGCGTTTGGGCCAGGAGTAGGCTACGGCATAGTGTAATGTGTAGGACTGGTGGTGTGTTTCCGTTCCGGGCTAGGGTTAGTGTTAGGGAACGGCAAGGCTTCGGGCCCCGGTGTGGGTACGGAAACGTGGGGTGGTCAGATTACATGCTGACGCACGGGCCATTGCCAGCATACCGGCCCGGAGTAGGCTACGGCTTAGGGGTTAGGTGTAGGGCTGGTGGTTGTTTTCCGTTCCAGGCTAGGGTTAGGGTTACGGAACGGCAAGACTTAGGGCACAGGTGAGGGTACGGAAACGTGGGAGGGTCAGGCTACATGCTGACGCAAGGTTCAGTGCCACCGTACAGGCCAGGAGTAGGCTACAGCGTAGGTTAGGTGTAGGGCTGGTGGTGGGTTTCCGTTCAGGGCTAGGGTTAGGGTTAGGGAACGTCAAGGCTTAGGGCACAGGTGAGGGTACGGAAACATGGGAGGGTCAGGCTACGTACTGACGCACGGGTCAGTGCCAGCGTACGGGCCAGGTGTAGGCTACGGCGTAGGGTAAGGTGTAGGGCTGGTGGTGATTTTCCGTTCCGGCTAGGGTTAGGGTTAGGGAACGGCAAGGCTTAGGGGACAGGTGAGGGTACGGAAACGTGGGAGGGTCAGGCTACGTGCTGACGCACGGGTCAGTGTCAGCATACGGGCCAGGAGTAGGCTACGGCTTGTGGGTAAGGTGTAGAGCTAGTTGTGGGTTTCCGTTCTGGGCTAGGGTTAGTGTTAAGAACGGCCAGGCTTAGGGCACAGTTGAGGGTCCTGAAACGTGGGAGGGTCAGGCTACTTGCTGACGCACGTGTCAGTGCCGAGTACGGGCCAGGAGTAGACTACGGCTTGGGGTTAAGGTGTAGGGCTGGTGGTGGTTTTCCATTCCGGGCTAGGGTTAGGGTTACCGAACGGCAAGGCTTAGTGCTCAGGTGAGGGTACGGAAACGTGGGAGGGTCAGGCTACGTGCTGACGCACGGTTCAGTGCCAGCATACAGGCCAGCAGTAGGCTACGCCGGAGGGTAATGTTTAGGGCTGGTGGTGGGTTTCTGTTCCGGGCTAGGGTTAGGGTTAGGAAACGTCAAGGCTTAGGGCACAAGTGAGGGTACGGAAATGTGGGAAGGTCAGGCTACGTGCTGATGCACGTGTCAGTGCCAGCGTACGGGCCAGCAGTAGGCTACGCCGGAGGGTAATGTCTACGGCTGGTGGTGGGTTTCTGTTCCGGGCTAGGGTTAGGGTTAGGGAACGTCAAGGCTTAGGGCACAGGTGAGGGTACGGAAACGTGGGAGGGTCAGGCTACGTGCTGACACACGGGTCAGTGCCAGTGTACAGGCCAGGAGTAGGCTACGGCATAGGGTAAGCTGTAGGGTTCGTGGTGGGTTTCCATTCCGGACTAGGGTTAGGGTTAGGGAAAGGCAAGGCTTAGGGCACAGGTGAGGTTACAGAAACGTGGGAGGGTCAGGCTATGTGGTGACGCACGTGTCAGTGCCAGCATACGGGCCAGGAGTAGGCTACGGCTTGCGGGTAACGTGTAGGCCTGGTGGTGGGTTTCCGTTCCGGGCTAGGGTTAGGGTTAGGGAACGGCAAGGCTTAGGGCACAGGTGAGGGTACGGAAACGTGGGAGGGTCAGGCTACATGCTGACGCACGTGTCAGTGCCAGCGTACGGGCCAGGAGTAGGCTACGGCGTAGGGTATGGTGTACGGCTGGTGGTGGGTTTCCATTTCGGGCTAGGGTTAGGGTTAGGGAACGGCAAGGCTTAGGGCACAGGTGAGGGTACGGAAACGAGGGAGGGTCAGGCTACGTGCTGACGCACGGGTCTGTGCCAGCGTACGGGTCAGGAGTAGGCTACGGCTTGTGGCTAAGCTATAGGGCTGGTGGTGGCTTTCCGTTCCGGGGTAGGGTTAGGGTTAGAGAACGGCAAGGCTTAGGGCACAGGTGAGGGTACGGAAACGTGGGAGGGTCAGGCTACGTGCTGACACATGGGTCAGTGCCCGCGTACGGGCCAGGTGTAGGCTACAGCATAGGGTAAGTTTTAGGGCTGGTGGTGGGTTTCCGTTCCTCGCTAGGGTTAGGGTGAGGGAACGGCAAGGCTTAGGACACAGGTAAGGGTACGGAAACGTGGCAGTGTTAGGCTACGTGATGACGCACGTGTCAGTGCCAGCGTACAGGCCAGGAGTACGCTATGGCGTAGGGTAATGTCTAGGGATGGTGGTGGGTTTCCGTTCCTGGCTAGGGTTAGGTTTAGGGAACGTCAAGGCTTAGGGCACAGGTGATGGTAAGGAAACGTGGGAGGGTCAGGCTACGTAATGATGCATGGGTCAGTGCCAGCGTACGGGCCAGGAGTAGGCTACGGTGTAGGGTAACGTGTAGGGCTGTTGGTGGGTTTTCATTGCGGGGTACGGTTAGGGTTAGGGAACGGCAAGGCTTAGGGCACAGGTGAGGGAACGGAAACGTGGGAGGGTCAGGCTACGTGCTGACACACGGGTCAGTGCCAGCGTACGGGCAAGGAGTAGGCTACGGAGTGGGTAAGGTCTAGGGCTGGTGGTTTGTTTCCATTCCGGGCTAGGGTTAGTGTTAGGGAACGGCAAGGCTTAGGGCACAGGTGAGGGTACAGAAAAGTTGGAGGTTCAGGCTACGTGCTAAAGCACGTGTCAATGCCAGCGTATGGGCCAGGAGTAGGCTACGTCGTAGAGAAAGGTGTATGGCTGGTTCTGGGTTTCTGTTCTGGGCTAGGGTTAGGGATAGGGAACGGCAAGGCTTAGGGCACAGGTGAGGGTACGGAAACGTGGGAGGGTCAGGCTACGTGCTGACGCAGGGGTCAGTGCCAGCGTACAGGCCAGGAGTAGGCTATGGCTTGGGTGTTAGGTGTAGGGCTGGTGGTGTGTTTCCTTTCCGTACTAGGGTTAGGGTTAGGGAACGGCAAGTCTTAGGGCACAGGTGAGGGTACGGAAATCTGGGAAGGTCAGGCTACGTGCTGACACACGGGTCAGTGCCAGCGTACGGGCCAGGAGTAGGCTACGGCATAGGGTAAGGTGTAGGGTTTGTGGTGGGTTTCCATTCCGTGCTATAGTTAGGGTTAGTGAAAGGCAAGGCTTGGGGCACAGGTGAGGATACTGAAACGTGGGAGGGTCAGGCTACCTGCTGACGCACGTGTCAGTGCCAGAATACGGGCCAGGAGTAGGCTACGGCTTGGGGGTAAGGTGTAGGGATGGTAGTGGGTTTCCGTTGGGGGCTAGGGTTAGGGTTAGGGAACGGCAAGGCTTAGGGCACAGGTGAGGGTACGGAAACGTGGGAGGGTCAGACAACGTGCTGACGCACGGGTCAGTGCCAGCGTACGGGCCAGGAGTAGGCTACGTCGTAGGGTAAAGTGTAGGGCTTGTGGTGGGTTTCCGTTCCGGGCTAGGGTTAGGGTTAGGGAACGGCAAGGCTTAGGGCGCAGGTGAGGGTACGGAAATGTGGGAAGGTCAGGCTACGTGCTGACGCACGTGTCAGTGCCAGCGTACGTGCCAGGAGTAGGCTACGGCATAGGGTAAGGTTTAGGGCTGGTGGTGTGTTTCCGTTCCAGGCTAGGGTTAGGGTTAGGGAACGGCAAGACTTAGGGCACAGGTGAGGGTACGGAAACGTGGTAGGGTCAGGCTACGTGCTGACGCACGGGTCAGTGCCAGCGTTCGGGCAGGAGTAGGCTACGGCGTAGGGTAAGGTGTAGGGCTGGTGGTGGGTTTCCGTTCCTGGCTAGTGTTAGGGTTAGGGAACGGCAAGGCTTAGGGCCCAGGTGAGGGTACGGAAACGTGTGGGGGTCAGACTACATGCTGACGCATGGGTCAGTGCCAGCGTACGGGCCAGAAGTAAGCTACGGCGTAGGGAAAGGTTTCAGGCTGGTGGTGGGTTTCCGTTCCGGGCTAGGGTTAGGGTTAGGGAACTGCAAGGCTTAGGGCACAGGTGAGGGTACGGAAACGTGGGAGGGTCAGGCTACGTGCTGATGCATGTGTCAGTGCCAGCGTACCGGCCAGGAGTAGGCTATGGCTTGGGGCTAAGCTGTAGCGATGGTGGTGTGTTTCCGTTCTGGGCTAGGGTTAGCGTTAGGGTACGGCAAGGCTTAGGGCACAGGTGAGGTTATGGAAACGTGGGAGGGTCAGGCTACGTGCTGACGCACATGTCAGTGCCAGCGTACCGGCCAAGAGTAGGCTACGGCTTGGGGGTTAGTTGTAGGGCTGGTGGTGGGTTTCCGTTCCGGGCTAGGGTTAGGGTTAGGGAACGGCAAGGCTTAGGGCACAGGTGAGGGTACGGAAATGTGAGAAGGTCAGGCTACGTGCTGACGCACGTGTCAGTGCCAGCGTACGGGCCAGAAGTAGGCTACGGTGTAGGGTAAGGTGTAGGGCTGGTGGTGGGTTTCCTTTCCGGGCTAGGTTTAGGGTTAGGGAACGGCAAGAATTAGGGCACAGGTGAGGGTACGGAAACGTGGTAGGGTCAGGCTACGTGCTGACGCATGGGTCAGTGCCAGCGTTCGGGCCAGGAGTAGGCTACGGCATATTGTAAGGTGTAGGACTGGTGGTGTGTTTCCGTTCCGGGCTAGGGTTAGTGTTAGGGAATGGCAAGGCTTCGGGCCCCGGTGTGGGTACGGAAACGTGGGGTGGTCAGATTAAATGCTGACGCACGGGCCATTGCCAGCATACCGGCCCGGAGTAGGCTACGGCTTAGGGCTTAGGTGTAGGGCTGGTGGTTGTTTTCCGTTACAGGCTAGGGTTAGGGTTACGGAACGGCAAGACTTAGGGCACAGGTGAGGGTACGGAAACGTGGGAGGGTCAGGCTACATGCTGACGCAAGGTTCAGTGCCACCGTACAGGCCAGGAGTAGGCTACAGCGTAGCTTAGGTTTAGGGCTGGTGGTGGGTTTCCGTTCAGGGCTAGGGTTAGGGTTAGGGAACGTCAAGGCTTAGGGCACTGGTGAGGGTACGGAAACATGGGAGGGTCAGGCTACGTACTGACGCACGGGTCAGTGCCAGCGTACGGGCCAGGTGTAGGCTACGGCGTAGGGTAAGGTGTAGGGCTGGTGGTGATTTTCCGTTCCGGCTAGGGTTAGGGTTAGGGAACTGCAAGGCTTAGGGGACAGGTGAGGGTACGGAAACGTGGGAGGGTCAGGCTACGTGCTGACGCACGGGTCAGTGTCAGCATACGGGCCAGGAGTAGGCTACGGCTTGTGGGTAAGGTGTAGAGCTAGTGGTGGGTTTCCGTTCTGGGCTAGGGTTAGTGTTAGGAACGGCCAGGCTTAGGGCACAGTTGAGGGTCCTGAAACGTGGGAGGGTCAGGCTACTTGCTGACGCACGTGTCAGTGCCGAGTACGGGCCAGGAGTAGGCTACGGCTTGGGGTTAAGGTGTAGGGCTGGTGGTGGTTTTCCATTCCGGGCTAGGGTTAGGGTTACCGAACGGCAAGGCTTAGTGCTCAGGTGAGGGTACGGAAACGTGGGAGGGTCAGGCTACATGCTGACGCACGGGTCAGTGCCAGCATACAGGCCAGCAGTAGGCTACGCCGGAGGGTAATGTTTAGGGCTGGTGGTGGGTTTCTGTTCCGGGCTAGGGTTAGGGTTAGGGAACGTCAAGGCTTAGGGCACAGGTGAGGGTACGGAAACGTGGGAGGGTCAGGCTACGTGTTGACACACGGGTCAGTGCCAGTGTACAGGCCAGGAGTAGGCTACTGCGTAGGGTAAGCTGTAAGTTTCGTGGTGGGTTTCCGTTCCGGACTAGGGTTAGGGTTAGGGAACGTCAAGGCTTAGGGCACAGGTGAGGGTACGGAAACGTGGGAGGGTCAGGCTACGTACTGATGCATGTGTCAGTGCCAGCGTACGGGCCAGGAGTAGGCTACGGTGTAGGGTAACGTGTAGGGCTGTTGGTGGGTTTTCTTTGTGGGGTACGGTTAGGGTTAGCGAACGGCAAAGCTTAGGGCACAGGTGAGGGAACGGAAACGTGGGAGGGTCAGGCTACGTGCTGACACACGGGTCAGTGCCAGCGTACGGGCAAGGAGTAGGCTACGGGGTAGGGTAAGGTCTAGGGCTGGTGGTGGGTTTCCGTTCCGGGCTAGGGTTAGTGTTAGGGAACGGCAAGGCTTAGGGCACAGGTGAGGGTACAGAAAAGTTGGAGGTTCAGGCTACGTGCTAAAGCACGTGTCAATGCCAGCGTATGGGCCAGGAGTAGGCTACGTCGTAGAGAAAGGTGTATGGCTGGTTCTGGGTTTCCGTTCTGGGCTAGGGTTAGGGATTGGAAACGGCAAGGCTTAGGGCACAGGTGAGGGTACGGAAACGTGGGAGGGTCAGGCTACGTGCTGACGCATGGGTCAGTGCCCGCGTACAGGCCAGGAGTAGGCTATGGCTTGGGTGTTAGGTGTAGGGCTGGTGGCGTGTTTCCGTTCCGTACTAGGGTTAGGGTTAGGGAACGGCAAGGCTTAGGGCACAGGTGAGGGTACGGAAATGTGGGAAGGTCAGGCTACGTGCTGACACACGGGTCAGTGCCAGCGTACGGGCCAGGAGTAGGCTACGGCATAGGGTAAGGTGTAGGGTTGGTGGTGGTTTTCCATTCCGTGCTATAGTTAGGGTTAGTGAAAGGCAAGGCTTAGGGCACAGGTGAGGATACTGAAACGTGGGAGGGTCAGGCTACATGCTGACGCACGTGTCAGTGCCAGAATATGGGCCAGGAATAGGCTACGGCTTGGGGGTAAGTTGTAGGGCTGGTGGTGGGTTTCCGTTGGGGGCTAGGGTTAGGGTTAGGGAACGGCAAGGCTTAGGGCACAGGTGAGGGTACGGAAACGTGGGAGGGTCAGACAACGTTCTGACGCACGGGTCAGTGCCAGCGTACGGGCCAGGAGTAGGCTACGGCGTAGGGTATAGTGTAGGGCTGGTGGTGGGTTTCCGTTCTGGGCTAGGGTTATGGTTAGGGAACGGCAAGGCTTAGGGCGCAGGTGAGGTTACGGAAACGTGGGAGGGTCAGGCTACGTGCTGACGCACGGGTCAGTGCCAGCGTACGGGCCATGAGTAGGCTATGGCTTGGAGGTTAGGTGTAGGGCTGGTGGTGGGTTTCGTTCCGTACTAGGGTTAGGGTAAGGGAACGGCAAGGCTTAGGGCACAGGTGAGGGTACGGAAACGTGGTAGGGTCAGGCTACGTGCTGACGCACGGGTCAGTGCCAGCGTTCGGGCCAGGAGTAGGCTACGGCGTAGGGTAAGGTGTAGGGCTGGTGGTGGGTTTCCGTTCCGGGCTAGGGTTAGGGTTAGGGAACGGCAAGGCTTAGGGCCCAGGTGAGGGTACGGAAACGTGTGGGGGTCAGACTACATGCTGACGCACGGGTCAGTGCCAGCGTACGGGCCAGAAGTAAGCTACGGCGTAGGGAAAGGTTTCAGGCTGGTGGTGGGTTTCCGTTCCGGGCTAGGGTTAGGGTTAGGGAACTGCAAGGCTTAGGGCACAGGTGAGGGTACGGAAACGTGGGAGGGTCAGGCTACATGCTGATGCATGTGTCAGTGCCTGCGTACCGTCTAGGAGTAGGCTATGGCTTGGGGGTAAGCTGTAGGGCTGGTGGTGTGTTTCCGTTCTGGGCTAGTGTTAGCGTTAGGGTACGGCAAGGCTTAGGGCACAGGTGAGGTTACGGAAACGTGGGAGGGTCAGGCTACGTGCTGACGCACGTGTCAGTGCCAGCGTACCGGCCAAGAGTAGGCTATGGCTTGGGTGTTAGTTGTAGGGCTGGTGGTGGGTTTCCGTTCCGGGCTAGGGTTAGGGTTAGGGAACGGCAAGGCTTAGGGCACAGGTGTGGGTACGGAAATGTGAGAAGGTCAGGCTACGTGCTGACGCACGTGTCAGTGCCAGCGTACGGGCCAGGAGTAGGCTACTGCATAGGGTAACGTGTAGGGCTGGTGGTGGGTTTCCTTTCAGGGCTAGGTTTAGGGTTAGGGAACGGCAAGACTTAGGGCACAGGTGAGGGTACGGAAACGTGGTAGGGTCAGGCTACGTGCTGACGCATGGGTCAGTGCCAGCGTTCGGGCCAGGAGTAGGCTACGGCGTAGTGTAAGGTGTAGGACTGGTGGTGTGTTTCCGTTCCGGGCTAGGGTTAGTGTTAGGGAACGGCAAGGCTTCGGGCCCCGGTGTGGGTACGGAAACGTGGGGTGGTCAGATTACATGCTGACGCACGGGCCAGTGCCAGCATACCGGCCCGGAGTAGGCTACGGCTTACGGGTTCGGTGTAGGGCTGGTGGTTGTTTTCCGTTCCAGGCTAGGGTTAGGGTTACGGAACGGAAAGACTTAGGGCACAGGTGAGGGTACGGAAACATGGGAGGGTCAGGCTACGTACTGACGCACGGGTCAGTGCCAGCGTACGGGCCAGGAGTAGTTTACGGCGTAGGGTAAGGTGTAGGGCTGGTTGTTGGTTTCCGTTCCGGGCTACGTTTAGGGTTAGGGAACGGCAAAGCTTAGGGCACATGTGAGGGTATGGAAACGTGGGAGGGTCAGGCTACGTGCTGACGCACTGGTCAGTGCCAGTGTACAGGCCAGGAGTAGGCTACGGCTTGTGGGTAAGGTTTAGAGCTGGTGGTGGGTTTCCGTTCGGGGCTAGGTTTAGGGTTAGGGAACGGCAAGTCTTACGGCACAGGTGAGGGTACGGAAACGTGGGAGGGTCAGGCTACTTGCTGATGAAAGGGTCAGTGCCTGCGTATGAGACAGGAATAGGCTACGGCATAGGGAAAGGTGTAGGGCTGGTGGTGGGTTTCCGTTCCAGTCTAGGGTTAGTGTTAGGGAACGGCAAGGCTTAGGGCACAGGTGAGTGTACGGAAACGAGCTAGGGTCAGGCTACGTGCTGACGCACGGGTCTGTGCCAGCGTACGGGCCAGGTGTAGGTTACGGCATAGGGTAAGGTTTAGGGCTGGTCTAGGGTTTCCGTTCCAGGCTAGCGTTGGCGTTAGGGAACGGCAAGGCTTAGGAGTTGCCAGGCTGTCACCTGTAAAGAAGAGGATGCGTCACCCATAATGTCTGCTGAAATTTCTCTCTGGGCTGAGGTGAGGAAGGAAAAAATGGAATGGGGGCCGGGATAGGATGGGTATCTCAGGCAGGAAAATGGAAAGCTTCCAGAAGAGCGCCCGTGGCCAGGACCATCCTGGCTGGCCTGCAGGCACCAAGTGGGCCTGTGTGCTGTCGCTGGTGTGGCTCCACTGCCCTTCCTCTAGGCTTTCAAGCCCTTGTACATATTCAGGTGTTTTACCTGGGAAGGGTGGGAACAGTTCAGCAGCAGCTGGCCTGGGGCTCAGCTCACATTTACTCACAGACGCCTCGGCAGGGTCCCGCAGCTTGGCAATGAGGACCTTCCTTGCGTGGGGTTGGGCTGCTGGCTGTATGGGAGATGATTCTCCACATCTGACCAATTTCAGAATTGTTTACCGCTGGAGTAAGTGCCTTGATAGGGTTTTCCTCTGTATAACTGTTGGGTTCAGGTTTTTTTTTTTCTCCATTGTTTCAAGTTAAATTTTATTCCTCTTTTATGTATTTATAGATATAAGCATGGAAACAAGTCATTCATATAAATACATCTGTGTGAATGGAAGAACTTTTTTCTGTTTTATTTTTAAAAATTTTGAAATTTAAATTTATTTTCTTATACAGCAGGTTATTATTAGTTATGTATTTTATGCATTTACATGTATACAGGTCAATCCCAATCTCCCAACACATCCCACCACCACCACCACCCCATGGCTTCCCCCTCTTTGTGTCCATACGTTTGTTCTCTACCTCTGTGTCTCTATTTCTGACCTGCAAACAAGTTCATCTGTACCACTTTTCTAGGTACCAAATATAGGCATTAATATACAATATTTGTTTTTCTGTTTCTGACTTACTGCACTCTGTATGACAGTCTCTAGATCCATCGAGTTCTCTACAAATGACCCAGTTTCATTCCTTTATATGGTTGAGTAATACTCCATTTTATATATGTACCACATCTTTATCCGTTCTTCTGTCTGTGGGCATTTAGGTTGCTTCCATTACCTGGATATTGTAAATAGTGCTGCAATGAACATTGGGGTGAATGTGTCTCTTTGATTTATGGTTTTCTCTGGGTATATGCTCAGAAGTGGGATTGCTAGATCAGATGGTACTCCTCTTTTTAGTTTTTTAAAGGAACCTCCATACTGTTCTCCATAGTGACTGTATCAATTTACATTCCCACCAATAGTGGAAGAGGGTTCCTTTTGTCCACACCCTCCTCAGAATTTTTGTTTGTAGATTTTCTGATGATGCCGACTCTAATGGGTGTGACGTCATACCTTATTGTAGTTTTGATTTGCATTTCTCTAACAATTAGTGATGTTGAGCAGCTTATCATGTGTGTCTTGGCCATCTCTGTGTCTTCTTTGAAGAAACGTCTCTTTAGATCTTCTGCCCATTTTTGTATTGGGTGGTTTGTTTTTTTTAATATTAAGCTGCATGAGCTGTTTATATATATTGGAGATTAAACCTCTGTCCATTGATTCGTTTGCAACGATTTTTGCCCATTCTGAGGGATGCCTTTTTCCATTCCCGTTTTTTTTTAACAAAAAAGGAAAGAAAGGAAAAGAAGCAGAACACTAATGTGCGTAAAATATGCCTTTTGAAACGGTCGTTTTGAAATATGGACGTCCTTTGAATTTTTTGGTCGATATGTGACCCCAGGAATTGTGTTCAGGGCAGGTGTCATTTACAGGCCTGCAATGATTTTGAATATCAACTGACCATTAGCGCTGGGATTAAAGCTGCTGTTCTGCGAAACGGCCACAAGGTGGCAGCAGTTCACCCTTACCAAATCTGGTTACTAGGGCAAGAGAGCCTCAGTGGAAGTGGTGTTCTAGATTGGAATTTAGAATGGAATGTGCCAGGAGAAAGCCCCTCAAGTTTGTCTCACTACTTCTTGTTCGTGTTTTTAATTTATTTTTTTTTATTTTTTATTACAGCAAGTTTATACAATGTTTGGCTTGTTGTAGGTGTGGAAGATGTGGTTCTTTTACACATATACAGATGTCTGTTCTTCCTGGGATCCTTTTCCCATGTACGTTATGACAGAATGTTGAGTAGTCCTCTCTTGGTATTCTGTAGGTCTTTGGTGATTATATATGTCATCTGTGTTTGTATATGTCTGTTAACCCCGATATCGTAATGAAACCAAACCTCACACCTTTCCATTCGTGAACCATAAGTTTGTTTAATGAATCTGTGATTGCCCTTCTCCGTGGAAATATCTGCCCTGGTATCCATTTTTAGGTAACACCTATAAGTGATATGATATGGTATGTGTCTTTCACTTTCTGACTTACTACAAGTCACGTGATTACTTCTAGACTCATGTACGGTGATGCAAATGGCATTGTGTCCTTTTTTTCCTTGGCTTCTGTTCTGCCTTAGCGAGGTCCATTTTCAACAATGTGATTCCCTGAGGGTTGTGGATTAGCTGACCTGGGCATCCTTACCCTGCCGGCCCGCCCTCCCCAGGTGTGCCTCGTTGAGGTCAATATAAACAGCGCTCCAGGCAGCAATAGCCCTTGAAGCTGTGCCTGACTCCATATTCTCTGCCCCGTCAGCAGTCTCGGGGCTGTGCTGGTGGGTGGGAGTGAGGGGCCACAGCCTTGTGGGTGGCCCGGTGTGAGTGGGGCTCTGCTGGCCTTTCTGCAGGAGTTGCCAGGCTGACACCTGTAAAGAAGAGGATGTGTCACCCATACCTTCCGCTGGAATTTCTCTCCGGACAGAGGTGAGGAAGGAAAAAAGCAGCGGGGGCCAGGGCAGGAGGGGTATCTCAGGCAGGGCAATGGAAAGCTTCCGGAAGAGCGCCCGGGGCCACGACCACCCTGGCTGGCCTGCAGGCACCAAGTTGGCCTGCGTGTTGTCGCTGGTGTGGCTCGACGGCCCTTCCTCTAGGCTTTCAAGCCCTTGTACATTTTCAGGTGTTTTACCTGGGAATGGTGGGAACAGTTCAGCAGTAGCTGGCCTGGGGCTCAGCTCACGTTTACGCACAGATGCTTCGGCACAATCCCCCAGCTTTGCAATGAGGACGCTCCTTGCGTGGGGGGTGGGGTGCTGGCTGTATGGGAGATGGTTCCCCACCTCTGACCAATTTCAGAATTGTTTACCGCTGGAGCAAGTGTCCAGATAGGGTTTTCCTCTGTATAAATGGTGGGTTCAGGTTTTTTTTTTTCTTTTATGTTTCAAGTTAGATTTTATTCCTCTTTTATGTATTTATAGATATAAGCATGGAAATAATTCATTCCTATAAATACATCTGTGTGAAGGGAAGAACTTTTTTCTCTTTTATTTTTAAATTTTATTTTTTAGAATTTTGAAATTAAATAATTTATTTTTTTATACAGCAGTTTATTATTAGTTATGTATTTTATGCATATACATGTATACAGGTCAATCCCAATCTCCCAACTCATCCCACCACCACCACCCCATGGCTTCCCCCACTTGGTGTCCATACGTTTGTTCTCTACCTCTGTGTCTCTATTTCTTCGCTGCAAACCAGTTCATCTGTACCATTTTTTAGGTTCCACATATATGCCTTAATATAGAGTATTTGGTTTCCGCTTTCTGACTTCATTCTGTATGACAGTCCCTTGATCCATCGATGTCTCTACAAATGACCCAGTTTCATTCCTTTTTATGGCCGAGTAATATTTCATTTTATATATGTACCACATCTTTATCCATTTATCTGTCTATGGGCATTTAGGTGGCTTCTATTACCTGGCTATTGTAAATTGTGCTGCAACGAACTTTGTGGTGAATGTGCCTTTTTGATTTACGGTTTTCTCTGGGTATATGCCCAGAAGTGGGATTGCTGGATCAGATGGTAATTCTATTTCTAGTTTTTTTAAGGAAACTCCATACTGTTCTCCATAGTGACTGTATCAATTTACATTCCCACCAATAGTGGAAGAGGGCTCCTTTTGTCCACACCCTCCCCAGAATTGGTTGTTTGTAGATTTTCTGATGATGCCGATTCTAACAGGTGTGAGGTGATACCTCATTGTAGTTTTGATTTGCATTTCTCTAATAATTAGTGCTGTTGAGCAGCTTTTCATGGGCGTCTTGGCCATCTCTGTGTCTTCTTTGAAGAAACGCCTCTTTAGATCTTCTGCCCATTTTTGTATTGGGTTGTTTGTTTTTTTAATATTAAGCTGCATGAGCTGTTTATATATATTGGAGATTTAATCTCTGTCCATTGATTCGTTTGCAACGATTTTTGCCCATTCTGAGGGATGCCTTTTTCCATTCCCTTTTTTTTTAACAAAAAAGGAAAGAAAGGAAAAGAAGCAGAACACTAATGTGCGTAAAATATGCCTTTTGAAACGGTCGTTTTGAAATATGGACGTCCTTTGAAATTTTTGGTCGATATGTGACCCCAGGAATTGTGTTCAGGGCAGGTGTCATTTACAGGCCTGCAATGATTTTGAATATCATTTGACCATTAGCGCTGGGATTAAAGCTGCTGTTGTGTGAAACGGCCACAAGGTGGCAGCAGTTCACCCTTACCAAATCTGGTTACTAGGGCAAGAGAGCCTCAGTGGAAGTGGTGTTCTAGATTGGAATTTAGAATGGAATGTGCCAGGAGAAAGCCCCTCACGTTTGTCTCACTACTTCTTTTTCGTGTTTTTAATTTAAGTTTTTATTTTTTATTACAGCAAGTTTGATTACAATGTTTGGCTTGTTGTAGGTGTGGAAGATGTGGTTCTTTTACACATATACAGATGTCTGTTCTTCCTGGGATCCTTTTCCCATGTACGTTATGACAGAATGTTGAGTAGTCCTCTCTTGGTATTCTGTAGGTCTTTGGTGATTATATATGTCATCTGTGTTTGTATATGTCTGTTAACCCCGATATCGTAATGAAACCAAACCTCACACATTTCCATTCGTGAACCATAAGTTTGTTTAATGAATCTGTGATTGCCCTTCTCCGTGGAAATATCTGCCCTCGTATCCATTTTTAGGTAACACCTATAAGTGATATGATATGGTATGTGTCTTTCACTTTCTGACTTACTACAAGTCACGTGATTACTTCTAGACTCATTTACGGGGCTGCAAATGGCATTGTGTCCTTTTTTTCCTTGCCTTCTCTTCTGCCTTAGCGGGGTCCATTTTCCACAATGTGATTCGCTGAGGGTTGTGGTTTAGCTGACCTGGGCAGCCTTACCCTGCCGGCCCGCCCTCCCCAGGTGTGCCTCGTTGAGGTCAATATAAACAGCGCTCCAGGCAGCAATAGCCCCTGAAGCTGTGCCTGACTCCATATTCTCTGCCCCGTCAGCAGTCTCGGTGCAGTGCTGGTGGGTGGGAGTGAGGGGCCACAGCTTTGTGGGTGGCCCGGTGTGAGTGGGGTTCTGCTGGCCTTTCTGCAGGAGTTGGCAGGCTGACACCTGTAAAGAAGAGGTTGTGTCACCCATACCTTCCGCTGGAATTTCTCTCCGGACAGAGGTGAGGAAGGAAAAAAGCAGTGGGGGCCAGGACAGGAGGGGTATCTCAGGCAGTGCAATGGAAAGCTTCCGGAAGAGCGCCCGGGGCCAGGACCACCCTGGCTGGCCTGCAGGCACCAAGTTGGCCTGCGTGCTGTCGCTGGTGTGGCTCCACGTTCCTTCCTCTAGGCTTTCAAGCCCTTGTACATATTCAGGTGTTTTACCTGGAAAGGGTGGGGACAGTTCAGCAGCAGCTGTCCTGGGGCTCAGCTCACGTTTACGCACAGATGCCTCGGCACAAATCCCCAGCTTTGCAATGAGGACGCTCCTTGCGTGGGGGGTGGGGTGCTGGCTGTATGGGAGATGGTTCCCCACCTCTGACCAATTTCAGAATTGTTTACCGCTGGAGCAAGTGTCCAGATAGGGTTTTCCTCTGTATAAATGGTGGGTTCAGGTTTTTTTTTTCTTTTATGTTTCAAGTTAGATTTTATTCCTCTTTTATGTATTTATAGATATAAGCATGGAAATAATTCATTCCTATAAATACATCTGTGTGACGGGAAGAATTTTTTCTGTTTTATTTTTAAATTTTATTTTTTAAAATTTTGAAATTTAATTTTATTTATGTTTTTATACAGCAGGTTATTATTAGTTATGTATTTTATGCATATACATGTATACAGGTCAATCCTTATCTCCCAACTCATCCCACCACCACCACCCGATGGCTTCCCACACTTGGTGTCCATACGTTTGTTCTCTACCTCTGTGTCTCTATTTCTTCCCTGCAAACCAGTTCATCTGTACCATTTTTTTAGGTTCCACATATATGCATTAATATACAATATTTGTTTTCCTCTTTCTGACTTACTTCATTCTGTATGACAGTCTCTCGATCCATCGATGTCTCTACAAATGACCCAGTTTCATTCCTTTTTATGGCCGAGTAATATTCCATTTTATATATGTACCACATCTTTATCCATTCATCTGTCTGTGGGCATTTAGGTTGCTTCCATTACCTGGCTATTGTAAATAGTGCTGCAACGAACATTGTGGTGAATGTTCCTTTTTGAAATACGGTTTTCTCTGGGTATATGCCCAGAAGTGGAATTGCTGGATCAGATGGTAATTCTATTTCTAGTTTTTTTAAGGAAACTCCATACTGTTCTCCATAGTGACTGTATCAATTTACATTCCCACCAATAGTGGAAGAGGGCTCCTTTTGTCCACACCCTCCCCAGAATTGGTTGTTTGTAGATTTTCTGATGATGCCGATTCTAACAGGTGTGAGGTGATAACTCAATGTACTTTTGATTTGCATTTCTCTAATAATTGGTTCTATTGAGCAGCTTTTCATGTGCGTCTTGGCCATCTCTGTGTCTCCTTTGAAGAAACGTCTCTTTAGATCTTCTGCCCATTTTTTTTGGGTTGTTTGTTTTTTTAATATTAAGCTGCATGAGCTGTTTATATATATTGGAGATTAAACCTCTATCCATTGATTCGTCTGCAACGATTTTCGCCCATTCTGTGGGATGCCATTTTCCATTCCCGTGTTTTTTAACAAAAAAGGAAAGAAAGGAAAAGAAGCAGAACACTAATGTGCGTAAAATATGCCTTTTGAAATGGTCGTTTTGACATATGGACGTCCTTTGAATTTTTTGGTCGATATGTGACCCCAGGATTTGTTTTCAGGGCAGGTGTCATTTACAGGCCTGCAATGATTTTGAATATCAACTGACCATTAGAGTTGGGATTAAAGATGCTGTTGTGTGAAACGGCCACAAGGTGGCAGCAGTTCACCCTTACCATATCTGGTTACTAGGGCAAGAGAGCCTCAGTGGAAGTGGTGTTCTAGATTGGAGTTTAGAATGGAATGTGCCAGGAGAAAGCCCCTCACGTTTGTCTCACTACTTCTTGTTCGTGTATTTAATTTAATTTAATATTTTTTTATTACAGCAAGTTTGATTACAATGTTTGGCTTGTTGTAGGTGTGGAAGATGTGGTTCTTTTACACATATACAGATGACTGTGCTTCCTGGGATCCTTTTCCCATGTAAGTTATGACAGAATGTTGAGTAGTCCTCTCTTGGTATTCTGTAGGTCTTTGGTGATTATATATGTCACCTGTGTTTGTATATGTCTGTTAACCCCGATATCGTAATGAAACCAATCCTCACACCTTTCCATTGGTGAACCATAAGTTTGTTTAATGAATCTGTGATTGCCCTTCTCCGTGGAAATATCTGCCCTGGTATCCATTTTTAGGTAACACCTATAAGTGATATGATATGATATGTGTCTTTCACTTTCTGACTTACTACAAGTCACGTGATTACTTCTAGACTCATCTACGGTGCTGCAAATGGCATTGTGTCCTTTTTTCCCTTGGCTTCTCTTCTGCCTTAGCGGGGTCCATTTTCAACAATGTGATTCCCTGAGGGTTGTGGATTAGCTGACCTGGGCAGCCTTACCCTGCCGGCCCGCCCTCCCCAGGTGTGCCTCGTTGAGGTCAATATAAACAGAGCTCCAGGCAGCAATAGCCCCTGAAGCTGTGCCTGACTCCATATTCTCTGCCCCGTCAGCAGTCTCGGGGCTGTGCTGGTGGGAGGGAGTGAGGGGCCACAGCTTTGTGGGTGTCCCGGTGTGAGTGGGGTTCTGCTGGCCTTTCTGCAGGAGTTGCCAGACTGCCGCCTGTAAAGAAGAGGATGTGTCACCCATACCTTCCGCTGGAATTTCTCTCCGGACAGAGGTGAGGAAGGAAAAAAGCAGTGGGGGCCGGGACAGGAGGGGTATCACAGGCAGGGCAATGGAAAGCTTCTGGGAGAGCGCCAGGGTCCAAGACCACGCTGGCTGGCCTGCAGGCACCAAGTTGGCCTGCGTGCTGTCGCTGGTGTGGCTCCACGGTCCTTCCTCTAGGCTTTCAAGCCCTTGTACATATTCAGGTGTTTTACCTGGGAAGGGTGGGAACAGTTCAGCAGCAGCTGGCCTGGGGCTCAGCTCACGTTTACTCACAGATGCCTCGGCACGGTCCCCCAGCTTTGCAATGAGGACGCTCCTTGCGTGGGGGTTGGGTTGCTGGCTGTATGGGAGATGGTTCCCCACCTCTGACCAATTTCAGAATTGTTTACCACTGGAGCAAATGCCGTGATAGGGTTTTCCTCTGTATAACTCGTGGGTTCACATTTTTTTTCTTTTATGTTTCAAGTTAGATGTTATTCCTCTTTTATGTATTTATAGATATAAGCATGGAAATAATTCATTCCTATAAATACATCTGTGTGACGGGAAGAAATTTTTTCTGTTTTATTTTTAAATTTTATTTTTTAAAATTTTGAAATTTTATTTATTTTTTTATACAGCACGTTATTATTAGTTATGTATTTTATGCATATACATGTATACAGGTCAATCCCAAACTCCCAACTCATCCCAACACCACCACCCCATGGATTCCCACACTTGGTGTCCATACGTTTGTTCTCTACCTCTGTGTCTCTATTTCTTCCCTGCAAACCAGTTCATCTGTACCATTTTTAGGCTCCACATATATGCATTAATATACAATATTTGTTTTCCTCTTTCTGACTTACTTCATTCTGTATGACAGTCTCTCGATCCATCGATGTCTCTACAAATGACCCAGTTTCATTCCTTTTTATGGCCGAGTCATATTCCATTTTATATATGTACCACATCTTTATCCATTCATCTGTCTGTGGGCATTTAGGTTGCTTCCATTACCTGGCTATTGTAAATAGTGCTGCAACGAACATTGTGGTGAATGTGCCTTTTTGAAATACGGTTTTATCTGGGTATATGCCCAGAAGTGGGATTGCTGGATCAGATGGTAATTCTATTTCTAGTTTTTTTAAGGAAACTCCATACTGTTCTCCATAGTGACTGTATCAATTTACATTCCCACCAATAGTGGAAGAGGGCTCCTTTTGTCCACACCCTCCCCAGAATTGGTTGTTTGTAGATTTTCTGATGATGCCGATTCTAACAGGTGTGAGGTGATACCTCATTGTAGTTTTGATTTGCATTTCTCTAATAATTAGTGCTGTTGAGCAGCTTTTCATGTGCGTCTTGGCCATCTCTGTGTCTTCTTTGAAGAAACGTCTCTTTAGATCTTCTGCCCATTTTTGTATTGGGTTGTTTGTTTTTTTAATATTAAGCTGCATGTGCTGTTTATATATATTGGAGATTAAACCTCTGTCCATTGATTCGTCTGCAACAATTTTCGCCCATTCTGAGTGATGTCTTTTTCCATTCCCGTTTTTTTTAACAAAAAAGGAAAGAAAGGAAAAGAAGCAGAACACTAATGTGCATAAAATATGCCTTTTGAAACGGTCGTTTTGAAATATGGACGTCCTTTGAATTTTTTGGTCGATATGTGACCCCAGGATTTGTTTTCAGGGCAGGTGTCATTTACAGGCCGCAATGATTTTGAATATCAACTGACCATTAGCGTTGGGATTAAAGCTGCTGTTGTGTGAAACGGCCACAAGGTGGCAGCAGTTCACCCTTAACAAATCTGGTTACTAGGGCAAGAGAGCCTCAGTGGAAGTGGTGTTCTAGATTGGAGTTTAGAATGGAATGTGCCAGGAGAAAGCCCCTCACGTTTGTCTCACTACATCTTGTTCGTGTATTTAATTTAATTTAATATTTTTTATTACAGCAAGTTTGATTACAATGTTTGGCTTGTTGTAGGTGTGGAAGATGTGGTTCTTTTACACATATACAGATGACTGTTCTTCCTGGGATCCTTTTCCCATGTACCTTATGACAGAATGTTGAGTAGTCCTCTCTTGGTATTCTGTAGGTCTTTGGTGATTATATATGTCACCTGTGTTTGTATATGTCTGTTAACCCCGATATCGTAATGAAACCAATCCTCACACCTTTCCATTGGTGAACGATAAGTTTGTTTAATGAATCTGTGATTGCCCTTCTCCGTGGAAATATCTGCCCTGGTATCCATTTTTAGGTAACACCTATAAGTGATATGATATGATATGTGTCTTTCACTTTCTGACTTACTATATGTCACGTGATTACTTCGAGTCTCATCTACGGTGCTGCAAATGGCATTGTGTCCTTTTTTTCCTTGGCTTCTATTCTGCCTTAGTGAGGTCCATTTTCAACAATGTGATTCCCTGAGGGTTGTGGATTAGCTGACCTGGGCAGCCTTACCCTGCCGGCCTGCCCTCCCCAGGTGTGCCTCGTTGAGGTCAATATAAACAGCGCTCCAGGCAGCAATAGCCCGTGAAGCTGTGCCTGACTCCATATTCTCTGCCCCGTCAGCAGTCTCGGGGCTGTGCTGGTTGGAGGGAGTGAGGGGCCACAGCTTTGTGAGTGGCCCGGTGTGAGTGGGACTCTGCTGGCCTTTCTGCAGGAGTTGCCAGGCTGCCAACTGTAAAGAAGAGGATGTGTCACCCATACTTCCGCTGGAATTTCTCTCCGGACAGAGGTGAGGAAGGAAAAAAGCAGTGGGGGCCGGGACAGGAGGGGTATCTCAGGCAGGGCAATGGAAAGCTTCCGGAAGAGCGCCTGGGGCCAAGACCACCATGGCTGGCCTGCAGGCACCAAGTTGGCCTGCTTGCTGTCGCTGGTGTGGCTCAACGGCCCTTCCTCTAGGCTTTCAAGCCCTTGTACATATTCAGGTGTTTTACCTGGGAAGGGTGGGAACAGTTCAGCAGCAGCTGGCCTGGGGCTCAGCTCACGTTTACTCACAGATGCCTCGGCACGGTCCCCCAGCTTTGCAATGAGGACGCTCCTTGCGTGGGGGGTGGGTTGCTGGCTGTATGGGAGATGGTTTCCCACCTCTGACCAATTTCAGAATTGTTTACCACTGGAGCAAGTGCGCTGATAGGGTTTTCCTCTGTATAACTCATGGGTTCAGGTGTTTTCTTCTTTTATGGTTCAAGTTAGATTTTATTCCTCTTTTATATATTTATAGATATAAGCATGGAAATAATTCATTCCTATAAATACATCTGTGTGACGGGAAGAAGTTTTTTCTCTTTTATTTTTAAATTTTATTTTTTAAAATTTTGAAATTTAATTTTATTTTTTTTATACAGCACGTTATTATTAGTTATGTATTTTATGCATATACATGTATACAGGTCAATCCCAATCTCCCAACTCATCCCACCAGCACCACCCCATGTCTTCCCACCCTTGGTCCATACGTTTGTTCTCTACCTCTGTGTCTCTATTTCTTCCCTGCAAACCAGTTCATCTGTACCATTTTTTAGGTTCCACATATATGCATTAATATACAGTAGTTGTTTTCCTCTTTCTGACTTACTTCATTCTGTATGACAGTCTCTCGATCCATCAATGTCTCTACAAATGACCCAGTTTCATTCCTTTTTATGGCCGAGTAATATTTCATTTTATATATGTACCACATCTTTATCCATTCATCTGTCTGTGGGCATTTAGGTTGCTTCCATTACCTGGCTATTGTAAATAGTGCTGCAACGAACATTGTGGTGAATGTGCCTTTTTGATTTACGGTTTTCTCTGGGTATATGCCCAGAAGTGGGATTGCTGGATCAGATGGTAATTCTATTTCTAGTTTTTTAAGGAAACTCCATACTGTTCTCCATAGTGACTGTATCAATTTACATTCCCACCAATAGTGGAAGAGGGCTCCTTTTGTCCACACCCTCCCCAGAATTGGTTGTTTGTAGATTTTCTGATGATGCTGATTCTAACAGGTGTGAGGTGATACCTCATTGTAGTTTTGATTTGCATTTCTCTAATAATTAGTGCTGTTGAGCAGCTTTTCATGTGCGTCTTGGCCATCTCTGTGTCTTCTTTGAAGAAACGTCTCTTTAGATCTTCTGCCCATTTTTGTATTGGGTTGTTTGTTTTTTTAATATTAAGCTGCATGAGCTGTTTATATATATTGGAGATTAAACCTCTGTCCATTGATTCGTTTGCAACGATTTTTGCCCATTCTTAGGGATGCCTTTTTCCATTCCCGTTTTTTCTAACAAAAAAGGAAAGAAACGAAAAGAAGCAGAACACTAATGTGCGTAAAATATGCCTTTTGAAACGGTCGTTTTGAAATATGGACGTCCTTTGAATTTTTTGGTCGATATGTGACCCCAGGATTTGTTTTCAGGGCAGGTGTCATTTACAGGCCTGCAATGATTTTGAATATCAACTGACCATTAGCGCTGGGATTAAAGCTGCTGTTGTGTGAAACGGCCACAAGGTGGCAGCAGTTCACCCTTACCAAATCTGGTTACTAGGGCAAGAGAGCCTCAGTGGAAGTGGTGTTGTAGATTGGAGTTTAGAATGGAATGTGCCAGGAGAAAGCCCCTCACGTTTGTCTCACTACTTCTTGTTCGTGTTTTTAAGTTTTTATTTTTTATTACAGCAAGTTTGATTACAATGTTTGGCTTGTTGTAGGTGTGGAAGATGTGGTTCTTTTACACATATACAGATGACTGTTCTTCTTGGGATCCTTTTCCCATGTACGTTATGACAGAATGTTGAGTAGTCCTCTCTTGGTATTCTGTAGGTCTTTGGTGATTATATATGTCACCTGTGTTTGTATATGTCTGTTAACCCCGATATCGTAATGAAACCAATCCTCACACCTTTCCATTGGTGAACCATAAGTTTGTTTAATGAATCTGTGATTGCCCTTCTCCGTGGAAATATCTGCCCTGGTATCCATTTTTAGGTAACACCTATAAGTGATATGATATGATATGTGTCTTTCACTTTCTGACTTACTACAAGTCACGTGATTACTTCTAGACTCATCTACGGTGCTGCAAATGGCATTGTGTCCTTTTTTCCCTTGGCTTCTCTTCTGCCTTAGCGGGGTCCATTTTCAACAATGTGATTCCCTGAGGGTTGTGGATTAGCTGACCTGGGCAGCCTTACCCTGCCGGCCCGCCCTCCCCAGGTGTGCCTCGTTGAGGTCAATATAAACAGAGCTCCAGGCAGCAATAGCCCCTGAAGCTGTGCCTGACTCCATATTCTCTGCCCCGTCAGCAGTCTCGGGGCTGTGCTGGTGGGAGGGAGTGAGGGGCCACAGCTTTGTGGGTGGCCCGGTGTGAGTGGGGTTCTGCTGGCCTTTCTGCAGGAGTTGCCAGGCTGCCGCCTGTAAAGAAGAGGATGTGTCACCCATACCTTCCGCTGGAATTTCTCTCCGGACAGAGGTGAGGAAGGAAAAAAGCAGTGGGGGCCGGGACAGGAGGGGTATCTCAGGCAGGGCAATGGAAAGCTTCTGGAAGAGCGCCAGGGTCCAGGACCACGCTGGCTGGCCTGCAGGCACCAAGTTGGCCTGCGTGCTGTCGCTGGTGTGGCTCCACGGTCCTTCCTCTAGGCTTTCAAGCCCTTGTACATATTCAGGTGTGTTACCTGGAAAGGGTGGGAACAGATCAGAAGCAGCTGGCCTGGGGCTCAGCTCACGTTTACTCACAGATGCCTCGGCACGGTCCCCCAGCTTTTCAATGAGGACGCTCCTTGTGTGGGGGGTGGGTGGCTGGCTGTATGGGAGATGGTTCCCCACCTCTGACCAATTTCAGAATTGTTTACTGCTGGAGCAAGTGCCGTGAAAGGTTTTTCCTCTGTATAACTCGTGGGTTCAATTTTTTTTTTTCTTTTTTGTTTCAAGTTAGATGTTATTCCTCTTTTATGTATTTATAAATATAAGCATGGAAATATTTCATTCCTATAAATACATCTGTGTGACGGGAAGAACTTTTTTCTGTTTTATTTTTAAATTTTATTTTTTAAAATTTTGAAATTTTATTTATTTTTTTATACAGCACGTTATTATTAGTTATGTATTTTATGCATATACATGTATACAGGTCAATCCCAAACTCCCAACTCATCCCACCACCACCACCCCATGGCTTCCCACACTTGGTGTCCATACGTTTGTTCTCTACCTCTGTGTCTCTATTTCTTCCCTGCAAACCAGTTCATCTGTACCATTTTTAGGCTCCACATATATGCATTAATATACAATATTTGTTTTCCTCTTTCTGACTTACTTCATTCTGTATGACAGTCTCTCGATCCATCGATGTCTCTACAAATGACCCAGTTTCATTCCTGTTTATGGCCGAGTCATATTCCATTTTATATATGTACCACATCTTTATCCATTCATCTGTCTGTGGGCATTTAGGTTGCTTCCATTACCTGGCTATTGTAAATAGTGCTGCAACGAACATTGTGGTGAATGTGCCTTTTTGAAATACGGTTTTCTCTGGGTATATGCCCAGAAGTGGGATTGCTGGATCAGATGGTAATTCTATTTCTAGTTTTTTTAAGGAAACTCCATACTGTTCTCCATAGTGACTGTATCAATTTACATTCCCACCAATAGTGGAAGAGGGCTCCTTTTGTCCACACCCTCCCCAGAATTGGTTGTTTGTAGATTTTCTGATGATGCCGATTCTAACAGGTGTGAGGTGATACCTCATTGTAGTTTTGATTTGCATTTCTCTAATAATTAGTGCTGTTGAGCAGCTTTTCATGTGCGTCTTGGCCATCTCTGTGTCTTCTTTGAAGAAACGTCTCTTTAGATCTTCTGCCCATTTTTGTATTGGGTTGTTTGTTTTTTTAATATTAAGCTGCATGTGCTGTTTATATATATTGGAGATTAAACCTCTGTCCATTGATTCGTCTGCAACAATTTTCGCCCATTCTGAGTGATGTCTTTTTCCATTCCCGTTTTTTTTAACAAAAAAGGAAAGAAAGGAAAAGAAGCAGAACACTAATGTGCATAAAATATGCCTTTTGAAACGGTCGTTTTGAAATATGGACGTCCTTTGAATTTTTTGGTCGATATGTGACCCCAGGATTTGTTTTCAGGGCAGGTGTCATTTACAGGCCTGCAATGATTTTGAATATCAACTGACCATTAGCGTTGGGATTAAAGCTGCTGTTGTGTGAAACGGCCACAAGGTGGCAGCAGTTCACCCTTACCAAATCTGGTTACTAGGGCAAGAGAGCCTCAGTGGAAGTGGTGTTCTAGATTGGAGTTTAGAATGGAATGTGCCAGGAGAAAGCCCCTCACGTTTGTCTCACTACATCTTGTTCGTGTATTTAATTTAATTTAATATTTTTTATTACAGCAAGTTTGATTACAATGTTTGGCTTGTTGTAGGTGTGGAAGATGTGGTTCTTTTACACATATACAGATGACTGTTCTTCCTGGGATCCTTTTCCCATGTACGTTATGACAGAATGTTGAGTAGTCCTCTCTTGGTATTCTGTAGGTCTTTGGTGATTATATATGTCACCTGTGTTTGTATATGTCTGTTAACCCCGATATCGTAATGAAACCAATCCTCACACCTTTCCATTGGTGAACGATAAGTTTGTTTAATGAATCTGTGATTGCCCTTCTCCGTGGAAATATCTGCCCTGGTATCCATTTTTAGGTAACACCTATAAGTGATATGATATGATATGTGTCTTTCACTTTCTGACTTACTACATGTCACGTGATTACTTCGAGTGTCATCTACGGTGCTGCAAATGGCATTGTGTCCTTTTTTCCCTTGGCTTCTATTCTGCCTTAGTGAGGTCCATTTTCAACAATGTGATTCCCTGAGGGTTGTGGATTAGCTGACCTGGGCAGCCTTACCCTGCCGGCCTGCCCTCCCCAGGTGTGCCTCGTTGAGGTCAATATAAACAGCGCTCCAGGCAGCAATAGCCCCTGAAGCTGTGCCTGACTCCATATTCTCTGCCCCGTCAGCAGTCTCGGGGCTGTGCTGGTTGGAGGGAGTGAGGGGCCACAGCTTTGTGAGTGGCCCGGTGTGAGTGGGACTCTGCTGGCCTTTCTGCAGGAGTTGCCAGGCTGCCAACTGTAAAGAAGAGGATGTGTCACCCATACTTCCGCTGGAATTTCTCTCCGGACAGAGGTGAGGAAGGAAAAAAGCAGTGGGGGCTGGGACAGGAGGGGTATCTCAGGCAGGGCAATGGAAAGCTTCCGGAAGAGCGCCCGGGGCCAAGACCACCATGGCTGGCCTGCAGGCACCAAGTTGGCCTGCGTGCTGTCGCTGGTGTGGCTCGACGGCCCTTCCTCTAGGCTTTCAAGCCCTTGTACATATTCAGGTGTTTTACCTGGGAAGGGTGGGAACAGTTCAGCAGCAGCTGGCCTGGGGCTCAGCTCACGTTTACTCACAGATGCCTCGGCACGGTCCCCCAGCTTTGCAATGAGGACTCTCCTTGCGTGGGGGGTGGGTTGCTGGCTGTATGGGAGATGGTTTCCCACCTCTGACCAATTTCAGAATTGTTTACCACTGGAGAAAGTGCGCTGATAGGGTTTTCCTCTGTATAACTCATGGGTTCAGGTGTTTTTTTCTTTTATGGTTCAAGTTAGATTTTATTCCTCTTTTATATATTTATAGATATAAGCATGGAAATAATTCATTCCTATAAATACATCTGTGTGACGGGAAGAAGTTTTTTCTCTTTTATTTTTAAATTTTATTTTTTAAAATTTTGAAATTTAATTTTATTTTTTTTATACAGCACGTTATTATTAGTTATGTATTTTATGCATATACATGTATACAGGTCAATCCCAATCTCCCAACTCATCCCACCAGCACCACCCCATGTCTTCCCACCCTTGGTGTCCATACGTTTGTTCTCTACCTCTGTGTCTCTATTTCTTCCCTGCAAACCAGTTCATCTGTACCATTTTTTAGGTTCCACATATATGCATTAATATACAGTAGTTGTTTTCCTCTTTCTGACTTACTTCATTCTGTATGACAGTCTCTCTATCCATCAATGTCTCTACAAATGACCCAGTTTCATTCCTTTTTATGGCCGAGTAATATTTCATTTTATATATGTACCACATCTTTATCCATTCATCTGTCTGTGGGCATTTAGGTTGCTTCCATTACCTGGCTATTGTAAATAGTGCTGCAACGAACATTGTGGTGAATGTGCCTTTTTGATTTACGGTTTTCTCTGGGTATATGCCCAGAAGTGGGATTGCTGGATCAGATGGTAATTCTATTTCTAGTTTTTTAAGGAAACTCCATACTGTTCTCCATAGTGACTGTATCAATTTACATTCCCACCAATAGTGGAAGAGGGCTCCTTTTGTCCACACCCTCCCCAGAATTGGTTGTTTGTAGATTTTCTGATGATGCTGATTCTAACAGGTGTGAGGTGATACCTCATTGTAGTTTTGATTTGCATTTCTCTAATAATTAGTGCTGTTGAGCAGCTTTTCATGTGCGTCTTGGCCATCTCTGTGTCTTCTTTGAAGAAACGTCTCTTTAGATCTTCTGCCCATTTTTGTATTGGGTTGTTTGTTTTTTTTTATATTAGGCTGCATGAGCTGTTTATATATATTGGAGATTAAACCTCTGTCCATTGATTCGTTTGCAACGAATTTCGCCCATTCTTAGGGATGCCTTTTTCCATTCCCGTTTTTTCTAACAAAAAAGGAAAGAAACGAAAAGAAGCAGAACACTAATGTGCGTAAAATATGCCTTTTGAAACGGTCGTTTTGAAATATGGACGTCCTTTGAATTTTTTGGTTGATATGTGACCCCAGGATTTGTTTTCAGGGCAGGTGTCATTTACAGGCCTGCAATGATTTTGAATATCAACTGACCATTAGCGCTGGGATTAAAGCTGCTGTTGTGTGAAACGGCCACAAGGTGGCAGCAGTTCACCCTTAACAAATCTGGTTACTAGGGCAAGAGAGCCTCAGTGGAAGTGGTGTTCTAGATTGGAGTTTAGAATGGAATGTGCCAGGAGAAAGCCCCTCACGTTTGTCTCACTATTTCTTGTTCGTGTTTTTAATTTAAGTTTTTATTTTTTATTACAGCAAGTTTGATTACAATGTTTGGCTTGTTGTAGGTGTGGAAGATGTGGTTCTTTTACACATATACAGATGACTGTTCTTCTTGGGATCCTTTTCCCATGTACGTTATGACAGAATGTTGAGTAGTCCTCTCTTGGTATTCTGTAGGTCTTTGGTGATTATATATGTCACCTGTGTTTGTATATGTCTGTTAACCCCGATATCGTAATGAAACCAATCCTCACACCTTTCCATTGGTGAACCATAAGTTTGTTTAATGAATCTGTGATTGCCCTTCTCCGTGGAAATATCTGCCCTGGTATCCATTTTTAGGTAACACCTATAAGTGATATGATATGATATGTGTCTTTCACTTTCTGACTTACTACAAGTCACGTGATTACTTCTAGACTCATCTACGGTGCTGCAAATGGCATTGTGTCCTTTTTTCCCTTGGCTTCTCTTCTGCCTTAGCGGGGTCCATTTTCAACAATGTGATTCCCTGAGGGTTGTGGATTAGCTGACCTGGGCAGCCTTACCCTGCCGGCCCGCCCTCCCCAGGTGTGCCTCGTTGAGGTCAATATAAACAGAGCTCCAGGCAGCAATAGCCCCTGAAGCTGTGCCTGACTCCATATTCTCTGCCCCGTCAGCAGTCTCGGGGCTGTGCTGGTTGGAGGGAGTGAGGGGCCACAGCTTTGTGAGTGGCCCGGTGTGAGTGGGACTCTGCTGGCCTTTCTGCAGGAGTTGCCAGGCTGCCAACTGTAAAGAAGAGGATGTGTCACCCATACTTCCGCTGGAATTTCTCTCCGGACAGAGGTGAGGAAGGAAAAAAGCAGTGGGGGCCGGGACAGGAGGGGTATCTCAGGCAGGGCAATGGAAAGCTTCCGGAAGAGCGCCTGGGGCCAAGACCACCATGGCTGGCCTGCAGGCACCAAGTTGGCCTGCTTGCTGTCGCTGGTGTGGCTCGACGGCCCTTCCTCTAGGCTTTCAAGCCCTTGTACATATTCAGGTGTTTTACCTGGGAAGGGTGGGAACAGTTCAGCAGCAGCTGGCCTGGGGCTCAGCTCACGTTTACTCACAGATGCCTCGGCACGGTCCCCCAGCTTTGCAATGAGGACGCTCCTTGCGTGGGGGGTGGGTTGCTGGCTGTATGGGAGATGGTTTCCCACCTCTGACCAATTTCAGAATTGTTTACCACTGGAGCAAGTGCGCTGATAGGGTTTTCCTCTGTATAACTCATGGGTTCAGGTGTTTTCTTCTTTTATGGTTCAAGTTAGATTTTATTCCTCTTTTATATATTTATAGATATAAGCATGGAAATAATTCATTCCTATAAATACATCTGTGTGACGGGAAGAAGTTTTTTCTCTTTTATTTTTAAATTTTATTTTTTAAAATTTTGAAATTTAATTTTATTTTTTTTATACAGCACGTTATTATTAGTTATGTATTTTATGCATATACATGTATACAGGTCAATCCCAATCTCCCAACTCATCCCACCAGCACCACCCCATGTCTTCCCACCCTTGGTCCATACGTTTGTTCTCTACCTCTGTGTCTCTATTTCTTCCCTGCAAACCAGTTCATCTGTACCATTTTTTAGGTTCCACATATATGCATTAATATACAGTAGTTGTTTTCCTCTTTCTGACTTACTTCATTCTGTATGACAGTCTCTCGATCCATCAATGTCTCTACAAATGACCCAGTTTCATTCCTTTTTATGGCCGAGTAATATTTCATTTTATATATGTACCACATCTTTATCCATTCATCTGTCTGTGGGCATTTAGGTTGCTTCCATTACCTGGCTATTGTAAATAGTGCTGCAACGAACATTGTGGTGAATGTGCCTTTTTGATTTACGGTTTTCTCTGGGTATATGCCCAGAAGTGGGATTGCTGGATCAGATGGTAATTCTATTTCTAGTTTTTTAAGGAAACTCCATACTGTTCTCCATAGTGACTGTATCAATTTACATTCCCACCAATAGTGGAAGAGGGCTCCTTTTGTCCACACCCTCCCCAGAATTGGTTGTTTGTAGATTTTCTGATGATGCTGATTCTAACAGGTGTGAGGTGATACCTCATTGTAGTTTTGATTTGCATTTCTCTAATAATTAGTGCTGTTGAGCAGCTTTTCATGTGCGTCTTGGCCATCTCTGTGTCTTCTTTGAAGAAACGTCTCTTTAGATCTTCTGCCCATTTTTGTATTGGGTTGTTTGTTTTTTTAATATTAAGCTGCATGAGCTGTTTATATATATTGGAGATTAAACCTCTGTCCATTGATTCGTTTGCAACGATTTTTGCCCATTCTTAGGGATGCCTTTTTCCATTCCCGTTTTTTCTAACAAAAAAGGAAAGAAACGAAAAGAAGCAGAACACTAATGTGCGTAAAATATGCCTTTTGAAACGGTCGTTTTGAAATATGGACGTCCTTTGAATTTTTTGGTCGATATGTGACCCCAGGATTTGTTTTCAGGGCAGGTGTCATTTACAGGCCTGCAATGATTTTGAATATCAACTGACCATTAGCGCTGGGATTAAAGCTGCTGTTGTGTGAAACGGCCACAAGGTGGCAGCAGTTCACCCTTACCAAATCTGGTTACTAGGGCAAGAGAGCCTCAGTGGAAGTGGTGTTGTAGATTGGAGTTTAGAATGGAATGTGCCAGGAGAAAGCCCCTCACGTTTGTCTCACTACTTCTTGTTCGTGTTTTTAAGTTTTTATTTTTTATTACAGCAAGTTTGATTACAATGTTTGGCTTGTTGTAGGTGTGGAAGATGTGGTTCTTTTACACATATACAGATGACTGTTCTTCTTGGGATCCTTTTCCCATGTACGTTATGACAGAATGTTGAGTAGTCCTCTCTTGGTATTCTGTAGGTCTTTGGTGATTATATATGTCACCTGTGTTTGTATATGTCTGTTAACCCCGATATCGTAATGAAACCAATCCTCACACCTTTCCATTGGTGAACCATAAGTTTGTTTAATGAATCTGTGATTGCCCTTCTCCGTGGAAATATCTGCCCTGGTATCCATTTTTAGGTAACACCTATAAGTGATATGATATGATATGTGTCTTTCACTTTCTGACTTACTACAAGTCACGTGATTACTTCTAGACTCATCTACGGTGCTGCAAATGGCATTGTGTCCTTTTTTCCCTTGGCTTCTCTTCTGCCTTAGCGGGGTCCATTTTCAACAATGTGATTCCCTGAGGGTTGTGGATTAGCTGACCTGGGCAGCCTTACCCTGCCGGCCCGCCCTCCCCAGGTGTGCCTCGTTGAGGTCAATATAAACAGAGCTCCAGGCAGCAATAGCCCCTGAAGCTGTGCCTGACTCCATATTCTCTGCCCCGTCAGCAGTCTCGGGGCTGTGCTGGTGGGAGGGAGTGAGGGGCCACAGCTTTGTGGGTGGCCCGGTGTGAGTGGGGTTCTGCTGGCCTTTCTGCAGGAGTTGCCAGGCTGCCGCCTGTAAAGAAGAGGATGTGTCACCCATACCTTCCGCTGGAATTTCTCTCCGGACAGAGGTGAGGAAGGAAAAAAGCAGTGGGGGCCGGGACAGGAGGGGTATCTCAGGCAGGGCAATGGAAAGCTTCTGGAAGAGCGCCAGGGTCCAGGACCACGCTGGCTGGCCTGCAGGCACCAAGTTGGCCTGCGTGCTGTCGCTGGTGTGGCTCCACGGTCCTTCCTCTAGGCTTTCAAGCCCTTGTACATATTCAGGTGTGTTACCTGGAAAGGGTGGGAACAGATCAGAAGCAGCTGGCCTGGGGCTCAGCTCACGTTTACTCACAGATGCCTCGGCACGGTCCCCCAGCTTTTCAATGAGGACGCTCCTTGTGTGGGGGGTGGGTGGCTGGCTGTATGGGAGATGGTTCCCCACCTCTGACCAATTTCAGAATTGTTTACTGCTGGAGCAAGTGCCGTGAAAGGTTTTTCCTCTGTATAACTCGTGGGTTCAATTTTTTTTTTTCTTTTTTGTTTCAAGTTAGATGTTATTCCTCTTTTATGTATTTATAAATATAAGCATGGAAATATTTCATTCCTATAAATACATCTGTGTGACGGGAAGAACTTTTTTCTGTTTTATTTTTAAATTTTATTTTTTAAAATTTTGAAATTTTATTTATTTTTTTATACAGCACGTTATTATTAGTTATGTATTTTATGCATATACATGTATACAGGTCAATCCCAAACTCCCAACTCATCCCACCACCACCACCCCATGGCTTCCCACACTTGGTGTCCATACGTTTGTTCTCTACCTCTGTGTCTCTATTTCTTCCCTGCAAACCAGTTCATCTGTACCATTTTTAGGCTCCACATATATGCATTAATATACAATATTTGTTTTCCTCTTTCTGACTTACTTCATTCTGTATGACAGTCTCTCGATCCATCGATGTCTCTACAAATGACCCAGTTTCATTCCTGTTTATGGCCGAGTCATATTCCATTTTATATATGTACCACATCTTTATCCATTCATCTGTCTGTGGGCATTTAGGTTGCTTCCATTACCTGGCTATTGTAAATAGTGCTGCAACGAACATTGTGGTGAATGTGCCTTTTTGAAATACGGTTTTCTCTGGGTATATGCCCAGAAGTGGGATTGCTGGATCAGATGGTAATTCTATTTCTAGTTTTTTTAAGGAAACTCCATACTGTTCTCCATAGTGACTGTATCAATTTACATTCCCACCAATAGTGGAAGAGGGCTCCTTTTGTCCACACCCTCCCCAGAATTGGTTGTTTGTAGATTTTCTGATGATGCCGATTCTAACAGGTGTGAGGTGATACCTCATTGTAGTTTTGATTTGCATTTCTCTAATAATTAGTGCTGTTGAGCAGCTTTTCATGTGCGTCTTGGCCATCTCTGTGTCTTCTTTGAAGAAACGTCTCTTTAGATCTTCTGCCCATTTTTGTATTGGGTTGTTTGTTTTTTTAATATTAAGCTGCATGTGCTGTTTATATATATTGGAGATTAAACCTCTGTCCATTGATTCGTCTGCAACAATTTTCGCCCATTCTGAGTGATGTCTTTTTCCATTCCCGTTTTTTTTAACAAAAAAGGAAAGAAAGGAAAAGAAGCAGAACACTAATGTGCATAAAATATGCCTTTTGAAACGGTCGTTTTGAAATATGGACGTCCTTTGAATTTTTTGGTCGATATGTGACCCCAGGATTTGTTTTCAGGGCAGGTGTCATTTACAGGCCTGCAATGATTTTGAATATCAACTGACCATTAGCGTTGGGATTAAAGCTGCTGTTGTGTGAAACGGCCACAAGGTGGCAGCAGTTCACCCTTACCAAATCTGGTTACTAGGGCAAGAGAGCCTCAGTGGAAGTGGTGTTCTAGATTGGAGTTTAGAATGGAATGTGCCAGGAGAAAGCCCCTCACGTTTGTCTCACTACATCTTGTTCGTGTATTTAATTTAATTTAATATTTTTTATTACAGCAAGTTTGATTACAATGTTTGGCTTGTTGTAGGTGTGGAAGATGTGGTTCTTTTACACATATACAGATGACTGTTCTTCCTGGGATCCTTTTCCCATGTACGTTATGACAGAATGTTGAGTAGTCCTCTCTTGGTATTCTGTAGGTCTTTGGTGATTATATATGTCACCTGTGTTTGTATATGTCTGTTAACCCCGATATCGTAATGAAACCAATCCTCACACCTTTCCATTGGTGAACGATAAGTTTGTTTAATGAATCTGTGATTGCCCTTCTCCGTGGAAATATCTGCCCTGGTATCCATTTTTAGGTAACACCTATAAGTGATATGATATGATATGTGTCTTTCACTTTCTGACTTACTACATGTCACGTGATTACTTCGAGTGTCATCTACGGTGCTGCAAATGGCATTGTGTCCTTTTTTCCCTTGGCTTCTATTCTGCCTTAGTGAGGTCCATTTTCAACAATGTGATTCCCTGAGGGTTGTGGATTAGCTGACCTGGGCAGCCTTACCCTGCCGGCCTGCCCTCCCCAGGTGTGCCTCGTTGAGGTCAATATAAACAGCGCTCCAGGCAGCAATAGCCCCTGAAGCTGTGCCTGACTCCATATTCTCTGCCCCGTCAGCAGTCTCGGGGCTGTGCTGGTTGGAGGGAGTGAGGGGCCACAGCTTTGTGAGTGGCCCGGTGTGAGTGGGACTCTGCTGGCCTTTCTGCAGGAGTTGCCAGGCTGCCAACTGTAAAGAAGAGGATGTGTCACCCATACTTCCGCTGGAATTTCTCTCCGGACAGAGGTGAGGAAGGAAAAAAGCAGTGGGGGCTGGGACAGGAGGGGTATCTCAGGCAGGGCAATGGAAAGCTTCCGGAAGAGCGCCCGGGGCCAAGACCACCATGGCTGGCCTGCAGGCACCAAGTTGGCCTGCGTGCTGTCGCTGGTGTGGCTCGACGGCCCTTCCTCTAGGCTTTCAAGCCCTTGTACATATTCAGGTGTTTTACCTGGGAAGGGTGGGAACAGTTCAGCAGCAGCTGGCCTGGGGCTCAGCTCACGTTTACTCACAGATGCCTCGGCACGGTCCCCCAGCTTTGCAATGAGGACTCTCCTTGCGTGGGGGGTGGGTTGCTGGCTGTATGGGAGATGGTTTCCCACCTCTGACCAATTTCAGAATTGTTTACCACTGGAGAAAGTGCGCTGATAGGGTTTTCCTCTGTATAACTCATGGGTTCAGGTGTTTTTTTCTTTTATGGTTCAAGTTAGATTTTATTCCTCTTTTATATATTTATAGATATAAGCATGGAAATAATTCATTCCTATAAATACATCTGTGTGACGGGAAGAAGTTTTTTCTCTTTTATTTTTAAATTTTATTTTTTAAAATTTTGAAATTTAATTTTATTTTTTTTATACAGCACGTTATTATTAGTTATGTATTTTATGCATATACATGTATACAGGTCAATCCCAATCTCCCAACTCATCCCACCAGCACCACCCCATGTCTTCCCACCCTTGGTGTCCATACGTTTGTTCTCTACCTCTGTGTCTCTATTTCTTCCCTGCAAACCAGTTCATCTGTACCATTTTTTAGGTTCCACATATATGCATTAATATACAGTAGTTGTTTTCCTCTTTCTGACTTACTTCATTCTGTATGACAGTCTCTCTATCCATCAATGTCTCTACAAATGACCCAGTTTCATTCCTTTTTATGGCCGAGTAATATTTCATTTTATATATGTACCACATCTTTATCCATTCATCTGTCTGTGGGCATTTAGGTTGCTTCCATTACCTGGCTATTGTAAATAGTGCTGCAACGAACATTGTGGTGAATGTGCCTTTTTGATTTACGGTTTTCTCTGGGTATATGCCCAGAAGTGGGATTGCTGGATCAGATGGTAATTCTATTTCTAGTTTTTTAAGGAAACTCCATACTGTTCTCCATAGTGACTGTATCAATTTACATTCCCACCAATAGTGGAAGAGGGCTCCTTTTGTCCACACCCTCCCCAGAATTGGTTGTTTGTAGATTTTCTGATGATGCTGATTCTAACAGGTGTGAGGTGATACCTCATTGTAGTTTTGATTTGCATTTCTCTAATAATTAGTGCTGTTGAGCAGCTTTTCATGTGCGTCTTGGCCATCTCTGTGTCTTCTTTGAAGAAACGTCTCTTTAGATCTTCTGCCCATTTTTGTATTGGGTTGTTTGTTTTTTTTTATATTAGGCTGCATGAGCTGTTTATATATATTGGAGATTAAACCTCTGTCCATTGATTCGTTTGCAACGAATTTCGCCCATTCTTAGGGATGCCTTTTTCCATTCCCGTTTTTTCTAACAAAAAAGGAAAGAAACGAAAAGAAGCAGAACACTAATGTGCGTAAAATATGCCTTTTGAAACGGTCGTTTTGAAATATGGACGTCCTTTGAATTTTTTGGTCGATATGTGACCCCAGGATTTGTTTTCAGGGCAGGTGTCATTTACAGGCCTGCAATGATTTTGAATATCAACTGACCATTAGCGCTGGGATTAAAGCTGCTGTTGTGTGAAACGGCCACAAGGTGGCAGCAGTTCACCCTTAACAAATCTGGTTACTAGGGCAAGAGAGCCTCAGTGGAAGTGGTGTTCTAGATTGGAGTTTAGAATGGAATGTGCCAGGAGAAAGCCCCTCACGTTTGTCTCACTATTTCTTGTTCGTGTTTTTAATTTAAGTTTTTATTTTTTATTACAGCAAGTTTGATTACAATGTTTGGCTTGTTGTAGGTGTGGAAGATGTGGTTCTTTTACACATATACAGATGACTGTTCTTCTTGGGATCCTTTTCCCATGTACGTTATGACAGAATGTTGAGTAGTCCTCTCTTGGTATTCTGTAGGTCTTTGGTGATTATATATGTCACCTGTGTTTGTATATGTCTGTTAACCCCGATATCGTAATGAAACCAATCCTCACACCTTTCCATTGGTGAACCATAAGTTTGTTTAATGAATCTGTGATTGCCCTTCTCCGTGGAAATATCTGCCCTGGTATCCATTTTTAGGTAACACCTATAAGTGATATGATATGATATGTGTCTTTCACTTTCTGACTTACTACAAGTCACGTGATTACTTCTAGACTCATCTACGGTGCTGCAAATGGCATTGTGTCCTTTTTTCCCTTGGCTTCTCTTCTGCCTTAGCGGGGTCCATTTTCAACAATGTGATTCCCTGAGGGTTGTGGATTAGCTGACCTGGGCAGCCTTACCCTGCCGGCCCGCCCTCCCCAGGTGTGCCTCGTTGAGGTCAATATAAACAGAGCTCCAGGCAGCAATAGCCCCTGAAGCTGTGCCTGACTCCATATTCTCTGCCCCGTCAGCAGTCTCGGGGCTGTGCTGGTGGGAGGGAGTGAGGGGCCACAGCTTTGTGGGTGTCCCGGTGTGAGTGGGGTTCTGCTGGCCTTTCTGCAGGAGTTGCCAGACTGCCGCCTGTAAAGAAGAGGATGTGTCACCCATACCTTCCGCTGGAATTTCTCTCCGGACAGAGGTGAGGAAGGAAAAAAGCAGTGGGGGCCGGGACAGGAGGGGTATCTCAGGCAGGGCAATGGAAAGCTTCTGGAAGAGCGCCAGGGTCCAAGACCACGCTGGCTGGCCTGCAGGCACCAAGTTGGCCTGCGTCCTGTCGCTGGTGTGGCTCCACGGTCCTTCCTCTAGGCTTTCAAGCCCTTGTACATATTCAGGTGTTTTACCTGGAAAGGGTGGGAACAGTTCAGCAGCAGCTGGCCTGGGGCTCAGCTCACGTTTACTCACAGATGCCTCAGCACGGTCCCCCAGCTTTGCAATGAGGATGCTCCTTGCGTGGGGGTTGGGTTGCTGGCTGTATGGGAGATGGTTCCCCACCTCTGACCAATTTCAGAATTGTTTACCACTGGAGCAAGTGCCGTGATAGGGTTTTCCTCTGTATAACTCGTGGGTTCACTTTTTTTTTCTTTTATGTTTCAAGTTAGATGTTATTCCTCTTTTATGTATTTATAGATATAAGCATGGAAATAATTCATTCCTATAAATACATCTGTGTGACGGGAAGAACTTTTTTCTGTTTTATTTTTAAATTTTATTTTTTAAAATTTTGAAATTTTATTTATTTTTTTATACAGCACGTTATTATTAGTTATGTATTTTATGCATATACATGTATACAGGTCAATCCCAAACTCCCAACTCATCCCACCACCACCACCCCATGGCTTCCCACACTTGGTGTCCATACGTTTGTTCTCTACCTCTGTGTCTCTATTTCTTCCCTGCAAACCAGTTCATCTGTACCATTTTTAGGCTCCACATATATGCATTAATATACAATATTTGTTTTCCTCTTTCTGACTTACTTCATTCTGTATGACAGTCTCTCGATCCATCGATGTCTCTACAAATGACCCAGTTTCATTCCTGTTTATGGCCGAGTCATATTCCATTTTATATATGTACCACATCTTTATCCATTCATCTGTCTGTGGGCATTTAGGTTGCTTCCATTACCTGGCTATTGTAAATAGTGCTGCAACGAACATTGTGGTGAATGTGCCTTTTTGAAATACGGTTTTCTCTGGGTATATGCCCAGAAGTGGGATTGCTGGATCAGATGGTAATTCTATTTCTAGTTATTTTAAGGAAACTCCATACTGTTCTCCATAGGGACTGTATCAATTTACATTCCCACCAATAGTGGAAGAGGGCTCCTTTTGTCCACACCCTCCCCAGAATTGGTTGTTTGTAGATTTTCTGATGATGCCGATTCTAACAGGTGTGAGGTGATACCTCATTGTAGTTTTGATTTGCATTTCTCTAATAATTAGTGCTGTTGAGCAGCTTTTCATGTGCGTCTTGGCCATCTCTGTGTCTCCTTTGAAGAAACGTCTCTTTAGATCTTCTGCCCATTTTTTTGGGTTGTTTGTTTTTTTAATATTAAGCTGCATGAGCTGTTTATATATATTGGAGATTAAACCTCTGTCCATTGATTCGTCTGCAACGATTTTCGCCCATTCTGAGGGATGCCTTTTTCCATTCCCGTGTTTTTTAACAAAAAAGGAAAGAAAGGAAAAGAAGCAGAACACTAATGTGCGTAAAATATGCCTTTTGAAACGGTGGTTTTGAAATATGGACGTCCTTTGAAATTTTTGGTCGATATGTGACCCCAGGATTTGTTTTCAGGGCAGGTGTCATTTACAGGCCTGCAATGATTTTGAATATCAACTGACCATTAGCGTTGGGATTAAAGCTGCTGTTGTGTGAAACGGCCACAAGGTGGCAGCAGTTCACCCTTACCAAATCTGGTTACTAGGGCAAGAGAGCCTCAGTGGAAGTGGTGTTCTAGATTGGAGTTTAGAATGGAATGTACCAGGAGAAAGCCCCTCACGTTTGTCTCACTACTTCTTGTTCGTGTTTTTAATTTAAGTTTTTATTTTTTATTACAGCAAGTTTGATTACAATGTTTGGCTTGTTGTAGGTGTGGAAGATGTGGTTCTTTTACACATATACAGATGACTGTTCTTCCTGGGATCCTTTTCCCATGTACGTTATGACAGAATGTTGAGTAGTCCTCTCTTGGTATTCTGTAGGTCTTTGGTGATTATATATGTCACCGGTGTTTGTATATGTCTGTTAACCCCGATATCGTAATGAAACCAATCCTCACACCTTTCCATTGGTGAACGATAAGTTTGTTTAATGAATCTGTGATTGCCCTTCTCCGTGGAAATATCTGCCCTGGTATCCATTTTTAGGTAACACCTATAAGTGATATGATATGATATGTGTCTTTCACTTTCTGACTTACTACATGTCACGTGATTACTTCGAGTGTCATCTACGGTGCTGCAAATGGCATTGTGTCCTTTTTTTCCTTGGCTTCTATTCTGCCTTAGTGAGGTCCATTTTCAACAATGTGATTCCCTGAGGGTTGTGGATTAGCTGACCTGGGCAGCCTTACCCTGCCGGCCTGCCCTCCCCAGGTGTGCCTCGTTGAGGTCAATATAAACAGCGCTCCAGGCAGCAATAGCCCGTGAAGCTGTGCCTGACTCCATATTCTCTGCCCCGTCAGCAGTCTCGGGGCTGTGCTGGTTGGAGGGAGTGAGGGGCCACAGCTTTGTGAGTGGCCCGGTGTGAGTGGGACTCTGCTGGCCTTTCTGCAGGAGTTGCCAGGCTGCCAACTGTAAAGAAGAGGATGTGTCACCCATACTTCCGCTGGAATTTCTCTCCGGACAGAGGTGAGGAAGGAAAAAAGCAGTGGGGGCCGGGACAGGAGGGGTATCTCAGGCAGGGCAATGGAAAGCTTCCGGAAGAGCGCCCGGGGCCAAGACCACCATGGCTGGCCTGCAGGCACCAAGTTGGCCTGCGTGCTGTCGCTGGTGTGGCTCGACGGCCCTTCCTCTAGGCTTTCAAGCCCTTGTACATATTCAGGTGTTTTACCTGGGAAGGGTGGGAACAGTTCAGCAGCAGCTGGCCTGGGGCTCAGCTCACGTTTACTCACAGATGCCTCGGCACGGTCCCCCAGCTTTGCAATGAGGACGCTCCTTGCGTGGGGGGTGGGTTGCTGGCTGTATGGGAGATGGTTTCCCACCTCTGACCAATTTCAGAATTGTTTACCACTGGAGCAAGTGCGCTGATAGGGTTTTCCTCTGTATAACTCATGGGTTCAGGTGTTTTTTTCTTTTATGGTTCAAGTTAGATTTTATTCCTCTTTTATATATTTATAGATATAAGCATGGAAATAATTCATTCCTATAAATACATCTGTGTGACGGGAAGAAGTTTTTTCTCTTTTATTTTTAAATTTTATTTTTTAAAATTTTGAAATTTAATTTTATTTTTTTTATACAGCACGTTATTATTAGTTATGTATTTTATGCATATACATGTATACAGGTCAATCCCAATCTCCCAACTCATCCCACCAGCACCACCCCATGTCTTCCCACCCTTGGTCCATACGTTTGTTCTCTACCTCTGTGTCTCTATTTCTTCCCTGCAAACCAGTTCATCTGTACCATTTTTTAGGTTCCACATATATGCATTAATATACAGTAGTTGTTTTCCTCTTTCTGACTTACTTCATTCTGTATGACAGTCTCTCGATCCATCAATGTCTCTACAAATGACCCAGTTTCATTCCTTTTTATGGCCGAGTTATATTTCATTTTATATATGTACCACATCTTTATCCATTCATCTGTCTGTGGGCATTTAGGTTGCTTCCATTACCTGGCTATTGTAAATAGTGCTGCAACGAACATTGTGGTGAATGTGCCTTTTTGATTTACGGTTTTCTCTGGGTATATGCCCAGAAGTGGGATTGCTGGATCAGATGGTAATTCTATTTCTAGTTTTTTAAGGAAACTCCATACTGTTCTCCATAGTGACTGTATCAATTTACATTCCCACCAATAGTGGAAGAGGGCTCCTTTTGTCCACACCCTCCCCAGAATTGGTTGTTTGTAGATTTTCTGATGATGCTGATTCTAACAGGTGTGAGGTGATACCTCATTGTAGTTTTGATTTGCATTTCTCTAATAATTAGTGCTGTTGAGCAGCTTTTCATGTGCGTCTTGGCCATCTCTGTGTCTTCTTTGAAGAAACGTCTCTTTAGATCTTCTGCCCATTTTTGTATTGGGTTGTTTGTTTTTTTAATATTAGGCTGCATGAGCTGTTTATATATATTGGAGATTAAACCTCTGTCCATTGATTCGTTTGCAACGATTTTTGCCCATTCTTAGGGATGCCTTTTTCCATTCCCGTTTTTTCTAACAAAAAAGGAAAGAAACGAAAAGAAGCAGAACACTAATGTGCGTAAAATATGCCTTTTGAAACGGTCGTTTTGAAATATGGACGTCCTTTGAATTTTTTGGTCGATATGTGACCCCAGGATTTGTTTTCAGGGCAGGTGTCATTTACAAGCCTGCAATGATTTTGAATATCAACTGACCATTAGCGCTGGGATTAAAGCTGCTGTTGTGTGAAACGGCCACAAGGTGGCAGCAGTTCACCCTTACCAAATCTGGTTACTAGGGCAAGAGAGCCTCAGTGGAAGTGGTGTTGTAGATTGGAGTTTAGAATGGAATGTGCCAGGAGAAAGCCCCTCACGTTTGTCTCACTACTTCTTGTTCGTGTTTTTAATTTAAGTTTTTATTTTTTATTACAGCAAGTTTGATTACAATGTTTGGCTTGTTGTAGGTGTGGAAGATGTGGTTCTTTTACACATATACAGATGACTGTTCTTCTTGGGATCCTTTTCCCATGTACGTTATGACAGAATGTTGAGTAGTCCTCTCTTGGTATTCTGTAGGTCTTTGGTGATTATATATGTCACCTGTGTTTGTATATGTCTGTTAACCCCGATATCGTAATGAAACCAATCCTCACACCTTTCCATTGGTGAACCATAAGTTTGTTTAATGAATCTGTGATTGCCCTTCTCCGTGGAAATATCTGCCCTGGTATCCATTTTTAGGTAACACCTATAAGTGATATGATATGATATGTGTCTTTCACTTTCTGACTTACTACAAGTCACGTGATTACTTCTAGACTCATCTACGGTGCTGCAAATGGCATTGTGTCCTTTTTTCCCTTGGCTTCTCTTCTGCCTTAGCGGGGTCCATTTTCAACAATGTGATTCCCTGAGGGTTGTGGATTAGCTGACCTGGGCAGCCTTACCCTGCCGGCCCGCCCTCCCCAGGTGTGCCTCGTTGAGGTCAATATAAACAGAGCTCCAGGCAGCAATAGCCCCTGAAGCTGTGCCTGACTCCATATTCTCTGCCCCGTCAGCAGTCTCGGGGCTGTGCTGGTGGGAGGGAGTGAGGGGCCACAGCTTTGTGGGTGGCCTGGTGTGAGTGGGGTTCTGCTGGCCTTTCTGCAGGAGTTGCCAGGCTGCCGCCTGTAAAGAAGAGGATGTGTCACCCATACCTTCCGCTGGAATTTCTCTCCAGACAGAGGTGAGGAAGGAAAAAAGCAGTGGGGGCCGGGACAGGAGGGGTATCTCAGGCAGGGCAATGGAAAGCTTCTGGAAGAGCGCCAGGGTCCAGGACCACGCTGGCTGGCCTGCAGGCACCAAGTTGGCCTGCGTGCTGTCGCTGGTGTGGCTCCACGGTCCTTCCTCTAGGCTTTCAAGCCCTTGTACATATTCAGGTGTGTTACCTGGAAAGGGTGGGAACAGATCAGAAGCAGCTGGCCTGGGGCTCAGCTCACGTTTACTCACAGATGCCTCGGCACGGTCCCCCAGCTTTTCAATGAGGACGCTCCTTGTGTGGGGGGTGGGTGGCTGGCTGTATGGGAGATGGTTCCCCACCTCTGACCAATTTCAGAATTGTTTACTGCTGGAGCAAGTGCCGTGAAAGGTTTTTCCTCTGTATAACTCGTGGGTTCAATTTTTTTTTTCTTTTTTGGTTCAAGTTAGATGTTATTCCTCTTTTATGTATTTATAAATATAAGCATGGAAATATTTCATTCCTATAAATACATCTGTGTGACGGGAAGAACTTTTTTCTGTTTTATTTTTAAATTTTATTTTTTAAAATTTCGAAATTTTATTTATTTTTTTATACAGCACGTTATTATTAGTTATGTATTTTATGCATATACATGTATACAGGTCAATCCCAAACTCCCAACTCATCCCACCACCACCACCCCATGGCTTCCCACACTTGGTGTCCATACGTTTGTTCTCTACCTCTGTGTCTCTATTTCTTCCCTGCAAACCAGTTCATCTGTACCATTTTTAGGCTCCACATATATGCATTAATATACAATATTTGTTTTCCTCTTTCTGACTTACTTCATTCTGTATGACAGTCTCTCGATCCATCGATGTCTCTACAAATGACCCAGTTTCATTCCTTTTTATGGCCGAGTCATATTCCATTTTATATATGTACCACATCTTTATCCATTCATCTGTCTGTGGGCATTTAGGTTGCTTCCATTACCTGGCTATTGTAAATAGTGCTGCAACGAACATTGTGGTGAATGTGCCTTTTTGAAATACGGTTTTCTCTGGGTATATGCCCAGAAGTGGGATTGCTGGATCAGATGGTAATTCTATTTCTAGTTTTTTTAAGGAAACTCCATACTGTTCTCCATAGTGACTGTATCAATTTACATTCCCACCAATAGTGGAAGAGGGCTCCTTTTGTCCACACCCTCCCCAGAATTGGTTGTTTGTAGATTTTCTGATGATGCCGATTCTAACAGGTGTGAGGTGATACCTCATTGTAGTTTTGATTTGCATTTCTCTAATAATTAGTGCTGTTGAGCAGCTTTTCATGTGCGTCTTGGCCATCTCTGTGTCTTCTTTGAAGAAACGTCTCTTTAGATCTTCTGCCCATTTTTGTATTGGGTTGTTTGTTTTTTTAATATTAAGCTGCATGTGCTGTTTATATATATTGGAGATTAAACCTCTGTCCATTGATTCGTCTGCAACAATTTTCGCCCATTCTGAGTGATGTCTTTTTCCATTCCCGTTTTTTTTAACAAAAAAGGAAAGAAAGGAAAAGAAGCAGAACACTAATGTGCATAAAATATGCCTTTTGAAACGGTCGTTTTGAAATATGGACGTCCTTTGAATTTTTTGGTCGATATGTGACCCCAGGATTTGTTTTCAGGGCAGGTGTCATTTACAGGCCTGCAATGATTTTGAATATCAACTGACCATTAGCGTTGGGATTAAAGCTGCTGTTGTGTGAAACGGCCACAAGGTGGCAGCAGTTCACCCTTACCAAATCTGGTTACTAGGGCAAGAGAGCCTCAGTGGAAGTGGTGTTCTAGATTGGAGTTTAGAATGGAATGTGCCAGGAGAAAGCCCCTCACGTTTGTCTCACTACATCTTGTTCGTGTATTTAATTTAATTTAATATTTTTTATTACAGCAAGTTTGATTACAATGTTTGGCTTGTTGTAGGTGTGGAAGATGTGGTTCTTTTACACATATACAGATGACTGTTCTTCCTGGGATCCTTTTCCCATGTACGTTATGACAGAATGTTGAGTAGTCCTCTCTTGGTATTCTGTAGGTCTTTGGTGATTATATAAGTCACCTGTGTTTGTATATGTCTGTTAACCCCGATATCGTAATGAAACCAATCCTCACACCTTTCCATTGGTGAACGATAAGTTTGTTTAATGAATCTGTGATTGCCCTTCTCCGTGGAAATATCTGCCCTGGTATCCATTTTTAGGTAACACCTATAAGTGATATGATATGATATGTGTCTTTCACTTTCTGACTTACTACATGTCACGTGATTACTTCGAGTGTCATCTACGGTGCTGCAAATGGCATTGTGTCCTTTTTTTCCTTGGCTTCTATTCTGCCTTAGTGAGGTCCATTTTCAACAATGTGATTCCCTGAGGGTTGTGGATTAGCTGACCTGGGCAGCCTTACCCTGCCGGCCTGCCCTCCCCAGGTGTGCCTCGTTGAGGTCAATATAAACAGCGCTCCAGGCAGCAATAGCCCCTGAAGCTGTGCCTGACTCCATATTCTCTGCCCCGTCAGCAGTCTCGGGGCTGTGCTGGTTGGAGGGAGTGAGGGGCCACAGCTTTGTGAGTGGCCCGGTGTGAGTGGGACTCTGCTGGCCTTTCTGCAGGAGTTGCCAGGCTGCCAACTGTAAAGAAGAGGATGTGTCACCCATAATTCCGCTGGAATTTCTCTCCGGACAGAGGTGAGGAAGGAAAAAAGCAGTGGGGGCTGGGAAAGGAGGGGTATCTCAGGCAGGGCAATGGAAAGCTTCCGGAAGAGCGCCCGGGGCCAAGACCACCATGGCTGGCCTGCAGGCACCAAGTTGGCCTGCGTGCTGTCGCTGGTGTGGCTCGACGGCCCTTCCTCTAGGCTTTCAAGCCCTTGTACATATTCAGGTGTTTTACCTGGGAAGGGGGGGAACAGTTCAGCAGCAGCTGGCCTGGGGCTCAGCTCACGTTTACTCACAGATGCCTCGGCACGGTCCCCCAGCTTTGCAATGAGGACGCTCCTTGCGTGGGGGGTGGGTTGCTGGCTGTATGGGAGATGGTTTCCCACCTCTGACCAATTTCAGAATTGTTTACCACTGGAGAAAGTGCGCTGATAGGGTTTTCCTCTGTATAACTCATGGGTTCAGGTGTTTTTTTCTTTTATGGTTCAAGTTAGATTTTATTCCTCTTTTATATATTTATAGATATAAGCATGGAAATAATTCATTCCTATAAATACATCTGTGTGACGGGAAGAAGTTTTTTCTCTTTTATTTTTAAATTTTATTTTTTAAAATTTTGAAATTTAATTTTATTTTTTTTATACAGCACGTTATTATTAGTTATGTATTTTATGCATATACATGTATACAGGTCAATCCCAATCTCCCAACTCATCCCACCAGCACCACCCCATGTCTTCCCACCCTTGGTGTCCATACGTTTGTTCTCTACCTCTGTGTCTCTATTTCTTCCCTGCAAACCAGTTCATCTGTACCATTTTTTAGGTTCCACATATATGCATTAATATACAGTAGTTGTTTTCCTCTTTCTGACTTACTTCATTCTGTATGACAGTCTCTCGATCCATCAATGTCTCTACAAATGACCCAGTTTCATTCCTTTTTATGGCCGAGTAATATTTCATTTTATATATGTACCACATCTTTATCCATTCATCTGTCTGTGGGCATTTAGGTTGCTTCCATTACCTGGCTATTGTAAATAGTGCTGCAACGAACATTGTGGTGAATGTGCCTTTTTGATTTACGGTTTTCTCTGGGTATATGCCCAGAAGTGGGATTGCTGGATCAGATGGTAATTCTATTTCTAGTTTTTTAAGGAAACTCCATACTGTTCTCCATAGTGACTGTATCAATTTACATTCCCACCAATAGTGGAAGAGGGCTCCTTTTGTCCACACCCTCCCCAGAATTGGTTGTTTGTAGATTTTCTGATGATGCTGATTCTAACAGGTGTGAGGTGATACCTCATTGTAGTTTTGATTTGCATTTCTCTAATAATTAGTGCTGTTGAGCAGCTTTTCATGTGCGTCTTGGCCATCTCTGTGTCTTCTTTGAAGAAACGTCTCTTTAGATCTTCTGCCCATTTTTGTATTGGGTTGTTTGTTTTTTTTTATATTAGGCTGCATGAGCTGTTTATATATATTGGAGATTAAACCTCTGTCCATTGATTCGTTTGCAACGAATTTCGCCCATTCTTAGGGATGCCTTTTTCCATTCCCGTTTTTTCTAACAAAAAAGGAAAGAAACGAAAAGAAGCAGAACACTAATGTGCGTAAAATATGCCTTTTGAAACGGTCGTTTTGAAATATGGACGTCCTTTGAATTTTTTGGTCGATATGTGACCCCAGGATTTGTTTTCAGGGCAGGTGTCATTTACAGGCCTGCAATGATTTTGAATATCAACTGACCATTAGCGCTGGGATTAAAGCTGCTGTTGTGTGAAACGGCCACAAGGTGGCAGCAGTTCACCCTTAACAAATCTGGTTACTAGGGCAAGAGAGCCTCAGTGGAAGTGGTGTTCTAGATTGGAGTTTAGAATGGAATGTGCCAGGAGAAAGCCCCTCACGTTTGTCTCACTATTTCTTGTTCGTGTTTTTAATTTAAGTTTTTATTTTTTATTACAGCAAGTTTGATTACAATGTTTGGCTTGTTGTAGGTGTGGAAGATGTGGTTCTTTTACACATATACAGATGACTGTTCTTCTTGGGATCCTTTTCCCATGTACGTTATGACAGAATGTTGAGTAGTCCTCTCTTGGTATTCTGTAGGTCTTTGGTGATTATATATGTCACCTGTGTTTGTATATGTCTGTTAACCCCGATATCGTAATGAAACCAATCCTCACACCTTTCCATTGGTGAACCATAAGTTTGTTTAATGAATCTGTGATTGCCCTTCTCCGTGGAAATATCTGCCCTGGTATCCATTTTTAGGTAACACCTATAAGTGATATGATATGATATGTGTCTTTCACTTTCTGACTTACTACAAGTCACGTGATTACTTCTAGACTCATCTACGGTGCTGCAAATGGCATTGTGTCCTTTTTTCCCTTGGCTTCTCTTCTGCCTTAGCGGGGTCCATTTTCAACAATGTGATTCCCTGAGGGTTGTGGATTAGCTGACCTGGGCAGCCTTACCCTGCCGGCCCACCCTCCCCAGGTGTGCCTCGTTGAGGTCAATATAAACAGAGCTCCAGGCAGCAATAGCCCCTGAAGCTGTGCCTGACTCCATATTCTCTGCCCCGTCAGCAGTCTCGGGGCTGTGCTGGTGGGAGGGAGTGAGGGGCCACAGCTTTGTGGGTGGCCCGGTGTGAGTGGGGTTCTGCTGGCCTTTCTGCAGGAGTTGCCAGGCTGCCGCCTGTAAAGAAGAGGATGTGTCACCCATACCTTCCGCTGGAATTTCTCTCCGGACAGAGGTGAGGAAGGAAAAAAGCAGTGGGGGCCGGGACAGGAGGGGTATCTCAGGCAGGGCAATGGAAAGCTTCTGGAAGAGCGCCAGGGTCCAGGACCACGCTGGCTGGCCTGCAGGCACCAAGTTGGCCTGCGTGCTGTCGCTGGTGTGGCTCCACAGTCCTTCCTCTAGGCTTTCAAGCCCTTGTACATATTCAGGTGTTTTACCTGGAAAGGGTGGGAACAGTTCAGCAGCAGCTGGCCTGGGGCTCAGCTCACGTTTACTCACAGATGCCTCGGCACGGTCCCCCAGCTTTGCAATGAGGATGCTCCTTGCGTGGGGGTTGGGTTGCTGGCTGTATGGGAGATGGTTCCCCACCTCTGACCAATTTCAAAATTGTTTACCACTGGAGCAAGTGCCGTGATAGGGTTTTCCTCTGTATAACTCGTGGGTTCACTTTTTTTTTCTTTTATGTTTCAAGTTAGATGTTATTCCTCTTTTATGTATTTATAGATATAAGCATGGAAATAATTCATTCCTATAAATACATCTGTGTGACGGGAAGAACTTTTTTCTGTTTTATTTTTAAATTTTATTTTTTAAAATTTTGAAATTTTATTTATTTTTTTATACAGCACGTTATTATTAGTTATGTATTTTATGCATATACATGTATACAGGTCAATCCCAAACTCCCAACTCATCCCACCACCACCACCCCATGGCTTCCCACACTTGGTGTCCATACGTTTGTTCTCTACCTCTGTGTCTCTATTTCTTCCCTGCAAACCAGTTCATCTGTACCATTTTTAGGCTCCACATATATGCATTAATATACAATATTTGTTTTCCTCTTTCTGACTTACTTCATTCTGTATGACAGTCTCTCGATCCATCGATGTCTCTACAAATGACCCAGTTTCATTCCTGTTTATGGCCGAGTCATATTCCATTTTATATATGTACCACATCTTTATCCATTCATCTGTCTGTGGGCATTTAGGTTGCTTCCATTACCTGGCTATTGTAAATAGTGCTGCAACGAACATTGTGGTGAATGTGCCTTTTTGAAATACGGTTTTCTCTGGGTATATGCCCAGAAGTGGGATTGCTGGATCAGATGGTAATTCTATTTCTAGTTATTTTAAGGAAACTCCATACTGTTCTCCATAGGGACTGTATCAATTTACATTCCCACCAATAGTGGAAGAGGGCTCCTTTTGTCCACACCCTCCCCAGAATTGGTTGTTTGTAGATTTTCTGATGATGCCGATTCTAACAGGTGTGAGGTGATACCTCATTGTAGTTTTGATTTGCATTTCTCTAATAATTAGTGCTGTTGAGCAGCTTTTCATGTGCGTCTTGGCCATCTCTGTGTCTCCTTTGAAGAAACGTCTCTTTAGATCTTCTGCCCATTTTTTTGGGTTGTTTGTTTTTTTAATATTAAGCTGCATGAGCTGTTTATATATATTGGAGATTAAACCTCTGTCCATTGATTCGTCTGCAACGATTTTCGCCCATTCTGAGGGATGCCTTTTTCCATTCCCGTGTTTTTTAACAAAAAAGGAAAGAAAGGAAAAGAAGCAGAACACGAATGTGCGTAAAATATGCCTTTTGAAATGGTGGTTTTGAAATATGGACGTCCTTTGAAATTTTTGGTCGATATGTGACCCCAGGATTTGTTTTCAGGGCAGGTGTCATTTACAGGCCTGCAATGATTTTGAATATCAACTGACCATTAGCGTTGGGATTAAAGCTGCTGTTGTGTGAAACGGCCACAAGGTGGCAGCAGTTCACCCTTACCAAATCTGGTTACTAGGGCAAGAGAGCCTCAGTGGAAGTGGTGTTCTAGATTGGAGTTTAGAATGGAATGTACCAGGAGAAAGCCCCTCACGTTTGTCTCACTACTTCTTGTTCGTGTTTTTAATTTAAGTTTTTATTTTTTATTACAGCAAGTTTGATTACAATGTTTGGCTTGTTGTAGGTGTGGAAGATGTGGTTCTTTTACACATATACAGATGACTGTTCTTCTTGGGATCCTTTTCCCATGTACGTTATGACAGAATGTTGAGTAGTCCTCTCTTGGTATTCTGTAGGTCTTTGGTGATTATATATGTCACCGGTGTTTGTATATGTCTCTTAACCCCGATATCGTAATGAAACCAATCCTCACACCTTTCCATTGGTGAACCATAAGTTTGTTTAATGAATCTGTGATTGCCCTTCTCCGTGGAAATATCTGCCCTGGTATCCATTTTTAGGTAACACCTATAAGTGATATGATATGATATGTGTCTTTCACTTTCTGACTTACTACAAGTCACGTGATTACTTCTAGACTCATCTACGGTGCTGCAAATGGCATTGTGTCCTTTTTTCCCTTGGCTTCTCTTCTGCCTTAGCGGGGTCCATTTTCAACAATGTGATTCCCTGAGGGTTGTGGATTAGCTGACCTGGGCAGCCTTACCCTGCCGGCCCGCCCTCCCCAGGTGTGCCTCGTTGAGGTCAATATAAACAGAGCTCCAGGCAGCAATAGCCCCTGAAGCTGTGCCTGACTCCATATTCTCTGCCCCATCAGCAGTCTCGGGGCTGTGCTGGTGGGAGGGAGTGAGGGGCCACAGCTTTGTGGGTGGCCCGGTGTGAGTGGGGTTCTGCTGGCCTTTCTGCAGGAGTTGCCAGGCTGCCGCCTGTAAAGAAGAGGATGTGTCACCCATAGCTTCCGCTGGAATTTCTCTCCGGACAGAGGTGAGGAAGGAAAAAAGCAGTGGGGGCCGGGACAGGAGGGGTATCTCAGGCAGGGCAATGGAAAGCTTCTGGAAGAGCGCCAGGGTCCAGGACCACGCTGGCTGGCCTGCAGGCACCAAGTTGGCCTGCGTGCTGTCGCTGGTGTGGCTCCACGGTCCTTCCTCTAGGCTTTCAAGCCCTTGTACATATTCAGGTGTTTTACCTGGAAAGGGTGGGAACAGTTCAGCAGCAGCTGGCCTGGGGCTCAGCTCACGTTTACTCACAGATGCCTCGGCACGGTCCCCCAGCTTTGCAATGAGGACGCTCCTTGCGTGGGGGTTGGGTTGCTGGCTGTATGGGAGATGGTTCCCCACCTCTGACCAATTTCAGAATTGTTTACCACTGGAGCAAGTGCCGTGATAGGGTTTTCCTCTGTATAACTCGTGGGTTCACTTTTTTTTTCTTTTATGTTTCAAGTTAGATGTTATTCCTCTTTTATGTATTTATAGATATAAGCATGGAAATAATTCATTCCTATAAATACATCTGTGTGACGGGAAGAACTTTTTTCTGTTTTATTTTTAAATTTTATTTTTTAAAATTTTGAAATTATATTTATTTTTTTATACAGCACGTTATTATTAGTTATGTATTTTATGCATATACATGTATACAGGTCAATCCCAAACTCCCAACTCATCCCACCACCACCACCCCATGGCTTCCCACACTTGGTGTCCATACGTTTGTTCTCTACCTCTGTGTCTCTATTTCTTCCCTGCAAACCAGTTCATCTGTACCATTTTTAGGCTCCACATATATGCATTAATATACAATATTTGTTTTCCTCTTTCTGACTTACTTCATTCTGTATGACAGTCTCTCGATCCATCGATGTCTCTACAAATGACCCAGTTTCATTCCTTTTTATGGCCGAGTCATATTCCATTTTATATATGTACCACATCTTTATCCATTCATCTGTCTGTGGGCATTTAGGTTGCTTCCATTACCTGGCTATTGTAAATAGTGCTGCAACGAACATTGTGGTGAATGTGCCTTTTTGAAATACGGTTTTCTCTGGGTATATGCCCAGAAGTGGGATTGCTGGATCAGATGGTAATTCTATTTCTAGTTTTTTTAAGGAAACTCCATACTGTTCTCCATAGGGACTGTATCAATTTACAATCCCACCAATAGTGGAAGAGGGCTCCTTTTGTCCACACCCTCCCCAGAATTGGTTGTTTGTAGATTTTCTGATGATGCCGATTCTAACAGGTGTGAGGTGATACCTCATTGTAGTTTTGATTTTCATTTCTCTAATAATTAGTGCTGTTGAGCAGCTTTTCATGTGCGTCTTGGCCATCTCTGTGTCTCCTTTGAAGAAACGTCTCTTTAGATCTTCTGCCCATTTTTTTGGGGTTGTTTGTTTTCTTAATATTAAGCTGCATGAGCTGTTTATATATATTGGAGATTAAACCTCTGTCCATTGATTCGTCTGCAACGATTTTCGCCCATTCTGAGGGATGCCTTTTTCCATTCCCGTGTTTTTTAACAAAAAAGGAAAGAAAGGAAAAGAAGCAGAACACTAATGTGCGTAAAATATGCCTTTTGAAACGGTCGTTTTGAAATATGGACGTCCTTTGAAATTTTTGGTCGATATGTGACCCCAGGATTTGTTTTCAGGGCAGGTGTCATTTACAGGCCTGCAATGATTTTGAATATCAACTGACCATTAGCGTTGGGATTAAAGCTGCTGTTGTGTGAAACGGCCACAAGGTGGCAGCAGTTCACCCTTACCAAATCTGGTTACTAGGGCAAGAGAGCCTCAGTGGAAGTGGTGTTCTAGATTGGAGTTTAGAATGGAATGTACCAGAAGAAAGCCCCTCACGTTTGTCTCACTACTTCTTGTTCGTGTTTTTAATTTAAGTTTTTATTTTTTATTACAGCAAGTTTGATTACAATGTTTGGCTTGTTGTAGGTGTGGAAGATGTGGTTCTTTTACACATATACAGATGACTGTTCTTCTTGGGATCCTTTTCCCATGTACGTTATGACAGAATGTTGAGTAGTCCTCTCTTGGTATTCCGTAGGTCTTTGGTGATTATATATGTCACCGGTGTTTGTATATGTCTGTTAACCCCGATATCGTAATGAAACCAATCCTCACACCTTTCCATTGGTGAACCATAAGTTTGTTTAATGAATCTGTGATTGCCCTTCTCCGTGGAAATATCTGCCCTGGTATCCATTTTTAGGTAACACCTATAAGTGATATGATATGATATGTGTCTTTCACTTTCTGACTTACTACAAGTCACGTGACTACTTCTAGACTCATCTACGGTGCTGCAAATGGCATTGTGTCCTTTTTTCCCTTGGCTTCTCTTCTGCCTTAGCGAGGTCCATTTTCAACAATGTGATTCCCTGAGGGTTGTGGATTAGCTGACCTGGGCAGCCTTACCCTGCCGGCCCGCCCTCCCCAGGTGTGCCTCGTTGAGGTCAATATAAACAGAGCTCCAGGCAGCAATAGCCCCTGAAGCTGTGCCTGACTCCATATTCTCTGCCCCGTCAGCAGTCTCGGGGCTGTGCTGGTGGGAGGGAGTGAGGGGCCACAGCTTTGTGGGTGGCCCGGTGTGAGTGGGGTTCTGCTGGCCTTTCTGCAGGAGTTGCCAGGCTGCCGCCTGTAAAGAAGAGGATGTGTCACCCATACCTTCCGCTGGAATTTCTCTCCGGACAGAGGTGAGGAAGGAAAAAAGCAGTGGGGGCCGGGACAGGAGGGGTATCTCAGGCAGGGCAATGGAAAGCTTCTGGAAGAGCGCCAGGGTCCAGGACCACGCTGGCTGGCCTGCAGGCACCAAGTTGGCCTGCGTGCTGTCGCTGGTGTGGCTCCACGGTCCTTCCTCTAGGCTTTCAAGCCCTTGTACATATTCAGGTGTTTTACCTGGAAAGGGTGGGAACAGTTCAGCAGCAGCTGGCCTGGGGCTCAGCTCACGTTTACTCACAGATGCCTCGGCACGGTCCCCCAGCTTTGCAATGAGGACGCTCCTTGCGTGGGGGTTGGGTTGCTGGCTGTATGGGAGATGGTTCCCCACCTCTGACCAATTTCAGAATTGTTTACCACTGGAGCAAGTGCCGTGATAGGGTTTTCCTCTGTATAACTCGTGGGTTCACTTTTTTTTCTTTTATGTTTCAAGTTAGATGTTATTCCTCTTTTATGTATTTATAGATATAAGCATGGAAATAATTCATTCCTATAAATACATCTGTGTGACGGGAAGAACTTTTTTCTGTTTTATTCTTAAATTTTATTTTTTAAAATTTCGAAATTTTATTTATTTTTTTATACAGCACGTTATTATTAGTTATGTATTTTATGCATATACATGTATACAGGTCAATCCCAAACTCCCAACTCATCCCACCACCACCACCCCATGGCTTCCCACACTTGGTGTCCATACGTTTGTTCTCTACCTCTGTGACTCTATTTCTTCCCTGCAAACCAGTTCATCTGTACCATTTTTAGGCTCCACATATATGCATTAATATACAATATTTGTTTTCCTCTTTCTGACTTACTTCATTCTGTATGACAGTCTCTCGATCCATCGATGTCTCTACAAATGACCCAGTTTCATTCCTTTTTATGGCCGAGTCATATTCCATTTTATATATGTACCACATCTTTATCCATTCATCTGTCTGTGGGCATTTAGGTTGCTTCCATTACCTGGCTATTGTAAATAGTGCTGCAACGAACATTGTGGTGAATGTGCCTTTTTGAAATACGGTTTTCTCTGGGTATATGCCCAGAAGTGGGATTGCTGGATCAGATGGTAATTCTATTTCTAATTTTTTTAAGGAAACTCCATACTGTTCTCCATAGGGACTGTATCAATTTACATTCCCACCAATAGTGGAAGAGGGCTCCTTTTGTCCACACCCTCCCCAGAATTGGTTGTTTGTAGATTTTCTGATGATGCCGATTCTAACAGGTGTGAGGTGATACCTCATTGTAGTTTTGATTTGCATTTCTCTAATAATTAGTGCTGTTGAGCAGCTTTTCATGTGCGTCTTGGCCATCTCTGTGTCTCCTTTGAAGAAACGTCTCTTTAGATCTTCTGCCCATTTTTTTGGGTTGTTTGTTTTCTTAATATTAAGCTGCATGAGCTGTTTATATATATTGGAGATTAAACCTCTGTCCATTGATTCGTCTGCAACGATTTTCGCCCATTCTGAGGGATGCCTTTTTCCATTCCCGTGTTTTTTAACAAAAAAGGAAAGAAAGGAAAAGAAGCAGAACACGAATGTGCGTAAAATATGCCTTTTGAAACGGTCGTTTTGAAATATGGACGTCCTTTGAAATTTTTGGTCGATATGTGACCCCAGGATTTGTTTTCAGGGCAGGTGTCATTTACAGGCCTGCAATGATTTTGAATATCAACTGACCATTAGTGTTGGGATTAAAGCTGCTGTTGTGTGAAACGGCCACAAGGTGGCAGCAGTTCACCCTTACCAAATCTGGTTACTAGGGCAAGAGAGCCTCAGTGGAAGTGGTGTTCTAGATTGGAGTTTAGAATGGAATGTGCCAGGAGAAAGCCCCTCACGTTTGTCTCACTACTTCTTGTTCGTGTTTTTAATTTAATTTTTTTATTTTTTATTACAGCAAGTTTGATTACAATGTTTGGCTTGTTGTAGGTGTGGAAGATGTGGTTCTTTTACACATATACAGATGACTGTTCTTCTTGGGATCCTTTTCCCATGTACGTTATGACAGAATGTTGAGTAGTCCTCTCTTGGTATTCTGTAGGTCTTTGGTGATTATATATGTCACCTGTGTTTGTATATGTCTGTTAACCCCGATATCATAATGAAACCAATCCTCACACCTTTCCATTGGTGAACCATAAGTTTGTTTAATGAATCTGTGATTGCCCTTCTCCGTGGAAATATCTGCCCTGGTATCCATTTTTAGGTAACACCTATAAGTGATATGATATGATATGTGTCTTTCACTTTCTGACTTACTACAAGTCACGTGATTACTTCTAGACTCATCTACGGTGCTGCAAATGGCATTGTGTCCTTTTTTCCCTTGGCTTCTCTTCTGCCTTAGCGGGGTCCATTTTCAACAATGTGATTCCCTGAGGGTTGTGGATTAGCTGACCTGGGCAGCCTTACCCTGCCGGCCCGCCCTCCCCAGGTGTGCCTCGTTGAGGTCAATATAAACAGAGCTCCAGGCAGCAATAGCCCCTGAAGCTGTGCCTGACTCCATATTCTCTGCCCCGTCAGCAGTCTCGGGGCTGTGCTGGTGGGAGGGAGTGAGGGGCCACAGCTTTGTGGGTGGCCCGGTGTGAGTGGGGTTCTGCTGGCCTTTCTGCAGGAGTTGCCAGGCTGCCGCCTGTAAAGAAGAGGATGTGTCACCCATACCTTCCGCTGGAATTTCTCTCCGGACAGAGGTGAGGAAGGAAAAAAGCAGTGGGGGCCGGGACAGGAGGGGTATCTCAGGCAGGGCAATGGAAAGCTTCTGGAAGAGCGCCAGGGTCCAGGACCACGCTGGCTGGCCTGCAGGCACCAAGTTGGCCTGCGTGCTGTCGCTGGTGTGGCTCCACGGTCCTTCCTCTAGGCTTTCAAGCCCTTGTACATATTCAGGTGTTTTACCTGGAAAGGGTGGGAACAGTTCAGCAGCAGCTGGCCTGGGGCTCAGCTCACGTTTACTCACAGATGCCTCGGCACGGTCCCCCAGCTTTGCAATGAGGACGCTCCTTGCGTGGGGGTTGGGTTGCTGGCTGTATGGGAGATGGTTCCCCACCTCTGACCAATTTCAGAATTGTTTACCACTGGAGCAAGTGCCGTGATAGGGTTTTCCTCTGTATAACTCGTGGGTTCACTTTTTTTTTCTTTTATGTTTCAAGTTAGATGTTATTCCTCTTTTATGTATTTATAGATATAAGCATGGAAATAATTCATTCCTATAAATACATCTGTGTGACGGGAAGAACTTTTTTCTGTTTTATTTTTAAATTTTATTTTTTAAAATTTCGAAATTTTATTTATTTTTTTATACAGCACGTTATTATTAGTTATGTATTTTATGCATATACATGTATACAGGTCAATCCCAAACTCCCAACTCATCCCACCACCACCACCCCATGGCTTCCCACACTTGGTGTCCATACGTTTGTTCTCTACCTCTGTGTCTCTATTTCTTCCCTGCAAACCAGTTCATCTGTACCATTTTTAGGCTCCACATATATGCATTAATATACAATATTTGTTTTCCTCTTTCTGACTTACTTCATTCTGTATGACAGTCTCTCGATCCATCGATGTCTCTACAAATGACCCAGTTTCATTCCTTTTTATGGCCGAGTCATATTCCATTTTATATATGTACCACATCTTTATCCATTCATCTGTCTGTGGGCATTTAGGTTGCTTCCATTACCTGGCTATTGTAAATAGTGCTGCAACGAACATTGTGGTGAATGTGCCTTTTTGAAATACGGTTTTCTCTGGGTATATGCCCAGAAGTGGGATTGCTGGATCAGATGGTAATTCTATTTCTAGTTATTTTAAGGAAACTCCATACTGTTCTCCATAGGGACTGTATCAATTTACATTCCCACCAATAGTGGAAGAGGGCTCCTTTTGTCCACACCCTCCCCAGAATTGGTTGTTTGTAGATTTTCTGATGATGCCGATTCTAACAGGTGTGAGGTGATACCTCATTGTAGTTTTGATTTGCATTTCTCTAATAATTAGTGCTGTTGAGCAGCTTTTCATGTGCGTCTTGGCCATCTCTGTGTCTCCTTTGAAGAAACGTCTCTTTAGATCTTCTGCCCATTTTTTTGGGGTTGTTTGTTTTCTTAATATTAAGCTGCATGAGCTGTTTATATATATTGGAGATTAAACCTCTGTCCATTGATTCGTCTGCAACGATTTTCGCCCATTCTGAGGGATGCCTTTTTCCATTCCCGTGTTTTTTAACAAAAAAGGAAAGAAAGGAAAAGAAGCAGAACACGAATGTGCGTAAAATATGCCTTTTGAAACGGTGGTTTTGAAATATGGACGTCCTTTGAAATTTTTGGTCGATATGTGACCCCAGGATTTGTTTTCAGGGCAGGTGTCATTTACAGGCCTGCAATGATTTTGAATATCAACTGACCATTAGCGTTGGGATTAAAGCTGCTGTTGTGTGAAACGGCCACAAGGTGGCAGCAGTTCACCCTTACCAAATCTGGTTACTAGGGCAAGAGAGCCTCAGTGGAAGTGGTGTTCTAGATTGGAGTTTAGAATGGAATGTACCAGGAGAAAGCCCCTCACGTTTGTCTCACTACTTCTTGTTCGTGTTTTTAATTTAAGTTTTTATTTTTTATTACAGCAAGTTTGATTACAATGTTTGGCTTGTTGTAGGTGTGGAAGATGTGGTTCTTTTACACATATACAGATGACTGTTCTTCTTGGGATCCTTTTCCCATGTACGTTATGACAGAATGTTGAGTAGTCCTCTCTTGGTATTCTGTAGGTCTTTGGTGATTATATATGTCACCTGTGTTTGTATATGTCTGTTAACCCCGATATCGTAATGAAACCAATCCTCACACCTTTCCATTGGTGAACCATAAGTTTGTTTAATGAATCTGTGATTGCCCTTCTCCGTGGAAATATCTGCCCTGGTATCCATTTTTAGGTAACACCTATAAGTGATATGATATGATATGTGTCTTTCACTTTCTGACTTACTACAAGTCACGTGATTACTTCTAGACTCATCTACGGTGCTGCAAATGGCATTGTGTCCTTTTTTCCCTTGGCTTCTCTTCTGCCTTAGCGGGGTCCATTTTCAACAATGTGATTCCCTGAGGGTTGTGGATTAGCTGACCTGGGCAGCCTTACCCTGCCGGCCCGCCCTCCCCAGGTGTGCCTCGTTGAGGTCAATATAAACAGAGCTCCAGGCAGCAATAGCCCCTGAAGCTGTGCCTGACTCCATATTCTCTGCCCCGTCAGCAGTCTCGGGGCTGTGCTGGTGGGAGGGAGTGAGGGGCCACAGCTTTGTGGGTGGCCCGGTGTGAGTGGGGTTCTGCTGGCCTTTCTGCAGGAGTTGCCAGGCTGCCGCCTGTAAAGAAGAGGATGTGTCACCCATACCTTCCGCTGGAATTTCTCTCCGGACAGAGGTGAGGAAGGAAAAAAGCAGTGGGGGCCGGGACAGGAGGGGTATCTCAGGCAGGGCAATGGAAAGCTTCTGGAAGAGCGCCAGGGTCCAGGACCACGCTGGCTGGCCTGCAGGCACCAAGTTGGCCTGCGTGCTGTCGCTGGTGTGGCTCCACGGTCCTTCCTCTAGGCTTTCAAGCCCTTGTACATATTCAGGTGTTTTACCTGGAAAGGGTGGGAACAGTTCAGCAGCAGCTGGCCTGGGGCTCAGCTCACGTTTACTCACAGATGCCTCGGCACGGTCCCCCAGCTTTGCAATGAGGACGCTCCTTGCGTGGGGGTTGGGTTGCTGGCTGTATGGGAGATGGTTCCCCACCTCTGACCAATTTCAGAATTGTTTACCACTGGAGCAAGTGCCGTGATAGGGTTTTCCTCTGTATAACTCGTGGGTTCACTTTTTTTTTCTTTTATGTTTCAAGTTAGATGTTATTCCTCTTTTATGTATTTATAGATATAAGCATGGAAATAATTCATTCCTATAAATACATCTGTGTGACGGGAAGAACTTTTTTCTGTTTTATTTTTAAATTTTATTTTTTAAAATTTCGAAATTTTATTTATTTTTTTATACAGCACGTTATTATTAGTTATGTATTTTATGCATATACATGTATACAGGTCAATCCCAAACTCCCAACTCATCCCACCACCACCACCCCATGGCTTCCCACACTTGGTGTCCATACGTTTGTTCTCTACCTCTGTGTCTCTATTTCTTCCCTGCAAACCAGTTCATCTGTACCATTTTTAGGCTCCACATATATGCATTAATATACAATATTTGTTTTCCTCTTTCTGACTTACTTCATTCTGTATGACAGTCTCTCGATCCATCGATGTCTCTACAAATGACCCAGTTTCATTCCTTTTTATGGCCGAGTCATATTCCATTTTATATATGTACCACATCTTTATCCATTCATCTGTCTGTGGGCATTTAGGTTGCTTCCATTACCTGGCTATTGTAAATAGTGCTGCAACGAACATTGTGGTGAATGTGCCTTTTTGAAATACGGTTTTCTCTGGGTATATGCCCAGAAGTGGGATTGCTGGATCAGATGGTAATTCTATTTCTAGTTATTTTAAGGAAACTCCATACTGTTCTCCATAGGGACTGTATCAATTTACATTCCCACCAATAGTGGAAGAGGGCTCCTTTTGTCCACACCCTCCCCAGAATTGGTTGTTTGTAGATTTTCTGATGATGCCGATTCTAACAGGTGTGAGGTGATACCTCATTGTAGTTTTGATTTGCATTTCTCTAATAATTAGTGCTGTTGAGCAGCTTTTCATGTGCGTCTTGGCCATCTCTGTGTCTCCTTTGAAGAAACGTCTCTTTAGATCTTCTGCCCATTTTTTTGGGGTTGTTTGTTTTTTTAATATTAAGCTGCATGAGCTGTTTATATATATTGGAGATTAAACCTCTGTCCATTGATTCGTCTGCAACGATTTTCGCCCATTCTGAGGGATGCCTTTTTCCATTCCCGTGTTTTTTAACAAAAAAGGAAAGAAAGGAAAAGAAGCAGAACACGAATGTGCGTAAAATATGCCTTTTGAAACGGTGGTTTTGAAATATGGACGTCCTTTGAAATTTTTGGTCGATATGTGACCCCAGGATTTGTTTTCAGGGCAGGTGTCATTTACAGGCCTGCAATGATTTTGAATATCAACTGACCATTAGCGTTGGGATTAAAGCTGCTGTTGTGTGAAACGGCCACAAGGTGGCAGCAGTTCACCCTTACCAAATCTGGTTACTAGGGCAAGAGAGCCTCAGTGGAAGTGGTGTTCTAGATTGGAGTTTAGAATGGAATGTGCCAGGAGAAAGCCCCTCACGTTTGTCTCACTACTTCTTGTTCGTGTTTTTAATTTAAGTTTTTATTTTTTATTACAGCAAGTTTGATTACAATGTTTGGCTTGTTGTAGGTGTGGAAGATGTGGTTCTTTTACACATATACAGATGACTGTTCTTCTTGGGATCCTTTTCCCATGTACGTTATGACAGAATGTTGAGTAGTCCTCTCTTGGTATTCTGTAGGTCTTTGGTGATTATATATGTCACCTGTGTTTGTATATGTCTGTTAACCCCGATATCGTAATGAAACCAATCCTCACACCTTTCCATTGGTGAACCATAAGTTTGTTTAATGAATCTGTGATTGCCCTTCTCCGTGGAAATATCTGCCCTGGTATCCATTTTTAGGTAACACCTATAAGTGATATGATATGATATGTGTCTTTCACTTTCTGACTTACTACAAGTCACGTGATTACTTCTAGACTCATCTACGGTGCTGCAAATGGCATTGTGTCCTTTTTTCCCTTGGCTTCTCTTCTGCCTTAGCGGGGTCCATTTTCAACAATGTGATTCCCTGAGGGTTGTGGATTAGCTGACCTGGGCAGCCTTACCCTGCCGGCCCGCCCTCCCCAGGTGTGCCTCGTTGAGGTCAATATAAACAGAGCTCCAGGCAGCAATAGCCCCTGAAGCTGTGCCTGACTCCATATTCTCTGCCCCGTCAGCAGTCTCGGGGCTGTGCTGGTGGGAGGGAGTGAGGGGCCACAGCTTTGTGGGTGGCCCGGTGTGAGTGGGGTTCTGCTGGCCTTTCTGCAGGAGTTGCCAGGCTGCCGCCTGTAAAGAAGAGGATGTGTCACCCATACCTTCTGCTGGAATTTCTCTCCGGACAGAGGTGAGGAAGGAAAAAAGCAGTGGGGGCCGGGACAGGAGGGGTATCTCAGGCAGGGCAATGGAAAGCTTCTGGAAGAGCGCCAGGGTCCAGGACCACGCTGGCTGGCCTGCAGGCACCAAGTTGGCCTGCGTGCTGTCGCTGGTGTGGCTCCACGGTCCTTCCTCTAGGCTTTCAAGCCCTTGTACATATTCAGGTGTTTTACCTGGAAAGGGTGGGAACAGTTCAGCAGCAGCTGGCCTGGGGCTCAGCTCACGTTTACTCACAGATGCCTCGGCACGGTCCCCCAGCTTTGCAATGAGGACGCTCCTTGCGTGGGGGTTGGGTTGCTGGCTGTATGGGAGATGGTTCCCCACCTCTGACCAATTTCAGAATTGTTTACCACTGGAGCAAGTGCTGTGATAGGGTTTTCCTCTGTATAACTCGTGGGTTCACTTTTTTTTTCTTTTATGTTTCAAGTTAGATGTTATTCCTCTTTTATGTATTTATAGATATAAGCATGGAAATAATTCATTCCTATAAATACATCTGTGTGACGGGAAGAACTTTTTTCTGTTTTATTTTTAAATTTTATTTTTTAAAATTTCGAAATTTTATTTATTTTTTTATACAGCACGTTATTATTAGTTATGTATTTTATGCATATACATGTATACAGGTCAATCCCAAACTCCCAACTCATCCCACCACCACCACCCCATGGCTTCCCACACTTGGTGTCCATACGTTTGTTCTCTACCTCTGTGTCTCTATTTCTTCCCTGCAAACCAGTTCATCTGTACCATTTTTAGGCTCCACATATATGCATTAATATACAATATTTGTTTTCCTCTTTCTGACTTACTTCATTCTGTATGACAGTCTCTCGATCCATCGATGTCTCTACAAATGACCCAGTTTCATTCCTTTTTATGGCCGAGTCATATTCCATTTTATATATGTACCACATCTTTATCCATTCATCTGTCTGTGGGCATTTAGGTTGCTTCCATTACCTGGCTATTGTAAATAGTGCTGCAACGAACATTGTGGTGAATGTGCCTTTTTGAAATACGGTTTTCTCTGGGTATATGCCCAGAAGTGGGATTGCTGGATCAGATGGTAATTCTATTTCTAGTTATTTTAAGGAAACTCCATACTGTTCTCCATAGGGACTGTATCAATTTACATTCCCACCAATAGTGGAAGAGGGCTCCTTTTGTCCACACCCTCCCCAGAATTGGTTGTTTGTAGATTTTCTGATGATGCCGATTCTAACAGGTGTGAGGTGATACCTCATTGTAGTTTTGATTTGCATTTCTCTAATAATTAGTGCTGTTGAGCAGCTTTTCATGTGCGTCTTGGCCATCTCTGTGTCTCCTTTGAAGAAACGTCTCTTTAGATCTTCTGCCCATTTTTTTGGGTTGTTTGTTTTTTTAATATTAAGCTGCATGAGCTGTTTATATATATTGGAGATTAAACCTCTGTCCATTGATTCGTCTGCAACGATTTTCGCCCATTCTGAGGGATGCCTTTTTCCATTCCCGTGTTTTTTAACAAAAAAGGAAAGAAAGGAAAAGAAGCAGAACACTAATGTGCGTAAAATATGCCTTTTGAAACGGTGGTTTTGAAATATGGACGTCCTTTGAAATTTTTGGTCGATATGTGACCCCAGGATTTGTTTTCAGGGCAGGTGTCATTTACAGGCCTGCAATGATTTTGAATATCAACTGACCATTAGCGTTGGGATTAAAGCTGCTGTTGTGTGAAACGGCCACAAGGTGGCAGCAGTTCACCCTTACCAAATCTGGTTACTAGGGCAAGAGAGCCTCAGTGGAAGTGGTGTTCTAGATTGGAGTTTAGAATGGAATGTGCCAGGAGAAAGCCCCTCACGTTTGTCTCACTACTTCTTGTTCGTGTTTTTAATTTAAGTTTTTATTTTTTATTACAGCAAGTTTGATTACAATGTTTGGCTTGTTGTAGGTGTGGAAGATGTGGTTCTTTTACACATATACAGATGACTGTTCTTCTTGGGATCCTTTTCCCATGTACGTTATGACAGAATGTTGAGTAGTCCTCTCTTGGTATTCTGTAGGTCTTTGGTGATTATATATGTCACCTGTGTTTGTATATGTCTGTTAACCCCGATATCGTAATGAAACCAATCCTCACACCTTTCCATTGGTGAACCATAAGTTTGTTTAATGAATCTGTGATTGCCCTTCTCCGTGGAAATATCTGCCCTGGTATCCATTTTTAGGTAACACCTATAAGTGATATGATATGATATGTGTCTTTTACTTTCTGACTTACTACAAGTCACGTGATTACTTCTAGACTCATCTACGGTGCTGCAAATGGCATTGTGTCCTTTTTTCCCTTGGCTTCTCTTCTGCCTTAGCGGGGTCCATTTTCAACAATGTGATTCCCTGAGGGTTGTGGATTAGCTGACCTGGGCAGCCTTACCCTGCCGGCCCGCCCTCCCCAGGTGTGCCTCGTTGAGGTCAATATAAACAGAGCTCCAGGCAGCAATAGCCCCTGAAGCTGTGCCTGACTCCATATTCTCTGCCCCGTCAGCAGTCTCGGGGCTGTGCTGGTGGGAGGGAGTGAGGGGCCACAGCTTTGTGGGTGGCCCGGTGTGAGTGGGGTTCTGCTGGCCTATCTGCAGGAGTTGCCAGGCTGCCGCCTGTAAAGAAGAGGATGTGTCACCCATACCTTCCGCTGGAATTTCTCTCCGGACAGAGGTGAGGAAGGAAAAAAGCAGTGGGGGCCGGGACAGGAGGGGTATCTCAGGCAGGGCAATGGAAAGCTTCTGGAAGAGCGCCAGGGTCCAGGACCACGCTGGCTGGCCTGCAGGCACCAAGTTGGCCTGCGTGCTGTCGCTGGTGTGGCTCCACGGTCCTTCCTCTAGGCTTTCAAGCCCTTGTACATATTCAGGTGTTTTACCTGGAAAGGGTGGGAACAGTTCAGCAGCAGCTGGCCTGGGGCTCAGCTCACGTTTACTCACAGATGCCTCGGCACGGTCCCCCAGCTTTGCAATGAGGACGCTCCTTGCGTGGGGGTTGGGTTGCTGGCTGTATGGGAGATGGTTCCCCACCTCTGACCAATTTCAGAATTGTTTACCACTGGAGCAAGTGCCGTGATAGGGTTTTCCTCTGTATAACTCGTGGGTTCACTTTTTTTTTCTTTTATGTTTCAAGTTAGATGTTATTCCTCTTTTATGTATTTATAGATATAAGCATGGAAATAATTCATTCCTATAAATACATCTGTGTGACGGGAAGAACTTTTTTCTGTTTTATTTTTAAATTTTATTTTTTAAAATTTCGAAATTTTATTTATTTTTTTATACAGCACGTTATTATTAGTTATGTATTTTATGCATATACATGTATACAGGTCAATCCCAAACTCCCAACTCATCCCACCACCACCACCCCATGGCTTCCCACACTTGGTGTCCATACGTTTGTTCTCTACCTCTGTGTCTCTATTTCTTCCCTGCAAACCAGTTCATCTGTACCATTTTTAGGCTCCACATATATGCATTAATATACAATATTTGTTTTCCTCTTTCTGACTTACTTCATTCTGTATGACAGTCTCTCGATCCATCGATGTCTCTACAAATGACCCAGTTTCATTCCTTTTTATGGCCGAGTCATATTCCATTTTATATATGTACCACATCTTTATCCATTCATCTGTCTGTAGGCATTTAGGTTGCTTCCATTACCTGGCTATTGTAAATAGTGCTGCAACGAACATTGTGGTGAATGTGCCTTTTTGAAATACGGTTTTCTCTGGGTATATGCCCAGAAGTGGGATTGCTGGATCAGATGGTAATTCTATTTCTAGTTATTTTAAGGAAACTCCATACTGTTCTCCATAGGGACTGTATCAATTTACATTCCCACCAATAGTGGAAGAGGGCTCCTTTTGTCCACACCCTCCCCAGAATTGGTTGTTTGTAGATTTTCTGATGATGCCGATTCTAACAGGTGTGAGGTGATACCTCATTGTAGTTTTGATTTGCATTTCTCTAATAATTAGTGCTGTTGAGCAGCTTTTCATGTGCGTCTTGGCCATCTCTGTGTCTCCTTTGAAGAAACGTCTCTTTAGATCTTCTGCCCATTTTTTTGGGGTTGTTTGTTTTTTTAATATTAAGCTGCATGAGCTGTTTATATATATTGGAGATTAAACCTCTGTCCATTGATTCGTCTGCAACGATTTTCGCCCATTCTGAGGGATGCCTTTTTCCATTCCCGTGTTTTTTAACAAAAAAGGAAAGAAAGGAAAAGAAGCAGAACACGAATGTGCGTAAAATATGCCTTTTGAAACGGTGGTTTTGAAATATGGACGTCCTTTGAAATTTTTGGTCGATATGTGACCCCAGGATTTGTTTTCAGGGCAGGTGTCATTTACAGGCCTGCAATGATTTTGAATATCAACTGACCATTAGCGTTGGGATTAAAGCTGCTGTTGTGTGAAACGGCCACAAGGTGGCAGCAGTTCACCCTTACCAAATCTGGTTAAAAGGGCAAGAGAGCCTCAGTGGAAGTGGTGTTCTAGATTGGAGTTTAGAATGGAATGTGCCAGGAGAAAGCCCCTCACGTTTGTCTCACTACTTCTTGTTCGTGTTTTTAATTTAAGTTTTTATTTTTTATTACAGCAAGTTTGATTACAATGTTTGGCTTGTTGTAGGTGTGGAAGATGTGGTTCTTTTACACATATACAGATGACTGTTCTTCTTGGGATCCTTTTCCCATGTACGTTATGACAGAATGTTGAGTAGTCCTCTCTTGGTATTCTGTAGGTCTTTGGTGATTATATATGTCACCTGTGTTTGTATATGTCTGTTAACCCCGATATCGTAATGAAACCAATCCTCACACCTTTCCATTGGTGAACCATAAGTTTGTTTAATGAATCTGTGATTGCCCTTCTCCGTGGAAATATCTGCCCTGGTATCCATTTTTAGGTAACACCTATAAGTGATATGATATGATATGTGTCTTTCACTTTCTGACTTACTACAAGTCACGTGATTACTTCTAGACTCATCTACGGTGCTGCAAATGGCATTGTGTCCTTTTTTCCCTTGGCTTCTCTTCTGCCTTAGCGGGGTCCATTTTCAACAATGTGATTCCCTGAGGGTTGTGGATTAGCTGACCTGGGCAGCCTTACCCTGCCGGCCCGCCCTCCCCAGGTGTGCCTCGTTGAGGTCAATATAAACAGAGCTCCAGGCAGCAATAGCCCCTGAATCTGTGCCTGACTCCATATTCTCTGCCCCGTCAGCAGTCTCGGGGCTGTGCTGGTGGGAGGGAGTGAGGGGCCACAGCTTTGTGGGTGGCCCGGTGTGAGTGGGGTTCTGCTGGCCTATCTGCAGGAGTTGCCAGGCTGCCGCCTGTAAAGAAGAGGATGTGTCACCCATACCTTCCGCTGGAATTTCTCTCCGGACAGAGGTGAGGAAGGAAAAAAGCAGTGGGGGCCGGGACAGGAGGGGTATCTCAGGCAGGGCAATGGAAAGCTTCTGGAAGAGCGCCAGGGTCCAGGACCACGCTGGCTGGCCTGCAGGCACCAAGTTGGCCTGCGTGCTGTCGCTGGTGTGGCTCCACGGTCCTTCCTCTAGGCTTTCAAGCCCTTGTACATATTCAGGTGTTTTACCTGGAAAGGGTGGGAACAGTTCAGCAGCAGCTGGCCTGGGGCTCAGCTCACGTTTACTCACAGATGCCTCGGCACGGTCCCCCAGCTTTGCAATGAGGACGCTCCTTGCGTGGGGGTTGGGTTGCTGGCTGTATGGGAGATGGTTCCCCACCTCTGACCAATTTCAGAATTGTTTACCACTGGAGCAAGTGCCGTGATAGGGTTTTCCTCTGTATAACTCGTGGGTTCACTTTTTTTTTCTTTTATGTTTCAAGTTAGATGTTATTCCTCTTTTATGTATTTATAGATATAAGCATGGAAATAATTCATTCCTATAAATACATCTGTGTGACGGGAAGAACTTTTTTCTGTTTTATTTTTAAATTTTATTTTTTAAAATTTCGAAATTTTATTTATTTTTTTATACAGCACGTTATTATTAGTTATGTATTTTATGCATATACATGTATACAGGTCAATCCCAAACTCCCAACTCATCCCACCACCACCACCCCATGGCTTCCCACACTTGGTGTCCATACGTTTGTTCTCTACCTCTGTGTCTCTATTTCTTCCCTGCAAACCAGTTCATCTGTACCATTTTTAGGCTCCACATATATGCATTAATATACAATATTTGTTTTCCTCTTTCTGACTTACTTCATTCTGTATGACAGTCTCTCGATCCATCGATGTCTCTACAAATGACCCAGTTTCATTCCTTTTTATGGCCGAGTCATATTCCATTTTATATATGTACCACATCTTTATCCATTCATCTGTCTGTGGGCATTTAGGTTGCTTCCATTACCTGGCTATTGTAAATAGTGCTGCAACGAACATTGTGGTGAATGTGCCTTTTTGAAATACGGTTTTCTCTGGGTATATGCCCAGAAGTGGGATTGCTGGATCAGATGGTAATTCTATTTCTAGTTATTTTAAGGAAACTCCATACTGTTCTCCATAGGGACTGTATCAATTTACATTCCCACCAATAGTGGAAGAGGGCTCCTTTTGTCCACACCCTCCCCAGAATTGGTTGTTTGTAGATTTTCTGATGATGCCGATTCTAACAGGTGTGAGGTGATACCTCATTGTAGTTTTGATTTGCATTTCTCTAATAATTAGTGCTGTTGAGCAGCTTTTCATGTGCGTCTTGGCCATCTCTGTGTCTCCTTTGAAGAAACGTCTCTTTAGATCTTCTGCCCATTTTTTTGGGGTTGTTTGTTTTCTTAATATTAAGCTGCATGAGCTGTTTATATATATTGGAGATTAAACCTCTGTCCATTGATTCGTCTGCAACGATTTTCGCCCATTCTGAGGGATGCCTTTTTCCATTCCCGTGTTTTTTAACAAAAAAGGAAAGAAAGGAAAAGAAGCAGAACACGAATGTGCGTAAAATATGCCTTTTGAAACGGTGGTTTTGAAATATGGACGTCCTTTGAAATTTTTGGTCGATATGTGACCCCAGGATTTGTTTTCAGGGCAGGTGTCATTTACAGGCCTGCAATGATTTTGAATATCAACTGACCATTAGCGTTGGGATTAAAGCTGCTGTTGTGTGAAACGGCCACAAGGTGGCAGCAGTTCACCCTTACCAAATCTGGTTACTAGGGCAAGAGAGCCTCAGTGGAAGTGGTGTTCTAGATTGGAGTTTAGAATGGAATGTGCCAGGAGAAAGCCCCTCACGTTTGTCTCACTACTTCTTGTTCGTGTTTTTAATTTAAGTTTTTATTTTTTATTACAGCAAGTTTGATTACAATGTTTGGCTTGTTGTAGGTGTGGAAGATGTGGTTCTTTTACACATATACAGATGACTGTTCTTCTTGGGATCCTTTTCCCATGTACGTTATGACAGAATGTTGAGTAGTCCTCTCTTGGTATTCTGTAGGTCTTTGGTGATTATATATGTCACCTGTGTTTGTATATGTCTGTTAACCCCGATATCGTAATGAAACCAATCCTCACACCTTTCCATTGGTGAACCATAAGTTTGTTTAATGAATCTGTGATTGCCCTTCTCCGTGGAAATATCTGCCCTGGTATCCATTTTTAGGTAACACCTATAAGTGATATGATATGATATGTGTCTTTCACTTTCTGACTTACTACAAGTCACGTGATTACTTCTAGACTCATCTACGGTGCTGCAAATGGCATTGTGTCCTTTTTTCCCTTGGCTTCTCTTCTGCCTTAGCGGGGTCCATTTTCAACAATGTGATTCCCTGAGGGTTGTGGATTAGCTGACCTGGGCAGCCTTACCCTGCCGGCCCGCCCTCCCCAGGTGTGCCTCGTTGAGGTCAATATAAACAGAGCTCCAGGCAGCAATAGCCCCTGAATCTGTGCCTGACTCCATATTCTCTGCCCCGTCAGCAGTCTCGGGGCTGTGCTGGTGGGAGGGAGTGAGGGGCCACAGCTTTGTGGGTGGCCCGGTGTGAGTGGGGTTCTGCTGGCCTATCTGCAGGAGTTGCCAGGCTGCCGCCTGTAAAGAAGAGGATGTGTCACCCATACCTTCCGCTGGAATTTCTCTCCGGACAGAGGTGAGGAAGGAAAAAAGCAGTGGGGGCCGGGACAGGAGGGGTATCTCAGGCAGGGCAATGGAAAGCTTCTGGAAGAGCGCCAGGGTCCAGGACCACGCTGGCTGGCCTGCAGGCACCAAGTTGGCCTGCGTGCTGTCGCTGGTGTGGCTCCACGGTCCTTCCTCTAGGCTTTCAAGCCCTTGTACATATTCAGGTGTTTTACCTGGAAAGGGTGGGAACAGTTCAGCAGCAGCTGGCCTGGGGCTCAGCTCACGTTTACTCACAGATGCCTCGGCACGGTCCCCCAGCTTTGCAATGAGGACGCTCCTTGCGTGGGGGTTGGGTTGCTGGCTGTATGGGAGATGGTTCCCCACCTCTGACCAATTTCAGAATTGTTTACCACTGGAGCAAGTGCCGTGATAGGGTTTTCCTCTGTATAACTCGTGGGTTCACTTTTTTTTTCTTTTATGTTTCAAGTTAGATGTTATTCCTCTTTTATGTATTTATAGATATAAGCATGGAAATAATTCATTCCTATAAATACATCTGTGTGACGGGAAGAACTTTTTTCTGTTTTATTTTTAAATTTTATTTTTTAAAATTTCGAAATTTTATTTATTTTTTTATACAGCACGTTATTATTAGTTATGTATTTTATGCATATACATGTATACAGGTCAATCCCAAACTCCCAACTCATCCCACCACCACCACCCCATGGCTTCCCACACTTGGTGTCCATACGTTTGTTCTCTACCTCTGTGTCTCTATTTCTTCCCTGCAAACCAGTTCATCTGTACCATTTTTAGGCTCCACATATATGCATTAATATACAATATTTGTTTTCCTCTTTCTGACTTACTTCATTCTGTATGACAGTCTCTCGATCCATCGATGTCTCTACAAATGACCCAGTTTCATTCCTTTTTATGGCCGAGTCATATTCCATTTTATATATGTACCACATCTTTATCCATTCATCTGTCTGTGGGCATTTAGGTTGCTTCCATTACCTGGCTATTGTAAATAGTGCTGCAACGAACATTGTGGTGAATGTGCCTTTTTGAAATACGGTTTTCTCTGGGTATATGCCCAGAAGTGGGATTGCTGGATCAGATGGTAATTCTATTTCTAGTTATTTTAAGGAAACTCCATACTGTTCTCCATAGTGACTGTATCAATTTACATTCCCACCAATAGTGGAAGAGGGCTCCTTTTGTCCACACCCTCCCCAGAATTGGTTGTTTGTAGATTTTCTGATGATGCCGATTCTAACAGGTGTGAGGTGATACCTCATTGTAGTTTTGATTTGCATTTCTCTAATAATTAGTGCTGTTGAGCAGCTTTTCATGTGCGTCTTGGCCATCTCTGTGTCTCCTTTGAAGAAACGTCTCTTTAGATCTTCTGCCCATTTTTTTTGGGTTGTTTGTTTTCTTAATATTAAGCTGCATGAGCTGTTTATATATATTGGAGATTAAACCTCTGTCCATTGATTCGTCTGCAACGATTTTCGCCCATTCTGAGGGATGCCTTTTTCCATTCCCGTGTTTTTTAACAAAAAAGGAAAGAAAGGAAAAGAAGCAGAACACGAATGTGCGTAAAATATGCCTTTTGAAACGGTGGTTTTGAAATATGGACGTCCTTTGAAATTTTTGGTCGATATGTGACCCCAGGATTTGTTTTCAGGGCAGGTGTCATTTACAGGCCTGCAATGATTTTGAATATCAACTGACCATTAGCGTTGGGATTAAAGCTGCTGTTGTGTGAAACGGCCACAAGGTGGCAGCAGTTCACCCTTACCAAATCTGGTTACTAGGGCAAGAGAGCCTCAGTGGAAGTGGTGTTCTAGATTGGAGTTTAGAATGGAATGTGCCAGGAGAAAGCCCCTCACGTTTGTCTCACTACTTCTTGTTCGTGTTTTTAATTTAAGTTTTTATTTTTTATTACAGCAAGTTTGATTACAATGTTTGGCTTGTTGTAGGTGTGGAAGATGTGGTTCTTTTACACATATACAGATGACTGTTCTTCTTGGGATCCTTTTCCCATGTACGTTATGACAGAATGTTGAGTAGTCCTCTCTTGGTATTCTGTAGGTCTTTGGTGATTATATATGTCACCTGTGTTTGTATATGTCTGTTAACCCCGATATCGTAATGAAACCAATCCTCACACCTTTCCATTGGTGAACCATAAGTTTGTTTAATGAATCTGTGATTGCCCTTCTCCGTGGAAATATCTGCCCTGGTATCCATTTTTAGGTAACACCTATAAGTGATATGATATGATATGTGTCTTTCACTTTCTGACTTACTACAAGTCACGTGATTACTTCTAGACTCATCTACGGTGCTGCAAATGGCATTGTGTCCTTTTTTCCCTTGGCTTCTCTTCTGCCTTAGCGGGGTCCATTTTCAACAATGTGATTCCCTGAGGGTTGTGGATTAGCTGACCTGGGCAGCCTTACCCTGCCGGCCCGCCCTCCCCAGGTGTGCCTCGTTGAGGTCAATATAAACAGAGCTCCAGGCAGCAATAGCCCCTGAAGCTGTGCCTGACTCCATATTCTCTGCCCCGTCAGCAGTCTCGGGGCTGTGCTGGTGGGAGGGAGTGAGGGGCCACAGCTTTGTGGGTGGCCCGGTGTGAGTGGGGTTCTGCTGGCCTATCTGCAGGAGTTGCCAGGCTGCCGCCTGTAAAGAAGAGGATGTGTCACCCATACCTTCCGCTGGAATTTCTCTCCGGACAGAGGTGAGGAAGGAAAAAAGCAGTGGGGGCCGGGACAGGAGGGGTATCTCAGGCAGGGCAATGGAAAGCTTCTGGAAGAGCGCCAGGGTCCAGGACCACGCTGGCTGGCCTGCAGGCACCAAGTTGGCCTGCGTGCTGTCGCTGGTGTGGCTCCACGGTCCTTCCTCTAGGCTTTCAAGCCCTTGTACATATTCAGGTGTTTTACCTGGAAAGGGTGGGAACAGTTCAGCAGCAGCTGGCCTGGGGCTCAGCTCACGTTTACTCACAGATGCCTCGGCACGGTCCCCCAGCTTTGCAATGAGGACGCTCCTTGCGTGGGGGTTGGGTTGCTGGCTGTATGGGAGATGGTTCCCCACCTCTGACCAATTTCAGAATTGTTTACCACTGGAGCAAGTGCCGTGATAGGGTTTTCCTCTGTATAACTCGTGGGTTCACTTTTTTTTTCTTTTATGTTTCAAGTTAGATGTTATTCCTCTTTTATGTATTTATAGATATAAGCATGGAAATAATTCATTCCTATAAATACATCTGTGTGACGGGAAGAACTTTTTTCTGTTTTATTTTTAAATTTTATTTTTTAAAATTTCGAAATTTTATTTATTTTTTTATACAGCACGTTATTATTAGTTATGTATTTTATGCATATACATGTATACAGGTCAATCCCAAACTCCCAACTCATCCCACCACCACCACCCCATGGCTTCCCACACTTGGTGTCCATACGTTTGTTCTCTACCTCTGTGTCTCTATTTCTTCCCTGCAAACCAGTTCATCTGTACCATTTTTAGGCTCCACATATATGCATTAATATACAATATTTGTTTTCCTCTTTCTGACTTACTTCATTCTGTATGACAGTCTCTCGATCCATCGATGTCTCTACAAATGACCCAGTTTCATTCCTTTTTATGGCCGAGTCATATTCCATTTTATATATGTACCACATCTTTATCCATTCATCTGTCTGTGGGCATTTAGGTTGCTTCCATTACCTGGCTATTGTAAATAGTGCTGCAACGAACATTGTGGTGAATGTGCCTTTTTGAAATACGGTTTTCTCTGGGTATATGCCCAGAAGTGGGATTGCTGGATCAGATGGTAATTCTATTTCTAGTTATTTTAAGGAAACTCCATACTGTTCTCCATAGGGACTGTATCAATTTACATTCCCACCAATAGTGGAAGAGGGCTCCTTTTGTCCACACCCTCCCCAGAATTGGTTGTTTGTAGATTTTCTGATGATGCCGATTCTAACAGGTGTGAGGTGATACCTCATTGTAGTTTTGATTTGCATTTCTCTAATAATTAGTGCTGTTGAGCAGCTTTTCATGTGCGTCTTGGCCATCTCTGTGTCTCCTTTGAAGAAACGTCTCTTTAGATCTTCTGCCCATTTTTTTTGGGTTGTTTGTTTTCTTAATATTAAGCTGCATGAGCTGTTTATATATATTGGAGATTAAACCTCTGTCCATTGGTTCGTCTGCAACGATTTTCGCCCATTCTGAGGGATGCCTTTTTCCATTCCCGTGTTTTTTAACAAAAAAGGAAAGAAAGGAAAAGAAGCAGAACACGAATGTGCGTAAAATATGCCTTTTGAAACGGTGGTTTTGAAATATGGACGTCCTTTGAAATTTTTGGTCGATATGTGACCCCAGGATTTGTTTTCAGGGCAGGTGTCATTTACAGGCCTGCAATGATTTTGAATATCAACTGACCATTAGCGTTGGGATTAAAGCTGCTGTTGTGTGAAACGGCCACAAGGTGGCAGCAGTTCACCCTTACCAAATCTGGTTACTAGGGCAAGAGAGCCTCAGTGGAAGTGGTGTTCTAGATTGGAGTTTAGAATGGAATGTGCCAGGAGAAAGCCCCTCACGTTTGTCTCACTACTTCTTGTTCGTGTTTTTAATTTAATTTTTTTATTTTTTATTACAGCAAGTTTGATTACAATGTTTGGCTTGTTGTAGGTGTGGAAGATGTGGTTCTTTTACACATATACAGATGACTGTTCTTCTTGGGATCCTTTTCCCATGTACGTTATGACAGAATGTTGAGTAGTCCTCTCTTGGTATTCTGTAGGTCTTTGGTGATTATATATGTCACCTGTGTTTGTATATGTCTGTTAACCCCGATATCGTAATGAAACCAATCCTCACACCTTTCCATTGGTGAACCATAAGTTTGTTTAATGAATCTGTGATTGCCCTTCTCCGTGGAAATATCTGCCCTGGTATCCATTTTTAGGTAACACCTATAAGTGATATGATATGATATGTGTCTTTCACTTTCTGACTTACTACAAGTCACGTGATTACTTCTAGACTCATCTACGGTGCTGCAAATGGCATTGTGTCCTTTTTTCCCTTGGCTTCTCTTCTGCCTTAGCGGGGTCCATTTTCAACAATGTGATTCCCTGAGGGTTGTGGATTAGCTGACCTGGGCAGCCTTACCCTGCCGGCCCGCCCTCCCCAGGTGTGCCTCGTTGAGGTCAATATAAACAGAGCTCCAGGCAGCAATAGCCCCTGAAGCTGTGCCTGACTCCATATTCTCTGCCCCGTCAGCAGTCTCGGGGCTGTGCTGGTGGGAGGGAGTGAGGGGCCACAGCTTTGTGGGTGGCCCGGTGTGAGTGGGGTTCTGCTGGCCTTTCTGCAGGAGTTGCCAGGCTGCCGCCTGTAAAGAAGAGGATGTGTCACCCATACCTTCCGCTGGAATTTCTCTCCGGACAGAGGTGAGGAAGGAAAAAAGCAGTGGGGGCCGGGACAGGAGGGGTATCTCAGGCAGGGCAATGGAAAGCTTCTGGAAGAGCGCCAGGGTCCAGGACCACGCTGGCTGGCCTGCAGGCACCAAGTTGGCCTGCGTGCTGTCGCTGGTGTGGCTCCACGGTCCTTCCTCTAGGCTTTCAAGCCCTTGTACATATTCAGGTGTTTTACCTGGAAAGGGTGGGAACAGTTCAGCAGCAGCTGGCCTGGGGCTCAGCTCACGTTTACTCACAGATGCCTCGGCACGGTCCCCCAGCTTTGCAATGAGGACGCTCCTTGCGTGGGGGTTGGGTTGCTGGCTGTATGGGAGATGGTTCCCCACCTCTGACCAATTTCAGAATTGTTTACCACTGGAGCAAGTGCCGTGATAGGGTTTTCCTCTGTATAACTCGTGGGTTCACTTTTTTTTTCTTTTATGTTTCAAGTTAGATGTTATTCCTCTTTTATGTATTTATAGATATAAGCATGGAAATAATTCATTCCTATAAATACATCTGTGTGACGGGAAGAACTTTTTTCTGTTTTATTTTTAAATTTTATTTTTTAAAATTTTGAAATTTTATTTATTTTTTTATACAGCACGTTATTATTAGTTATGTATTTTATGCATATACATGTATACAGGTCAATCCCAAACTCCCAACTCATCCCACCACCACCACCCCATGGCTTCCCACACTTGGTGTCCATACGTTTGTTCTCTACCTCTGTGTCTCTATTTCTTCCCTGCAAACCAGTTCATCTGTACCATTTTTAGGCTCCACATATATGCATTAATATACAATATTTGTTTTCCTCTTTCTGACTTACTTCATTCTGTATGACAGTCTCTCGATCCATCGATGTCTCTACAAATGACCCAGTTTCATTCCTTTTTATGGCCGAGTCATATTCCATTTTATATATGTACCACATCTTTATCCATTCATCTGTCTGTGGGCATTTAGGTTGCTTCCATTACCTGGCTATTGTAAATAGTGCTGCAACGAACATTGTGGTGAATGTGCCTTTTTGAAATACGGTTTTCTCTGGGTATATGCCCAGAAGTGGGATTGCTGGATCAGATGGTAATTCTATTTCTAATTTTTTTAAGGAAACTCCATACTGTTCTCCATAGGGACTGTATCAATTTACATTCCCACCAATAGTGGAAGAGGGCTCCTTTTGTCCACACCCTCCCCAGAATTGGTTGTTTGTAGATTTTCTGATGATGCCGATTCTAACAGGTGTGAGGTGATACCTCATTGTAGTTTTGATTTGCATTTCTCTAATAATTAGTGCTGTTGAGCAGCTTTTCATGTGCGTCTTGGCCATCTCTGTGTCTCCTTTGAAGAAACGTCTCTTTAGATCTTCTACCCATTTTTTTGGGGTTGTTTGTTTTCTTAATATTAAGCTGCATGAGCTGTTTATATATATTGGAGATTAAACCTCTGTCCATTGATTCGTCTGCAACGATTTTCGCCCATTCTGAGGGATGCCTTTTTCCATTCCCGTGTTTTTTAACAAAAAAGGAAAGAAAGGAAAAGAAGCAGAACACGAATGTGCGTAAAATATGCCTTTTGAAACGGTCGTTTTGAAATATGGACGTCCTTTGAAATTTTTGGTCGATATGTGACCCCAGGATTTGTTTTCAGGGCAGGTGTCATTTACAGGCCTGCAATGATTTTGAATATCAACTGACCATTAGCGTTGGGATTAAAGCTGCTGTTGTGTGAAACGGCCACAAGGTGGCAGCAGTTCACCCTTACCAAATCTGGTTACTAGGGCAAGAGAGCCTCAGTGGAAGTGGTGTTCTAGATTGGAGTTTAGAATGGAATGTGCCAGGAGAAAGCCCCTCACGTTTGTCTCACTACTTCTTGTTCGTGTTTTTAATTTAATTTTTTTATTTTTTATTACAGCAAGTTTGATTACAATGTTTGGCTTGTTGTAGGTGTGGAAGATGTGGTTCTTTTACACATATACAGATGACTGTTCTTCTTGGGATCCTTTTCCCATGTACGTTATGACAGAATGTTGAGTAGTCCTCTCTTGGTATTCTGTAGGTCTTTGGTGATTATATATGTCACCTGTGTTTGTATATGTCTGTTAACCCCGATATCGTAATGAAACCAATCCTCACACCTTTCCATTGGTGAACCATAAGTTTGTTTAATGAATCTGTGATTGCCCTTCTCCGTGGAAATATCTGCCCTGGTATCCATTTTTAGGTAACACCTATAAGTGATATGATATGATATGTGTCTTTCACTTTCTGACTTACTACAAGTCACGTGATTACTTCTAGACTCATCTACGGTGCTGCAAATGGCATTGTGTCCTTTTTTCCCTTGGCTTCTCTTCTGCCTTAGCGGGGTCCATTTTCAACAATGTGATTCCCTGAGGGTTGTGGATTAGCTGACCTGGGCAGCCTTACCCTGCCGGCCCGCCCTCCCCAGGTGTGCCTCGTTGAGGTCAATATAAACAGAGCTCCAGGCAGCAATAGCCCCTGAAGCTGTGCCTGACTCCATATTCTCTGCCCCGTCAGCAGTCTCGGGGCTGTGCTGGTGGGAGGGAGTGAGGGGCCACAGCTTTGTGGGTGGCCCGGTGTGAGTGGGGTTCTGCTGGCCTTTCTGCAGGAGTTGCCAGGCTGCCGCCTGTAAAGAAGAGGATGTGTCACCCATACCTTCCGCTGGAATTTCTCTCCGGACAGAGGTGAGGAAGGAAAAAAGCAGTGGGGGCCGGGACAGGAGGGGTATCTCAGGCAGGGCAATGGAAAGCTTCTGGAAGAGCGCCAGGGTCCAGGACCACGCTGGCTGGCCTGCAGGCACCAAGTTGGCCTGCGTGCTGTCGCTGGTGTGGCTCCACGGTCCTTCCTCTAGGCTTTCAAGCCCTTGTACATATTCAGGTGTTTTACCTGGAAAGGGTGGGAACAGTTCAGCAGCAGCTGGCCTGGGGCTCAGCTCACGTTTACTCACAGATGCCTCGGCACGGTCCCCCAGCTTTGCAATGAGGACGCTCCTTGCGTGGGGGTTGGGTTGCTGGCTGTATGGGAGATGGTTCCCCACCTCTGACCAATTTCAGAATTGTTTACCACTGGAGCAAGTGCCGTGATAGGGTTTTCCTCTGTATAACTCGTGGGTTCACTTTTTTTTTCTTTTATGTTTCAAGTTAGATGTTATTCCTCTTTTATGTATTTATAGATATAAGCATGGAAATAATTCATTCCTATAAATACATCTGTGTGACGGGAAGAACTTTTTTCTGTTTTATTTTTAAATTTTATTTTTTAAAATTTTGAAATTTTATTTATTTTTTTATACAGCACGTTATTATTAGTTATGTATTTTATGCATATACATGTATACAGGTCAATCCCAAACTCCCAACTCATCCCACCACCACCACCCCATGGCTTCCCACACTTGGTGTCCATACGTTTGTTCTCTACCTCTGTGTCTCTATTTCTTCCCTGCAAACCAGTTCATCTGTACCATTTTTAGGCTCCACATATATGCATTAATATACAATATTTGTTTTCCTCTTTCTGACTTACTTCATTCTGTATGACAGTCTCTCGATCCATCGATGTCTCTACAAATGACCCAGTTTCATTCCTTTTTATGGCCGAGTCATATTCCATTTTATATATGTACCACATCTTTATCCATTCATCTGTCTGTGGGCATTTAGGTTGCTTCCATTACCTGGCTATTGTAAATAGTGCTGCAACGAACATTGTGGTGAATGTGCCTTTTTGAAATACGGTTTTCTCTGGGTATATGCCCAGAAGTGGGATTGCTGGATCAGATGGTAATTCTATTTCTAATTTTTTTAAGGAAACTCCATACTGTTCTCCATAGGGACTGTATCAATTTACATTCCCACCAATAGTGGAAGAGGGCTCCTTTTGTCCACACCCTCCCCAGAATTGGTTGTTTGTAGATTTTCTGATGATGCCGATTCTAACAGGTGTGAGGTGATACCTCATTGTAGTTTTGATTTGCATTTCTCTAATAATTAGTGCTGTTGAGCAGCTTTTCATGTGCGTCTTGGCCATCTCTGTGTCTCCTTTGAAGAAACGTCTCTTTAGATCTTCTACCCATTTTTTTGGGGTTGTTTGTTTTCTTAATATTAAGCTGCATGAGCTGTTTATATATATTGGAGATTAAACCTCTGTCCATTGATTCGTCTGCAACGATTTTCGCCCATTCTGAGGGATGCCTTTTTCCATTCCCGTGTTTTTTAACAAAAAAGGAAAGAAAGGAAAAGAAGCAGAACACGAATGTGCGTAAAATATGCCTTTTGAAACGGTCGTTTTGAAATATGGACGTCCTTTGAAATTTTTGGTCGATATGTGACCCCAGGATTTGTTTTCAGGGCAGGTGTCATTTACAGGCCTGCAATGATTTTGAATATCAACTGACCATTAGCGTTGGGATTAAAGCTGCTGTTGTGTGAAACGGCCACAAGGTGGCAGCAGTTCACCCTTACCAAATCTGGTTACTAGGGCAAGAGAGCCTCAGTGGAAGTGGTGTTCTAGATTGGAGTTTAGAATGGAATGTGCCAGGAGAAAGCCCCTCACGTTTGTCTCACTACTTCTTGTTCGTGTTTTTAATTTAATTTTTTTATTTTTTATTACAGCAAGTTTGATTACAATGTTTGGCTTGTTGTAGGTGTGGAAGATGTGGTTCTTTTACACATATACAGATGACTGTTCTTCTTGGGATCCTTTTCCCATGTACGTTATGACAGAATGTTGAGTAGTCCTCTCTTGGTATTCTGTAGGTCTTTGGTGATTATATATGTCACCTGTGTTTGTATATGTCTGTTAACCCCGATATCGTAATGAAACCAATCCTCACACCTTTCCATTGGTGAACCATAAGTTTGTTTAATGAATCTGTGATTGCCCTTCTCCGTGGAAATATCTGCCCTGGTATCCATTTTTAGGTAACACCTATAAGTGATATGATATGATATGTGTCTTTCACTTTCTGACTTACTACAAGTCACGTGATTACTTCTAGACTCATCTACGGTGCTGCAAATGGCATTGTGTCCTTTTTTCCCTTGGCTTCTCTTCTGCCTTAGCGGGGTCCATTTTCAACAATGTGATTCCCTGAGGGTTGTGGATTAGCTGACCTGGGCAGCCTTACCCTGCCGGCCCGCCCTCCCCAGGTGTGCCTCGTTGAGGTCAATATAAACAGAGCTCCAGGCAGCAATAGCCCCTGAAGCTGTGCCTGACTCCATATTCTCTGCCCCGTCAGCAGTCTCGGGGCTGTGCTGGTGGGAGGGAGTGAGGGGCCACAGCTTTGTGGGTGGCCCGGTGTGAGTGGGGTTCTGCTGGCCTTTCTGCAGGAGTTGCCAGGCTGCCGCCTGTAAAGAAGAGGATGTGTCACCCATACCTTCCGCTGGAATTTCTCTCCGGACAGAGGTGAGGAAGGAAAAAAGCAGTGGGGGCCGGGACAGGAGGGGTATCTCAGGCAGGGCAATGGAAAGCTTCTGGAAGAGCGCCAGGGTCCAGGACCACGCTGGCTGGCCTGCAGGCACCAAGTTGGCCTGCGTGCTGTCGCTGGTGTGGCTCCACGGTCCTTCCTCTAGGCTTTCAAGCCCTTGTACATATTCAGGTGTTTTACCTGGAAAGGGTGGGAACAGTTCAGCAGCAGCTGGCCTGGGGCTCAGCTCACGTTTACTCACAGATGCCTCGGCACGGTCCCCCAGCTTTGCAATGAGGACGCTCCTTGCGTGGGGGTTGGGTTGCTGGCTGTATGGGAGATGGTTCCCCACCTCTGACCAATTTCAGAATTGTTTACCACTGGAGCAAGTGCCGTGATAGGGTTTTCCTCTGTATAACTCGTGGGTTCACTTTTTTTTTCTTTTATGTTTCAAGTTAGATGTTATTCCTCTTTTATGTATTTATAGATATAAGCATGGAAATAATTCATTCCTATAAATACATCTGTGTGACGGGAAGAACTTTTTTCTGTTTTATTTTTAAATTTTATTTTTTAAAATTTCGAAATTTTATTTATTTTTTTATACAGCACGTTATTATTAGTTATGTATTTTATGCATATACATGTATACAGGTCAATCCCAAACTCCCAACTCATCCCACCACCACCACCCCATGGCTTCCCACACTTGGTGTCCATACGTTTGTTCTCTACCTCTGTGTCTCTATTTCTTCCCTGCAAACCAGTTCATCTGTACCATTTTTAGGCTCCACATATATGCATTAATATACAATATTTGTTTTCCTCTTTCTGACTTACTTCATTCTGTATGACAGTCTCTCGATCCATCGATGTCTCTACAAATGACCCAGTTTCATTCCTTTTTATGGCCGAGTCATATTCCATTTTATATATGTACCACATCTTTATCCATTCATCTGTCTGTGGGCATTTAGGTTGCTTCCATTACCTGGCTATTGTAAATAGTGCTGCAACGAACATTGTGGTGAATGTGCCTTTTTGAAATACGGTTTTCTCTGGGTATATGCCCAGAAGTGGGATTGCTGGATCAGATGGTAATTCTATTTCTAATTTTTTTAAGGAAACTCCATACTGTTCTCCATAGGGACTGTATCAATTTACATTCCCACCAATAGTGGAAGAGGGCTCCTTTTGTCCACACCCTCCCCAGAATTGGTTGTTTGTAGATTTTCTGATGATGCCGATTCTAACAGGTGTGAGGTGATACCTCATTGTAGTTTTGATTTGCATTTCTCTAATAATTAGTGCTGTTGAGCAGCTTTTCATGTGCGTCTTGGCCATCTCTGTGTCTCCTTTGAAGAAACGTCTCTTTAGATCTTCTACCCATTTTTTTGGGGTTGTTTGTTTTCTTAATATTAAGCTGCATGAGCTGTTTATATATATTGGAGATTAAACCTCTGTCCATTGATTCGTCTGCAACGATTTTCGCCCATTCTGAGGGATGCCTTTTTCCATTCCCGTGTTTTTTAACAAAAAAGGAAAGAAAGGAAAAGAAGCAGAACACGAATGTGCGTAAAATATGCCTTTTGAAACGGTCGTTTTGAAATATGGACGTCCTTTGAAATTTTTGGTCGATATGTGACCCCAGGATTTGTTTTCAGGGCAGGTGTCATTTACAGGCCTGCAATGATTTTGAATATCAACTGACCATTAGCGTTGGGATTAAAGCTGCTGTTGTGTGAAACGGCCACAAGGTGGCAGCAGTTCACCCTTACCAAATCTGGTTACTAGGGCAAGAGAGCCTCAGTGGAAGTGGTGTTCTAGATTGGAGTTTAGAATGGAATGTGCCAGGAGAAAGCCCCTCACGTTTGTCTCACTACTTCTTGTTCGTGTTTTTAATTTAATTTTTTTATTTTTTATTACAGCAAGTTTGATTACAATGTTTGGCTTGTTGTAGGTGTGGAAGATGTGGTTCTTTTACACATATACAGATGACTGTTCTTCTTGGGATCCTTTTCCCATGTACGTTATGACAGAATGTTGAGTAGTCCTCTCTTGGTATTCTGTAGGTCTTTGGTGATTATATATGTCACCTGTGTTTGTATATGTCTGTTAACCCCGATATCGTAATGAAACCAATCCTCACACCTTTCCATTGGTGAACCATAAGTTTGTTTAATGAATCTGTGATTGCCCTTCTCCGTGGAAATATCTGCCCTGGTATCCATTTTTAGGTAACACCTATAAGTGATATGATATGATATGTGTCTTTCACTTTCTGACTTACTACAAGTCACGTGATTACTTCTAGACTCATCTACGGTGCTGCAAATGGCATTGTGTCCTTTTTTCCCTTGGCTTCTCTTCTGCCTTAGCGGGGTCCATTTTCAACAATGTGATTCCCTGAGGGTTGTGGATTAGCTGACCTGGGCAGCCTTACCCTGCCGGCCCGCCCTCCCCAGGTGTGCCTCGTTGAGGTCAATATAAACAGAGCTCCAGGCAGCAATAGCCCCTGAAGCTGTGCCTGACTCCATATTCTCTGCCCCGTCAGCAGTCTCGGGGCTGTGCTGGTGGGAGGGAGTGAGGGGCCACAGCTTTGTGGGTGGCCCGGTGTGAGTGGGGTTCTGCTGGCCTTTCTGCAGGAGTTGCCAGGCTGCCGCCTGTAAAGAAGAGGATGTGTCACCCATACCTTCCGCTGGAATTTCTCTCCGGACAGAGGTGAGGAAGGAAAAAAGCAGTGGGGGCCGGGACAGGAGGGGTATCTCAGGCAGGGCAATGGAAAGCTTCTGGAAGAGCGCCAGGGTCCAGGACCACGCTGGCTGGCCTGCAGGCACCAAGTTGGCCTGCGTGCTGTCGCTGGTGTGGCTCCACGGTCCTTCCTCTAGGCTTTCAAGCCCTTGTACATATTCAGGTGTTTTACCTGGAAAGGGTGGGAACAGTTCAGCAGCAGCTGGCCTGGGGCTCAGCTCACGTTTACTCACAGATGCCTCGGCACGGTCCCCCAGCTTTGCAATGAGGACGCTCCTTGCGTGGGGGTTGGGTTGCTGGCTGTATGGGAGATGGTTCCCCACCTCTGACCAATTTCAGAATTGTTTACCACTGGAGCAAGTGCCGTGATAGGGTTTTCCTCTGTATAACTCGTGGGTTCACTTTTTTTTTCTTTTATGTTTCAAGTTAGATGTTATTCCTCTTTTATGTATTTATAGATATAAGCATGGAAATAATTCATTCCTATAAATACATCTGTGTGACGGGAAGAACTTTTTTCTGTTTTATTTTTAAATTTTATTTTTTAAAATTTCGAAATTTTATTTATTTTTTTATACAGCACGTTATTATTAGTTATGTATTTTATGCATATACATGTATACAGGTCAATCCCAAACTCCCAACTCATCCCACCACCACCACCCCATGGCTTCCCACACTTGGTGTCCATACGTTTGTTCTCTACCTCTGTGTCTCTATTTCTTCCCTGCAAACCAGTTCATCTGTACCATTTTTAGGCTCCACATATATGCATTAATATACAATATTTGTTTTCCTCTTTCTGACTTACTTCATTCTGTATGACAGTCTCTTGATCCATCGATGTCTCTACAAATGACCCAGTTTCATTCCTTTTTATGGCCGAGTCATATTCCATTTTATATATGTACCACATCTTTATCCATTCATCTGTCTGTGGGCATTTAGGTTGCTTCCATTACCTGGCTATTGTAAATAGTGCTGCAACGAACATTGTGGTGAATGTGCCTTTTTGAAATACGGTTTTCTCTGGGTATATGCCCAGAAGTGGGATTGCTGGATCAGATGGTAATTCTATTTCTAGTTATTTTAAGGAAACTCCATACTGTTCTCCATAGGGACTGTATCAATTTACATTCCCACCAATAGTGGAAGAGGGCTCCTTTTGTCCACACCCTCCCCAGAATTGGTTGTTTGTAGATTTTCTAATGATGCCGATTCTAACAGGTGTGAGGTGATACCTCATTGTAGTTTTGATTTGCATTTCTCTAATAATTAGTGCTGTTGAGCAGCTTTTCATGTGCGTCTTGGCCATCTCTGTGTCTCCTTTGAAGAAACGTCTCTTTAGATCTTCTGCCCATTTTTTTGGGGTTGTTTGTTTTTTTAATATTAAGCTGCATGAGCTGTTTATATATATTGGAGATTAAACCTCTGTCCATTGATTCGTCTGCAACGATTTTCGCCCATTCTGAGGGATGCCTTTTTCCATTCCCGTGTTTTTTAACAAAAAAGGAAAGAAAGGAAAAGAAGCAGAACACGAATGTGCGTAAAATATGCCTTTTGAAACGGTGGTTTTGAAATATGGACGTCCTTTGAAATTTTTGGTCGATATGTGACCCCAGGATTTGTTTTCAGGGCAGGTGTCATTTACAGGCCTGCAATGATTTTGAATATCAACTGACCATTAGCGTTGGGATTAAAGCTGCTGTTGTGTGAAACGGCCACAAGGTGGCAGCAGTTCACCCTTACCAAATCTGGTTACTAGGGCAAGAGAGCCTCAGTGGAAGTGGTGTTCTAGATTGGAGTTTAGAATGGAATGTACCAGGAGAAAGCCCCTCACGTTTGTCTCACTACTTCTTGTTCGTGTTTTTAATTTAAGTTTTTATTTTTTATTACAGCAAGTTTGATTACAATGTTTGGCTTGTTGTAGGTGTGGAAGATGTGGTTCTTTTACACATATACAGATGACTGTTCTTCTTGGGATCCTTTTCCCATGTACGTTATGACAGAATGTTGAGTAGTCCTCTCTTGGTATTCTGTAGGTCTTTGGTGATTATATATGTCACCTGTGTTTGTATATGTCTGTTAACCCCGATATCGTAATGAAACCAATCCTCACACCTTTCCATTGGTGAACCATAAGTTTGTTTAATGAATCTGTGATTGCCCTTCTCCGTGGAAATATCTGCCCTGGTATCCATTTTTAGGTAACACCTATAAGTGATATGATATGATATGTGTCTTTCACTTTCTGACTTACTACAAGTCACGTGATTACTTCTAGACTCATCTACGGTGCTGAAAATGGCATTGTGTCCTTTTTTCCCTTGGCTTCTCTTCTGCCTTAGCGGGGTCCATTTTCAACAATGTGATTCCCTGAGGGTTGTGGATTAGCTGACCTGGGCAGCCTTACCCTGCCGGCCCGCCCTCCCCAGGTGTGCCTCGTTGAGGTCAATATAAACAGAGCTCCAGGCAGCAATAGCCCCTGAAGCTGTGCCTGACTCCATATTCTCTGCCCCGTCAGCAGTCTCGGGGCTGTGCTGGTGGGAGGGAGTGAGGGGCCACAGCTTTGTGGGTGGCCCGGTGTGAGTGGGGTTCTGCTGGCCTTTCTGCAGGAGTTGCCAGGCTGCCGCCTGTAAAGAAGAGGATGTGTCACCCATACCTTCCGCTGGAATTTCTCTCCGGACAGAGGTGAGGAAGGAAAAAAGCAGTGGGGGCCGGGACAGGAGGGGTATCTCAGGCAGGGCAATGGAAAGCTTCTGGAAGAGCGCCAGGGTCCAGGACCACGCTGGCTGGCCTGCAGGCACCAAGTTGGCCTGCGTGCTGTCGCTGGTGTGGCTCCACGGTCCTTCCTCTAGGCTTTCAAGCCCTTGTACATATTCAGGTGTTTTACCTGGAAAGGGTGGGAACAGTTCAGCAGCAGCTGGCCTGGGGCTCAGCTCACGTTTACTCACAGATGCCTCGGCACGGTCCCCCAGCTTTGCAATGAGGACGCTCCTTGCGTGGGGGTTGGGTTGCTGGCTGTATGGGAGATGGTTCCCCACCTCTGACCAATTTCAGAATTGTTTACCACTGGAGCAAGTGCCGTGATAGGGTTTTCCTCTGTATAACTCGTGGGTTCACTTTTTTTTTCTTTTATGTTTCAAGTTAGATGTTATTCCTCTTTTATGTATTTATAGATATAAGCATGGAAATAATTCATTCCTATAAATACATCTGTGTGACGGGAAGAACTTTTTTCTGTTTTATTTTTAAATTTTATTTTTTAAAATTTCGAAATTTTATTTATTTTTTTATACAGCACGTTATTATTAGTTATGTATTTTATGCATATACATGTATACAGGTCAATCCCAAACTCCCAACTCATCCCACCACCCCATGGCTTCCCACACTTGGTGTCCATACGTTTGTTCTCTACCTCTGTGTCTCTATTTCTTCCCTGCAAACCAGTTCATCTGTACCATTTTTAGGCTCCACATATATGCATTAATATACAATATTTGTTTTCCTCTTTCTGACTTACTTCATTCTGTATGACAGTCTCTCGATCCATCGATGTCTCTACAAATGACCCAGTTTCATTCCTTTTTATGGCCGAGTCATATTCCATTTTATATATGTACCACATCTTTATCCATTCATCTGTCTGTGGGCATTTAGGTTGCTTCCATTACCTGGCTATTGTAAATAGTGCTGCAACGAACATTGTGGTGAATGTGCCTTTTTGAAATACGGTTTTCTCTGGGTATATGCCCAGAAGTGGGATTGCTGGATCAGATGGTAATTCTATTTCTAGTTATTTTAAGGAAACTCCATACTGTTCTCCATAGGGACTGTATCAATTTACATTCCCACCAATAGTGGAAGAGGGCTCCTTTTGTCCACACCCTCCCCAGAATTGGTTGTTTGTAGATTTTCTGATGATGCCGATTCTAACAGGTGTGAGGTGATACCTCATTGTAGTTTTGATTTGCATTTCTCTAATAATTAGTGCTGTTGAGCAGCTTTTCATGTGCGTCTTGGCCATCTCTGTGTCTCCTTTGAAGAAACGTCTCTTTAGATCTTCTGCCCATTTTTTTGGGGTTGTTTGTTTTTTTAATATTAAGCTGCATGAGCTGTTTATATATATTGGAGATTAAACCTCTGTCCATTGATTCGTCTGCAACGATTTTCGCCCATTCTGAGGGATGCCTTTTTCCATTCCCGTGTTTTTTAACAAAAAAGGAAAGAAAGGAAAAGAAGCAGAACACGAATGTGCGTAAAATATGCCTTTTGAAACGGTGGTTTTGAAATATGGACGTCCTTTGAAATTTTTGGTCGATATGTGACCCCAGGATTTGTTTTCAGGGCAGGTGTCATTTACAGGCCTGCAATGATTTTGAATATCAACTGACCATTAGCGTTGGGATTAAAGCTGCTGTTGTGTGAAACGGCCACAAGGTGGCAGCAGTTCACCCTTACCAAATCTGGTTACTAGGGCAAGAGAGCCTCAGTGGAAGTGGTGTTCTAGATTGGAGTTTAGAATGGAATGTACCAGGAGAAAGCCCCTCACGTTTGTCTCACTACTTCTTGTTCGTGTTTTTAATTTAAGTTTTTATTTTTTATTACAGCAAGTTTGATTACAATGTTTGGCTTGTTGTAGGTGTGGAAGATGTGGTTCTTTTACACATATACAGATGACTGTTCTTCTTGGGATCCTTTTCCCATGTACGTTATGACAGAATGTTGAGTAGTCCTCTCTTGGTATTCTGTAGGTCTTTGGTGATTATATATGTCACCTGTGTTTGTATATGTCTGTTAACCCCGATATCGTAATGAAACCAATCCTCACACCTTTCCATTGGTGAACCATAAGTTTGTTTAATGAATCTGTGATTGCCCTTCTCCGTGGAAATATCTGCCCTGGTATCCATTTTTAGGTAACACCTATAAGTGATATGATATGATATGTGTCTTTCACTTTCTGACTTACTACAAGTCACGTGATTACTTCTAGACTCATCTACGGTGCTGAAAATGGCATTGTGTCCTTTTTTCCCTTGGCTTCTCTTCTGCCTTAGCGGGGTCCATTTTCAACAATGTGATTCCCTGAGGGTTGTGGATTAGCTGACCTGGGCAGCCTTACCCTGCCGGCCCGCCCTCCCCAGGTGTGCCTCGTTGAGGTCAATATAAACAGAGCTCCAGGCAGCAATAGCCCCTGAAGCTGTGCCTGACTCCATATTCTCTGCCCCGTCAGCAGTCTCGGGGCTGTGCTGGTGGGAGGGAGTGAGGGGCCACAGCTTTGTGGGTGGCCCGGTGTGAGTGGGGTTCTGCTGGCCTTTCTGCAGGAGTTGCCAGGCTGCCGCCTGTAAAGAAGAGGATGTGTCACCCATACCTTCCGCTGGAATTTCTCTCCGGACAGAGGTGAGGAAGGAAAAAAGCAGTGGGGGCCGGGACAGGAGGGGTATCTCAGGCAGGGCAATGGAAAGCTTCTGGAAGAGCGCCAGGGTCCAGGACCACGCTGGCTGGCCTGCAGGCACCAAGTTGGCCTGCGTGCTGTCGCTGGTGTGGCTCCACGGTCCTTCCTCTAGGCTTTCAAGCCCTTGTACATATTCAGGTGTTTTACCTGGAAAGGGTGGGAACAGTTCAGCAGCAGCTGGCCTGGGGCTCAGCTCACGTTTACTCACAGATGCCTCGGCACGGTCCCCCAGCTTTGCAATGAGGACGCTCCTTGCGTGGGGGTTGGGTTGCTGGCTGTATGGGAGATGGTTCCCCACCTCTGACCAATTTCAGAATTGTTTACCACTGGAGCAAGTGCCGTGATAGGGTTTTCCTCTGTATAACTCGTGGGTTCACTTTTTTTTTCTTTTATGTTTCAAGTTAGATGTTATTCCTCTTTTATGTATTTATAGATATAAGCATGGAAATAATTCATTCCTATAAATACATCTGTGTGACGGGAAGAACTTTTTTCTGTTTTATTTTTAAATTTTATTTTTTAAAATTTCGAAATTTTATTTATTTTTTTATACAGCACGTTATTATTAGTTATGTATTTTATGCATATACATGTATACAGGTCAATCCCAAACTCCCAACTCATCCCACCACCCCATGGCTTCCCACACTTGGTGTCCATACGTTTGTTCTCTACCTCTGTGTCTCTATTTCTTCCCTGCAAACCAGTTCATCTGTACCATTTTTAGGCTCCACATATATGCATTAATATACAATATTTGTTTTCCTCTTTCTGACTTACTTCATTCTGTATGACAGTCTCTCGATCCATCGATGTCTCTACAAATGACCCAGTTTCATTCCTTTTTATGGCCGAGTCATATTCCATTTTATATATGTACCACATCTTTATCCATTCATCTGTCTGTGGGCATTTAGGTTGCTTCCATTACCTGGCTATTGTAAATAGTGCTGCAACGAACATTGTGGTGAATGTGCCTTTTTGAAATACGGTTTTCTCTGGGTATATGCCCAGAAGTGGGATTGCTGGATCAGATGGTAATTCTATTTCTAGTTATTTTAAGGAAACTCCATACTGTTCTCCATAGGGACTGTATCAATTTACATTCCCACCAATAGTGGAAGAGGGCTCCTTTTGTCCACACCCTCCCCAGAATTGGTTGTTTGTAGATTTTCTGATGATGCCGATTCTAACAGGTGTGAGGTGATACCTCATTGTAGTTTTGATTTGCATTTCTCTAATAATTAGTGCTGTTGAGCAGCTTTTCATGTGCGTCTTGGCCATCTCTGTGTCTCCTTTGAAGAAACGTCTCTTTAGATCTTCTGCCCATTTTTTTGGGGTTGTTTGTTTTTTTAATATTAAGCTGCATGAGCTGTTTATATATATTGGAGATTAAACCTCTGTCCATTGATTCGTCTGCAACGATTTTCGCCCATTCTGAGGGATGCCTTTTTCCATTCCCGTGTTTTTTAACAAAAAAGGAAAGAAAGGAAAAGAAGCAGAACACGAATGTGCGTAAAATATGCCTTTTGAAACGGTGGTTTTGAAATATGGACGTCCTTTGAAATTTTTGGTCGATATGTGACCCCAGGATTTGTTTTCAGGGCAGGTGTCATTTACAGGCCTGCAATGATTTTGAATATCAACTGACCATTAGCGTTGGGATTAAAGCTGCTGTTGTGTGAAACGGCCACAAGGTGGCAGCAGTTCACCCTTACCAAATCTGGTTACTAGGGCAAGAGAGCCTCAGTGGAAGTGGTGTTCTAGATTGGAGTTTAGAATGGAATGTACCAGGAGAAAGCCCCTCACGTTTGTCTCACTACTTCTTGTTCGTGTTTTTAATTTAAGTTTTTATTTTTTATTACAGCAAGTTTGATTACAATGTTTGGCTTGTTGTAGGTGTGGAAGATGTGGTTCTTTTACACATATACAGATGACTGTTCTTCTTGGGATCCTTTTCCCATGTACGTTATGACAGAATGTTGAGTAGTCCTCTCTTGGTATTCTGTAGGTCTTTGGTGATTATATATGTCACCTGTGTTTGTATATGTCTGTTAACCCCGATATCGTAATGAAACCAATCCTCACACCTTTCCATTGGTGAACCATAAGTTTGTTTAATGAATCTGTGATTGCCCTTCTCCGTGGAAATATCTGCCCTGGTATCCATTTTTAGGTAACACCTATAAGTGATATGATATGATATGTGTCTTTCACTTTCTGACTTACTACAAGTCACGTGATTACTTCTAGACTCATCTACGGTGCTGAAAATGGCATTGTGTCCTTTTTTCCCTTGGCTTCTCTTCTGCCTTAGCGGGGTCCATTTTCAACAATGTGATTCCCTGAGGGTTGTGGATTAGCTGACCTGGGCAGCCTTACCCTGCCGGCCCGCCCTCCCCAGGTGTGCCTCGTTGAGGTCAATATAAACAGAGCTCCAGGCAGCAATAGCCCCTGAAGCTGTGCCTGACTCCATATTCTCTGCCCCGTCAGCAGTCTCGGGGCTGTGCTGGTGGGAGGGAGTGAGGGGCCACAGCTTTGTGGGTGGCCCGGTGTGAGTGGGGTTCTGCTGGCCTTTCTGCAGGAGTTGCCAGGCTGCCGCCTGTAAAGAAGAGGATGTGTCACCCATACCTTCCGCTGGAATTTCTCTCCGGACAGAGGTGAGGAAGGAAAAAAGCAGTGGGGGCCGGGACAGGAGGGGTATCTCAGGCAGGGCAATGGAAAGCTTCTGGAAGAGCGCCAGGGTCCAGGACCACGCTGGCTGGCCTGCAGGCACCAAGTTGGCCTGCGTGCTGTCGCTGGTGTGGCTCCACGGTCCTTCCTCTAGGCTTTCAAGCCCTTGTACATATTCAGGTGTTTTACCTGGAAAGGGTGGGAACAGTTCAGCAGCAGCTGGCCTGGGGCTCAGCTCACGTTTACTCACAGATGCCTCGGCACGGTCCCCCAGCTTTGCAATGAGGACGCTCCTTGCGTGGGGGTTGGGTTGCTGGCTGTATGGGAGATGGTTCCCCACCTCTGACCAATTTCAGAATTGTTTACCACTGGAGCAAGTGCCGTGATAGGGTTTTCCTCTGTATAACTCGTGGGTTCACTTTTTTTTTCTTTTATGTTTCAAGTTAGATGTTATTCCTCTTTTATGTATTTATAGATATAAGCATGGAAATAATTCATTCCTATAAATACATCTGTGTGACGGGAAGAACTTTTTTCTGTTTTATTTTTAAATTTTATTTTTTAAAATTTTGAAATTTTATTTATTTTTTTATACAGCACGTTATTATTAGTTATGTATTTTATGCATATACATGTATACAGGTCAATCCCAAACTCCCAACTCATCCCACCACCACCACCCCATGGCTTCCCACACTTGGTGTCCATACGTTTGTTCTCTACCTCTGTGTCTCTATTTCTTCCCTGCAAACCAGTTCATCTGTACCATTTTTAGGCTCCACATATATGCATTAATATACAATATTTGTTTTCCTCTTTCTGACTTACTTCATTCTGTATGACAGTCTCTCGATCCATCGATGTCTCTACAAATGACCCAGTTTCATTCCTTTTTATGGCCGAGTCATATTCCATTTTATATATGTACCACATCTTTATCCATTCATCTGTCTGTGGGCATTTAGGTTGCTTCCATTACCTGGCTATTGTAAATAGTGCTGCAACGAACATTGTGGTGAATGTGCCTTTTTGAAATACGGTTTTCTCTGGGTATATGCCCAGAAGTGGGATTGCTGGATCAGATGGTAATTCTATTTCTAGTTATTTTAAGGAAACTCCATACTGTTCTCCATAGGGACTGTATCAATTTACATTCCCACCAATAGTGGAAGAGGGCTCCTTTTGTCCACACCCTCCCCAGAATTGGTTGTTTGTAGATTTTCTAATGATGCCGATTCTAACAGGTGTGAGGTGATACCTCATTGTAGTTTTGATTTGCATTTCTCTAATAATTAGTGCTGTTGAGCAGCTTTTCATGTGCGTCTTGGCCATCTCTGTGTCTCCTTTGAAGAAACGTCTCTTTAGATCTTCTGCCCATTTTTTTTGGGTTGTTTGTTTTTTTAATATTAAGCTGCATGAGCTGTTTATATATATTGGAGATTAAACCTCTGTCCATTGATTCGTCTGCAACGATTTTCGCCCATTCTGAGGGATGCCTTTTTCCATTCCCGTGTTTTTTAACAAAAAAGGAAAGAAAGGAAAAGAAGCAGAACACGAATGTGCGTAAAATATGCCTTTTGAAACGGTGGTTTTGAAATATGGACGTCCTTTGAAATTTTTGGTCGATATGTGACCCCAGGATTTGTTTTCAGGGCAGGTGTCATTTACAGGCCTGCAATGATTTTGAATATCAACTGACCATTAGCGTTGGGATTAAAGCTGCTGTTGTGTGAAACGGCCACAAGGTGGCAGCAGTTCACCCTTACCAAATCTGGTTAGTAGGGCAAGAGAGCCTCAGTGGAAGTGGTGTTCTAGATTGGAGTTTAGAATGGAATGTGCCAGGAGAAAGCCCCTCACGTTTGTCTCACTACTTCTTGTTCGTGTTTTTAATTTAAGTTTTTATTTTTTATTACAGCAAGTTTGATTACAATGTTTGGCTTGTTGTAGGTGTGGAAGATGTGGTTCTTTTACACATATACAGATGACTGTTCTTCTTGGGATCCTTTTCCCATGTACGTTATGACAGAATGTTGAGTAGTCCTCTCTTGGTATTCTGTAGGTCTTTGGTGATTATATATGTCACCTGTGTTTGTATATGTCTGTTAACCCCGATATCGTAATGAAACCAATCCTCACACCTTTCCATTGGTGAACCATAAGTTTGTTTAATGAATCTGTGATTGTCCTTCTCCGTGGAAATATCTGCCCTGGTATCCATTTTTAGGTAACACCTATAAGTGATATGATATGATATGTGTCTTTCACTTTCTGACTTACTACAAGTCACGTGATTACTTCTAGACTCATCTACGGTGCTGCAAATGGCATTGTGTCCTTTTTTCCCTTGGCTTCTCTTCTGCCTTAGCGGGGTCCATTTTCAACAATGTGATTCCCTGAGGGTTGTGGATTAGCTGACCTGGGCAGCCTTACCCTGCCGGCCCGCCCTCCCCAGGTGTGCCTCGTTGAGGTCAATATAAACAGAGCTCCAGGCAGCAATAGCCCCTGAAGCTGTGCCTGACTCCATATTCTCTGCCCCGTCAGCAGTCTCGGGGCTGTGCTGGTGGGAGGGAGTGAGGGGCCACAGCTTTGTGGGTGGCCCGGTGTGAGTGGGGTTCTGCTGGCCTTTCTGCAGGAGTTGCCAGGCTGCCGCCTGTAAAGAAGAGGATGTGTCACCCATACCTTCCGCTGGAATTTCTCTCCGGACAGAGGTGAGGAAGGAAAAAAGCAGTGGGGGCCGGGACAGGAGGGGTATCTCAGGCAGGGCAATGGAAAGCTTCTGGAAGAGCGCCAGGGTCCAGGACCACGCTGGCTGGCCTGCAGGCACCAAGTTGGCCTGCGTGCTGTCGCTGGTGTGGCTCCACGGTCCTTCCTCTAGGCTTTCAAGCCCTTGTACATATTCAGGTGTTTTACCTGGAAAGGGTGGGAACAGTTCAGCAGCAGCTGGCCTGGGGCTCAGCTCACGTTTACTCACAGATGCCTCGGCACGGTCCCCCAGCTTTGCAATGAGGACGCTCCTTGCGTGGGGGTTGGGTTGCTGGCTGTATGGGAGATGGTTCCCCACCTCTGACCAATTTCAGAATTGTTTACCACTGGAGCAAGTGCCGTGATAGGGTTTTCCTCTGTATAACTCGTGGGTTCACTTTTTTTTTCTTTTATGTTTCAAGTTAGATGTTATTCCTCTTTTATGTATTTATAGATATAAGCATGGAAATAATTCATTCCTATAAATACATCTGTGTGACGGGAAGAACTTTTTTCTGTTTTATTTTTAAATTTTATTTTTTAAAATTTCGAAATTTTATTTATTTTTTTATACAGCACGTTATTATTAGTTATGTATTTTATGCATATACATGTATACAGGTCAATCCCAAACTCCCAACTCATCCCACCACCACCACCCCATGGCTTCCCACACTTGGTGTCCATACGTTTGTTCTCTACCTCTGTGTCTCTATTTCTTCCCTGCAAACCAGTTCATCTGTACCATTTTTAGGCTCCACATATATTCATTAATAGACAATATTTGTTTTCATCTTTCTGACTTACTTCATTCTGTATGACAGTCTCTCGATCCATCGATGTCTCTACAAATGACCCAGTTTCATTCCTTTTTATGGCCGAGTCATATTCCATTTTATATATGTACCACATCTTTATCCATTCATCTGTCTGTGGGCATTTAGGTTGCTTCCATTACCTGGCTATTGTAAATAGTGCTGCAACGAACATTGTGGTGAATGTGCCTTTTTGAAATACGGTTTTCTCTGGGTATATGCCCAGAAGTGGGATTGCTGGATCAGATGGTAATTCTATTCCTAGTTTTTTTAAGGAAACTCCATACTGTTCTCCATAGGGACTGTATCAATTTACAATCCCACCAATAGTGGAAGAGGGCTCCTTTTGTCCACACCCTCCCCAGAATTGGTTGTTTGTAGATTTTCTGATGATGCCGATTCTAACAGGTGTGAGGTGATACCTCATTGTAGTTTTGATTTGCATTTCTCTAATAATTAGTGCTGTTGAGCAGCTTTTCATGTGCGTCTTGGCCATCTCTGTGTCTCCTTTGAAGAAACGTCTCTTTAGATCTTCTGCCCATTTTTTTTGGGTTGTTTGTTTTCTTAATATTAAGCTGCATGAGCTGTTTATATATATTGGAGATTAAACCTCTGTCCATTGATTCGTCTGCAACGATTTTCGCCCATTCTGAGGGATGCCTTTTTCCATTCCCGTGTTTTTTAACAAAAAAGGAAAGAAAGGAAAAGAAGCAGAACACGAATGTGCGTAAAATATGCCTTTTGAAACGGTCGTTTTGAAATATGGACGTCCTTTGAAATTTTTGGTCGATATGTGACCCCAGGATTTGTTTTCAGGGCAGGTGTCATTTACAGGCCTGCAATGATTTTGAATATCAACTGACCATTAGCGTTGGGATTAAAGCTGCTGTTGTGTGAAACGGCCACAAGGTGGCAGCAGTTCACCCTTACCAAATCTGGTTACTAGGGCAAGAGAGCCTCAGTGGAAGTGGTGTTCTAGATTGGAGTTTAGAATGGAATGTACCAGGAGAAAGCCCCTCACGTTTGTCTCACTCCTTCTTGTTCGTGTTTTTAATTTAAGTTTTTATTTTTTATTACAGCAAGTTTGATTACAATGTTTGGCTTGTTGTAGGTGTGGAAGATGTGGTTCTTTTACACATATACAGATGACTGTTCTTCTTGGGATCCTTTTCCCATGTACGTTATGACAGAATGTTGAGTAGTCCTCTCTTGGTATTCTGTAGGTCTTTGGTGATTATATATGTCACCGGTGTTTGTATATGTTTGTTAACCCCGATATCGTAATGAAACCAATCCTCACACCTTTCCATTGGTGAACCATAAGTTTGTTTAATGAATCTGTGATTGCCCTTCTCCGTGGAAATATCTGCCCTGGTATCCATTTTTAGGTAACACCTATAAGTGATATGATATGATATGTGTCTTTCACTTTCTGACTTACTACAAGTCACGTGATTACTTCTAGACTCATCTACGGTGCTGCAAATGGCATTGTGTCCTTTTTTCCCTTGGCTTCTCTTCTGCCTTAGCGGGGTCCATTTTCAACAATGTGATTCCCTGAGGGTTGTGGATTAGCTGACCTGGGCAGCCTTACCCTGCCGGCCCGCCCTCCCCAGGTGTGCCTCGTTGAGGTCAATATAAACAGAGCTCCAGGCAGCAATAGCCCCTGAAGCTGTGCCTGACTCCATATTCTCTGCCCCGTCAGCAGTCTCGGGGCTGTGCTGGTGGGAGGGAGTGAGGGGCCACAGCTTTGTGGGTGGCCCGGTGTGAGTGGGGTTCTGCTGGCCTTTCTGCAGGAGTTGCCAGGCTGCCGCCTGTAAAGAAGAGGATGTGTCACCCATACCTTCCGCTGGAATTTCTCTCCGGACAGAGGTGAGGAAGGAAAAAAGCAGTGGGGGCCGGGACAGGAGGGGTATCTCAGGCAGGGCAATGGAAAGCTTCTGGAAGAGCGCCAGGGTCCAGGACCACGCTGGCTGGCCTGCAGGCACCAAGTTGGCCTGCGTGCTGTCGCTGGTGTGGCTCCACGGTCCTTCCTCTAGGCTTTCAAGCCCTTGTACATATTCAGGTGTTTTACCTGGAAAGGGTGGGAACAGTTCAGCAGCAGCTGGCCTGGGGCTCAGCTCACGTTTACTCACAGATGCCTCGGCACGGTCCCCCAGCTTTGCAATGAGGACGCTCCTTGCGTGGGGGTTGGGTTGCTGGCTGTATGGGAGATGGTTCCCCACCTCTGACCAATTTCAGAATTGTTTACCACTGGAGCAAGTGCCGTGATAGGGTTTTCCTCTGTATAACTCGTGGGTTCACTTTTTTTTTCTTTTATGTTTCAAGTTAGATGTTATTCCTCTTTTATGTATTTATAGATATAAGCATGGAAATAATTCATTCCTATAAATACATCTGTGTGACGGGAAGAACTTTTTTCTGTTTTATTTTTAAATTTTATTTTTTAAAATTTCGAAATTTTATTTATTTTTTTATACAGCACGTTATTATTAGTTATGTATTTTATGCATATACATGTATACAGGTCAATCCCAAACTCCCAACTCATCCCACCACCACCACCCCATGGCTTCCCACACTTGGTGTCCATACGTTTGTTCTCTACCTCTGTGTCTCTATTTCTTCCCTGCAAACCAGTTCATCTGTACCATTTTTAGGCTCCACATATATGCATTAATAGACAATATTTGTTTTCATCTTTCTGACTTACTTCATTCTGTATGACAGTCTCTCGATCCATCGATGTCTCTACAAATGACCCAGTTTCATTCCTTTTTATGGCCGAGTCATATTCCATTTTATATATGTACCACATCTTTATCCATTCATCTGTCTGTGGGCATTTAGGTTGCTTCCATTACCTGGCTATTGTAAATAGTGCTGCAACGAACATTGTGGTGAATGTGCCTTTTTGAAATACGGTTTTCTCTGGGTATATGCCCAGAAGTGGGATTGCTGGATCAGATGGTAATTCTATTCCTAGTTTTTTTAAGGAAACTCCATACTGTTCTCCATAGGGACTGTATCAATTTACAATCCCACCAATAGTGGAAGAGGGCTCCTTTTGTCCACACCCTCCCCAGAATTGGTTGTTTGTAGATTTTCTGATGATGCCGATTCTAACAGGTGTGAGGTGATACCTCATTGTAGTTTTGATTTGCATTTCTCTAATAATTAGTGCTGTTGAGCAGCTTTTCATGTGCGTCTTGGCCATCTCTGTGTCTCCTTTGAAGAAACGTCTCTTTAGATCTTCTGCCCATTTTTTTGGGGTTGTTTGTTTTCTTAATATTAAGCTGCATGAGCTGTTTATATATATTGGAGATTAAACCTCTGTCCATTGATTCGTCTGCAACGATTTTCGCCCATTCTGAGGGATGCCTTTTTCCATTCCCGTGTTTTTTAACAAAAAAGGAAAGAAAGGAAAAGAAGCAGAACACGAATGTGCGTAAAATATGCCTTTTGAAACGGTCGTTTTGAAATATGGACGTCCTTTGAAATTTTTGGTCGATATGTGACCCCAGGATTTGTTTTCAGGGCAGGTGTCATTTACAGGCCTGCAATGATTTTGAATATCAACTGACCATTAGCGTTGGGATTAAAGCTGCTGTTGTGTGAAACGGCCACAAGGTGGCAGCAGTTCACCCTTACCAAATCTGGTTACTAGGGCAAGAGAGCCTCAGTGGAAGTGGTGTTCTAGATTGGAGTTTAGAATGGAATGTACCAGGAGAAAGCCCCTCACGTTTGTCTCACTCCTTCTTGTTCGTGTTTTTAATTTAAGTTTTTATTTTTTATTACAGCAAGTTTGATTACAATGTTTGGCTTGTTGTAGGTGTGGAAGATGTGGTTCTTTTACACATATACAGATGACTGTTCTTCTTGGGATCCTTTTCCCATGTACGTTATGACAGAATGTTGAGTAGTCCTCTCTTGGTATTCTGTAGGTCTTTGGTGATTATATATGTCACCGGTGTTTGTATATGTCTGTTAACCCCGATATCGTAATGAAACCAATCCTCACACCTTTCCATTGGTGAACCATAAGTTTGTTTAATGAATCTGTGATTGCCCTTCTCCGTGGAAATATCTGCCCTGGTATCCATTTTTAGGTAACACCTATAAGTGATATGATATGATATGTGTCTTTCACTTTCTGACTTACTACAAGTCACGTGATTACTTCTAGACTCATCTACGGTGCTGCAAATGGCATTGTGTCCTTTTTTCCCTTGGCTTCTCTTCTGCCTTAGCGGGGTCCATTTTCAACAATGTGATTCCCTGAGGGTTGTGGATTAGCTGACCTGGGCAGCCTTACCCTGCCGGCCCGCCCTCCCCAGGTGTGCCTCGTTGAGGTCAATATAAACAGAGCTCCAGGCAGCAATAGCCCCTGAAGCTGTGCCTGACTCCATATTCTCTGCCCCGTCAGCAGTCTCGGGGCTGTGCTGGTGGGAGGGAGTGAGGGGCCACAGCTTTGTGGGTGGCCCGGTGTGAGTGGGGTTCTGCTGGCCTTTCTGCAGGAGTTGCCAGGCTGCCGCCTGTAAAGAAGAGGATGTGTCACCCATACCTTCCGCTGGAATTTCTCTCCGGACAGAGGTGAGGAAGGAAAAAAGCAGTGGGGGCCGGGACAGGAGGGGTATCTCAGGCAGGGCAATGGAAAGCTTCTGGAAGAGCGCCAGGGTCCAGGACCACGCTGGCTGGCCTGCAGGCACCAAGTTGGCCTGCGTGCTGTCGCTGGTGTGGCTCCACGGTCCTTCCTCTAGGCTTTCAAGCCCTTGTACATATTCAGGTGTTTTACCTGGAAAGGGTGGGAACAGTTCAGCAGCAGCTGGCCTGGGGCTCAGCTCACGTTTACTCACAGATGCCTCGGCACGGTCCCCCAGCTTTGCAATGAGGACGCTCCTTGCGTGGGGGTTGGGTTGCTGGCTGTATGGGAGATGGTTCCCCACCTCTGACCAATTTCAGAATTGTTTACCACTGGAGCAAGTGCCGTGATAGGGTTTTCCTCTGTATAACTCGTGGGTTCACTTTTTTTTTCTTTTATGTTTCAAGTTAGATGTTATTCCTCTTTTATGTATTTATAGATATAAGCATGGAAATAATTCATTCCTATAAATACATCTGTGTGACGGGAAGAACTTTTTTCTGTTTTATTTTTAAATTTTATTTTTTAAAATTTTGAAATTTTATTTATTTTTTTATACAGCACGTTATTATTAGTTATGTATTTTATGCATATACATGTATACAGGTCAATCCCAAACTCCCAACTCATCCCACCACCACCACCCCATGGCTTCCCACACTTGGTGTCCATACGTTTGTTCTCTACCTCTGTGTCTCTATTTCTTCCCTGCAAACCAGTTCATCTGTACCATTTTTAGGCTCCACATATATGCATTAATATACAATATTTGTTTTCCTCTTTCTGACTTACTTCATTCTGTATGACAGTCTCTCGATCCATCGATGTCTCTACAAATGACCCAGTTTCATTCCTTTTTATGGCCGAGTCATATTCCATTTTATATATGTACCACATCTTTATCCATTCATCTGTCTGTGGGCATTTAGGTTGCTTCCATTACCTGGCTATTGTAAATAGTGCTGCAACGAACATTGTGGTGAATGTGCCTTTTTGATTTACGGTTTTCTCTGGGTATATGCCCAGAAGTGGGATTGCTGGATCAGATGGTAATTCTATTTCTAGTTTTTTTAAGGAAACTCCATACTGTTCTCCATAGGGACTGTATCAATTTACATTCCCACCAATAGTGGAAGAGGGCTCCTTTTGTCCACACCCTCCCCAGAATTGGTTGTTTGTAGATTTTCTGATGATGCCGATTCTAACAGGTGTGAGGTGATACCTCATTGTAGTTTTGATTTGCATTTCTCTAATAATTAGTGCTGTTGAGCAGCTTTTCATGTGCGTCTTGGCCATCTCTGTGTCTCCTTTGAAGAAACGTCTCTTTAGATCTTCTGCCCATTTTTTTGGGGTTGTTTGTTTTCTTAATATTAAGCTGCATGAGCTGTTTATATATATTGGAGATTAAACCTCTGTCCATTGATTCGTCTGCAACGATTTTCGCCCATTCTGAGGGATGCCTTTTTCCATTCCCGTGTTTTTTAACAAAAAAGGAAAGAAAGGAAAAGAAGCAGAACACGAATGTGCATAAAATATGCCTTTTGAAACGGTCGTTTTGAAATATGGACGTCCTTTGAAATTTTTGGTCGATATGTGACCCCAGGATTTGTTTTCAGGGCAGGTGTCATTTACAGGCCTGCAATGATTTTGAATATCAACTGACCATTAGCGTTGGGATTAAAGCTGCTGTTGTGTGAAACGGCCACAAGGTGGCAGCAGTTCACCCTTACCAAATCTGGTTACTAGGGCAAGAGAGCCTCAGTGGAAGTGGTGTTCTAGATTGGAGTTTAGAATGGAATGTACCAGGAGAAAGCCCCTCACGTTTGTCTCACTACTTCTTGTTCGTGTTTTTAATTTAAGTTTTTATTTTTTATTACAGCAAGTTTGATTACAATGTTTGGCTTGTTGTAGGTGTGGAAGATGTGGTTCTTTTACACATATACAGATGACTGTTCTTCTTGGGATCCTTTTCCCATGTACGTTATGACAGAATGTTGAGTAGTCCTCTCTTGGTATTCTGTAGGTCTTTGGTGATTATATATGTCACCGGTGTTTGTATATGTCTGTTAACCCCGATATCGTAATGAAACCAATCCTCACACCTTTCCATTGGTGAACCATAAGTTTGTTTAATGAATCTGTGATTGCCCTTCTCCGTGGAAATATCTGCCCTGGTATCCATTTTTAGGTAACACCTATAAGTGATATGATATGATATGTGTCTTTCACTTTCTGACTTACTACAAGTCACGTGATTACTTCTAGACTCATCTACGGTGCTGCAAATGGCATTGTGTCCTTTTTTCCCTTGGCTTCTCTTCTGCCTTAGCGGGGTCCATTTTCAACAATGTGATTCCCTGAGGGTTGTGGATTAGCTGACCTGGGCAGCCTTACCCTGCCGGCCCGCCCTCCCCAGGTGTGCCTCGTTGAGGTCAATATAAACAGAGCTCCAGGCAGCAATAGCCCCTGAAGCTGTGCCTGACTCCATATTCTCTGCCCCGTCAGCAGTCTCGGGGCTGTGCTGGTGGGAGGGAGTGAGGGGCCACAGCTTTGTGGGTGGCCCGGTGTGAGTGGGGTTCTGCTGGCCTTTCTGCAGGAGTTGCCAGGCTGCCGCCTGTAAAGAAGAGGATGTGTCACCCATACCTTCCGCTGGAATTTCTCTCCGGACAGAGGTGAGGAAGGAAAAAAGCAGTGGGGGCCGGGACAGGAGGGGTATCTCAGGCAGGGCAATGGAAAGCTTCTGGAAGAGCGCCAGGGTCCAGGACCACGCTGGCTGGCCTGCAGGCACCAAGTTGGCCTGCGTGCTGTCGCTGGTGTGGCTCCACGGTCCTTCCTCTAGGCTTTCAAGCCCTTGTACATATTCAGGTGTTTTACCTGGAAAGGGTGGGAACAGTTCAGCAGCAGCTGGCCTGGGGCTCAGCTCACGTTTACTCACAGATGCCTCGGCACGGTCCCCCAGCTTTGCAATGAGGACGCTCCTTGCGTGGGGGTTGGGTTGCTGGCTGTATGGGAGATGGTTCCCCACCTCTGACCAATTTCAGAATTGTTTACCACTGGAGCAAGTGCCGTGATAGGGTTTTCCTCTGTATAACTCGTGGGTTCACTTTTTTTTTCTTTTATGTTTCAAGTTAGATGTTATTCCTCTTTTATGTATTTATAGATATAAGCATGGAAATAATTCATTCCTATAAATACATCTGTGTGACGGGAAGAACTTTTTTCTGTTTTATTTTTAAATTTTATTTTTTAAAATTTCGAAATTTTATTTATTTTTTTATACAGCACGTTATTATTAGTTATGTATTTTATGCATATACATGTATACAGGTCAATCCCAAACTCCCAACTCATCCCACCACCACCACCCCATGGCTTCCCACACTTGGTGTCCATACGTTTGTTCTCTACCTCTGTGTCTCTATTTCTTCCCTGCAAACCAGTTCATCTGTACCATTTTTAGGCTCCACATATATGCATTAATATACAATATTTGTTTTCCTCTTTCTGACTTACTTCATTCTGTATGACAGTCTCTCGATCCATCGATGTCTCTACAAATGACCCAGTTTCATTCCTTTTTATGGCCGAGTCATATTCCATTTTATATATGTACCACATCTTTATCCATTCATCTGTCTGTGGGCATTTAGGTTGCTTCCATTACCTGGCTATTGTAAATAGTGCTGCAACGAACATTGTGGTGAATGTGCCTTTTTGATTTACGGTTTTCTCTGGGTATATGCCCAGAAGTGGGATTGCTGGATCAGATGGTAATTCTATTCCTAGTTTTTTTAAGGAAACTCCATACTGTTCTCCATAGGGACTGTATCAATTTACAATCCCACCAATAGTGGAAGAGGGCTCCTTTTGTCCACACCCTCCCCAGAATTGGTTGTTTGTAGATTTTCTGATGATGCCGATTCTAACAGGTGTGAGGTGATACCTCATTGTAGTTTTGATTTGCATTTCTCTAATAATTAGTGCTGTTGAGCAGCTTTTCATGTGCGTCTTGGCCATCTCTGTGTCTCCTTTGAAGAAACGTCTCTTTAGATCTTCTGCCCATTTTTTTGGGGTTGTTTGTTTTCTTAATATTAAGCTGCATGAGCTGTTTATATATATTGGAGATTAAACCTCTGTCCATTGATTCGTCTGCAACGATTTTCGCCCATTCTGAGGGATGCCTTTTTCCATTCCCGTGTTTTTTAACAAAAAAGGAAAGAAAGGAAAAGAAGCAGAACACGAATGTGCGTAAAATATGCCTTTTGAAACGGTCGTTTTGAAATATGGACGTCCTTTGAAATTTTTGGTCGATATGTGACCCCAGGATTTGTTTTCAGGGCAGGTGTCATTTACAGGCCTGCAATGATTTTGAATATCAACTGACCATTAGCGTTGGGATTAAAGCTGCTGTTGTGTGAAACGGCCACAAGGTGGCAGCAGTTCACCCTTACCAAATCTGGTTACTAGGGCAAGAGAGCCTCAGTGGAAGTGGTGTTCTAGATTGGAGTTTAGAATGGAATGTACCAGGAGAAAGCCCCTCACGTTTGTCTCACTACTTCTTGTTCGTGTTTTTAATTTAAGTTTTTATTTTTTATTACAGCAAGTTTGATTACAATGTTTGGCTTGTTGTAGGTGTGGAAGATGTGGTTCTTTTACACATATACAGATGACTGTTCTTCTTGGGATCCTTTTCCCATGTACGTTATGACAGAATGTTGAGTAGTCCTCTCTTGGTATTCTGTAGGTCTTTGGTGATTATATATGTCACCGGTGTTTGTATATGTCTGTTAACCCCGATATCGTAATGAAACCAATCCTCACACCTTTCCATTGGTGAACCATAAGTTTGTTTAATGAATCTGTGATTGCCCTTCTCCGTGGAAATATCTGCCCTGGTATCCATTTTTAGGTAACACCTATAAGTGATATGATATGATATGTGTCTTTCACTTTCTGACTTACTACAAGTCACGTGATTACTTCTAGACTCATCTACGGTGCTGCAAATGGCATTGTGTCCTTTTTTCCCTTGGCTTCTCTTCTGCCTTAGCGGGGTCCATTTTCAACAATGTGATTCCCTGAGGGTTGTGGATTAGCTGACCTGGGCAGCCTTACCCTGCCGGCCCGCCCTCCCCAGGTGTGCCTCGTTGAGGTCAATATAAACAGAGCTCCAGGCAGCAATAGCCCCTGAAGCTGTGCCTGACTCCATATTCTCTGCCCCGTCAGCAGTCTCGGGGCTGTGCTGGTGGGAGGGAGTGAGGGGCCACAGCTTTGTGGGTGGCCCGGTGTGAGTGGGGTTCTGCTGGCCTATCTGCAGGAGTTGCCAGGCTGCCGCCTGTAAAGAAGAGGATGTGTCACCCATACCTTCCGCTGGAATTTCTCTCCGGACAGAGGTGAGGAAGGAAAAAAGCAGTGGGGGCCGGGACAGGAGGGGTATCTCAGGCAGGGCAATGGAAAGCTTCTGGAAGAGCGCCAGGGTCCAGGACCACGCTGGCTGGCCTGCAGGCACCAAGTTGGCCTGCGTGCTGTCGCTGGTGTGGCTCCACGGTCCTTCCTCTAGGCTTTCAAGCCCTTGTACATATTCAGGTGTTTTACCTGGAAAGGGTGGGAACAGTTCAGCAGCAGCTGGCCTGGGGCTCAGCTCACGTTTACTCACAGATGCCTCGGCACGGTCCCCCAGCTTTGCAATGAGGACGCTCCTTGCGTGGGGGTTGGGTTGCTGGCTGTATGGGAGATGGTTCCCCACCTCTGACCAATTTCAGAATTGTTTACCACTGGAGCAAGTGCCGTGATAGGGTTTTCCTCTGTATAACTCGTGGGTTCACTTTTTTTTTCTTTTATGTTTCAAGTTAGATGTTATTCCTCTTTTATGTATTTATAGATATAAGCATGGAAATAATTCATTCCTATAAATACATCTGTGTGACGGGAAGAACTTTTTTCTGTTTTATTTTTAAATTTTATTTTTTAAAATTTCGAAATTTTATTTATTTTTTTATACAGCACGTTATTATTAGTTATGTATTTTATGCATATACATGTATACAGGTCAATCCCAAACTCCCAACTCATCCCACCACCACCACCCCATGGCTTCCCACACTTGGTGTCCATACGTTTGTTCTCTACCTCTGTGTCTCTATTTCTTCCCTGCAAACCAGTTCATCTGTACCATTTTTAGGCTCCACATATATGCATTAATATACAATATTTGTTTTCCTCTTTCTGACTTACTTCATTCTGTATGACAGTCTCTCGATCCATCGATGTCTCTACAAATGACCCAGTTTCATTCCTTTTTATGGCCGAGTCATATTCCATTTTATATATGTACCACATCTTTATCCATTCATCTGTCTGTGGGCATTTAGGTTGCTTCCATTACCTGGCTATTGTAAATAGTGCTGCAACGAACATTGTGGTGAATGTGCCTTTTTGATTTACGGTTTTCTCTGGGTATATGCCCAGAAGTGGGATTGCTGGATCAGATGGTAATTCTATTCCTAGTTATTTTAAGGAAACTCCATACTGTTCTCCATAGGGACTGTATCAATTTACATTCCCACCAATAGTGGAAGAGGGCTCCTTTTGTCCACACCCTCCCCAGAATTGGTTGTTTGTAGATTTTCTGATGATGCCGATTCTAACAGGTGTGAGGTGATACCTCATTGTAGTTTTGATTTGCATTTCTCTAATAATTAGTGCTGTTGAGCAGCTTTTCATGTGCGTCTTGGCCATCTCTGTGTCTCCTTTGAAGAAACGTCTCTTTAGATCTTCTGCCCATTTTTTTTCGGTTGTTTGTTTTCTTAATATTAAGCTGCATGAGCTGTTTATATATATTGGAGATTAAACCTCTGTCCATTGATTCGTCTGCAACGATTTTCGCCCATTCTGAGGGATGCCTTTTTCCATTCCCGTGTTTTTTAACAAAAAAGGAAAGAAAGGAAAAGAAGCAGAACACGAATGTGCGTAAAATATGCCTTTTGAAACGGTCGTTTTGAAATATGGACGTCCTTTGAAATTTTTGGTCGATATGTGACCCCAGGATTTGTTTTCAGGGCAGGTGTCATTTACAGGCCTGCAATGATTTTGAATATCAACTGACCATTAGCGTTGGGATTAAAGCTGCTGTTGTGTGAAACGGCCACAAGGTGGCAGCAGTTCACCCTTACCAAATCTGGTTACTAGGGCAAGAGAGCCTCAGTGGAAGTGGTGTTCTAGATTGGAGTTTAGAATGGAATGTACCAGGAGAAAGCCCCTCACGTTTGTCTCACTACTTCTTGTTCGTGTTTTTAATTTAAGTTTTTATTTTTTATTACAGCAAGTTTGATTACAATGTTTGGCTTGTTGTAGGTGTGGAAGATGTGGTTCTTTTACACATATACAGATGACTGTTCTTCTTGGGATCCTTTTCCCATGTACGTTATGACAGAATGTTGAGTAGTCCTCTCTTGGTATTCTGTAGGTCTTTGGTGATTATATATGTCACCGGTGTTTGTATATGTCTGTTAACCCCGATATCGTAATGAAACCAATCCTCACACCTTTCCATTGGTGAACCATAAGTTTGTTTAATGAATCTGTGATTGCCCTTCTCCGTGGAAATATCTGCCCTGGTATCCATTTTTAGGTAACACCTATAAGTGATATGATATGATATGTGTCTTTCACTTTCTGACTTACTACAAGTCACGTGATTACTTCTAGACTCATCTACGGTGCTGCAAATGGCATTGTGTCCTTTTTTCCCTTGGCTTCTCTTCTGCCTTAGCGGGGTCCATTTTCAACAATGTGATTCCCTGAGGGTTGTGGATTAGCTGACCTGGGCAGCCTTACCCTGCCGGCCCGCCCTCCCCAGGTGTGCCTCGTTGAGGTCAATATAAACAGAGCTCCAGGCAGCAATAGCCCCTGAAGCTGTGCCTGACTCCATATTCTCTGCCCCGTCAGCAGTCTCGGGGCTGTGCTGGTGGGAGGGAGTGAGGGGCCACAGCTTTGTGGGTGGCCCGGTGTGAGTGGGGTTCTGCTGGCCTTTCTGCAGGAGTTGCCAGGCTGCCGCCTGTAAAGAAGAGGATGTGTCACCCATACCTTCCGCTGGAATTTCTCTCCGGACAGAGGTGAGGAAGGAAAAAAGCAGTGGGGGCCGGGACAGGAGGGGTATCTCAGGCAGGGCAATGGAAAGCTTCTGGAAGAGCGCCAGGGTCCAGGACCACGCTGGCTGGCCTGCAGGCACCAAGTTGGCCTGCGTGCTGTCGCTGGTGTGGCTCCACGGTCCTTCCTCTAGGCTTTCAAGCCCTTGTACATATTCAGGTGTTTTACCTGGAAAGGGTGGGAACAGTTCAGCAGCAGCTGGCCTGGGGCTCAGCTCACGTTTACTCACAGATGCCTCGGCACGGTCCCCCAGCTTTGCAATGAGGACGCTCCTTGCGTGGGGGTTGGGTTGCTGGCTGTATGGGAGATGGTTCCCCACCTCTGACCAATTTCAGAATTGTTTACCACTGGAGCAAGTGCCGTGATAGGGTTTTCCTCTGTATAACTCGTGGGTTCACTTTTTTTTTCTTTTATGTTTCAAGTTAGATGTTATTCCTCTTTTATGTATTTATAGATATAAGCATGGAAATAATTCATTCCTATAAATACATCTGTGTGACGGGAAGAACTTTTTTCTGTTTTATTTTTAAATTTTATTTTTTAAAATTTCGAAATTTTATTTATTTTTTTATACAGCACGTTATTATTAGTTATGTATTTTATGCATATACATGTATACAGGTCAATCCCAAACTCCCAACTCATCCCACCACCACCACCCCATGGCTTCCCACACTTGGTGTCCATACGTTTGTTCTCTACCTCTGTGTCTCTATTTCTTCCCTGCAAACCAGTTCATCTGTACCATTTTTAGGCTCCACATATATGCATTAATATACAATATTTGTTTTCCTCTTTCTGACTTACTTCATTCTGTATGACAGTCTCTCGATCCATCGATGTCTCTACAAATGACCCAGTTTCATTCCTTTTTATGGCCGAGTCATATTCCATTTTATATATGTACCACATCTTTATCCATTCATCTGTCTGTGGGCATTTAGGTTGCTTCCATTACCTGGCTATTGTAAATAGTGCTGCAACGAACCTTGTGGTGAATGTGCCTTTTTGAAATACGGTTTTCTCTGGGTATATGCCCAGAAGTGGGATTGCTGGATCAGATGGTAATTCTATTTCTAGTTATTTTAAGGAAACTCCATACTGTTCTCCATAGGGACTGTATCAATTTACATTCCCACCAATAGTGGAAGAGGGCTCCTTTTGTCCACACCCTCCCCAGAATTGGTTGTTTGTAGATTTTCTGATGATGCCGATTCTAACAGGTGTGAGGTGATACCTCATTGTAGTTTTGATTTGCATTTCTCTAATAATTAGTGCTGTTGAGCAGCTTTTCATGTGCGTCTTGGCCATCTCTGTGTCTCCTTTGAAGAAACGTCTCTTTAGATCTTCTGCCCATTTTTTTTCGGTTGTTTGTTTTCTTAATATTAAGCTGCATGAGCTGTTTATATATATTGGAGATTAAACCTCTGTCCATTGATTCATCTGCAACGATTTTCGCCCATTCTGAGGGATGCCTTTTTCCATTCCCGTGTTTTTTAACAAAAAAGGAAAGAAAGGAAAAGAAGCAGAACACGAATGTGCGTAAAATATGCCTTTTGAAACGGTCGTTTTGAAATATGGACGTCCTTTGAAATTTTTGGTCGATATGTGACCCCAGGATTTGTTTTCAGGGCAGGTGTCATTTACAGGCCTGCAATGATTTTGAATATCAACTGACCATTAGCGTTGGGATTAAAGCTGCTGTTGTGTGAAACGGCCACAAGGTGGCAGCAGTTCACCCTTACCAAATCTGGTTACTAGGGCAAGAGAGCCTCAGTGGAAGTGGTGTTCTAGATTGGAGTTTAGAATGGAATGTGCCAGGAGAAAGCCCCTCACGTTTGTCTCACTACTTCTTGTTCGTGTTTTTAATTTAATTTTTTTATTTTTTATTACAGCAAGTTTGATTACAATGTTTGGCTTGTTGTAGGTGTGGAAGATGTGGTTCTTTTACACATATACAGATGACTGTTCTTCTTGGGATCCTTTTCCCATGTACGTTATGACAGAATGTTGAGTAGTCCTCTCTTGGTATTCTGTAGGTCTTTGGTGATTATATATGTCACCTGTGTTTGTATATGTCTGTTAACCCCGATATCGTAATGAAACCAATCCTCACACCTTTCCATTGGTGAACCATAAGTTTGTTTAATGAATCTGTGATTGCCCTTCTCCGTGGAAATATCTGCCCTGGTATCCATTTTTAGGTAACACCTATAAGTGATATGATATGATATGTGTCTTTCACTTTCTGACTTACTACAAGTCACGTGATTACTTCTAGACTCATCTACGGTGCTGCAAATGGCATTGTGTCCTTTTTTCCCTTGGCTTCTCTTCTGCCTTAGCGGGGTCCATTTTCAACAATGTGATTCCCTGAGGGTTGTGGATTAGCTGACCTGGGCAGCCTTACCCTGCCGGCCCGCCCTCCCCAGGTGTGCCTCGTTGAGGTCAATATAAACAGAGCTCCAGGCAGCAATAGCCCCTGAAGCTGTGCCTGACTCCATATTCTCTGCCCCGTCAGCAGTCTCGGGGCTGTGCTGGTGGGAGGGAGTGAGGGGCCACAGCTTTGTGGGTGGCCCGGTGTGAGTGGGGTTCTGCTGGCCTTTCTGCAGGAGTTGCCAGGCTGCCGCCTGTAAAGAAGAGGATGTGTCACCCATACCTTCCGCTGGAATTTCTCTCCGGACAGAGGTGAGGAAGGAAAAAAGCAGTGGGGGCCGGGACAGGAGGGGTATCTCAGGCAGGGCAATGGAAAGCTTCTGGAAGAGCGCCAGGGTCCAGGACCACGCTGGCTGGCCTGCAGGCACCAAGTTGGCCTGCGTGCTGTCGCTGGTGTGGCTCCACGGTCCTTCCTCTAGGCTTTCAAGCCCTTGTACATATTCAGGTGTTTTACCTGGAAAGGGTGGGAACAGTTCAGCAGCAGCTGGCCTGGGGCTCAGCTCACGTTTACTCACAGATGCCTCGGCACGGTCCCCCAGCTTTGCAATGAGGACGCTCCTTGCGTGGGGGTTGGGTTGCTGGCTGTATGGGAGATGGTTCCCCACCTCTGACCAATTTCAGAATTGTTTACCACTGGAGCAAGTGCCGTGATAGGGTTTTCCTCTGTATAACTCGTGGGTTCACTTTTTTTTTCTTTTATGTTTCAAGTTAGATGTTATTCCTCTTTTATGTATTTATAGATATAAGCATGGAAATAATTCATTCCTATAAATACATCTGTGTGACGGGAAGAACTTTTTTCTGTTTTATTTTTAAATTTTATTTTTTAAAATTTTGAAATTTTATTTATTTTTTTATACAGCACGTTATTATTAGTTATGTATTTTATGCATATACATGTATACAGGTCAATCCCAAACTCCCAACTCATCCCACCACCACCACCCCATGGCTTCCCACACTTGGTGTCCATACGTTTGTTCTCTACCTCTGTGTCTCTATTTCTTCCCTGCAAACCAGTTCATCTGTACCATTTTTAGGCTCCACATATATGCATTAATATACAATATTTGTTTTCCTCTTTCTGACTTACTTCATTCTGTATGACAGTCTCTCGATCCATCGATGTCTCTACAAATGACCCAGTTTCATTCCTTTTTATGGCCGAGTCATATTCCATTTTATATATGTACCACATCTTTATCCATTCATCTGTCTGTGGGCATTTAGGTTGCTTCCATTACCTGGCTATTGTAAATAGTGCTGCAACGAACATTGTGGTGAATGTGCCTTTTTGAAATACGGTTTTCTCTGGGTATATGCCCAGAAGTGGGATTGCTGGATCAGATGGTAATTCTATTTCTAGTTTTTTTAAGGAAACTCCATACTGTTCTCCATAGGGACTGTATCAATTTACATTCCCACCAATAGTGGAAGAGGGCTCCTTTTGTCCACACCCTCCCCAGAATTGGTTGTTTGTAGATTTTCTGATGATGCCGATTCTAACAGGTGTGAGGTGATACCTCATTGTAGTTTTGATTTGCATTTCTCTAATAATTAGTGCTGTTGAGCAGCTTTTCATGTGTGTCTTGGCCATCTCTGTGTCTCCTTTGAAGAAACGTCTCTTTAGATCTTCTGCCCATTTCTTTGGGTTGTTTGTTTTCTTAATATTAAGCTGCATGAGCTGTTTATATATATTGGAGATTAAACCTCTGTCCATTGATTCGTCTGCAACGATTTTCGCCCATTCTGAGGGATGCCTTTTTCCATTCCCGTGTTTTTTAACAAAAAAGGAAAGAAAGGAAAAGAAGCAGAACACGAATGTGCGTAAAATATGCCTTTTGAAACGGTCGTTTTGAAATATGGACGTCCTTTGAAATTTTTGGTCGATATGTGACCCCAGGATTTGTTTTCAGGGCAGGTGTCATTTACAGGCCTGCAATGATTTTGAATATCAACTGACCATTAGCGTTGGGATTAAAGCTGCTGTTGTGTGAAACGGCCACAAGGTGGCAGCAGTTCACCCTTACCAAATCTGGTTACTAGGGCAAGAGAGCCTCAGTGGAAGTGGTGTTCTAGATTGGAGTTTAGAATGGAATGTACCAGGAGAAAGCCCCTCACGTTTGTCTCACTACTTCTTGTTCGTGTTTTTAATTTAAGTTTTTATTTTTTATTACAGCAAGTTTGATTACAATGTTTGGCTTGTTGTAGGTGTGGAAGATGTGGTTCTTTTACACATATACAGATGACTGTTCTTCTTGGGATCCTTTTCCCATGTACGTTATGACAGAATGTTGAGTAGTCCTCTCTTGGTATTCTGTAGGTCTTTGGTGATTATATATGTCACCTGTGTTTGTATATGTCTGTTAACCCCGATATCGTAATGAAACCAATCCTCACACCTTTCCATTGGTGAACCATAAGTTTGTTTAATGAATCTGTGATTGCCCTTCTCCGTGGAAATATCTGCCCTGGTATCCATTTTTAGGTAACACCTATAAGTGATATGATATGATATGTGTCTTTCACTTTCTGACTTACTACAAGTCACGTGATTACTTCTAGACTCATCTACGGTGCTGCAAATGGCATTGTGTCCTTTTTTCCCTTGGCTTCTCTTCTGCCTTAGCGGGGTCCATTTTCAACAATGTGATTCCCTGAGGGTTGTGGATTAGCTGACCTGGGCAGCCTTACCCTGCCGGCCCGCCCTCCCCAGGTGTGCCTCGTTGAGGTCAATATAAACAGAGCTCCAGGCAGCAATAGCCCCTGAAGCTGTGCCTGACTCCATATTCTCTGCCCCGTCAGCAGTCTCGGGGCTGTGCTGGTGGGAGGGAGTGAGGGGCCACAGCTTTGTGGGTGGCCCGGTGTGAGTGGGGTTCTGCTGGCCTTTCTGCAGGAGTTGCCAGGCTGCCGCCTGTAAAGAAGAGGATGTGTCACCCATACCTTCCGCTGGAATTTCTCTCCGGACAGAGGTGAGGAAGGAAAAAAGCAGTGGGGGCCGGGACAGGAGGGGTATCTCAGGCAGGGCAATGGAAAGCTTCTGGAAGAGCGCCAGGGTCCAGGACCACGCTGGCTGGCCTGCAGGCACCAAGTTGGCCTGCGTGCTGTCGCTGGTGTGGCTCCACGGTCCTTCCTCTAGGCTTTCAAGCCCTTGTACATATTCAGGTGTTTTACCTGGAAAGGGTGGGAACAGTTCAGCAGCAGCTGGCCTGGGGCTCAGCTCACGTTTACTCACAGATGCCTCGGCACGGTCCCCCAGCTTTGCAATGAGGACGCTCCTTGCGTGGGGGTTGGGTTGCTGGCTGTATGGGAGATGGTTCCCCACCTCTGACCAATTTCAGAATTGTTTACCACTGGAGCAAGTGCCGTGATAGGGTTTTCCTCTGTATAACTCGTGGGTTCACTTTTTTTTTCTTTTATGTTTCAAGTTAGATGTTATTCCTCTTTTATGTATTTATAGATATAAGCATGGAAATAATTCATTCCTATAAATACATCTGTGTGACGGGAAGAACTTTTTTCTGTTTTATTTTTAAATTTTATTTTTTAAAATTTCGAAATTTTATTTATTTTTTATACAGCACGTTATTATTAGTTATGTATTTTATGCATATACATGTATACAGGTCAATCCCAAACTCCCAACTCATCCCACCACCACCACCCCATGGCTTCCCACACTTGGTGTCCATACGTTTGTTCTCTACCTCTGTGTCTCTATTTCTTCCCTGCAAACCAGTTCATCTGTACCATTTTTAGGCTCCACATATATGCATTAATATACAATATTTGTTTTCCTCTTTCTGACTTACTTCATTCTGTATGACAGTCTCTCGATCCATCGATGTCTCTACAAATGACCCAGTTTCATTCCTTTTTATGGCCGAGTCATATTCCATTTTATATATGTACCACATCTTTATCCATTCATCTGTCTGTGGGCATTTAGGTTGCTTCCATTACCTGGCTATTGTAAATAGTGCTGCAACGAACATTGTGGTGAATGTGCCTTTTTGATTTACGGTTTTCTCTGGGTATATGCCCAGAAGTGGGATTGCTGGATCAGATGGTAATTCTATTTCTAGTTTTTTTAAGGAAACTCCATACTGTTCTCCATAGGGACTGTATCAATTTACATTCCCACCAATAGTGGAAGAGGGCTCCTTTTGTCCACACCCTCCCCAGAATTGGTTGTTTGTAGATTTTCTGATGATGCCGATTCTAACAGGTGTGAGGTGATACCTCATTGTAGTTTTGATTTGCATTTCTCTAATAATTAGTGCTGTTGAGCAGCTTTTCATGTGCGTCTTGGCCATCTCTGTGTCTCCTTTGAAGAAACGTCTCTTTAGATCTCCTGCCCATTTTTTTGGGTTGTTTGTTTTCTTAATATTAAGCTGCATGAGCTGTTTATATATATTGGAGATTAAACCTCTGTCCATTGATTCGTCTGCAACGATTTTCGCCCATTCTGAGGGATGCCTTTTTCCATTCCCGTGTTTTTTAACAAAAAAGGAAAGAAAGGAAAAGAAGCAGAACACGAATGTGCGTAAAATATGCCTTTTGAAACGGTGGTTTTGAAATATGGACGTCCTTTGAAATTTTTGGTCGATATGTGACCCCAGGATTTGTTTTCAGGGCAGGTGTCATTTACAGGCCTGCAATGATTTTGAATATCAACTGACCATTAGCGTTGGGATTAAAGCTGCTGTTGTGTGAAACGGCCACAAGGTGGCAGCAGTTCACCCTTACCAAATCTGGTTACTAGGGCAAGAGAGCCTCAGTGGAAGTGGTGTTCTAGATTGGAGTTTAGAATGGAATGTGCCAGGAGAAAGCCCCTCACGTTTGTCTCACTCCTTCTTGTTCGTGTTTTTAATTTAATTTTTTTATTTTTTATTACAGCAAGTTTGATTACAATGTTTGGCTTGTTGTAGGTGTGGAAGATGTGGTTCTTTTACACATATACAGATGACTGTTCTTCTTGGGATCCTTTTCCCATGTACGTTATGACAGAATGTTGAGTAGTCCTCTCTTGGTATTCTGTAGGTCTTTGGTGATTATATATGTCACCTGTGTTTGTATATGTCTGTTAACCCCGATATCATAATGAAACCAATCCTCACACCTTTCCATTGGTGAACCATAAGTTTGTTTAATGAATCTGTGATTGCCCTTCTCCGTGGAAATATCTGCCCTGGTATCCATTTTTAGGTAACACCTATAAGTGATATGATATGATATGTGTCTTTCACTTTCTGACTTACTACAAGTCACGTGATTACTTCTAGACTCATCTACGGTGCTGCAAATGGCATTGTGTCCTTTTTTCCCTTGGCTTCTCTTCTGCCTTAGCGGGGTCCATTTTCAACAATGTGATTCCCTGAGGGTTGTGGATTAGCTGACCTGGGCAGCCTTACCCTGCCGGCCCGCCCTCCCCAGGTGTGCCTCGTTGAGGTCAATATAAACAGAGCTCCAGGCAGCAATAGCCCCTGAAGCTGTGCCTGACTCCATATTCTCTGCCCCGTCAGCAGTCTCGGGGCTGTGCTGGTGGGAGGGAGTGAGGGGCCACAGCTTTGTGGGTGGCCCGGTGTGAGTGGGGTTCTGCTGGCCTTTCTGCAGGAGTTGCCAGGCTGCCGCCTGTAAAGAAGAGGATGTGTCACCCATACCTTCCGCTGGAATTTCTCTCCGGACAGAGGTGAGGAAGGAAAAAAGCAGTGGGGGCCGGGACAGGAGGGGTATCTCAGGCAGGGCAATGGAAAGCTTCTGGAAGAGCGCCAGGGTCCAGGACCACGCTGGCTGGCCTGCAGGCACCAAGTTGGCCTGCGTGCTGTCGCTGGTGTGGCTCCACGGTCCTTCCTCTAGGCTTTCAAGCCCTTGTACATATTCAGGTGTTTTACCTGGAAAGGGTGGGAACAGTTCAGCAGCAGCTGGCCTGGGGCTCAGCTCACGTTTACTCACAGATGCCTCGGCACGGTCCCCCAGCTTTGCAATGAGGACGCTCCTTGCGTGGGGGTTGGGTTGCTGGCTGTATGGGAGATGGTTCCCCACCTCTGACCAATTTCAGAATTGTTTACCACTGGAGCAAGTGCCGTGATAGGGTTTTCCTCTGTATAACTCGTGGGTTCACTTTTTTTTTCTTTTATGTTTCAAGTTAGATGTTATTCCTCTTTTATGTATTTATAGATATAAGCATGGAAATAATTCATTCCTATAAATACATCTGTGTGACGGGAAGAACTTTTTTCTGTTTTATTTTTAAATTTTATTTTTTAAAATTTTGAAATTTTATTTATTTTTTTATACAGCACGTTATTATTAGTTATGTATTTTATGCATATACATGTATACAGGTCAATCCCAAACTCCCAACTCATCCCACCACCACCACCCCATGGCTTCCCACACTTGGTGTCCATACGTTTGTTCTCTACCTCTGTGTCTCTATTTCTTCCCTGCAAACCAGTTCATCTGTACCATTTTTAGGCTCCACATATATGCATTAATATACAATATTTGTTTTCCTCTTTCTGACTTACTTCATTCTGTATGACAGTCTCTCGATCCATCGATGTCTCTACAAATGACCCAGTTTCATTCCTTTTTATGGCCGAGTCATATTCCATTTTATATATGTACCACATCTTTATCCATTCATCTGTCTGTGGGCATTTAGGTTGCTTCCATTACCTGGCTATTGTAAATAGTGCTGCAACGAACATTGTGGTGAATGTGCCTTTTTGAAATACGGTTTTCTCTGGGTATATGCCCAGAAGTGGGATTGCTGGATCAGATGGTAATTCTATTTCTAGTTATTTTAAGGAAACTCCATACTGTTCTCCATAGGGTCTGTATCAATTTACATTCCCACCAATAGTGGAAGAGGGCTCCTTTTGTCCACACCCTCCCCAGAATTGGTTGTTTGTAGATTTTCTGATGATGCCGATTCTAACAGGTGTGAGGTGATACCTCATTGTAGTTTTGATTTGCATTTCTCTAATAATTAGTGCTGTTGAGCAGCTTTTCATGTGCGTCTTGGCCATCTCTGTGTCTCCTTTGAAGAAACGTCTCTTTAGATCTTCTGCCCATTTTTTTTCGGTTGTTTGTTTTCTTAATATTAAGCTGCATGAGCTGTTTATATATATTGGAGATTAAACCTCTGTCCATTGATTCATCTGCAACGATTTTCGCCCATTCTGAGGGATGCCTTTTTCCATTCCCGTGTTTTTTAACAAAAAAGGAAAGAAAGGAAAAGAAGCAGAACACGAATGTGCGTAAAATATGCCTTTTGAAACGGTGGTTTTGAAATATGGACGTCCTTTGAAATTTTTGGTCGATATGTGACCCCAGGATTTGTTTTCAGGGCAGGTGTCATTTACAGGCCTGCAATGATTTTGAATATCAACTGACCATTAGCGTTGGGATTAAAGCTGCTGTTGTGTGAAACGGCCACAAGGTGGCAGCAGTTCACCCTTACCAAATCTGGTTACTAGGGCAAGAGAGCCTCAGTGGAAGTGGTGTTCTAGATTGGAGTTTAGAATGGAATGTGCCAGGAGAAAGCCCCTCACGTTTGTCTCACTCCTTCTTGTTCGTGTTTTTAATTTAATTTTTTTATTTTTTATTACAGCAAGTTTGATTACAATGTTTGGCTTGTTGTAGGTGTGGAAGATGTGGTTCTTTTACACATATACAGATGACTGTTCTTCTTGGGATCCTTTTCCCATGTACGTTATGACAGAATGTTGAGTAGTCCTCTCTTGGTATTCTGTAGGTCTTTGGTGATTATATATGTCACCTGTGTTTGTATATGTCTGTTAACCCCGATATCGTAATGAAACCAATCCTCACACCTTTCCATTGGTGAACCATAAGTTTGTTTAATGAATCTGTGATTGCCCTTCTCCGTGGAAATATCTGCCCTGGTATCCATTTTTAGGTAACACCTATAAGTGATATGATATGATATGTGTCTTTCACTTTCTGACTTACTACAAGTCACGTGATTACTTCTAGACTCATCTACGGTGCTGCAAATGGCATTGTGTCCTTTTTTCCCTTGGCTTCTCTTCTGCCTTAGCGGGGTCCATTTTCAACAATGTGATTCCCTGAGGGTTGTGGATTAGCTGACCTGGGCAGCCTTACCCTGCCGGCCCGCCCTCCCCAGGTGTGCCTCGTTGAGGTCAATATAAACAGAGCTCCAGGCAGCAATAGCCCCTGAAGCTGTGCCTGACTCCATATTCTCTGCCCCGTCAGCAGTCTCGGGGCTGTGCTGGTGGGAGGGAGTGAGGGGCCACAGCTTTGTGGGTGGCCCGGTGTGAGTGGGGTTCTGCTGGCCTTTCTGCAGGAGTTGCCAGGCTGCCGCCTGTAAAGAAGAGGATGTGTCACCCATACCTTCCGCTGGAATTTCTCTCCGGACAGAGGTGAGGAAGGAAAAAAGCAGTGGGGGCCGGGACAGGAGGGGTATCTCAGGCAGGGCAATGGAAAGCTTCTGGAAGAGCGCCAGGGTCCAGGACCACGCTGGCTGGCCTGCAGGCACCAAGTTGGCCTGCGTGCTGTCGCTGGTGTGGCTCCACGGTCCTTCCTCTAGGCTTTCAAGCCCTTGTACATATTCAGGTGTTTTACCTGGAAAGGGTGGGAACAGTTCAGCAGCAGCTGGCCTGGGGCTCAGCTCACGTTTACTCACAGATGCCTCGGCACGGTCCCCCAGCTTTGCAATGAGGACGCTCCTTGCGTGGGGGTTGGGTTGCTGGCTGTATGGGAGATGGTTCCCCACCTCTGACCAATTTCAGAATTGTTTACCACTGGAGCAAGTGCCGTGATAGGGTTTTCCTCTGTATAACTCGTGGGTTCACTTTTTTTTTCTTTTATGTTTCAAGTTAGATGTTATTCCTCTTTTATGTATTTATAGATATAAGCATGGAAATAATTCATTCCTATAAATACATCTGTGTGACGGGAAGAACTTTTTTCTGTTTTATTTTTAAATTTTATTTTTTAAAATTTCGAAATTTTATTTATTTTTTTATACAGCACGTTATTATTAGTTATGTATTTTATGCATATACATGTATACAGGTCAATCCCAAACTCCCAACTCATCCCACCACCACCACCCCATGGCTTCCCACACTTGGTGTCCATACGTTTGTTCTCTACCTCTGTGTCTCTATTTCTTCCCTGCAAACCAGTTCATCTGTACCATTTTTAGGCTCCACATATATGCATTAATATACAATATTTGTTTTCCTCTTTCTGACTTACTTCATTCTGTATGACAGTCTCTCGATCCATCGATGTCTCTACAAATGACCCAGTTTCATTCCTTTTTATGGCCGAGTCATATTCCATTTTATATATGTACCACATCTTTATCCATTCATCTGTCTGTGGGCATTTAGGTTGCTTCCATTACCTGGCTATTGTAAATAGTGCTGCAACGAACATTGTGGTGAATGTGCCTTTTTGAAATACGGTTTTCTCTGGGTATATGCCCAGAAGTGGGATTGCTGGATCAGATGGTAATTCTATTTCTAGTTATTTTAAGGAAACTCCATACTGTTCTCCATAGGGACTGTATCAATTTACATTCCCACCAATAGTGGAAGAGGGCTCCTTTTGTCCACACCCTCCCCAGAATTGGTTGTTTGTAGATTTTCTGATGATGCCGATTCTAACAGGTGTGAGGTGATACCTCATTGTAGTTTTGATTTGCATTTCTCTAATAATTAGTGCTGTTGAGCAGCTTTTCATGTGCGTCTTGGCCATCTCTGTGTCTCCTTTGAAGAAACGTCTCTTTAGATCTTCTGCCCATTTTTTTGGGGTTGTTTGTTTTCTTAATATTAAGCTGCATGAGCTGTTTATATATATTGGAGATTAAACCTCTGTCCATTGATTCGTCTGCAACGATTTTCGCCCATTTTGAGGGATGCCTTTTTCCATTGCCGTGTTTTTTAACAAAAAAGGAAAGAAAGGAAAAGAAGCAGAACACGAATGTGCGTAAAATATGCCTTTTGAAACGGTGGTTTTGAAATATGGACGTCCTTTGAAATTTTTGGTCGATATGTGACCCCAGGATTTGTTTTCAGGGCAGGTGTCATTTACAGGCCTGCAATGATTTTGAATATCAACTGACCATTAGCGTTGGGATTAAAGCTGCTGTTGTGTGAAACGGCCACAAGGTGGCAGCAGTTCACCCTTACCAAATCTGGTTACTAGGGCAAGAGAGCCTCAGTGGAAGTGGTGTTCTAGATTGGAGTTTAGAATGGAATGTACCAGGAGAAAGCCCCTCACGTTTGTCTCACTACTTCTTGTTCGTGTTTTTAATTTAAGTTTTTATTTTTTATTACAGCAAGTTTGATTACAATGTTTGGCTTGTTGTAGGTGTGGAAGATGTGGTTCTTTTACACATATACAGATGACTGTTCTTCTTGGGATCCTTTTCCCATGTACGTTATGACAGAATGTTGAGTAGTCCTCTCTTGGTATTCTGTAGGTCTTTGGTGATTATATATGTCACCTGTGTTTGTATATGTCTGTTAACCCCGATATCGTAATGAAACCAATCCTCACACCTTTCCATTGGTGAACCATAAGTTTGTTTAATGAATCTGTGATTGCCCTTCTCCGTGGAAATATCTGCCCTGGTATCCATTTTTAGGTAACACCTATAAGTGATATGATATGATATGTGTCTTTCACTTTCTGACTTACTACAAGTCACGTGATTACTTCTAGACTCATCTACGGTGCTGCAAATGGCATTCTGTCCTTTTTTCCCTTGGCTTCTCTTCTGCCTTAGCGGGGTCCATTTTCAACAATGTGATTCCCTGAGGGTTGTGGATTAGCTGACCTGGGCAGCCTTACCCTGCCGGCCCGCCCTCCCCAGGTGTGCCTCGTTGAGGTCAATATAAACAGAGCTCCAGGCAGCAATAGCCCCTGAAGCTGTGCCTGACACCATATTCTCTGCCCCGTCAGCAGTCTCGGGGCTGTGCTGGTGGGAGGGAGTGAGGGGCCACAGCTTTGTGGGTGGCCCGGTGTGAGTGGGGTTCTGCTGGCCTTTCTGCAGGAGTTGCCAGGCTGCCGCCTGTAAAGAAGAGGATGTGTCACCCATACCTTCCGCTGGAATTTCTCTCCGGACAGAGGTGAGGAAGGAAAAAAGCAGTGGGGGCCGGGACAGGAGGGGTATCTCAGGCAGGGCAATGGAAAGCTTCTGGAAGAGCGCCAGGGTCCAGGACCACGCTGGCTGGCCTGCAGGCACCAAGTTGGCCTGCGTGCTGTCGCTGGTGTGGCTCCACGGTCCTTCCTCTAGGCTTTCAAGCCCTTGTACATATTCAGGTGTTTTACCTGGAAAGGGTGGGAACAGTTCAGCAGCAGCTGGCCTGGGGCTCAGCTCACGTTTACTCACAGATGCCTCGGCACGGTCCCCCAGCTTTGCAATGAGGACGCTCCTTGCGTGGGGGTTGGGTTGCTGGCTGTATGGGAGATGGTTCCCCACCTCTGACCAATTTCAGAATTGTTTACCACTGGAGCAAGTGCCGTGATAGGGTTTTCCTCTGTATAACTCGTGGGTTCACTTTTTTTTTCTTTTATGTTTCAAGTTAGATGTTATTCCTCTTTTATGTATTTATAGATATAAGCATGGAAATAATTCATTCCTATAAATACATCTGTGTGACGGGAAGAACTTTTTTCTGTTTTATTTTTAAATTTTATTTTTTAAAATTTTGAAATTTTATTTATTTTTTTATACAGCACGTTATTATTAGTTATGTATTTTATGCATATACATGTATACAGGTCAATCCCAAACTCCCAACTCATCCCACCACCACCACCCCATGGCTTCCCACACTTGGTGTCCATACGTTTGTTCTCTACCTCTGTGTCTCTATTTCTTCCCTGCAAACCAGTTCATCTGTACCATTTTTAGGCTCCACATATATGCATTAATATACAATATTTGTTTTCCTCTTTCTGACTTACTTCATTCTGTATGACAGTCTCTCGATCCATCGATGTCTCTACAAATGACCCAGTTTCATTCCTTTTTATGGCCGAGTCATATTCCATTTTATATATGTACCACATCTTTATCCATTCATCTGTCTGTGGGCATTTAGGTTGCTTCCATTACCTGGCTATTGTAAATAGTGCTGCAACGAACATTGTGGTGAATGTGCCTTTTTGAAATACGGTTTTCTCTGGGTATATGCCCAGAAGTGGGATTGCTGGATCAGATGGTAATTCTATTTCTAGTTATTTTAAGGAAACTCCATACTGTTCTCCATAGGGACTGTATCAATTTACATTCCCACCAATAGTGGAAGAGGGCTCCTTTTGTCCACACCCTCCCCAGAATTGGTTGTTTGTAGATTTTCTAATGATGCCGATTCTAACAGGTGTGAGGTGATACCTCATTGTAGTTTTGATTTGCATTTCTCTAATAATTAGTGCTGTTGAGCAGCTTTTCATGTGCGTCTTGGCCATCTCTGTGTCTCCTTTGAAGAAACGTCTCTTTAGATCTTCTGCCCATTTTTTTTGCGTTGTTTGTTTTTTTAATATTAAGCTGCATGAGCTGTTTATATATATTGGAGATTAAACCTCTGTCCATTGATTCGTCTGCAACGATTTTCGCCCATTCTGAGGGATGCCTTTTTCCATTCCCGTGTTTTTTAACAAAAAAGGAAAGAAAGGAAAAGAAGCAGAACACGAATGTGCGTAAAATATGCCTTTTGAAACGGTGGTTTTGAAATATGGACGTCCTTTGAAATTTTTGGTCGATATGTGACCCCAGGATTTGTTTTCAGGGCAGGTGTCATTTACAGGCCTGCAATGATTTTGAATATCAACTGACCATTAGCGTTGGGATTAAAGCTGCTGTTGTGTGAAACGGCCACAAGGTGGCAGCAGTTCACCCTTACCAAATCTGGTTACTAGGGCAAGAGAGCCTCAGTGGAAGTGGTGTTCTAGATTGGAGTTTAGAATGGAATGTGCCAGGAGAAAGCCCCTCACGTTTGTCTCACTACTTCTTGTTCGTGTTTTTAATTTAAGTTTTTATTTTTTATTACAGCAAGTTTGATTACAATGTTTGGCTTGTTGTAGGTGTGGAAGATGTGGTTCTTTTACACATATACAGATGACTGTTCTTCTTGGGATCCTTTTCCCATGTACGTTATGACAGAATGTTGAGTAGTCCTCTCTTGGTATTCTGTAGGTCTTTGGTGATTATATATGTCACCTGTGTTTGTATATGTCTGTTAACCCCGATATCGTAATGAAACCAATCCTCACACCTTTCCATTGGTGAACCATAAGTTTGTTTAATGAATCTGTGATTGCCCTTCTCCGTGGAAATATCTGCCCTGGTATCCATTTTTAGGTAACACCTATAAGTGATATGATATGATATGTGTCTTTCACTTTCTGACTTACTACAAGTCACGTGATTACTTCTAGACTCATCTACGGTGCTGCAAATGGCATTGTGTCCTTTTTTCCCTTGGCTTCTCTTCTGCCTTAGCGGGGTCCATTTTCAACAATGTGATTCCCTGAGGGTTGTGGATTAGCTGACCTGGGCAGCCTTACCCTGCCGGCCCGCCCTCCCCAGGTGTGCCTCGTTGAGGTCAATATAAACAGAGCTCCAGGCAGCAATAGCCCCTGAAGCTGTGCCTGACTCCATATTCTCTGCCCCGTCAGCAGTCTCGGGGCTGTGCTGGTGGGAGGGAGTGAGGGGCCACAGCTTTGTGGGTGGCCCGGTGTGAGTGGGGTTCTGCTGGCCTTTCTGCAGGAGTTGCCAGGCTGCCGCCTGTAAAGAAGAGGATGTGTCACCCATACCTTCCGCTGGAATTTCTCTCCGGACAGAGGTGAGGAAGGAAAAAAGCAGTGGGGGCCGGGACAGGAGGGGTATCTCAGGCAGGGCAATGGAAAGCTTCTGGAAGAGCGCCAGGGTCCAGGACCACGCTGGCTGGCCTGCAGGCACCAAGTTGGCCTGCGTGCTGTCGCTGGTGTGGCTCCACGGTCCTTCCTCTAGGCTTTCAAGCCCTTGTACATATTCAGGTGTTTTACCTGGAAAGGGTGGGAACAGTTCAGCAGCAGCTGGCCTGGGGCTCAGCTCACGTTTACTCACAGATGCCTCGGCACGGTCCCCCAGCTTTGCAATGAGGACGCTCCTTGCGTGGGGGTTGGGTTGCTGGCTGTATGGGAGATGGTTCCCCACCTCTGACCAATTTCAGAATTGTTTACCACTGGAGCAAGTGCCGTGATAGGGTTTTCCTCTGTATAACTCGTGGGTTCACTTTTTTTTTCTTTTATGTTTCAAGTTAGATGTTATTCCTCTTTTATGTATTTATAGATATAAGCATGGAAATAATTCATTCCTATAAATACATCTGTGTGACGGGAAGAACTTTTTTCTGTTTTATTTTTAAATTTTATTTTTTAAAATTTTGAAATTTTATTTATTTTTTTATACAGCACGTTATTATTAGTTATGTATTTTATGCATATACATGTATACAGGTCAATCCCAAACTCCCAACTCATCCCACCACCACCACCCCATGGCTTCCCACACTTGGTGTCCATACGTTTGTTCTCTACCTCTGTGTCTCTATTTCTTCCCTGCAAACCAGTTCATCTGTACCATTTTTAGGCTCCACATATATGCATTAATATACAATATTTGTTTTCCTCTTTCTGACTTACTTCATTCTGTATGACAGTCTCTCGATCCATCGATGTCTCTACAAATGACCCAGTTTCATTCCTTTTTATGGCCGAGTCATATTCCATTTTATATATGTACCACATCTTTATCCATTCATCTGTCTGTGGGCATTTAGGTTGCTTCCATTACCTGGCTATTGTAAATAGTGCTGCAACGAACATTGTGGTGAATGTGCCTTTTTGAAATACGGTTTTCTCTGGGTATATGCCCAGAAGTGGGATTGCTGGATCAGATGGTAATTCTATTTCTAGTTATTTTAAGGAAACTCCATACTGTTCTCCATAGGGACTGTATCAATTTACATTCCCACCAATAGTGGAAGAGGGCTCCTTTTGTCCACACCCTCCCCAGAATTGGTTGTTTGTAGATTTTCTGATGATGCCGATTCTAACAGGTGTGAGGTGATACCTCATTGTAGTTTTGATTTGCATTTCTCTAATAATTAGTGCTGTTGAGCAGCTTTTCATGTGCGTCTTGGCCATCTCTGTGTCTCCTTTGAAGCAACGTCTCTTTAGATCTTCTGCCCATTTTTTTTGGGTTGTTTGTTTTTTTAATATTAAGCTGCATGAGCTGTTTATATATATTGGAGATTAAACCTCTGTCCATTGATTCGTCTGCAACGATTTTCGCCCATTCTGAGGGATGCCTTTTTCCATTCCCGTGTTTTTTAACAAAAAAGGAAAGAAAGGAAAAGAAGCAGAACACTAATGTGCGTAAAATATGCCTTTTGAAATGGTGGTTTTGAAATATGGACGTCCTTTGAAATTTTTGGTCGATATGTGACCCCAGGATTTGTTTTCAGGGCAGGTGTCATTTACAGGCCTGCAATGATTTTGAATATCAACTGACCATTAGCGTTGGGATTAAAGCTGCTGTTGTGTGAAACGGCCACAAGGTGGCAGCAGTTCACCCTTACCAAATCTGGTTAGTAGGGCAAGAGAGCCTCAGTGGAAGTGGTGTTCTAGATTGGAGTTTAGAATGGAATGTGCCAGGAGAAAGCCCCTCACGTTTGTCTCACTACTTCTTGTTCGTGTTTTTAATTTAAGTTTTTATTTTTTATTACAGCAAGTTTGATTACAATGTTTGGCTTGTTGTAGGTGTGGAAGATGTGGTTCTTTTACACATATACAGATGACTGTTCTTCTTGGGATCCTTTTCCCATGTACGTTATGACAGAATGTTGAGTAGTCCTCTCTTGGTATTCTGTAGGTCTTTGGTGATTATATATGTCACCTGTGTTTGTATATGTCTGTTAACCCCGATATCGTAATGAAACCAATCCTCACACCTTTCCATTGGTGAACCATAAGTTTGTTTAATGAATCTGTGATTGCCCTTCTCCGTGGAAATATCTGCCCTGGTATCCATTTTTAGGTAACACCTATAAGTGATATGATATGATATGTGTCTTTCACTTTCTGACTTACTACAAGTCACGTGATTACTTCTAGACTCATCTACGGTGCTGCAAATGGCATTGTGTCCTTTTTTCCCTTGGCTTCTCTTCTGCCTTAGCGGGGTCCATTTTCAACAATGTGATTCCCTGAGGGTTGTGGATTAGCTGACCTGGGCAGCCTTACCCTGCCGGCCCGCCCTCCCCAGGTGTGCCTCGTTGAGGTCAATATAAACAGAGCTCCAGGCAGCAATAGCCCCTGAAGCTGTGCCTGACTCCATATTCTCTGCCCCGTCAGCAGTCTCGGGGCTGTGCTGGTGGGAGGGAGTGAGGGGCCACAGCTTTGTGGGTGGCCCGGTGTGAGTGGGGTTCTGCTGGCCTTTCTGCAGGAGTTGCCAGGCTGCCGCCTGTAAAGAAGAGGATGTGTCACCCATAGCTTCCGCTGGAATTTCTCTCCGGACAGAGGTGAGGAAGGAAAAAAGCAGTGGGGGCCGGGACAGGAGGGGTATCTCAGGCAGGGCAATGGAAAGCTTCTGGAAGAGCGCCAGGGTCCAGGACCACGCTGGCTGGCCTGCAGGCACCAAGTTGGCCTGCGTGCTGTCGCTGGTGTGGCTCCACGGTCCTTCCTCTAGGCTTTCAAGCCCTTGTACATATTCAGGTGTTTTACCTGGAAAGGGTGGGAACAGTTCAGCAGCAGCTGGCCTGGGGCTCAGCTCACGTTTACTCACAGATGCCTCGGCACGGTCCCCCAGCTTTGCAATGAGGACGCTCCTTGCGTGGGGGTTGGGTTGCTGGCTGTATGGGAGATGGTTCCCCACCTCTGACCAATTTCAGAATTGTTTACCACTGGAGCAAGTGCCGTGATAGGGTTTTCCTCTGTATAACTCGTGGGTTCACTTTTTTTTTCTTTTATGTTTCAAGTTAGATGTTATTCCTCTTTTATGTATTTATAGATATAAGCATGGAAATAATTCATTCCTATAAATACATCTGTGTGACGGGAAGAACTTTTTTCTGTTTTATTTTTAAATTTTATTTTTTAAAATTTCGAAATTTTATTTATTTTTTTATACAGCACGTTATTATTAGTTATGTATTTTATGCATATACATGTATACAGGTCAATCCCAAACTCCCAACTCATCCCACCACCACCACCCCATGGCTTCCCACACTTGGTGTCCATACGTTTGTTCTCTACCTCTGTGTCTCTATTTCTTCCCTGCAAACCAGTTCATCTGTACCATTTTTAGGCTCCACATATATGCATTAATAGACAATATTTGTTTTCATCTTTCTGACTTACTTCATTCTGTATGACAGTCTCTCGATCCATCGATGTCTCTACAAATGACCCAGTTTCATTCCTTTTTATGGCCGAGTCATATTCCATTTTATATATGTACCACATCTTTATCCATTCATCTGTCTGTGGGCATTTAGGTTGCTTCCATTACCTGGCTATTGTAAATAGTGCTGCAACGAACATTGTGGTGAATGTGCCTTTTTGAAATACGGTTTTCTCTGGGTATATGCCCAGAAGTGGGATTGCTGGATCAGATGGTAATTCTATTCCTAGTTTTTTTAAGGAAACTCCATACTGTTCTCCATAGGGACTGTATCAATTTACAATCCCACCAATAGTGGAAGAGGGCTCCTTTTGTCCACACCCTCCCCAGAATTGGTTGTTTGTAGATTTTCTGATGATGCCGATTCTAACAGGTGTGAGGTGATACCTCATTGTAGTTTTGATTTGCATTTCTCTAATAATTAGTGCTGTTGAGCAGCTTTTCATGTGCGTCTTGGCCATCTCTGTGTCTCCTTTGAAGAAACGTCTCTTTAGATCTTCTGCCCATTTTTTTTGGGTTGTTTGTTTTCTTAATATTAAGCTGCATGAGCTGTTTATATATATTGGAGATTAAACCTCTGTCCATTGATTCGTCTGCAACGATTTTCGCCCATTCTGAGGGATGCCTTTTTCCATTCCCGTGTTTTTTAACAAAAAAGGAAAGAAAGGAAAAGAAGCAGAACACGAATGTGCGTAAAATATGCCTTTTGAAACGGTGGTTTTGAAATATGGACGTCCTTTGAAATTTTTGGTCGATATGTGACCCCAGGATTTGTTTTCAGGGCAGGTGTCATTTACAGGCCTGCAATGATTTTGAATATCAACTGACCATTAGCGTTGGGATTAAAGCTGCTGTTGTGTGAAACGGCCACAAGGTGGCAGCAGTTCACCCTTACCAAATCTGGTTACTAGGGCAAGAGAGCCTCAGTGGAAGTGGTGTTCTAGATTGGAGTTTAGAATGGAATGTACCAGGAGAAAGCCCCTCACGTTTGTCTCACTCCTTCTTGTTCGTGTTTTTAATTTAAGTTTTTATTTTTTATTACAGCAAGTTTGATTACAATGTTTGGCTTGTTGTAGGTGTGGAAGATGTGGTTCTTTTACACATATACAGATGACTGTTCTTCTTGGGATCCTTTTCCCATGTACGTTATGACAGAATGTTGAGTAGTCCTCTCTTGGTATTCTGTAGGTCTTTGGTGATTATATATGTCACCGGTGTTTGTATATGTCTGTTAACCCCGATATCGTAATGAAACCAATCCTCACACCTTTCCATTGGTGAACCATAAGTTTGTTTAATGAATCTGTGATTGCCCTTCTCCGTGGAAATATCTGCCCTGGTATCCATTTTTAGGTAACACCTATAAGTGATATGATATGATATGTGTCTTTCACTTTCTGACTTACTACAAGTCACGTGATTACTTCTAGACTCATCTACGGTGCTGCAAATGGCATTGTGTCCTTTTTTCCCTTGGCTTCTCTTCTGCCTTAGCGGGGTCCATTTTCAACAATGTGATTCCCTGAGGGTTGTGGATTAGCTGACCTGGGCAGCCTTAACCTGCCGGCCCGCCCTCCCCAGGTGTGCCTCGTTGAGGTCAATATAAACAGAGCTCCAGGCAGCAATAGCCCCTGAAGCTGTGCCTGACTCCATATTCTCTGCCCCGTCAGCAGTCTCGGGGCTGTGCTGGTGGGAGGGAGTGAGGGGCCACAGCTTTGTGGGTGGCCCGGTGTGAGTGGGGTTCTGCTGGCCTTTCTGCAGGAGTTGCCAGGCTGCCGCCTGTAAAGAAGAGGATGTGTCACCCATACCTTCCGCTGGAATTTCTCTCCGGACAGAGGTGAGGAAGGAAAAAAGCAGTGGGGGCCGGGACAGGAGGGGTATCTCAGGCAGGGCAATGGAAAGCTTCTGGAAGAGCGCCAGGGTCCAGGACCACGCTGGCTGGCCTGCAGGCACCAAGTTGGCCTGCGTGCTGTCGCTGGTGTGGCTCCACGGTCCTTCCTCTAGGCTTTCAAGCCCTTGTACATATTCAGGTGTTTTACCTGGAAAGGGTGGGAACAGTTCAGCAGCAGCTGGCCTGGGGCTCAGCTCACGTTTACTCACAGATGCCTCGGCACGGTCCCCCAGCTTTGCAATGAGGACGCTCCTTGCGTGGGGGTTGGGTTGCTGGCTGTATGGGAGATGGTTCCCCACCTCTGACCAATTTCAGAATTGTTTACCACTGGAGCAAGTGCCGTGATAGGGTTTTCCTCTGTATAACTCGTGGGTTCACTTTTTTTTTCTTTTATGTTTCAAGTTAGATGTTATTCCTCTTTTATGTATTTATAGATATAAGCATGGAAATAATTCATTCCTATAAATACATCTGTGTGACGGGAAGAACTTTTTTCTGTTTTATTTTTAAATTTTATTTTTTAAAATTTTGAAATTTTATTTATTTTTTTATACAGCACGTTATTATTAGTTATGTATTTTATGCATATACATGTATACAGGTCAATCCCAAACTCCCAACTCATCCCACCACCACCACCCCATGGCTTCCCACACTTGGTGTCCATACGTTTGTTCTCTACCTCTGTGTCTCTATTTCTTCCCTGCAAACCAGTTCATCTGTACCATTTTTAGGCTCCACATATATGCATTAATATACAATATTTGTTTTCCTCTTTCTGACTTACTTCATTCTGTATGACAGTCTCTCGATCCATCGATGTCTCTACAAATGACCCAGTTTCATTCCTTTTTATGGCCGAGTCATATTCCATTTTATATATGTACCACATCTTTATCCATTCATCTGTCTGTGGGCATTTAGGTTGCTTCCATTACCTGGCTATTGTAAATAGTGCTGCAACGAACATTGTGGTGAATGTGCCTTTTTGATTTACGGTTTTCTCTGGGTATATGCCCAGAAGTGGGATTGCTGGATCAGATGGTAATTCTATTTCTAGTTTTTTTAAGGAAACTCCATACTGTTCTCCATAGGGACTGTATCAATTTACATTCCCACCAATAGTGGAAGAGGGCTCCTTTTGTCCACACCCTCCCCAGAATTGGTTGTTTGTAGATTTTCTGATGATGCCGATTCTAACAGGTGTGAGGTGATACCTCATTGTAGTTTTGATTTGCATTTCTCTAATAATTAGTGCTGTTGAGCAGCTTTTCATGTGCGTCTTGGCCATCTCTGTGTCTCCTTTGAAGAAACGTCTCTTTAGATCTTCTGCCCATTTTTTTGGGGTTGTTTGTTTTCTTAATATTAAGCTGCATGAGCTGTTTATATATATTGGAGATTAAACCTCTGTCCATTGATTCGTCTGCAACGATTTTCGCCCATTCTGAGGGATGCCTTTTTCCATTCCCGTGTTTTTTAACAAAAAAGGAAAGAAAGGAAAAGAAGCAGAACACGAATGTGCGTAAAATATGCCTTTTGAAACGGTCGTTTTGAAATATGGACGTCCTTTGAAATTTTTGGTCGATATGTGACCCCAGGATTTGTTTTCAGGGCAGGTGTCATTTACAGGCCTGCAATGATTTTGAATATCAACTGACCATTAGCGTTGGGATTAAAGCTGCTGTTGTGTGAAACGGCCACAAGGTGGCAGCAGTTCACCCTTACCAAATCTGGTTACTAGGGCAAGAGAGCCTCAGTGGAAGTGGTGTTCTAGATTGGAGTTTAGAATGGAATGTACCAGGAGAAAGCCCCTCACGTTTGTCTCACTCCTTCTTGTTCGTGTTTTTAATTTAAGTTTTTATTTTTTATTACAGCAAGTTTGATTACAATGTTTGGCTTGTTGTAGGTGTGGAAGATGTGGTTCTTTTACACATATACAGATGACTGTTCTTCTTGGGATCCTTTTCCCATGTACGTTATGACAGAATGTTGAGTAGTCCTCTCTTGGTATTCTGTAGGTCTTTGGTGATTATATATGTCACCGGTGTTTGTATATGTCTGTTAACCCCGATATCGTAATGAAACCAATCCTCACACCTTTCCATTGGTGAACCATAAGTTTGTTTAATGAATCTGTGATTGCCCTTCTCCGTGGAAATATCTGCCCTGGTATCCATTTTTAGGTAACACCTATAAGTGATATGATATGATATGTGTCTTTCACTTTCTGACTTACTACAAGTCACGTGATTACTTCTAGACTCATCTACGGTGCTGCAAATGGCATTGTGTCCTTTTTTCCCTTGGCTTCTCTTCTGCCTTAGCGGGGTCCATTTTCAACAATGTGATTCCCTGAGGGTTGTGGATTAGCTGACCTGGGCAGCCTTAACCTGCCGGCCCGCCCTCCCCAGGTGTGCCTCGTTGAGGTCAATATAAACAGAGCTCCAGGCAGCAATAGCCCCTGAAGCTGTGCCTGACTCCATATTCTCTGCCCCGTCAGCAGTCTCGGGGCTGTGCTGGTGGGAGGGAGTGAGGGGCCACAGCTTTGTGGGTGGCCCGGTGTGAGTGGGGTTCTGCTGGCCTTTCTGCAGGAGTTGCCAGGCTGCCGCCTGTAAAGAAGAGGATGTGTCACCCATACCTTCCGCTGGAATTTCTCTCCGGACAGAGGTGAGGAAGGAAAAAAGCAGTGGGGGCCGGGACAGGAGGGGTATCTCAGGCAGGGCAATGGAAAGCTTCTGGAAGAGCGCCAGGGTCCAGGACCACGCTGGCTGGCCTGCAGGCACCAAGTTGGCCTGCGTGCTGTCGCTGGTGTGGCTCCACGGTCCTTCCTCTAGGCTTTCAAGCCCTTGTACATATTCAGGTGTTTTACCTGGAAAGGGTGGGAACAGTTCAGCAGCAGCTGGCCTGGGGCTCAGCTCACGTTTACTCACAGATGCCTCGGCACGGTCCCCCAGCTTTGCAATGAGGACGCTCCTTGCGTGGGGGTTGGGTTGCTGGCTGTATGGGAGATGGTTCCCCACCTCTGACCAATTTCAGAATTGTTTACCACTGGAGCAAGTGCCGTGATAGGGTTTTCCTCTGTATAACTCGTGGGTTCACTTTTTTTTTCTTTTATGTTTCAAGTTAGATGTTATTCCTCTTTTATGTATTTATAGATATAAGCATGGAAATAATTCATTCCTATAAATACATCTGTGTGACGGGAAGAACTTTTTTCTGTTTTATTTTTAAATTTTATTTTTTAAAATTTCGAAATTTTATTTATTTTTTATACAGCACGTTATTATTAGTTATGTATTTTATGCATATACATGTATACAGGTCAATCCCAAACTCCCAACTCATCCCACCACCACCACCCCATGGCTTCCCACACTTGGTGTCCATACGTTTGTTCTCTACCTCTGTGTCTCTATTTCTTCCCTGCAAACCAGTTCATCTGTACCATTTTTAGGCTCCACATATATGCATTAATATACAATATTTGTTTTCCTCTTTCTGACTTACTTCATTCTGTATGACAGTCTCTCGATCCATCGATGTCTCTACAAATGACCCAGTTTCATTCCTTTTTATGGCCGAGTCATATTCCATTTTATATATGTACCACATCTTTATCCATTCATCTGTCTGTGGGCATTTAGGTTGCTTCCATTACCTGGCTATTGTAAATAGTGCTGCAACGAACATTGTGGTGAATGTGCCTTTTTGATTTACGGTTTTCTCTGGGTATATGCCCAGAAGTGGGATTGCTGGATCACATGGTAATTCTATTTCTAGTTTTTTTAAGGAAACTCCATACTGTTCTCCATAGGGACTGTATCAATTTACATTCCCACCAATAGTGGAAGAGGGCTCCTTTTGTCCACACCCTCCCCAGAATTGGTTGTTTGTAGATTTTCTGATGATGCCGATTCTAACAGGTGTGAGGTGATACCTCATTGTAGTTTTGATTTGCATTTCTCTAATAATTAGTGCTGTTGAGCAGCTTTTCATGTGCGTCTTGGCCATCTCTGTGTCTCCTTTGAAGAAACGTCTCTTTAGATCTTCTGCCCATTTTTTTGGGGTTGTTTGTTTTCTTAATATTAAGCTGCATGAGCTGTTTATATATATTGGAGATTAAACCTCTGTCCATTGATTCGTCTGCAACGATTTTCGCCCATTCTGAGGGATGCCTTTTTCCATTCCCGTGTTTTTTAACAAAAAAGGAAAGAAAGGAAAAGAAGCAGAACACGAATGTGCGTAAAATATGCCTTTTGAAACGGTCGTTTTGAAATATGGACGTCCTTTGAAATTTTTGGTCGATATGTGACCCCAGGATTTGTTTTCAGGGCAGGTGTCATTTACAGGCCTGCAATGATTTTGAATATCAACTGACCATTAGCGTTGGGATTAAAGCTGCTGTTGTGTGAAACGGCCACAAGGTGGCAGCAGTTCACCCTTACCAAATCTGGTTACTAGGGCAAGAGAGCCTCAGTGGAAGTGGTGTTCTAGATTGGAGTTTAGAATGGAATGTGCCAGGAGAAAGCCCCTCACGTTTGTCTCACTCCTTCTTGTTCGTGTTTTTAATTTAATTTTTTTATTTTTTATTACAGCAAGTTTGATTACAATGTTTGGCTTGTTGTAGGTGTGGAAGATGTGGTTCTTTTACACATATACAGATGACTGTTCTTCTTGGGAACCTTTTCCCATGTACGTTATGACAGAATGTTGAGTAGTCCTCTCTTGGTATTCTGTAGGTCTTTGGTGATTATATATGTCACCTGTGTTTGTATATGTCTGTTAACCCCGATATCGTAATGAAACCAATCCTCACACCTTTCCATTGGTGAACCATAAGTTTGTTTAATGAATCTGTGATTGCCCTTCTCCGTGGAAATATCTGCCCTGGTATCCATTTTTAGGTAACACCTATAAGTGATATGATATGATATGTGTCTTTCACTTTCTGACTTACTACAAGTCACGTGATTACTTCTAGACTCATCTACGGTGCTGCAAATGGCATTGTGTCCTTTTTTCCCTTGGCTTCTCTTCTGCCTTAGCGGGGTCCATTTTCAACAATGTGATTCCCTGAGGGTTGTGGATTAGCTGACCTGGGCAGCCTTACCCTGCCGGCCCGCCCTCCCCAGGTGTGCCTCGTTGAGGTCAATATAAACAGAGCTCCAGGCAGCAATAGCCCCTGAAGCTGTGCCTGACTCCATATTCTCTGCCCCGTCAGCAGTCTCGGGGCTGTGCTGGTGGGAGGGAGTGAGGGGCCACAGCTTTGTGGGTGGCCCGGTGTGAGTGGGGTTCTGCTGGCCTTTCTGCAGGAGTTGCCAGGCTGCCGCCTGTAAAGAAGAGGATGTGTCACCCATAGCTTCCGCTGGAATTTCTCTCCGGACAGAGGTGAGGAAGGAAAAAAGCAGTGGGGGCCGGGACAGGAGGGGTATCTCAGGCAGGGCAATGGAAAGCTTCTGGAAGAGCGCCAGGGTCCAGGACCACGCTGGCTGGCCTGCAGGCACCAAGTTGGCCTGCGTGCTGTCGCTGGTGTGGCTCCACGGTCCTTCCTCTAGGCTTTCAAGCCCTTGTACATATTCAGGTGTTTTACCTGGAAAGGGTGGGAACAGTTCAGCAGCAGCTGGCCTGGGGCTCAGCTCACGTTTACTCACAGATGCCTCGGCACGGTCCCCCAGCTTTGCAATGAGGACGCTCCTTGCGTGGGGGTTGGGTTGCTGGCTGTATGGGAGATGGTTCCCCACCTCTGACCAATTTCAGAATTGTTTACCACTGGAGCAAGTGCCGTGATAGGGTTTTCCTCTGTATAACTCGTGGGTTCACTTTTTTTTTCTTTTATGTTTCAAGTTAGATGTTATTCCTCTTTTATGTATTTATAGATATAAGCATGGAAATAATTCATTCCTATAAATACATCTGTGTGACGGGAAGAACTTTTTTCTGTTTTATTTTTAAATTTTATTTTTTAAAATTTCGAAATTTTATTTATTTTTTATACAGCACGTTATTATTAGTTATGTATTTTATGCATATACATGTATACAGGTCAATCCCAAACTCCCAACTCATCCCACCACCACCACCCCATGGCTTCCCACACTTGGTGTCCATACGTTTGTTCTCTACCTCTGTGTCTCTATTTCTTCCCTGCAAACCAGTTCATCTGTACCATTTTTAGGCTCCACATATATGCATTAATATACAATATTTGTTTTCCTCTTTCTGACTTACTTCATTCTGTATGACAGTCTCTCGATCCATCGATGTCTCTACAAATGACCCAGTTTCATTCCTTTTTATGGCCGAGTCATATTCCATTTTATATATGTACCACATCTTTATCCATTCATCTGTCTGTGGGCATTTAGGTTGCTTCCATTACCTGGCTATTGTAAATAGTGCTGCAACGAACATTGTGGTGAATGTGCCTTTTTGAAATACGGTTTTCTCTGGGTATATGCCCAGAAGTGGGATTGCTGGATCAGATGGTAATTCTATTTCTAGTTATTTTAAGGAAACTCCATACTGTTCTCCATAGTGACTGTATCAATTTACATTCCCACCAATAGTGGAAGAGGGCTCCTTTTGTCCACACCCTCCCCAGAATTGGTTGTTTGTAGATTTTCTGATGATGCCGATTCTAACAGGTGTGAGGTGATACCTCATTGTAGTTTTGATTTGCATTTCTCTAATAATTAGTGCTGTTGAGCAGCTTTTCATGTGCGTCTTGGCCATCTCTGTGTCTCCTTTGAAGAAACGTCTCTTTAGATCTTCTGCCCATTTTTTTTGGGTTGTTTGTTTTCTTAATATTAAGCTGCATGAGCTGTTTATATATATTGGAGATTAAACCTCTGTCCATTGATTCGTCTGCAACGATTTTCGCCCATTCTGAGGGATGCCTTTTTCCATTCCCGTGTTTTTTAACAAAAAAGGAAAGAAAGGAAAAGAAGCAGAACACGAATGTGCGTAAAATATGCCTTTTGAAACGGTCGTTTTGAAATATGGACGTCCTTTGAAATTTTTGGTCGATATGTGACCCCAGGATTTGTTTTCAGGGCAGGTGTCATTTACAGGCCTGCAATGATTTTGAATATCAACTGACCATTAGCGTTGGGATTAAAGCTGCTGTTGTGTGAAACGGCCACAAGGTGGCAGCAGTTCACCCTTACCAAATCTGGTTACTAGGGCAAGAGAGCCTCAGTGGAAGTGGTGTTCTAGATTGGAGTTTAGAATGGAATGTGCCAGGAGAAAGCCCCTCACGTTTGTCTCACTACTTCTTGTTCGTGTTTTTAATTTAATTTTTTTATTTTTTATTACAGCAAGTTTGATTACAATGTTTGGCTTGTTGTAGGTGTGGAAGATGTGGTTCTTTTACACATATACAGATGACTGTTCTTCTTGGGATCCTTTTCCCATGTACGTTATGACAGAATGTTGAGTAGTCCTCTCTTGGTATTCTGTAGGTCTTTGGTGATTATATATGTCACCTGTGTTTGTATATGTCTGTTAACCCCGATATCGTAATGAAACCAATCCTCACACCTTTCCATTGGTGAACCATAAGTTTGTTTAATGAATCTGTGATTGCCCTTCTCCGTGGAAATATCTGCCCTGGTATCCAT